>NC_092385.1:58320549-59023049 GCF_030028105.1 Mobula birostris
AAATCCCATGTATCCTGCCAGCTGAAGTACAGTCTCAATTCAGTTCTTTATGGGAATAAGTCTATAGTTCAAACAAAAATTCCTGATAATCTCACTCAAATTGACCTCATGGCTGGTGACAGAATTGGAAAAATATAATACTGCAATGGTGCAGTCAGATTTGAAAATAGAGATGCGAAAAATTGTAGTGTAGAGACAGATTCCCTCGGCATCTGTTATTCGTTCTGTTGGCATTGGCATGCAAAGCATTGCAATTCCAAACACTTTCATCTTTTATCTTGATTAAAACAGTAAATAAATTGATAAGCTGATTTTAATAAAACTGGCAAGTGAAAATAATTTTATTTGTCTTCTGCATATAGGTACGAGGCATGCAACGCCCTCCCCTTGGTGTCAAGCTGGTGATTGAAGCAGTGTGTATTATGAAGGGAATTAAGCCAAAAAAGATCGCAGGAGAAAAACCAGGGAGTAAAATTGATGACTATTGGGAACCAGGAAAAGGACTTTTACAGGATCCAGCCAAATTCCTGGACAGTTTGTTTAAATATGACAAGGTATTGCTTGCATCAAACTTCTTGCAGTTAGTGTTGCTTCCTTCCTCACAAGTTTGACTTGAGCATCAACCTGAAAAAAAAAGCTAGAAATTGTACCATCCTTAAATTCAAGCAAGAAGTGATGCTGATTTGGAAGTCCAGGCAATTAATGAGAGCTTCAAAACCTGAATTCACACACTCTGCATGAAGACATTTGCCTTGTTTTAATCCTAAATACGCTCAGTCATACACTGAGTCTATGTTCATGGTCTTCTACCGCTATAAGACCACCACTTCAAGGTTCAACGTGTTGAGTGTTCAGACTGGCTCTTCTGCCCACCATATTGTAACATATACAGTAATTATTTGAGTTATTGTCACCTTCCTATCAGCTTGAACCAGTCTGACCATTCTCCTCAGACCTCCATCATTAACAAGGCATTTTCACCCACAGAACTGCTGCTCGCTGGATGTTTTATATTTTTCAGACTATTCTCTGTAAGCACTAGAGACTGTTGTCCATGAAAATCCCAAGAATTCTCTGAACAGTTTCTGAGATATTCAAACCCACCCTGTATGGCACCAACAATCATTCCACAGTCAAAGTCACTGAGATCATATTTCTTCCCCATTCTGATGTTTGGTCTGAAGAACAACTGAACCTCTTGACCGTGTCTGCATGCTTTTATGCACTGAGCTGCTGCCAAGTACGTGATTGGTTGATTAGATACTGCATTAATGAGCAGGTGTACCTAAAAGGTGGCCACTGAGTATATCTCAACCATTATTTTGAAAACATGAGCCCTGGCTTTAGATTCCTCAGCAAGGCAATGTATCAATCCAATTGAACCTTCAAAGAATTTGTTACGTTTCGATGAGGTCACCCCCCCCCCCCACCGCAGTCAGGGTCAAATGAAGCCATGGGAGCAGGTGGTGGATGAGCAGCCGGTGCATATCAACAATTCCTGGTTATGCGACCACTGATGCCAGGCAGTTTCTGGAGTGTATTGATAATGACTGGGGTAAAGACACTGCCCAAAAGAAGGCAATGGCAAACCACTTACGTAGAAAAATTTTCCAAGAACAATCATGTACATTGAAAGACCATGATTGTCCACGTCATACAATACAGCACATAAATCCCTAGGGCCTGACAAGGTGTTTTCTCATATATGTCCCCATCTGCAGCCATCTTAAAACTTAAGGACCTATAGACACAAGAGATTCTGTAGATGCTGGAAATCCAGAGTAACATATGCAAAATGCTGGAGGAACTCAGCAGATCAGGCAGCATCTATGGAGAGGAACAACAGTCAACATTTTGGGCCAAGTCCTAATAAAGACTCTTGGCCTGAAATGTCGACTACTTATTCCTCTCCACAGATGTTGCCAGACCTGCTGAGTTTCTCCTGCATTTTGTGTGTGTTATTAAGGAGTTATGGTCACTGTTTCATAAACATTCTTCCACTGAAAGCTTAGTTACCTGACCAGGCTTATTTCTTAAAACTAACCCAGTGTTGGGAAATAAGTCTGGGCAGGTGACTAACCTTCGTTGGACTATCTACTTAATAATTTAGGAAACCCTTCTGGATGCACCTAACAAACTCTGCCCCATCTAAACCTATTGCATTAAGTTGGCCCCAGTCTATACTGGGGAAGCTGAAATTACCCATAAAAACAACCCTGTTGGTTTAACATTTTTCCCAAATCTGCTTGAATAATCTGTTCCTCAATGTTCTGGTGGTCATTGATGGGGTGTGGAGTCTGTAGTATAATGCCATCAGCAACTTTGTCATGAAGTTATGCCATTAAAAAACGTGCACGATCACAACACTAACCTTTCACATTTCTTCCCACTTTTCAGGACAACATTCCCGATTCTGTAATCAAAGCGATCCAACCATATATTGACAGTGAAGAATTTATGCCTGCTTCTATCGCCAAGATTTCAAAAGCATGCACTTCGATTTGCCAATGGGTTCGGGCCATGCACAAATATCATTTCATCGCCAAAGCTGTGGAACCTAAAAGGGTATGTACTGTCTTGTCTCCCTTTCTCTTCACCATTTACACCTTGAACTTCAACTACTGCACAGAGTCTTGTCATCTTCAGAAGTTTTCAGATGACTCTGCCATAGTTGGATGCATCAGCAAGGGAGATGAGGCTGAGTACAGGGCTACGGTAGGAAACTTTGTCACATGGTGTGAGCAGAATTATCTGCAGCTTACTGTGAAAAAGACTAAGGAGCTGGTGGTAGACCTGAGGACAGCTAAGGTACTGGTGACCCCTGTTTCCATCCAGGGGGGTCAGTGTGGACATGGTGGAGGATTACATATACCTGGGGATACGAATTGACAATAAACTGGACTGGTCAAAGAACACTGAGGCTGTCTACAAGAAGGGTCAGAGCCGTCTCTATTTCCTGAGGAGACTGAGGTCCTTTAACATCTGCCGGACGATGCTGAGGATGTTCTACGAGTCTGTGGTGGCCAGTGCTATCATGTTTGCTGTTGTGTGCTGGGGCAGCAGGCTGAGGGTAGCAAACACCAACAGAATCAACAAACTCATTCGTAGGGCCAGTGATGTTGTGGGGATGGAACTGGACTCTCTCATGGTGGTGTCTGAAAAGAGGATGCTGTCTAAGTTGCATGCCATCTTGGACAATGTCTCCCATCCACTACATAATGTATTGGGTGGGCACAGGAGTACATTCAGCCAGAGACTCATTCCACCGAGATGCAACACAGAGTGTCATAGGAAGTCATTCCTGCCTGTAGCCATCAAACGTTACAACTCCTCCCTTGGAGTGTCAGACACCCTGAGCCAATAGGCTGGTCCTGGACTTATTTCATAATTTACTGGCATAATTTACATATTACTATTTAACTATTTATGGTTCTATTACTATTTATTATTTATGGTGCAACTGTAACAAAAACCAATTTCCCCCGGGATCAATAAAGTATGACTATGACTATCTCTTGTTACCATTCAACTTTCTTTCAAAGATGTTTCAGACAAACTTGATTAGAAACTAATAGAAAATTATTTATTTCCTTTTTTTCTCCTTTTCCCAGTTACTTTTCTCTTTATCTGAAAACAGTATTCACTAAATGAGATGGAAATTTTGTAAAGAACTGTTGTTTAATGACATCTTGCCCAAAAGTGTGCAAGTAGATAGTCAGATATTAGTTTATTTAATGTTTTTATTGTTGTCTAGTTTTTACACATTCAGTGCTTCTCAATAGTAATCAAGAGGGAAAATGTCACCCTGCAGGGTTAAAAATTTATATATAAAAGAATAAGAAAGAGATGATCACTTTTGGGTTATAAGAACACCCTTCCAGTACTCAGATATGTAGACATATCACAGAGGAGTGTAAGAGGAATAAGGTTGAGGTAGTGGGAGATTTTAACTTTACAAATACTAACTGGGATTGCATTACTGTAAAGGACTTAGATGGAGTGGAATTCCTAAATTGTATCCAACAGTATATGGAGAGTCCTATTAGGAAAGAGGCTGTATCAGACCTTGGGGAATGAGGATGCAATAGGAGTGTATGTGTGGGAACCCCCAGGGAAAGGTGACCAATTCATCGTCAAAGCTGTGTTAATCTTCTAGATAGTAATGGAAGAAGATAATGTTAATTCTCAAGTTAAGGCCCTAAACCAGAGAAAGTGGATTTAAGTAGAACTTATGCAGAGCAACAGTCTAGGTCAGGTCTCATCAATGTAGAAGAGACCGCACCAGCGGCACGGTATGCTGAAGTCAACCCCAGCAAACCTGCAGATGAAATGTCGTTTCTTCTGGAAGGACTGTCTGGGGTCCTGAATGGTGGTGAGGGAAGAGGTGTAGGGGTAGGTATAGTACTTGTCCTGCTTGCAGGGTAAGTCCCAGGAGGGAGTCCAGTGGTGGTGGTTGGAGGGGCTGGGGCAGAGTAAACGAGCGGACAAGCAAGTCACATAGCAAGTGATCCCTGCAGAAAGCAGAGTGGAAAGAGGAACAATGTGCTTAACGGCGGGATTCCATTGAAGAATGATATGCTGGATACTGGCAGAGGTGGATTAGGATGGTCTGCTGGAGGGAAAACAATAAGTGAAAGGCAAAGCAAAATAGTAAGAGATCAAAGTCAGTATGTTCCCAAAATGGTAGGAACTAAACAATGTTAAGATTAGGGAATCTTTATTAACAAATATATTGAAGGTTTGATCAGGAGAAGAAGGTGGTGTATATCATATGGGAAATTGGTATTGAATTTTGAGGCTCATGGGATATATGGGGAGAAGAAAGAAAATAGGAGGGCAAAAAGGGGCTGTGAAATGCCTTTCACAAGTAGGATTTTCATCTTTTACAAGTATATTAAAAGTAAGAAGTTAACTGAGGAAAGAATATTTCCCCTTATGGATCAAAGGAATAAACTGTTGTGGAACATTGGGGCATGAGCAAGGTCCTAAAAGAATACTTCTCATTGATAGCCGGCAGCAGGAAGGACATGATAGCTGGGGAGTTGAGGGAGAGCAATGCGAGAGCATATCTATCAGTAAGGAGGAAGATTTTCAAATACTGGAGCACAAAAGGGTGGAGAATTCCACAAGGTCTAATGGAATCTATACCAAGATTCTAAAGGAGACAGAGGATGAAGTTACTGGGGTGGGGATCTAATAGACATTTTTGCATCTTTGTTGTCCTGGGTGAGGTACCAGAGAGTTGAGGGTGACCAATGACTATCCCTTTATTCAAAGAGGGCAGTAGGGATAAGCCTGGAAACTACAGGCTGGTGAGCCTTACATCAGTGATAGGGAAGATATGGGAGAAGAGTTTGAGTAACATGATTTAAGTTCACTTAGAAAGACAGGGACTGATTAGTTTGGTTGTGTGTCAGCATGGTTTTATGCAGAGTAGTTCATGCCTCACAAATCTGGGTAAGAATTTTGAAGAGGTAACTAAGAAAACTAATGAAGCCAGCACAGTAGACATTATGTACATAGGCTTGAATAAAGCTTTTGAAAGGTCCTACATAATAAGCTGTCCAGAAGGTTAAGGCACAAGGGATCTGAGGTGAGGCAAACTGGTTCTTCAGTTGGTTTTGTGATAGGAGGCTGAGAGTATTAGTGGATGGGTGTTATGTCTGACTGGAAGTCTGTAACAAGTGGTGCATCACTTTTGTTTTTTGTAGTGTGTGTGTATATATGGAGGTGGTCTAGTAAATTTGCAGATGAAATTAAGATTAGTGGAGCAGGCAGCGCAACAGATTCAACTGGAGAGTTGGCAGATGGAATTTAATTCAGATGAGTGTAAGATAATGCACTTTGGAAAGCAAATTCTGGTGGGACATACAAAGTAAATTGTAGGAACCTTGGGAGCACTGATATACAGAGAGACCTTAGGATGCAAGTCTATAGCTTGCTGAATGTGGAACACAGGTAGATTGGGTAGTGAAGAAGACAATTGATATGCTTGTTTTCATAGGTCTGGGTATGGAGTATAATAGTTGGGGTTTTTTTTGGCGGTTCTACAAAACATTGGTTAGATTTTACTTGGAGTATTTGTGTACAGTTCTGGTTGTCACACTATGGAAAGTATGTGATAGCAATAGAAAGAGTGCAGAATTCACAAGCTGTTGCCTGAAATGGAGGATGATAGTTATAAGGAGAGACTGGCTAGGCTAAGTTTATTCTCACTGGAACATAGGAGACTGAAGGGTGACGTTACATAGGTTTATAAAATTATGAAGGGCATAGATAGGATAGATTGAATCTGTTCCCCAGGGTGGTAGAGTTGAGAACGAGAAGGTATATGTTTAAGGTTTGAGTGAAGAAATTTAAAGAAGATCTGAAGAGTATTTTTCACACAGAGGGTGGTTGTTATTTGGAACAAACTGCCAAGGAAGTGGTAGAGTCAGATACAATTATAATGGTTAAAAGTCATTTGGACAAGGTAGTTGGATAGGAAACGCATAAAGGGATATGGGCCTTATGTAGGCAAATGTGATTAGCATAGACAAACATCATGGTTGGCATGAATGAGATGGGTTAATGGGGTCTATTTCTGTGCTCTATGTTTCTATAATTCTATAAGGGTCCTTTATGATAAAGGCACAGGTTACTGATTTAAACAATCCTTTCACTAATTAGGCAAGGGAAAGTAAATTTTGAAGGAATTTTTTTTATTATTTTCAGTACAAAATGAGATTATACACATGCTACATTTTACTAAATATGGAATTCTAAAACCTATTATGTCAGTAAAAGCTTTAGAATCAATTAATTTACTTTTTATTAATACAGCAAGCCCTCCGTGAAGCTCAGGAAGATCTGTCAGTGACTCAGAAGATCCTAGAAGGAGCAAAAAGGCGTCTGGAAGAAGTGGAACTTGGAATAGCTGCTCTTGAGTCTAAGTACAAGGACTGTGTAGCAAAAAAGGATGAGCTTGGAAACAAATGTGAGCAGTGTGAGCAGAGGTTAATCAGAGCAGACAAGGTAACGATGCCATGTTCCACATCACACATACATCAAAACCTCAGTGACAGTTCATCTAAAAAAAATAGCAAAGTGTCCTTGTTAAAGTTGACAGCATTAAACTCTCTCCTAATCTCACCCTCTGCTACCCTCTACTCTTCTTTCATCTTACCCCATCTCTCTCTCTCTCCCCTATCTCACCCTCTCTGCCCCCTCTTCACCTTCCCCCTACCCCTCCAGCTCCCACCCGATTCTCCATCTCATTCTCCCTGACCTCTCACCAGCCTCTCCACTGTTATATGCTCAATTTCTAGTCCAGCATCAAACTCTGGATGATACAGTTCTCAAATCCTCAGCTTGCTCTGATCCAGTTCTACTAGCAGATCAATTGGACCAATCTACTCAGAGCTTAGTTTCCTATAACACCTAACTCCTCCTCCTCAGCTTCAATATCAACCCTACTTTACCAGTGCAACTTCCACGCATCAAAATAAATCCAGTATTCTTTTGCTTGCTTGAAGTTTAAGATTATAGACTTATCAAGCAAAATATCATCACTTGTCTCCAGGTACAGAAAGTCATGTTGTATGTTTGTTTTTTTCAAAGCTATTAAATGGTCTGTCAGATGAGAAAATTCGCTGGCAAGAAACTGTCCAGAATCTGGACCAAATGATCAATAATGTAGCAGGGGATGTGCTACTTGCTGGAGGGTATGTCGCATATCTGGGTCCTTTCACGGTGAGTATCAACCCCTTCAGTTCACTTCAGGCCAAACATGTCTTCCATTCCAGTGTGTGTCAAAAATCTCAGAGTCATTTCTAACACAACATATTGCATCAGGCACACAAACACGAGGATCTGCAGAAGCTGGAACAGTGGATCTCGGTGGACTGTTTATTCCTTTCCATAGATGCTGCCTTACCTGCAGAGTTCCTCTGGCACTTTCTGTGTGTTGCTTTCAATTTACAGTATCTACAGAATCTCTTTTGTTTAGAAGAATTACAAGATAGGAATCAAATTAGTGTGGGGATTAAATTCAACAACTGCTAGAACAAAATGGTAGTGATGGCATATTCCGTAACCACTGGGTTGACAGCAATGAAGCTTAAACTATCATCCCGACAAGATTAGCCTCAAGCATATCCAGAAGATGTACATACACTAGCAACTCTTCTAAGTGAAAATATTGCAGTTGTACAATGTTGCCAGCATATGCCAGACTTATCCCTCTGCAATTAAATATTTTATTTGAATGAAATGCAAATGCCTTTCAACAGTGCAATTGAAGGTTGCAATAGTGAAAAATGACATTATATATAACCTTTTTTAAACTCTGCTTACCTCTAGCACCTCTTACATTTTCAAACCTGTGGTTTAGCACTGTGTTGCAGTGCCCCTGTGTGGCTGTTGTCTGTTTGCTGGACAGTAACTCCCTTTCACTTAAAGTCCATAAGAACATTTTAACACAGAAGAAGCTCCAGGCCTAGATTTAGATTTTAGCTGTAGATTTATTTATCACATGTACATGAAATCATACAGTGAAATGTGTCATTAGTGTTAACAACTAACATGCCCAAGGATGTGCTGGGGGCAGCTCGCAAGTGTCACCACACTTCCTGGTGCCAACATAACATGCCCCCACAGTGAAGCAACAATGCAACAACAATGAAACAAACTCCTTTCCTCCCTCCCAACCACTCACCTATGTACATACACAGTCCTCTCATCCCAGGATAGGCCGTCTTCTTCAGCCTCCAATGGACTTATGGATTTGCAGACAGCAGATACACAGATATTCACAGACCCAGGACCCAGGACTCTCAGTTGCTGATGACTGACGGAGTAGTGCTGAGTTCTGGACTGTGGGGCATGGATGAGCCTGCTGCCTAATATACAGTCTGGCCTCATGAGGGGTGCATCCATGTACCAAAGTAGCACACACTATTAATATCGAGAACATCAGATCTATGTTGTGGGAGTGAGTGAAGTTCAATGAAGTTATCCCCTCTGGTTCAATAACCCAATGATTGAGGAGTAATAACTGTTTCTGAACCTGGTGGTGTGAGTCCTGAGGCTGCTGTACCTCCTTCCTGATGGCAGCAGCGAAAAGATAGCATGGCTTGGGTGGTAAGAGTCCTTGACAATGGATACTGCTTTCCTGCGACAGCTCTCCATGTAGGGTGCTCAATGCTTCGCCCATGATGCCGTATCCACCATTTTTGTAGGATTTTTAGTTCGTGGACATTAATGTTTCCACACCAGGCCGTGATGCAACCAGGGATGGGACACACTCCACCACACATCTATAGAAAATTGTTAAAGTTTTAGGTGTCATGCTGAGTCTTTACAAACTTCTAAGAAAGTAAAAGTGTTGCCTTTCTTTGTAATGGTACTTATGTGCTGGACCCGGGACAAACCCTCTGAAATGATAGCACCAAGGAATTTGAAGTATAAAGTATCAGTACAACAGGGGGCTATGCACATAGCCTTGTGGTACACCTGTACTGATGGAGATTGCTGTCACCTATGTCACTTGGTTTCACTTTGTACAAGATGATAGCATTCAAACCCTGCCGCAGCTGTCAAGGTTCCTTCTGTGACTCCAGTTTAGTCCAGAATTGCCACTTCATATATGAGATGGCATTCTGGAGGTCATACCTGGAACCCTTGTACATTACTTGGTCGCCAGACCTGAACACCATTGATCTGGCCCCCAGCAGCTTGCCAATATCTTTGTTCCTCCAGGGCTTTTGGTTGGGTTAGATTTTAAATGATTTAGTGGGAACACACTTGTCCACAACTGACTTTATAAAGTCCATGACAACTGTGGCATATTTGTTCAGATCCTCTGGTGAGTCCTTGAATATGGCCCAGTCCACTGACTCGAAGCAGTCCTGTAGCTACTTCTCTGCCTCCTGGGACCACCTCTTTGTTCTCCCTAGTTCTGGAGCCTTGCTCTTTATCCTCTGCCTGGATGAAGCTGGGAGGACAGCCAGATGGTTAGATTTTCCAAAATGTGGATTGAGTGGTAGGCATTGCTTGTGGTAGTATAGCAGTGGTTGAGGATGTTGGGTTCTCTGGCGCTGCAGGTGATATGTTAATGATAATTGAGCAGAGAATTCTTCAAGAAAGCCTGATTGCTGTCCCTGGCAATGATTTGAAAGGTGTCAGGGTAGACTATTTCTTGTTTACTTATCGCTGCAGTCAATGCCTCGAGTGCATGCCTAACATCGGCCTTTGGTGGTATGTAAGCTGTGGTCAGGTCTTGGTAAGTAGAACTGTTGGCACTTAATCATTAGATGTTCCAGGTTGGGGGAAACAATAATGCGACAAGACGGCTACATCTGTGCACCACAAAGAGTTTATCATGAAACACAAACCCCTCACCTTTTGCCCACTGTGAATCAGCAGTCCGGTCCATCAGATGAACAAGAAGCCCTCAGATGCTACCAATGTATCTGGCATGTCTCCATGAAACACAGAGCGCTACAATGCCTTATTTCCTCCGATACAGCAATGGGTCCTCAGTCTTGTTCTTCGGAGATTGTACATTTGCTAACAAGATACTGGGTAGAGGAAGTTTCATAAGCCAACACTTCAGTCTGGCTCTGCTCCTCACTCCCTTCCAGCATTGCCAATGTACCTTCGTCACTTAAAGGTGCCATACCTGCATTCCTGAGAGTTAAGTCCACTGTGTCCTTCATTAGATTGTAAAATCACTAGTTCATTAAGCTGGTTTAAAAGTATTCTACTTCAAGGAAAAATACAGGCAGCAGATTGCAGCGATAGTAGTTTAGAAGAAATAATCAGAATCAGGCATAATGTGACCAGCGTATGTCATGAAATTTGTTGTTGTGCGGCAACAATACATAATGATAAAAATGGTAATTAAATTAAATAAGTAGTGAGGTAGTAATCGTGGGTTTAATGTTCATTCAGAAATCTGATGGCTGAATTGTTGAGTGTGTGCCTTCGGGCTCCTGTACCTCCTCCCTGATGGTGGCAATGAGAAGAGGGCATGGCCTTGGTGATGGGGTCCGTAATGATGGATGCTGCCTTTTTGAGGCATCGCTGCTTGAAGATGTCTTGGATGCTACAGAGGCTTGTGCCCATATAGAGTTGACTGAGTTTACAACTCTCTGCGGCTTCTTTCGATCCTGTGTAGTGGCCACCCCATACTAGATAGTGACGCAGCCAGTAAGAATGCTCTCCATGGTACATCTGTAGAAAATTACGAGCGTCTTTGGTGACATATCAAATCTTCTCCTAATGAAAATACTAAAAACTCTTAATGAAATGTAGCCTTTGTCTTGCCTTCTTTGTAGCTGCACTGGTATGTTGGGCCCAGGATAGATCCTCAGAGATGTTGACACCCAGGAACTTGAAATTGCTCACCCTTTCCACTTCTGATCCCTCTATCAGGACTGGTGTACGTTCCCTCGTCTTACCTTTTCTGACGTCCACAGTCAGTTTTTTGGTCTTACTGATATTGAGTGCAAGGTTATTGCTGTGGCGCCACTCTTGCTCCAGTATGCCTTTTCATCACCATCTGAAATTCTGCCAACAATAAATCAGCAAATTTATAGATGACATTTGAGCTGTGCTAGCCACACAGTCATGGGTGTAGGGAGAATAAAGCAGTGGATTAAGCACACATCCTTGAAGTGTGCCAGTGTTGATTATCAGCGAGGTGGAGATGTTGCTTCCGATCCGCACATACTGTGGTCTTCCAGTCAGGAAGTTGAGGATCCATTTGCAGAGGGAAGTACATTTGTACAAATGCCTAGGTTTTGGAGCCTTTGAATGTGACCTGTAGGAATGATTGTGTTAAATGCTGAGCTGTGAACCATAAACAGCATCCTGATGTAAGTGCTAGTTTTGCCGGGTGGTCCAAGGCCACATGAAGAGCCAGTGAGTTTGCAGCCACTGTAGACCTATTGCGGTGATAGGCAAACTGCAGTGGGTGCAGGTCCTTACTGAGCCAGAAGTTGATTCTAGCCATAACCAACCTCTCAAAGCACTTCATTACCATCGATGTGTGCGCTACTGGACAATAGTCATTAAGGCAGCTCACCCTGTTCTTCTTGGGCACTAGTATAATTAATGCCCTTTCGAAGCATGTGGGAACTTCCGACTGTAGCAATAACAGACTGAAAATGTTTCTGAACACACTCGTCACTTGGTTGGCATGGGTTTTCAGAGCCTACCAGGTACCCCATCAGGGCCTGTCACCTTGCAAGGGTTCACACTCTTGAAAGAAGAATATCTGGAAGTTTATCAGAATCAGTTTAATATCACAGGCATATGTCATGAAATTTGTTAATTTTGCGGCAGCAGTACAATGCAATACATGATAAATATAGGAGAAAACTGAATAGAGTATGTGTGTGTGTATATATAGTTAAATTCAATAAGTAATGCAAAAACAGAAATAAAAAGCAGTGTAATAGTGTTCATGAGTTCAATGTCCTTTTAAAAATCAGATGGCAGAGAGAAAGGAGCTGATCTTGAATTGTTGAGTGTGTGCCTTCAGGTTTTAGTGCCTTTTTCCCGATGGTAACAATGAAGAGAGGGCAAGTCCCGGGTGCTGGGGGTCCTTAATAATTGACAGCACCTTTCTGAGGTACTGCACCTTGAAGCTGTCTTGGATACTACAGAGGCTAGTACCCAAGATGACAATGACTAATTTTACAACTTCCTGTAGCTTCTTTCAGTCCCATGTGGTCGCCCCCCCCATACCAGACAGTGATGCAGCCTGTCAGTATGCTCTCCACAGTACATCTATAGAAGTTTTCGAGTGTTTTAGATGACAAACCAAATCTTTTCAAACTCCTCAAAATATAGTCGTTGTCTTGCCTTCTTTATAGCTGCATCAATATGTTGCGACCAGGTTAGGACCTCAGAGGTATTGAAACCAGGAACTTGAAATTGCTCACTCTCTCCACATCTGACCCATCTGAGGATTGGTTTGTGTTCCCTCATCTTACCCTTTCTGAAGTTCACAGTCAGCTCTTTGGTCTTACTGATGTTGAGTACCAGGTTGTTGCTGCGGCACCACTCCACTACCTGGCATATGTCACTCCTGTACACCCTCTCTTCTCCACCTGAGATTCTACCAACAATGATTATGTCATTCACAAATTTATAAATGGTATTTGAGCCATGCCTAGCCACAGAGTCATGGGTATAGAGAGAGTAGAGCAGTGGGCTAAGCACACACCCCTGAGGTGCACCAGTGTTGATCGTCAGCAAGGAGGAGATATTATCACCAGTCGGTACAGATTGTGGTCTTCCGGTTAGGAAGTCGAGGATCCAATTGCAGAGGGAGGTACAGAGGCCCGGGTTCTGTAACTTCTCAATCAGGATTGTGGGAATGATGGTACTAAATTCTGAGCTAGAGTCGATGTCAGGATGCTGTTCACGGGTGTTTGTGTTGTCTAGATGGTCTAAGGCTGTGTGAAGAGCCATTAAGATTGCATTTGCCATTGACCTGTTGTGGTGTTAGACAAATTGCAGTGAGTCCAGGTCATTGCTGAGGCAGGAGTTCAGTCTAGTCATGACCAACCTCTCAAAGTATTTCATCATTGTAGATGTGAGTGCGACCAGGCGATAGTCATTAGGGCAGATCACATTATTCTTCTTAGGCACTGGTATAAATGTTGCCTTTTTGAAGCAAGTGCAAGGATTTTACTATGACACCATTCAACTAGCTGGTATATCTTGCTCCTATACGCCCTCTCATCACCATCTGAGATTCTGCCAGCATTGGTTATATCACCAGCAGATTTATAGAGCTATACCTAGCCACACAGTCATGGGTATAGAGAGACAGAGTAGTGGACGCATCCCTGTGATGCACCAGTGTTGATCATCAACAAGGTGAGCATGTTATTTCCGATCTGCACAGATTGTTGTCTTCCAATTGCAGAGGGAGGTACAGAAGCCCAGATTCTGTAGCTTTTTGATCAGGACTGTAGGAATGATAGTGTTAAATGCTGATCTCTACGGTCAATAAACAGCATCCTGACAGAGGTAATTGTATTGTTCAAGGCCACATGGAGAGTCATTGTAGCGCGTCTGACATTGAACTATTGTGGAGATAGGCAATTGCAGTGGGTCCAGGTCCTTCCTGGGACAGATGTTGGTTCTGGCCACAACCAACCTCTCAAAGTATTTCATCACTGTAAATGTGTGTGCTTCTGGATGATAGTCATTGCAGTACCTCACACTGCTCTTCTTAGGCACTGGTATAATTGTTGCCCTTTTGAAGCAGTTGGGAACTTCCAATCATAGCAATGAGAGATTGAAAGTGTCTTTGAATTCCTCGCCAGTTGGTTGGCACAGGTTTTCAGAGCCTTACCAAGTAATCTATAGGGGGTTACTGTCTTGCGAGGGTTCACCCTCTGGAAAGGCAGTCTGACATCAGTCTTCAAGACAGAGATCACAGGGTCACCGGTTGCTGCAGGGATTCTCATAGCTGTAGTTGTGAGCATAAAAGGTGTTGAGCTCATCTGGTAGTGAAGTATCACTGCCATTCTTGCTACTGGGTTTCGCTTTGTAGGAAGTAATGTTCTACAAACGCTGCTGGAGTTGACATGTATTCAGTGTCACCTCCAACCTCTCTCAGAATTGTTTCTTAGCTCTTGAAATAGCCCTCCGCAAGTCATACCTGGTTTTCTTGTGTGAACCTGGGTCACCACACTTAAATGCCACAGATCTAGCCCTCAGCAGACTATGAACCTCGTGGTTTATCCATGGCATTTGGTTTGGGAATGCTTACTAAGTTTTCTTTAGCACACACTCATCCACACAGGTTTTAATGAAGTCAGTGACAATTGCAGCATACTCATCCAGACTCAAAGGTGAATCCCTAAATACAGTCCAGTGTACCGATTCAAAGCAGTTCTGTAAGTGCTGCTGTGCCTCCCTTGTCCACACCAGACATCCCACCTCTCCCGGAAGTTCCGAAAGTCTCCCACATATTAATAGTGGCTCCCTGATGCCTGCAAGTTACAAACCCTATTTCCAGAAAAGTTGGGATATTTTCCAAAATGCAATAAAAACAAAAATCTGTGATATGTTAATTCACGTGAACTTTTATTTAACTGACAAAAGTACAAAGAAAAGATTTTCAATAGTTTTACTGACCAACTTAATTGTATTTTGTAAACATACACAAATTTAGAATTTGATGGCTGCAACACACTCAACAAAAGTTGGGACAGAGGCATGCTTACCATTGTGTTACATCACCTTTCCTTTTAATAACACTTTTTAATCGTTTTGGAACTAAGGATACTAATTGTAGTAGATTTGCAATTGGAAATTTTGTTCATTCTTGCTTGATATAAGACTTCAGCTGCTCAACAGTCTGTGGTCTCCGTTGTCTGATTCTCCTCTTCATGATGCGCCATACATTTTCAATAGGAGATAGATCTGGACTGGCAGCAGGCCAGTCAAGCACACACACTCTGTGTCTACAAAGCCACGCTGTTGTAACCCGTGCAGAATGTGGTCTGGCATTGTCCTGCTGAAATAAGCATGGACGTCCCGGGAAGAGTCGTCGCCTTGATGGCAACATATGTCTCTCTAAAATCCTAATATACGCCTCAGAGTCAATGGTACCTTCACATATATGCAACTCACCCATGCCGTGGGCACTGATGCACCCCCATACCATCACAGATGCTGGCTTTTGCATCTTTCGCTGATAACAATCTGGATGGTCGTTTTCATCTTTGGCACGGAGAACTCGACGCCCGTTTTTTCCGAAAACTAGCTGAAATGTGGACTCATCTGACCACAGCACACGGTTCCACAGTCTTTCTGTCCATCTGAGATGAGCTCGGGCCCAGAGAACTCGCCGGCATTTCTGCATAGAGTTGATGTATGGCTTCCTCCTTGCGTAATACAGTTTCAAGTTGCATTTCTGGATGCAGCGACGGACTGCGTTGAGTGACAATGGTTTTCCAAAGTATTCCCGAGCCCAGGTGGCTATTATTGTCACAGTAGCATGACGGTTTCTTAGGCAGTGCCGCCTGAGGGCTCGAAGATCACGCGCATTCAACAGTAGTTTCCGACCTTGCCCTTTACGCACTGAGATGTCTCTGAATTCTCTGAATCTTTTCACAATATTATGTACTGTAGATGTTGAAAGACTTAAATTCTCTGCAATCTTGCTTTGAGAAATGTTCCTTTTGAACTGACTAACAATTCTCTCACAAATTTTGGCACAAAGGCGTGAGCCACGGCCCATCCTTGCTTGCAAAGACTGAGCCTTTGATGGACGCTACTTTTATACCCAGTCATGATACCTCACCTGCTACCAATTAGCCTGCTTAATGTGGAGTCTTCCAGACCGGTGTTACTTGAATATTCTGTGCACTTTTCAATCTTATTTTAACTCTGTCCCAACTTTTGTTGAGTGTGTTGCAGCCATCAAATTCTAAATTTATGTATATTTACAAAATACAATTAAGTTGGTCAGTAAAACTATTGAAAATCTTTTCTTTGTACTTTTGTCAGTTAAATAAAGGTTCACGTGAATTAACATATCACAGATTTTTGTTTTTATTGCATTTTGGAAAATATCCCAACTTTTCTGGAAATGGGGTTTGTATATACAATATCATGGAAATCAATTTTTTTGAGAGCGAGCGAGAGAGCGTGAGACTGAGAGAGAGAGAGAGCGCGAGAGAGAGAGAGAGAACGCGCGTGCCATGGCAGGGTGTTCCAAAAAAAGAAAATATAAAACGTACGTCACTCCAGACTACCCTAAGGTGTACCCCTGCCTAATAGGGGTCAAAAATAATGACAGTGTTGCTCGCTGCACTATTTGCAACAGTGACTTTTCTATTGCCCATGGTGGGTTAAGACTGTAAAAGACATGTTGAGGTGAGTTTAACAGGTGTCATTCATTCATTAGCATAGCTAACATTATTTAAACTAGCTGGCTAGCTGCTAAAGGGCTACTCTATTGCAGACATCCCACCTCTCCTGGAAGTTTCAGGAGTCTCCCGCAAATTGATGGTGCTACCTCCCTGAAATGAGTTTTAGCAGGGTGGGATGTCTGCCATACTGTTAGTCCTCACTACTAGAGCTGCAGTCAAGAGGTATATCTGAGAATCTGAAAGGTCTCAAGATAGGTAAGTTACCTCGACCAGATCATCTACATCCAGGGTTTTGAAAGAGGTAGCTGAAGAGACTGTGGAGGCATCAGTAATGATCTTTCAAAAATCACTAGATTCTGAAATGGTTCTGGAGTACTGGAAAATTGCAAATATCCTCCACTCTTCAAGAAGAGAGGAAGGCAAAAAAGAAAGTAAATTATAAGCCAGTTAGCCCGACTTTAGTGGTTGGAAAGATGTTGCAGTCCATTATTAAGGATGAGGTTTTGGGTTACTTGGATGCACATGATGAAGTAGGCCCAAGACCTTGAGGAGAAATCTTGCCTGACAAATATATTAGAATTCTTTGAGTAAATACCAAGCAGGATAGACAAAAGCCTGAAAGCACCTAACACCAGGCTCAAGCATAGTTTCCACCCCACTGTAATAAGACTATTGAGTGTTTCCCTAGTATGATAAGCCAATCTCTTGGTTTCACAGTCTACTTCGCTGGGACTTTGCCTTATAGTCTACCCACACTCCACCTTCTGCTGTAACACTTCATTCTGCATTCTGGTGTCGTTTTACCTGGTGGTATCTCAGTGCATTATTGTAGTAAATTAATCAGCATTGATGGTATGCAAGACAAGTTTTTCACTCTGCCTTGGTACATGTGACAATAATAAACCAATTTATTAATTTATACTGATCTAGTCAAAGAGACTGTATTCCTCAGTGTGACAGACATTTAAGTTGTTTGGGGGTCATTTGCTCATCTGTCCAAGATTCTGAGAATAGTCAGATACTGAACTCAGGAGAGCCTACATTTCACCTATCCAGGTGACCAACATCCTTACCTTTACTGTGGTGGATCTCTGTTTAATTTTTGATCCTTAGGTATCTTCCAGGAGACAAGAATGGTGAGTGGTCTTAGGTGTAAGATTTCAGTTTATTTTAGAGTACAAACAAACATACAAATACTAAGCAAGCTAAATAAAGAGCTGAGAAACAATTCTAAGAGATGTTCAGACAAAAAAATAAAGAAGAAGCCACGATGGTGCTTCTAAAAAAAAACCCTCACTTTTATAGATAGGGAAAATTCCTTCAATAGAGAATAAACTAGCTAACAGGCTACATAATTAAAACAATTAGCTGTTTACATACATCTACTGATGCTTCTGGACACATCTTCAGTGATGTTCCTGGAATCATCGGGTGTTTCGGGTCTTTCAACATCATACAACCTCCTCCAGGTGACCCAGCCGGGGCTGATCAGACCCCAGCTTGTGTCCAGATGGCTAGCTACTTATGACTTCATGGCTCCCTCTTTTGAGTCACAGCCATCTTGAGGCCCTCTCTGCTGCATCGGTGGTACTGCAGATGGCTCTCCTCTTCCTCTCTCCCTCGGAGCCCAAATTGCTGAAGGCTCTAACTAAAGAATGGGCTACGAATCCCCTGCAACCAACCTTCTCTGGGAGACACCTCGCTCTCCATCCAGCCTGCTGACAGTTGCTGACCAGTCCTGCGTACTTGGAGAGCTTCCTTTCAAAGGCCTCTTCCAAGCGATCTTCCCATAGGACTGTCAGCTCCAGCAGCACCACTTGCTTAGTAGACTCAGACACTAGGACAATGTCTGGTCACAGGGTGGTGGCTGCGATATGGTTGGGGGAACTTCAGCTGCTGTCTGAGGTCCACCAACAGCTGCCAGTCCCTTGCAGAGGTCAGGATGCCTGCAAATGTTCTTTTGGCAGGTATTGGCTGCTCCGCAGCTCTGACAAAGATGGTGTTTCTTAAAAAAAAACACCTCACTTTTATAGATAGGGAAAATTCCTTCAATAGAGAATAAATTAGCTAACAGGCTACATAATTAAAACAATTACATCAAGTGGGTAATGTGCTAATACTTGGCCAATGAAAAATGAAAATGGTGGTAAACCATTAGTTTAGCTGCTATACCGCTTTCTGCCGGTGAGTGTAAAAAATACATGAGTTTGTTTAAAAAGTACAAATCTTATAAAAGGTATTATTTAAAAAAGTGGTTCAACAACTGCTTCGGAACATGCAAACTTGTTTAAATTGAGGTTCTAATAGATTGGAAACATAAAGATGGTAACACCACCTAACCCTCAGTGTAAGTAAGTCTTATCACTCCACTTTCCAGCGATTACTACACCAAATTAGTAAGCCTTTATCAGCTCGTCCAGGTTGACTTTGCTTTTACTGTACTGTATTGGATTTTATTATTCAGGGAGAATACCGTGCAGCAATGAATGATGATTGGCTGAAGAAGCTTTATGCACTCGGTGTTCCACACACAAAAGAATGCTCTCTGACTTCAACATTAGGGGACCCTGTGAACATAAGGACCTGGCAGGTAAGTATCTGTCTCTATTTTCATTTAACCGATTCATTCCATCTGATTGGATGGAAGTCAGAAAGCTGGCACTAACTGAGTTGGCACTTTGCTAACTTGTTGCTGTACCTCAGCAACATGCAAATAAAAATTGGACAGGTTGAAGTTATGAAAGGCTATAATCACAAAAAAATCTGGATGGGGAATCAGAACTGCGTTGAACTTTACCATTTCATGAATCAAAGGTGAAGCACCTGATCTTGTAATAATCAAACGGCCTTCATTTTAACAGCCATTCTGTTTTTTTTTAAGTAAAAGCATCTGGATTTCCCCAGTCTCAGGAAGGTGGGAAGGACTGAGTCCTTGAAGTAAATGAAAAGCACAGGGTGGAACTAGTAATGCCATGCCCTTACAGTGCCAGAGACATGGGTTCAATCCTAACCTCAGGTGTTCTCACTGAGGAGTTTGCACGTTCTCCCTGTGACTGGGTGGGTCTCCCACATCCCAAAGACATATGGGTTGGTAGGTTTAAATGGCCATGTTGGTAGTGTGTGTTTGAGTGGTAGAATCTGTAGGATTTGAAGAGAAGTTTGAAAAAATGATTAACACAAATAGGTGTTTGATGGCCAGCATGGACTAGCAGACTGAATGCATGTTTCCTTGCTATATGTCTCTATGACTCTCAATTCCCTGAGAGCACAGCACATGGGCTTTGTTTTTTCCATGTCCAACAAGCCACTACCCCAAAATTTGTCTGCACCCTGACCACATTTAGTATCCTTTGTACACCATAAGTTAGGAAAAAGCTAAGCAGATCTTTGTGGTGACCGGGGGATGGATGTGGGTAAATGGCTATTTTGTAATCGGATTTCTCCATGGAATACATAAATAGAACAAAATGTGGGTGGGGTGGAGGTGGGTCTCCAGAGGCTGGATTAAAATTTTAAGTTGCAAAAGAACTTGCAGTCTATAGCAACATTTTCTTAAAAACTTCTAGCTGCCTGTCTGTTTTATCTTCTATGCCCCAACCCCTGCACAATAGTAGTATCTCCTGATGTACTCCCGAAGTGGCTGGCTTTTTGCTTTTGAATGGTGTACCTTCCTGCTTCATATACTATTTACTATTAAACATTCTGCTTCATAGATTGCAGGTCTTCCCAAAGACGCACTATCAGTCGAGAATGGAATAATCACACAGTTTACTCAACGCTGGCCTTTGTTTATTGATCCACAAGGTCAAGCAAATAAATGGATAAAAAACTCGGTAAGAGTAATCTACAGCCATGTTAGCTGGTAACTTATGTAAACTAATCAGCTTTGTTTGGTATGAATATAAAATATGAAATATATCACAATTTGATTGAATTTACTTCGGAGTTGTATTGTCACCTGACAACCAAGTACTTTGGGAAATGAACATGTGCAATTTTTCTAATATCCATTGACTCTGAGTAATATTCAATGTGAGTTATTTCAGCTTGAAACAACTCAGAAAAAGTGCTACAAGTGTTAACTTATACAGTTAATGCATGGTACTTGATCCTTATTCTTCATCAATCCCATTTGGTTTACAAGAAATGACCTTGGTTTCCTATACGGTTAGGAAAGTCAGTCACCTCATAATTGCTGTCCAGAGATCGCTGCTGGATATTGTTGAAGCTGTCCAAAATTATCTGGACATATTTAGTGATGTATTAGAAGCAAACTAACACTCTTGTATGAAAGCATTATATGGCCATAAAATGGCGGAATTACTTTTTACATCAGCCAGCACTTATGAGGAGAAAAGCAGTTTCATGTAGATGGCCTTTCATAGTGATCAGCATCTTTCAGTTATCTGCACAGCATGGCCAATTATGGACAGTATTTCCAGAGAATAGGTGAGAAGACTATAATGTTATTGGTGTGCATTCAGTTACACCACCCTGCAACTAAAACTTGTGTATTGCCTACAGCACCAATCAAACAATCATGAATTGAGAGTTCAGATCACACCATGGAAAGTTATTAAACTGGATTTAATTGGCCATGGTTTGCAGAGATCTGAAATCTGCTGATCTTTATGAAAGACCATCTATTGAAACTTTAACTGTTTTATTCTCCATAGATGCTACCAGAACAAGTCAACTCTTGTGTTCTTGAAAAACCTAACTGGTTAGTTCCATTTGTTTAAAATGTGGAACCTGTACAACTCCGGTTTCACAACACTTCAATGGCTTAACACCCCTAAATTAGCAAAGTACAATCAGTTTCCCAAACATCTACTATAAAGCAGAAGGACACCAACATTAACAGAGGATTGTTCAGGGCAAGTGAACATGAGCAACAGATGATAAAATTTACACAAATAATAAAAAAATCTTGTTCCTATTAATATTCCAACTTGCTTTAAACTCATATTTTTTTTAAATGTTTGAGAAGGATAATAAATTTTCCAGTGAACCTAATAGGTTTAAAGTTGTAGTGGGGCACTGGTGTGTTAAAGGAAGTGCAAAATCATTATAGGTCGACCTTCACTAATCTGGCACCATTGGGACCTGAGGAGTGCCGGATTAGTGAAAATGCCAAATTACAGAAGGATCACATTAAGCATAATCAGCACTAGATTATTGAAGGAACCGGATTACAGGTAGTCGGATTAGCGAAGGTCGACTGTACCCTAATATGTTAAAGGGAGAATCAGAATCATTGCCTGGTGAACCATTGGGAATTCTGAACAAGTGGGTGGCAGATTATGGGAGATTTATTGTTCAAGAAATTCAAAACCAGATGTAAATGTCAGCTGAAAGTCTACACATGATATGCAAAAATTCAAAATCTTCCAAGTAGAGTTTAATACATTGGTCCTTTCTGAGAATATTCCAGAATGCATATATTTCCACATGAAAATTAGTGATAACTCTTCAGGTCGTCAAATAAGTTCCATCCTTGGTGAAAATTTGTCTGTCCTTAAACAGTAAAATGCTGCTTTTTTTGCACAATAATAATCACTCTGCCATTCTGCATTTGATCTAAATCCTAATCTTATAGAATTGTTCTCTGCCCCAGGATTCTCCCTCTGTAGTTTCTATCCGAAATCCAATCATAAAAGTGTAACGCAAAGGACTAGGACAAAACTCCACTTAACCACATTGGCAGTAACAGTCATGGTTAAATGTTATTGCAACAGAACAGGCCGTCTACTGTAAAGAACCAATCTAATTGATTTAATTCATCTCTTTGGCTACTTCAGGAGAAAGACAACGGATTAGATATTTTCAAGATGTCTGACCGTGACTTCCTGCGGAGTCTGGAGAATGCCATACGTTTTGGAAAGCCTTGCCTTTTGGAGAATGTGAGGGAGGAACTGGATCCAGCCCTGGACCCCATACTGCTGAAAATGGTACCAAAAAAACCGTAGACAAACTTAGGTTGAAATATTCCGACTATAGTATAATCAGGAAGCCATCCATTGCAACTATTAGTTGTCTGCTCATAATGAGAGTAAGATCATGATTTACACCCTAATAATGCAATGATTACTTGATGAAATCATCAGATCAGAAGCCCAGAGGCCTAGGCTAACAATTCAGAGACAGAAGTCCAAATTCCGTCACTGTGGCTGTACAAATTTCAGCATGTTAATAATCTAAAGGTTTTGGGTGGAAAATATCTGGTCAAAACTACCAGATTTCCATAAATATCCATCCTATTCACTAATATCCTTCAAGCAAGGAAATCTGATCCTTTTACCCAGTCTGGCCTCTGTGACTCTAGATCCACAACATAATTAACTCTTAAGTGATGGAATAAGTCATTCAGTTGCATCAAATTGCTTTGTGAATGCAGAAAAAGTATGAAATCTAATGGACCATACAGCAACAACACAGGCACTTAATTCAGAATGCCAAAACTGCTCCAAATCCACTCAGTCTTGCAAAGTCCTCCTTTCACTCTGGGGACCAGTGTTTATTGGGAGAGGTGTTTGATTGACTATTCATTATCCTACTTACGTAACTTTACAATCCTGACTCCCCTGTCACAATCTATCCATACATCCTGTCCCAACAGCAGGGGGGACCCAACAGAGCCAGTAATACCATGCTATACAGACAGAATAGAGTCATTATGGGTCCTCAACGTTGACTTGAGACCTCCCGAAGTCTCCTGCTATCAGGCCAAAAATGAAGAAGGAATCTTCTGCCTGATCACCACCTCCTTTCTGCCCCCAGCTGACCCTCCTTGTCAAATGCCACCTGGAAGAAGCAGTGAAAGTGTCTCTATTCTGCTTGGGGCACTTCAGTATACTTCACCATGACTGACTCAATAAAGACCAATACTGACTCAGCTGATCAAGTCCTGATGGATATCCCTTCATTCACCTCTTCCAAACAGTCTGCAACAGATAGTGTGTGAACCAAATGAAGGTTAAATCCACTTGCTCTTACCATTCTACCAGATACAAGTGCAGCTGTCCATTCAAGCTTTATTTTAATGACCATCGTACAAAATTTGTAGTGACAGACTCCTGTTTATTCTCTGAGGCCCCTCTACATATTGTATTGCACAGCAGTTGCGTTAAGTAGGATAGACTCAAAACAGCAACATACAAAATGCTGGAGGAACTCAGCAGGCCAGGCAGCATCTATGGAAAAGAGTACAGTCGACGTTTCAGGCGAGACCCTTCGTCACATCAACTGTACTCTTTTCCATAGATGCTGCCTGGCCTGCTCAGTTTCTCCGACATTTTGTGTGTGTTGCTTGGATTTCCAGCATTTGCAGATTTTCTTTTGTTTGTGATTAGTCACCACGCCCACTTCAAGCTAAGGCCCAGGCCCAGGCCCTGCTGCTCCATCCCCAGTGTCCCTGCTACAGCTGCCAGCCACCGCAACACACGGCATGGCACGGCGAAGCGCCCCAGGTCCAGCTGACTCAGCTGGTAGCACCTGGTAAGGGTCCCTTGCTCAGGGTTACGAGCAATGGCCAACGGTGGACCCAGCAGGAGGCTGGTGGGGAAGGTGGAAGAGCTATGAGCTTGAAAGACAATGGTTGTTTTGCAAGCAGATGATCTACCAAGAAGAGAGGTGGTGATCTCTTTAAACTCACCCGACAGAAGGCAAAGGCAAACCACTGCTGTAAACCTGCCAAGTACATGATTTCCCAATATGTCAGTTTCAATAAGGGATCAAAACAACGACGTTAACGACAAGTGTCGGGACAGAGCGGCATGGAGAGAAATCGTCTGCCAACTGGAAATTCCAGATGCAACCTAACAACGACGACAAGACTCAATCCTGACTTGGCAGCTCTAAAACAGTAGACCATAAGCAGCAACAGAAATATGTTCCATTATAATCTAAGATCTGTATAATCACATGTTAACTATAGACAAAAATAAACACATGACACAAATGCTTGTGTTTAAGTACGTGGACATAATCACACCAAAGATTTTTTTTCTGTTTTCCAGACCTTTAAACAACAAGGGAGTACAGTCATAAAACTGGGAGATGCAGTTATCCCTTATCATGAAGACTTTAAAATGTACATCACTACCAAGCTGCCCAATCCTCACTATACTCCTGAGATATCATCAAAGGTCACTCTCATTAATTTCACACTATCTCCAAGGTAAATTGACACAAAAGCAAAAACAGCTCCTTTGGGAAATCCAAAACTAAAATCTGAACATGCTAGATAATCAAGCTTTAACAAACAGAAAAAGGGAAGAGAGTTGAAGAGATTAGAAACAATGGAAAGCAGGAAAAGTTAAATGACAAGAAGGGTAATAGTGCAAATGAAAGAGTATGGTAATGAGAGAAAAGGTCATCCTGAAGGAGACATTACTGGTGAGGAAATAATTATTTGAAATTACCCAGAGGAAATCATTGTGAATTCTAGAAAGCAAGTACTGATTATCTGAAATTATATTCTCTTGATTTCATAAATCTGAGGCTGGGCTGATAGGTGACAAGCAGTTTTCATGCCACCTAGATGCCAGGCAAAGATGGTATCTCACAAAAGAATATCCAGCTATCACTGCTGACATTCAATGACACTGGATTCAGATAAGATTCCAATTCAGATTTATTTATCACATGTACATGGAAACATACAGTGAAATGTGTCATTTTACCATAATTAAATCTCCCACTTTAAATATCCTGGGGATATTAGTGTCTTAGGTAACTTTGCAGAGGTAGATAGATTTTTGAAAAGCAGGGTGTGAAAGGTTCCCATAGATAGGCAGGAATGTGGAGCTGAGATTACAATCAAATCGCCGTGATCTTATTAAATAACAATGTTGGCTTGAGATGCCAAAAGGCTCCCTGCTGCTCCTAGTTCATATATTTGTATGATCAATTAAAGACAGTAATTCTGTTAAATTTCAGTGTTAGAGGTTTCCCATGTCAATTGATATTTGTTTTCAGTTTGTATTTTAAGTTTAAATTCTTTCAGTTCCTTCTATAATGACAAACATTTACTAAAGCATTTTAATTTCAAACATTTTTGATTTAAACCAATTTTCAATTCTATAAAGTTGCAAACTAAGGCAGGACATAAAATCTTATACTGAGTAACATAAAGTACTGGAAGAACTCAGCAGGTTAAGTAGCATCTATGCAGAGGAAATAAGGAGCTGGCATTTTGGACCGACACCCTCCATCAGTCTGCTATAGCTGCCTGACCTGCTAAATTCCTCCAGTATTTTGTGCATGTTACTCCGGATTTCTAGCATCTGCAGAATCTCCTGTGTTTAAAATCTTATGTTGAAGATAAATGTTGATTTATCTTTTCAAACTAAAAATACAGAACATTTCTGGCTTAAGGAAGTGGAATAAGTATAATAACCTAAATTTATTTAGAAGATTGTTAATTTTGTGTACCTTGTAAATTACATTGTAATCCTGCAGTGGTCTGGAGGATCAGCTTCTTGGTCGTGTTGTGGCACAGGAGCGTCCTGATCTAGAGGATGCAAAGAACCAGCTGATAGTCAGCAATGCTAAAATGAGGAGCGAGCTAAAAGAAATAGAGGATCAGATCCTTTTACGCCTGAGCACCTCTGAGGGCAATCCTGTGGATGATGTGGAGTTGATCAAAGTCCTTGAGGCTTCTAAAGTTAAAGCAGGAGAAATCAAGGTTAGTATCAGTGGGTCTTTTCTGGTCATAAGTGGAAATATTGAACTTGCCACAAATGATGAAAAATATGTGTGAGTCCTTGAACACAGACTTGATGCATTCAAGCACACACACGCAAATGATGTTCACACAACAGTCTTCTACTTTTATCATTCAGTGCCCAAAGGGATTAGCTGATTTCCCATATTAAGTTCCAGATTTCTACAAACATCAAAATGTTGTATAGGAGCAAAATTCCTCTATGATGTCAAATTCAATTAGCAACATGATTCCTTTCTTTCCCCTTTTTGTTCATTCAAGAAAAGGCAGTTCTGATCTGCCAAATATAAACCAATAGAGTACAGTCTACTTTTTGTCAGTTATCAGGTACTAAAACATCAGCCCATGAGAATGAGCCTCAGGCAGGATTAAAGTCTTAGCAAATAACAGATGAACTTCGTGAAGGCCAATGGACATCCATACCTGGAGAGAAGATAGGCAGCCAAAAGCTTGCTTTTGTTGATCTGATCTCTTCTGCTGGGCGCTTCCAGTGTAAAAGGTCAAGACTCAGTCACCACAGAAGAAATCATGGTTGGAATATGAATCATGGCAAAGGCAAATATAATAAGTAAATTTGAAGATGCTGGTATTGATGCAAACCATTACAAATAAAACTACTTTGGCTTTGCAGAGCATTTTCAGTAGGGAAAATTGGAAGACCTCAAAAAAAAAGATTGATGCAAGTTTTGGTAATGCAGAAATGCATGTATTTAAGAGAGAGAGAAGATAGATTTTGGTACATAATGTACAGTCAATTGATTAACAGTGTAAGCCATTTACAAACCAAATCACTTCAATCCAATATCTACGTCTGAGTATATCATTCGGCAAGTAACAACACACCTAAGAAAATCATTGAAATTTACAGTAAAAGAAGTACCTGCACAGCTAACAATGAAATAAGGTTGTTCTATAACAAGTTGTTTTACAAGGTGATTGGAATATAAAAGGTGGTGCCAAAGCACATGGTATAAATAACAGCTGGAAATATGAACTGTGGGGAAAACACAAAGGCCTGAGTTATGGCATAATATTAGTGCAACATACAAAATGATGACCTGTTGAAGGGTCTCAACCCAAAATGTTGACTGTTCATTCCCCTCCATAGATGCTGCCTGACCTGCTGAGTTCCTCCAGCATTTTGTACATTGCTCTGGATTTCCAGCATCTGCAGAATCTCTTGTGTTTATGGCATAACATTATACTTGGCAACACATTTTACTGGTAAAATCCAACTAAGTTTTCACACATGATAAAGGTTGGTGTTTAAAAAAGAGAGAGGTGACAATAACTGAAAATGACCATCAGGTGGGCCTTTGGCAGATGGTGGATCTCAGAAGTAGATAATGCAGAAGCAGAAACATAAAATGCTAGAAACTCTCAGCAGGAAAAGGCAGTATCTGTGATTAGAGAGATCAAGTGAAATAACACTTTACTTTCAAGTTGTAAAACAGCTCAAGAAATGTAGCTGGAAGTTAAGGTTATCTGTGGTACTTTAAATTCTCCCATCCAATCCCATTGATCTATGTCTGTGGCTCCGACATGGTTCATTAAGACCCGGTTAAAGATTGCTTAGCATATCAATTCAGTCTGGGCACTTCACAGCATTCAGGACAATTCAACTTTTTCAGGGAACTTGATTCTCTTGTATCACAATTGGCCAAAGGGCTCTTCCTGTACTGTATTGTTCTATTAGAAATGACCAGTTCTACTGTAAAGATTCTCCATCTGCAATATTAACTCAGTTTTTTCTCTCTCCACACACTGCCTGAACTATTCAGCATTTCTAGTATTCCCCATTTGCTTTCAGACCCTAGTAACAAGTCTGATGTGTATTTCATAGTATTTACATATCCCTTTGTTCTCCCTCTCTCTAAATACAACAAGACAGCTCCTTAAACAGTTGAATTACCTCAACCACACTAGACTCGCCCTTTCAGAGATATTTCCTTTGTTCGCACCCAGAAGTTTTAAGTTGTCCACAATTTAAAACTAACTTTTTTTCTCATTTTCCCAAATCTGCTAAAGAGACGTCAACATTAGGTATTCACTCTTTCTCTTCCCAGGGATACTGCCTGGCCTGTTAAGTGCTTTTAATATTTTCTATTTTTATATCATATGAGGTGTAATGGGTTGGACTAAACAGCAAAAAGGGATCAACCACCCAATTATGGAAGTGTGGTAAGTACCTCTGAACAGTTTGAAGGAAATATCTTTTCAAATTTGCAGACAAATTTCTGCAAAAAGTACATTAATAATAGTGATACATACACAAAATGCCAAAGGAACTCTGCCGGTCAGGCAGCACCTATGGAGAGAAATAAACAGTTGTTATTTCAGGCTGAGGCCAGAACGTGAAGGGGAGGGAAGGGAATACTGTACAAGCTGGCAGGTGATAGGTGAAGCTCAGTGAGGAGGAAGGTGGGCAGGTTGGGGAGGGGGCATGAAGTGGAAAGCTGGGATATGAGAGGTGGAAAGGTGAAGGACTGAAGAAGAAGGAATCTGATAGGAGAGGAGAGTGGACCGTAGGAGAAATAGAAGGAAGAGGGGCATCAGAGGGAGGTAATGGGCATGTGAGGTGAAGAGGAGTAAGAGTGAGACCAGAATGGTGTAGGGAGAAAGAGGAAGGGAGGAGAAATTACTGGAAGTTAGAGAAGTTGACGTTCATGCCATCAAGTTGGAGGTTACCCAAGCAGAATATGAGGTGTTGCTCCTCCAACCTGAGAGTAGCCTTATCATGGTGGTAGAAGAGGCCAGGAACCGACATGTCAGAATGGGAATGGAAAGTAGAATTAAAATGGATGGCCAACAGGAAAACCCTCTTGTTGTGGCAGATGGAGCGAAGGTGCTTGAATAGAGGTGACAATCCACATTGGGTCTCGCTGATGTAGAGGAGACTATACCAGGAGCACTGAATACAGTAATAATAGTGGATATTACTACTACATGATAACAGTAGAAAAACACACAGGATAATAATAGTGGCTGCATTCAATTATTCTTATATTAATTCGATGCGATCAGTATAAAAGGCAAGAATATAAAAACTCTCAACTGCATTCAGGAGAATTTTTTTAGTCACTTTGTAACTAGACTGACGAAATGGGACTCAATTCTAAACAGTTTTATGATAATGGTGTAAGGAAATATGTCGATGGAAGTGGGGGCATGGAAGGATATATGTGGAAGAACGTTCTTGTATAGAAGTGAAAGTAATTGTGGAAGACCACAAAGCTAGAATATTAAAAGTCTAAGTAAGGGGAAAGAAATTTTATTAAGTTGAAGTAATTTAGCAAAAATGAACTAGTAACAGCTGCCTGATGTTTGATCAGTGCCAGAGCAATGGGATTAAAGAAGGAAATTCAAGAAGCTTGGGGTAAAAAAGGACTGTCAAATCTAAAGATCTCTGTATGATGAGGTGCATAGCAGGTAAGAAAGAGAAGCTTATGTCAGAATCAGAATCTGGTTTAATATCACTCGCATATGTCATGAAATTTGTTAACTTAGTAGCAGCAGTACAATGGAATACATGATAATATAGAAAAAAATAAGCAAATCAATTATATGTATAGTGCAAAACCAGAAATAATAAAAGCGAGGTAGTGTTCATGAGTTCAATGTCCATTGAGGAATCGGATGGCAGAGGGGAAGAAGCTGTTCCTGAATCGCAGAGTGTGTGCCTTCAGGCTTCTGTGCCTCCTTCCTGATGGTAACAGTGAGAAGAGGGCATGTCCTGGGTGGTGGGGGTCTTTAATGATGGACGCCACTTTTCTGAGACACCGCTCCCTGAAGGTGTCTTGGATACTATGGAGGCTAGTACCCAAGATGGAGCCAACCAATTTTACAACTTTCTGTAGCTTCTTTCAATCCTCTGCAATAGCTCCCCCATACCAAACGGTAATGCAGCCTGTCATTGCCCTCCACGGTAAATTTATCGAAGTTTTTGAGTATCTTGGAAGACAAACCAAATCTCCTCAAACTTCCAATGAAAGAAATATAGCCACTGTGTTGCCTTCTTTATAGCTGCATTAATATGTTGGGAGCAGGTTAGATCCTCAGAGATCTTGACACCCAGGGACTTGAAAATGCTCACTCTCCCCACTTCTGATCCCTCCATGAGGATTGGTTTGTGATCCCTCGTCCTACCCTTTCTGAAGTGCACAGTCAGACACCAAGAGCTCAATATTGCAGGAAGGGTTTTTTAAAAATGTTGTAAGTGGGTAGTGGAGAGGTGTTGAATTAAATGGGAAAGTAAATAGAGGGCATGAAAAGAAATGAGAAAGAAAATAAAAGTTCAAAGATTTGTTTAATGTACATGTAGAGCAGAAGGATAACTAATGAAAGAGCTGGTCACATTGGATACCAAAAAGGTAACCTCTCTGTGAATGTGAAAGGTCTCAGTAAGATTCTGGCTAGAAATTCACAAAAGAAGGGGACAGTCAGGATGGTGGTAAAGAAGGTGGAAATCTAGGATGGGATAAACAGCAAGCAAGGCAGTTTCAAAGGGCTCAACATGCCCGAAAGTAGGTAAATTGCCAGAGCCTGGTGAACATGTTGCAGGTTTTTACCATATGAAAGGGAGGAAAGGGAAGAAAGACTATGACTTTCCAATCTATCCTGGTTGCACAGCAGAGGTCAGAGGCCCAGTGGACTACTAATATTACACTGTTTAAAAAGGGAGGAAGGGTTAAATGCAGTAATTGCAAGGCATTGAGATAAATTTTGGTGTGGATGGTGTTACCCATTCAGGAAGATAGCAGACTAACTAAGGGCCATTGGCATGGAATTCTTCTGAAAAGGTGGCATTTGATGATAATTCAATCCTTTAGAAGCAGTAACAAGAATGGTCAATTGGGCAAGTGAATTTTGTGTAGTTCATATGTAACAGAGAGTAAAATATTGAAATATCTCAAAGGTCCCACAATGTAGACTAAATGGCATCAAAACTGCAGGCAATTTGAATCACTCCTCCTGTGAACTAAGTTACAAAGCACAGCTAACAAATCATTGTTGAAAAAATGAAGGAGTTGATCGTAGATTACAGAAGGAACAGAGGCAGGATAGCCCCTATTGACATCAATGGGTCTGTAGTTGAGAGGGTGAGTAGTTTCAAGTTCCTCGTATACCTATAACCAAGGGTCTCACCTGGCCTGTGCATATTGGCTGTGGTGAAAAAAAAATAACAGTGCCTCTTTTACCTCAGATGGCTGAAGAGATTTGGAGTCTCAAACCCTCAGGACTTTCTACAAAGGTACTATTGAGACTGGCTGTGTAGCCACCTGGTGGGGGAACTGTACCACCCTCAGTCACAGGGCACTGAAGAGAGTGGTGCAGACAGCCCAGTGAATCTGTGGATGTGAACTTCGCTCTATTCAGAACATTTACAGCAGCAGGTGTATAAAAGGGGCCCAGAGGATCATCAGGGACTCCAGCTACTCCAACCCGAAACTGTTTCAGCTGCTTCTGTCTGGCATACATTACCACAGCATTAAGGCCAGGACCAGCACGCTCTGGGACAGCTTCTTTCACCAGCCCATCAGATTTATCAATACATATTGATCTGATCGCATATCTGATTGTACATACATGTATACAAAACAATGATGTATACAATCTTAATGTTTGGGCAATATCCTCCCACATTTCCCTTCCTTATTGTTTGTACATTGTGACAAATACGCAACATAAAGATTTTTATTCCCTCATGTTGTGAGATAGATGTAAAAAATAAAAAATTATAATCCTAATTCTAAAAAGCAACATAATATTTGTTTGAAAGACCCCTGTGTGAACAACAAATTATAGCATTATGAAATTATGGAAGTGTGAAGTTTTGTGAACATTGGGAGTTAGATGTAACCATACAAATTTGCATTCTTAAGAATGTGAGAAATGGAGTAAGAAAAGCAAAAAGAGACTTTTAGATTGTAAGTAGATGTACAAGAAGAAATTTAACATGCACTTAGAACAAGAAAGCACTTGAATTAGTCACTGATAATTCACAAATTTCATTAAACAATGCATAACATTTCAGGTTGATTTGCAGTAAGATTCCTCTGTAATTAAAATATTTTTTTTCAATTTAACTCTCATTGGTCTGCAGAACTGCAGAGGTACTAATAGAAATCAATTTAATTGATGCATCATATAAACAAGTCTGTCTGGATGCATCACGGCAACTGCCCTGCAGAGAGTTGTGACATGCTTAGCACATCACAGGAACCAGAAATGAGGCAGCGAGCAGTATGGACTGTCCGTACTTCTTGCTGACTCAGTAAATCAGCCAGCAGAATCAAAGACCCCACCCATCCTGGAATTTCTCTCTTCTCACCTCTCTCATCAGGCAGAAGATACAAAAGCACACACCACCAGACTCAAGGACAGCTTCTATCCCACTGATAACAAACTTCTTGTGTGATAAGATGGATGGCCTCACAATTTGCCTCATTATGCCCTTTTACTGTTCATCTTCACTGCACTCCTTCAGTCACTTTTACACTTCATTCTGCATTGTTATCATGATCAGTGTTCATAATATGGTAGAACTCAAAGGTTCAGTTTAATGTCAGGGATTATATTTATACAAAATAAAATATACATCCTGAAATGCTTTTTCTTCACAACCATCCATGAAAATAGAGGAGTGCCCAAAAGAATAAACGACAGTTAAATGTTAGAACCCCAAATTTACCCCCCAGCTCCCCCTCCCCCCACCGGCAAAAAAAGCAAGCATCAGCACTGCCACCGAGCACTCAAGTGTGAGCAAAGCAATAGCGAAGACACAGACTTGCAGTTACCCCAAAGACTTTGTGTTTCACTCGGTATTCAACATACCACAGGCTCTCTCTCTCCCTAATAAGGGAGAAAGAGGTGTCTCCATTTTCCCAGCAAGCAGGGAGATGTAACAAACAACTCGTTGGTTTACAATGTTAAAAATCTGTTATGTTGCTTTTTTCGAGCTATGTACCTGAAAATTGCAAAGATCCCGGGTCTCCAGGCACACAGCAGATATTCTGACCCCCCCCCACCCCCGACGACACACAGGTCTCCTGTCGTGACACCGACCCTCGATCTGCCTGTCTCCGGAGCCCCAAGATCCTAGGCTTCCAAATTTGAGCCAGACTCTTAGGCCGAGCTTTTGGCATGCCAAACAATGGCCAGTAATAGAACCCCAAGAGTGGGTCCCATTTCTGCAAAGAACCGTAGTCAGCATGTAACTCCAGGTCAGAGTCTTCAAAAGAACCCTGAAAGGGAAAAATAGAGATATTAAAGATGGAAATAGAGCTGTTTCTGAAGATGCAAGCAAAGGAGTTGCCGTTAGGTGCCATTAACCCTCCTAAGCTCTGCCTTCACCCTGCAATTTAAGAGGGAGAAACTAAAGTTAGATGTATCAGTATTACAGTGGAGTAAAGAGAATTACAAAGGCATGAGAGAAGAGTTGGCCAGAGTTGATTGGAAGGGGACAGCAGCAAGGATGACAGCAGCATAGCAATGGCTGGAGTTTCTGGGAGCAATTCAGAAGGTGCAGGATAGATACAAACCAAAGAAGAAGTTATATTCTAAAGGCAGGATGACACAACCATAGCTGAGAAGGGAAGTCAACATAAAAGCAAAAGAGAGACCATATAATAGAGCAAACATTAGTGGAAAGTTAGGGGATTGAGAAGCTTTAAAAACCAACAAAAGGCAACGAAAGAAGCCATAAGGAATGAAAAGATGAAATAAGAAGGTAAGCAAGCCAATAATATCAAAGAGGATTCCAAAAAATTTTTTCAAATATACAAAGAGTAAAAGAGAGGCAAGAGTAGATATCAAGCTGCTGGAAAATGACACTGGAGAGGTAGTAATGGGGGGCAAGGAAATGGTGGATGAACTGAATAAGTATTTTGCATCAGTCTTCACTGTGGAAGACACTAGCTGTATGCTGGTTGTTTGAGAGGGCAGAAGTAAGTGCAGTTGCTTCGGAAGCTGAAAGGTCTGAAGGTGTATAAGTCACGTGGACTAGTGGACTACGCCCCAGGGTTCTGGAAGAGGTGGCTGAAGAGATTATGGAGGCATTACCAGTGATAAGACCATAAGACATAGAAGCAGAGTTAGGCGATTTGGCTCATTGAGTCTGCTCCATCATTTCATCATGGCTGATCCAATTTTCCTCTCAGCCCCATTCTCTTGCCTTCTCCCCGTATTCCTTCATGCCCTGACCAATCAAGCACCTATCAACCTCTGCCTTAAATATACATAAAGACGGCATCCACAGCTGCCTGTGGCAAACAATTCCACAGAATCACCACTCTCTGACTAAAGAAATTATTCCTCATCTCTGTTCTAAACAGACGCCCCTCTATCTGAGGCTGTGTCCTCTAGTCTTAGGCACTCCCACCATAGGGAACCATCCTCTCCACATCCACTCTATCAAGGACTTTCACCATTCAATAGGTTTCAATTAGGTCACCCCTCATTCTTCTGAATTCTACTGAATACCAGTCCAGAGCCATCAAATGCTCTTCATATGACAAGCCATTCAATCCTGGAATCATTTTGTGAACCTCCTTTGAATCCTCTCCAGTTTCAGCACATCCTTTCTCTGATACGGGGCCTAGAACTGCTCACAAGACTCCAAGTGAGGCCTTACCAGGGCTTCATAAAGCCTCAACAGTACATTCTTGCTTTTATATTTTAGTCCTCTTGAAATGAATGCTAACATTGCATTTGTCTTCCTCACCACAGACTTAACCTGCAAATTAACCTTTAGGGAATCCTGCACAAGCACTCCCAAGTCCCCTTGTGCCTCAGTTTTTTGTATTTTCTCCCCATTTAGAAAATAGTCAACCCTTTCATTTCTTCTATCAAAGTGCATGGCCATACACTTCCCAACACTGTATTCCATCTGCTATTTCTTTGCCTATTCTCCTAATCTGTCCTTCTGTAGCCGCTCTACTTCCTCCAAACTACCTACCCATCCACCTATCTTCAGATCATCTGCAAACTTTGCAATAAAGACATCATCCAAGTTATTGACATATAACGTAAAAAGAATCGGTCCCAACACAGACCCCTGTGGGACACCACTAGTCACCGATAGCCAACCAAAAAAGGCTCCCTTCATTCCCACTCTTTGCCTCCTGCCAATCAGCCACTGCTTTATCCATGCTAGGATCTTTCCTGTAATACCATGGGCTTGTAGCTTGTTAAGCAGCCTCATGTGTGGCACCTTGTCAAAGGCCTTCTGAAAATCCAAGTACACATCAACCAATTCTCCTTTGTCTATCCTGCTTGTTACTTCAAAGAATTCCAACAGATTTGTCAAGCAAGATTTTCCTTTGAGGAAACGGCGCTGACTACAGCCTATTTTATCATGTGACCCCTATAGTACCCAGAGCCATCATCCTTAATACAGTAATCGGATCCAACATCTTCCCAACTACTGAGGCCAGACTGACTGGAAGGAAGTTTCCCTTCTTCTCCCTCTCTCCCTTCTTGAAGAGTGGAGTGACATTTGCAATTTTCCAGTCTCCCAGAACCATTCCAGAATCTGGTGGTTCTTGAAAAATCATTACTAATGCCTCCACATTCTCTTCAATTATTTGATTTCAATTTCAAGAATCACTAGATTCTGGCATGGTTCTGGAGGACTGGAAAATTGAAAATGTCACTCCACTCTTCAAAAAGGGAGGTAAAATATGAAATTAAGTACACAGATATTCAGGCAAATGACATGCAATTCATGGAAGGACAGTAATATTAATGAAAGGGTAATCTCAGAAGACAAGTAATAATATATGTACAACAATATTAGTGGAAATGCTTTGAAACCATTGGAAATATAATGAGTGTGAGCATAGAGAGTGTTTTGAGTGCAATCATATTAACATGATTAGAGCAATGATATAGGAAGTTTGATCGCGTTGTGGGTGTAATGATAGTGTAATGAAATGTTATTAAACTGACTGTAGTAATATTAATGCAAATGCGGTACTGCTGGATGGAAAATCAACAATCAAAATGGGCGAGATCAAGCTAATTGATTGCCAATGGTCTTCAAAGCACAGATTGGTTTTCAACTATTCAGATGCCAGCAGTCACAGGCTTCTGTGCAAAATCAGTGAAAGGCAGAAGTCCAACTTGATCCATACGGTTGGGAAGTATGGCTCATTCATCTGGAAAATAAAAGATTGCAGATGCTAAAAATTTGAAATGACAGCAAAGAACTACTAGATGGAGAAACACAATGAATATTTCATGTCAGTCCCCACCATCAGAATTTGAGTTGAAGGATCTTTGACCAAAATGTTGACTCATTTCTCTCACCATGAATGCCGCCTGACCTGCTGAGGATGCCCTACGTGGTCTCTTTCTGTGATCATATATTCATCATAAATCATATATTTTCTATGATTTGCAATGCTGAAAACCTACCTTATTTTCCCACAGATGAAGGTGACGATAGCAGAGCAAACAGAGAAGGATATCGATAACACTCGTCTCCAATATGTTCCTGTTGCTGTCAGGACACAGATCCTGTTTTTCTGTGTTTCTGATTTATCCAATGTGGACCCAATGTATCAGTATTCTTTGGAATGGTTCCTCAGCATCTTCATGGTGGGCATTGCAAATTCTGAGCGAGCAGGTATGTCAACCGAGTAAACTCTGCAATTCTGTGTGGCATTTGTTCAATAAATTTGTTAGTATAATGCTCTTCTTTAGTTTTCTATTGCTGTAATTTGGCTTAGCTGCTTAACCCAAGCCACACAATGCTTTCAAGCTAGTGTAGCCAAATATTTCTGAATCACTACTGGAGCTCTGATAACACAGGGTGAAGAACATGCTTTGTTGGTCAAGAGCAAAAATGTGGGAGTAGGTTTCCTGCCTACATCTCACTCTAACAATAGTTCTGAAAATGAAAACCAGATGAAAGCATGCGCACCAGCCTGAAGGACAGGGCAAGTAGACAATAACGTCACTAATTAGTCTCCTAAACTCATCCTATCCAGTCTCTCCACATAACTAAAGTCCTCCAATCCAGGCAAAATCTTGGTGAATTCCCCTCTGTAATCTCTCCAGTACGATCACCTCCATTCTAAGGTACGATAATCAGAACTGTGCACAAGGTCAGGCAAGCAGCATCTGTAGAAACAGAAATAGGGTTAATGTTTCAGGTCTTAGATTTTTGATCAGTTTTTTATATTTTTAAATTTTCATTTATTGATAAAAATTGCAGTCAGTCCTGTTGACCTGATTGAGAGTCAAACTAGATATATTTTTTTTTTAAACTTCTTGGTTTTGGACAGATTTTCTACCTGCTTGTCCAGGAGAACAGATTAAAATTTAAAAAACTGAGCCGCCAGAGTGATTAGGCTACATAAGTAATATAATTGTTCCCACACCCATGTTCCATCTTTCTCAGTAACTGCAAGTGTTCATATTCAAGAGCCAAAGATGGGAATCTTTAAAACAACCAGCTATATGAAAAAGAAAGAGGGATCATAAAGATCAATGTATCCATTTTTATATGCTATGCTGGAAGAACAATACTTGAACAGTTGACTTGGAGGCAAGATCATGACTGAAATGTCAATATTATTTTTTAATCTTACTGCTGATTGTGTGATGGATTCATTAGTAATTGTCATTTTGCAGTGAATCCTGGTCAAATCTAACTTTATATGATATTCTGTTTTGAAGTTGCTTGTGCAATCTAACATGCCCTACATAGCTCCATGAATAACCAGAGTGGATATTGTGAATGCAAGCACAGAGGTCAATCAACGTTCCCTGATACTTAAATATATGGACCCTTCTAACCAAATTATGTGATAGTCTATATTAGAAGTGCTAAGCCATAAGATTTGTCAGTTAAATTAAAGCACAGTGGACTCACATAGACAACAACCTGTTTTCTTGCTCCTAGATACTGTGGAGAAGAGGATAACACTTATTAATAATTACTTCACCTACAGCCTGTACCTCAATGTCTGTAGGAGCCTATTCGAGAAGCACAAGCTGATGTTTGCTTTCCTAGTGTGTGTGCGGATCATGATGAACGATGACAGGATTGACATGGTCAGTAACAAATCCATAAATCTCCATTGGCTTAGTGAGTTATATTAAATCACAGAAATCTCAGCCAGACAATAGACAATAGGTGCAGGAGTAGGCCATTCGGCCCTTTGAGCCAGCACCGCCATTCACTGTGATCATGGCTGATCATCCACAATCAGTATCCAGTTCCTGCCTTCTCCCCATATCCCTTCACTCCACTATCTTTAAGAGCTCTATCTAACTCTTTCTTGAAAGAATCCAGAGAATTGGCCTCCACCGCCTTCTGAGGCAGAGCATTCCACAGATCCACGACCCTCTATGTGGAAAAAGTTTTTCCTCAACTGCATTCTAAATGGTCTACCTCTTATTCTTAAACTGTGGCCTCTGGTTCTGGACTCCTCCAACATCGGAAATATGTTTCCTGCCTCTAGCGTATCCAATCCCTTCATAATCTCATATGTTTCATTCAGATCCCCTCTCATCCTTATAAATTCCAGTGTATACAAGCCCAGTCACTCCAATCTTTCAACATATGACATTCCTGCCATCCCTGGAATTAACCCAGTGAACCTACGCTGCATTCCCTCCATAGCAAGAATGTCTTTCCTCAAATTTGGAGACCAAAATTGCACACAATACTCCAGGTGGGGTCTCATCAGGGCCTTGTACAACTGCAGAGGGACCTCTTTGCTCCTATACTCAACTCTCCTTGTTATGAAGGCCAACATGCCATTAGCTTTCTTCACTACCTGCTGTACCTGTATGCTTACTTTCAGTGACTGATGAACAAGGACACCCAGATCTCGTTGTACTTCCCCTTTTCCTAACTTGACACCATTCAGATGGTAATCTGCCTTCCTGTTCTTGCCACCAAAGTGGATAACCTCACATTTATCCACATTAAACTGCATCTGCCATGCATCTGCCCACTCACCTAACCTGTCCAAATCACCCTGCATTCTCATAACATCCTCCTCACATTTCACACTGTCACCCAGCTTTATGTCATCAGCAAATTTGCTAATATTACTTTTATTCCTTCATCTAAATCATTAATGTATATTGTAAATAGCTGTGGTCCCAGCACCGAGCCTTGCGGTACCCCACTGGTCACTGTCTGCCATTCTGAAAAGGATCCATTAATCCCTACTCTTTGTTTCCTGTCTGCCAACCAATTTTCAATCCATGTCAGTACCCTACCCCCAATACCATGTGCTCTAATTTTGCCCACTAACCTCCTACGTGGGACCTTATCAAAGGCTTTCTGAAAGTCCAGGTACACTACATCCACTGGCTTTCCCATGTCCATTTTCATTGTTACATCCTCAAAAAATTCCAGAAGATTAGTCAAGCACGATTTCCCCTTTGTAAATCCATGCTAACTCGGACCTATCCTGCTACTGCTATCCAAATACGCCACTATTTCATCTTTTATAATTGACTCCAGCATCTTCCCCACCACTGATGTCAGACTAACTGGTCTATAATTGCCTGTTTTCTCTCTCCCTCCTTTCTTAAAAAGTGGGATAACATTAGCTACCCTCCAATCCGCAGGAACTGATCCTGAATCTATAGAACATTGGAAAATGATTACCAATGTGTCCACGTTTTCTAGAGCCACCTCCTTAAGTACCCTGGGATGCAGACCATCAGGCCCTGGAGATTTATCAACCTTCAGTCCCATCAGTTTACCCGACACCATTTTCTGCCTAATGCGAATTTCCTTCATTTCCTCCCTTACCCTAGGTCCTCTGGCCACTATTACATCTGGGAGATTGTTTGTGTCTTCCCTAGTGAAGACAGATCCAAAGTACCTGTTCAGCTCGTCTGCCATTTCCTTGTTCTCCATAATAATTTCACCCATTTCTGTCTTCAAGGGACCAACTTTGGTCTTAAGTAATTTTTTCCTCTTCACATACCTAAAGAAGCTTTTACTCTCCTCCTTTATATTCTTGGCTAGCTTACCTTCATACCTCATCTTTATTGCCTTTTTAGTTATCTTCTGTTGCTCCTTAAAAGTCTCCCAATCCTCCGGCTTCCCGCTCATCCTTGCTATGTTATACTTCCTCTCTTTTATTTTTATACTGTTCTTGACTTCTCCTGTCATCCACGGCCGCTCCTTACTTCCCTTAGAATCTTTCTTCCGCTTTGGAATGAACTGATCCTACACCTTCTGTATTATTCCCAGAAATACCTGCCATTGTTGTTCCACTGTCATCCCTGCGAGGATATCTTTCCAGCCAACTTTGCCCAGCTCCTCCCTCATGGGTCCATAGTCTCCTTTTTTCAACTGTAATACCTACACCTCCGAGTTTCCCTTCTCCCTCTCAAACTGTAGATTAAAACTTACCATATTATGGTCACTACCTGCTAATGGCTCCTTTACCTCAAGTTCCCTTATCAAATCTGGCTTATTACACAACACTAAATCCAGAATTACCTTCTCCCAGGTAGGCTCTACTACAAGCTGCTCTAAGAATCCATCTCTGAAGCATTCCACGAACTTCCTTTCTTGGGGTCCAGTACCAACCTGGTTTTCTCAGTCTACCTGCATGTTGAAATCCCCCATAACAACCGTAGTATTACCTTTGCGACATACATAGAAACATAGAAAATAGGTGCAGGAGTAGGCCATTCGGCCCTTCGAGCCTGCACTGCCATTTATTATGATCATGGCTGATCATCCAACTCAGAACCCCGCCCCAGCCTTCCCTCCATACCCCCTGACCCCCGTAGCCACAAGGGCCATATCTAACTCCCTCTTAAATATAGCCAATGAACTGGCCTCAACTGTTTCCTGTGGCAGAGAATTCCACAGATTCACCACTCTCTGTCTGAAGAAGTTTTTCCTAATCTCGGTCCTAAAAGGCTTCCCCTCTATCCTCAAACTGTGGCCCCTCGTTCTGGACTTCCCCAACATCGGGAACAATCTTCCTGCATCTAGCCTGTCCAATCCCTTCAGGATCTTATACGTTTCAATCAGATCCCCCCTCAATCCTCTAAATTCCAATGAGTACAAGCCCAGTTCATCCAGTCTTTCTTCATATGAAAGTCCTGCCATCCCAGGAATCAATCTGGTGAACCTTCTTTGTACTCCCTCTATGGCAAGGATGTCTTTCCTCAGATTAGGGGACCAAAACTGCACACAATACTCCAGGTGTGGTCTCACCAAGGCCTTGTACAACTGCAGTAGTACCTCCCTGCTCCTGTACTCGAATCCTCTCGCTATAAATGCCAGCATACCATTCGCCTTTTTCACCGCCTGCTGTACCTGCATGCCCACTTTCAATGACTGGTGTATAATGACACCCAGGTCTCGTTGCACCTCCCCTTTTCCTAATCGGCCACCATTCAGATAATAATCCGTTTTCCTATTTTTGCCACCAAAGTGGATAACCTCACATTTATCCACATTAAATTGCATCTGCCATGAATTTGCCCACTCACCCAACCTATCCAAGTCACTCTGCATCCTCTTAGCATCCTCCTCACAGCTAACACTGCCACCCAGCTTCGTGTCATCCGCAAACTTGGAGATGCTGCATTTAATTCCCTCATCCAAGTCATTAATATATATTGTAAATAACTGGGGTCCCAGCACTGAGCCTTGCGGTACCCCACTAGTCACCGCCTGCCATTCTGAAAAGGTCCCGTTTATTCCTGCTCTTTGCTTCCTGTCTGCTAACCAACTTTCCACCCACACCAATACCTTGCCCCCAATACCGTGTGCTTTAAGTTTGCACACTAATCTCCTGTGTGGGACCTTGTCAAAAGCCTTTTGAAAATCCAAATATACCACATCCACTGGTTCTCCCCTATCCACTCTACTAGTTACATCCTCAAAAAATTCTATGAGATTCGTCAGACATGATTTTCCTTTCACAAATCCATGCTGACTTTGTCCGATCATTTCACAGCTTTCCAAATGTGCTGTTATCACATCCTTGATAACTGACTCCAGCAGTTTCCCCACCACCGACGTTAGACTAACCGGTCTATAATTCCCCGGTTTCTCTCTCCCTCCTTTTTTAAAAAGTGGAGTTACATTAGCCACCCTCCAATCCTCAGGAACTAGTCCAGAATCTAACAAGTTTTGAAAAATTATCACTAATGCATCCACTATTTCTTGGGCTACTTCCTTAAGCACTCTGGGATGCAGACCATCTGGCCCTGGGGATTTATCTGCCTTCAATCCCTTCAATTTACCTAACACCACTTCCCTACTAACATGTATTTCGCTCAGTTCCTCCATCTCAATGGACCCTCTGTCCCCTACTATTTCTGGAAGATTATTTATGTCCTCCTTAGTGAAGACAGAACCAAAGTAATTATTCAATTGGTCTGCCATGTCCTTGCTCCCCATAATCAATTCACCTGTTTCTGTCTGCAGGGGACCTACATTTGTCTTTACCAGTCTTTTCCTTTTTACATATCTATAAAAGCTTTTACAGTCCGTTTTTATGTTGCCTGCCAGTTTTCTCTCATAATCTTTTTTCCCCTTCCTAATTAAGCTCTTTGTCCTCCTCTGCTGAACTCTGAATTTCTCCCAGTCCTCAGGTGAGCCACTTTCTCTGGCTAATTTGTATGCTTCTTCTTTGGAATTGATACTATCCCTAATTTCTCTTGTCAGCCACGGGTGCACTACCTTCCTTGATTTATTCTTTTGCCAAACTGGGATGAACAATTGTTGTAGTTCATCCATGCAACCTTTAAATGCTTGCCATTGCATATCCACCGTCAATTCTTTGTGTCATTTGCCAGTCTATCTTAGCTAATTCACGTCTCATACCTTCAAAGTTACCCCTCTTTAAGTTCAGAACCTTTGTTTCTGAATTAACTATGTCACTCTCCATCTTAATGAAGAATTCCACCATATTATGGTCACTCTTACCCAAGGGGCCTCTCACGACAAGATTGCTAATTAACCCTTCCTCATTGCTCAAAACCCAGTCCAGAATAGCCTGCTCTCTAGTTGGTTCCTCGACATGTTGGTTCAAAAAACCATCCCGCATACATTCCAAGAAATCCTCTTCCTCAGCACCTTTACCAATTTGGTTCACCCAATCTACATGTAGATTGAAGTCACCCATTATAACTGCTGTTCCTTTATTGCACACATTTCTAATTTCCTGTTTAATACCATCTCCGACCTCACTACTATTGTTAGGTGGCCTGTACACAACTCCCACCAGCGTCTTCTGCCCCTTAGTGTTACGCAGCTCTACCCATATCGATTCCACATCTTCCTGGCTTATGTCCTTCCTTTCTATTGCGTTAATCTCTTCTTTAACCAGTAACGCCACCCCACCTCCCCTTCCTTCATGTCTATCCCTCCTGAGTATTGAATATCCCTGAACATTGAGCTCCCATCCCTGGTCACCCTGGAGCCATGTCTCTGTGATCCCAACTATATCATAATCATTAATAACAATCTGCACTTTCAATTCATCCACCTTATTACGAATGCTCCTTGCATTGACACACAAAGCCTTCAGATGCTCTTTTACAACTCTGTTAGACCTTATACAATTATGCTGAAAAGTGGCCCTTTTTAATGCTTGCCCTGGATTTGTCGGCCTGCCACTTTTACTTTTCTCCATAGTACTCTTTGCTTCTACCCTCACTTTACACCCCTCTGTCTCTCTGCACTGGTTCCCATCCCCCTGTTGTGAACTAACCTCCTCACGCCTAGCCTCTTTAATTTGATTCCCACCCCCCCAACCATTCTAGTTTAAAGTCACCTCAGTAGCCCCCGCTAATCTCCCTGCCAGGATATTGGTCCCCCTAGGATTCAAGTGCAACCCGTCCTTTTTGTACAGGTCACGCCTGCGCCAAAAGAGGTCCCAATGATCCAAAAACTTGAATTCCTGCCCCCTGCTCCAATCCCTCAGCCACGCATTTATCCTCCACCTCATCGCATTCCTACTCTCACTGTCGCGTGGCACCAGTTTTAACTCTTGATTTAACTTGCACCCTATATCTCGGACAATGGACAATTGTTCCACTGTGTGCTTGGGCCACTGTTAGTTTCTCAGTAGAACTTTTAACTCATTGGAAAAGTACCAGAGATGGAGAGGATTGATTGGGCGTGAGAAGCAGAACAAAAAGCTCAGGATCACACTAGCAGACTGTGAGCCATATGAGATGCTGGTTAAGGCTGCACTTGAGCAGCCACAGAGCCGATCAACCTTCAGCCCAGGACAGAGGACTCGGGTAAGCTGCTGTTGGCGGCCTAGAGGAGATGGGCTTAAGAAGAAGAAACTCTAAGTATGGTTGTACAGCAGTTCACATTCAGGGAGGGAAAGCCCATGCATTTGTGAAACATGCTGGCATTTAAATTTTGCAAGATCAAAACCATATGAATGCAGAAAATAAAACATTGCATCTGCAGTTCTAGTGAATTGACATATACCCAAGGAACAAGAGTGATCTTTAAGAGCACAGAGCATCTAGCTACCTGACTGTCGCAGAGTAATACTGCCCAATAGCTATACAGTGCGTAGCATTTTGACTTCCTCTTTAGAGCAGCATAGCATCCCAACATTAAGAGATGATAAATATCACAATCTTCCCCAGCTGCAAACTTTTAATATGTTCAAGTGGTGCATGTGTCACTCCACAAATTGGTAACGACAACACCAAAAAAACAAGTGCTACTTGCCTGTTTGTATTTAAAATGTAGTCTGCTAAAAAATATTTACCCAAAATGGTAAATTGGAATTTTTTTCTTTATCCTTTCCTAATTTGATTGTAATTGAACAGGATGAATGGCGTTACCTGCTCTCTGGAGGACCCACCCACACTCTGAGCCCCAATCCAGCCACTCAGTGGCTCTCAGAAAGAGCATGGAGAGACATTCAGAGCCTTTCTAGCCTCAAGAGCTTCTCCAGTTTCATAGAGGATTTTGTCAACAATCTGGATGGTTTCCAGAAAATCTTTGACAGTCCAGACCCTCACAGGTGAACTTTAAGAATTCTACGATAGATGTATTTATTCATACATTATTTGCAAGATTCCAGATTCAAGTTTATTTATCACATGTACATTGCACCATATTTTCCTACAAGAATGTGGCCCAGCTGACAATGTCTTCTTGCATTGACCTTGGCAGAGTATTTAGGATCAATGGGATGTGGACTCAGAAGGCACTGCTCTCCTCTGAACACCACTGGTCATTATGGGTGTTCACTAGATTCTTCTGCTGCTGTTCAGAAGATACCTTTTTAACCCTTCCCTTTTTCTTTACTCCACTCCATCCTCCCCTTCCCTGGCTCTTGACATCGATACGAGTCAAAGAAGAAAAACTTGAAAGTCAATCTTCCTCACTTCTTCAGGAAATTTCTCAAATATAGTTGTAGAAAGCTATCAATGTACATATTTCACAAATTTGCTTTCAGATTGGCAACTCCTAAAGAAAGAAACTGTGTCTGGGAAATTAGGTCTCTCAAACTTGATAGTAATTTTTGGTGGAGTGGTAGACGTTGTCAACGTGAACTTTATTACTGTTTTAGTTGAGCCAGACATGGTAGCCTGGTCTGGAAAGTGAGATTGCATGAAATCCAGGGTGGGTTAGTCACTTAAATACAAAATTGGCTTGGTGAATGGAGTCAGTAGATCGTAGAGTCGAATCATTTTACGGATTGGACGACTGTGGTCACCAGTGTGCTCCAGGGATTGGTGCTGGGTCTCTTGTCATCGTCCATAACTATTAATGAATTGGATCAAAATGTAGGTGGCAAGATTAGTAAAGTTGGCAGATGATTCCAAAACTGGTGGTGTGATAGACTGTGAAGAAGGTTGTGTACAGTTACAAAATGGGATATGCAGTAGATCAAAAAGGAAAATGAGCAAAGGAATGGCAGACGGAATTCAACTGATCAGTGTGAAGTGATGCATTTTGGTAAGTTAAAGCAGGGCAAGATATACACAGTAAATGACAAGGCCCTTGAGAGTGTTGCAGAACAGAGAGGCCAATGGTACAAATACTGTACATAGCTCCCTGAAAGTGGTGACACAGGTAAACGAGGTGGTAAGGAAAGCTTTACTGTGCTTATCTTCATGGGGTAACAGTGTCTTCAGGCATTAAATACCAGACTTGGGACATCACATGGCTGCTGTACTAGAAATTGGTGAGACCACACCTGGAATATTGTGTGGAGCTTTGGTCACCAAACTATAGAAAGAATATGATTAAACTATATAGGGTGAAGTAAAGATTCACAAGTACATTTTCAGGACTAGAGGGCTTAAAATATAAGGTGAGAAAGGATAGACTAATCTTGTTTTCCATGGAGCAAAGGGGGCTAAAGGTTGACCATATAAAAGTTCATAAAATCATGAAGGGCATAGATAATGTGGATTATCACAGCCATTTTCCCAAACTAGGGGAGTCTAAAACTGTAGCGTGTACGTTTAGGGTGACAGTGTAAAGATTTCAATGGGCCTGAGCTGTAACTTTTTCCACGCAGAGGGTGATAGGTGTATGGAATGAGTTGCCAGAAGAAGTGGCAGAGCTGGGTACAATCCAATGTTTAAAAGTATATGGAAAGGAAGGTTTGGAGGAATGTGAGCCAAAATGGGACTAGCTCACGAAGGCAGCTTGGTCAGCATGGACAAGTTGGCTCAAAAGGCATGTTTCCATCCTGTAAATCTCTGACTCCATCATTCTAAGTTTCTGACCATCTACCCTATCTATGTCTGTCATGATTATATAAACTTCTATCACATCACCCCTCAGCCTCCAATGATCCAGCTTAAAATAATCCAAGTATATCCAACCTCTCCTTCTAACTACAGGTCGACCTTCACTAATCCGGCACCATTGGGACCCGAGGAGTGCCGGATTAGTGAAAATGCCGAATTACAAAAGGATCACGTTAAGCATAATCAGTGCCGGATTATCGAAGGAGCCGGATTACAGGTAGTCGGATTAGTGAAGGTCGACCTGTAGTATCCTCCAACCCACACAATATCCTGGTGAACCTCTTCTGCACTCTCTCCACAGCCTTCTCCCTGTAATGTGGCATCCAGAACTGCACATAATACTCTCACAATGGGACCTTCCCTCTGGATAAAGAGGATGCAAAGATCTCAGCCAAGGCCTTTCATTAAGCCCTGGAGACTTATCCAGCTAAATGTTCAAGAAACCCAATACCTTCTTCTTAATATCAACATACCCCTCCCTGATCTCACTATCATCCATATCCATCTCCTTGAGTATATCAATGCATTGTACTAATTTATAGCCTGTCCACTTCTGCTGCCTCTAGGCATAAATTCACTCATTTGCCCTTGAGCGGCCCTGTGCTTTCTCTAGCCACCCACTTGTTAATATTGAGTTTACTAGTTTATAAGTTACAATTAAGTTGAACGTCATTCTTATCCAGGCAAATACAATTGAGCAGTCCATAAAGTTAAAATATGTATAACTTTTTGTTCCTAGGAAAACTGTTATAAATTTACCACAGTCACCAGCTTCAAAGATTAAAGAACTTGAATGTAATTAATTTTACAGGGAACCTTTACCAGGGAATTTGGATGCTCAAATGAATCTATTTCAGAAACTACTTGTAATGCGTTGTCTTCGAGTGGACAAAGTCACCAATGCAATGCAGGACTTTGTGTCACTGAACCTTGGGCAAAAATTCATTGAGCCTCAGGTCAGACTTTCTGCTTTGTATTTGTTCTGAGTTTGGTCACTGTGATAATTAAATTTGCTGCATCATATTCTTACAATGTGTTTCTAGTGCTGTGTAAAAGTTATGAACCCTAGAGATCAATAAAGATTCAAGAATAATGTTTACAACATTTGAAAAGACCATTTAGTCCAATAGATCTGTACTGTCATTGTTGGTCCACACAAGCCATCTCCCACAGTACTTCATCCAAACCGCTCAATATATCTTAATTCTTCTACTCTTTTGAAATATGTGCTTATCAATTGCTCTCATTCGTGCCGCCATGAAATATATTTGTGTTTAACACTAATGCCCAAGTGGTTTGGAATGATAATTTGGGTTGGTCTTTTAATGATAAAAATCCATTTAATCCTCATCTAATAATGAGGAAATTTGATTTATTTCTATTTGCTCTGGTTATCACTGCAGACTACTATCTACAAATCACTCCTAATTACTCTTGAAAATGTGGCAGCTGTCTTACTGAATTACTGCAGTGGCTGGTGTGAAAGAATAACTCAGACCTGTTATGTAGGTTGTTTCAAGATTTTCATTGATAATAGAAGAATGCATATACTATATTTCCAAATAAGGATAATAAGGAACCTTGGAAACTGTCTTATGGATTACTGCTGTTAATTATCTCAGTGATAAAGACAGGGGAGTTGATAACTATCACCCAGGTAGCCTTCAACTGTACTTTGTATAGATGGTACACGTTTTATAGTCACAGTTGTCAGTGGTATAAAAAAGAGATGGTTAGGATAATGGATGTATGGGAAATTCAGCAAATTGACAACAATAGAATTCTTCACACTCGTGACGGATACTTGGGAACCGTGGGCTAACAAGTTCATTAAATCTGCTGAAATCAGTTGCCCATTCCTACAAGAATGAGCTCTTGGAAAATAGTGTGGTTTTTAATACCACCTCAACATTGATAAGACTGTTAAATTCTTCAAGGGAAAGCTTTCAATTCTGCATCTCCACTCCATTTGTGTGCCACTGAATTTGTGCAAACATTGTGTTTAATGTTTTAATGTCACAGATTAAGCATCATAAATGCTTCATTCATTTACTTTCATGTATAGATTTTGAGGGATTGTTTATTAGTGTTACAATTTTTTGAAATATTTAAAATATCACATTATTTCTTTCAGACCTCAGATTTATCTGGAGTTTTTAAAGACTCATCTCCAAGCATTCCCTTGATATTTGTGCTGTCCCCAGGCACAGACCCTGCAGCTGACCTGTACAAGTTTGCAGAACAGATGAAGTTTTCTAAAAAACTGAGTGCTATTTCATTGGGACAGGGACAGGTAAGGAATAAGCCTTCAAACAAATTCACACTATGCTTCCTCAGTTTCTTTGCCATAGCTGGACATACAAAAGTAAGAATGCATTATCCTGAATAGATAATAAACAGGGTAGTATATGGTGACATATACTGTACATATGTACTTTGATAATAAAATTACTTTGAACTTTGAATAGAAATAAAGTATGCTGGAAATACTTAGCAGGTCAGGCTAAATTTATGGACCAAGTTAATGAAATTATATAAAAATTGAGAAAAGTTAGAAATATTAACTACTGTGAAATCTGATAGCCATGTTGAACTGTTCAGCGCTACAGGTGTCAGCTTCCAATTTCTAATGCAAGTTATGAGGGTCTATTTCTGGCATGACTTGTGTTGCTTATTACATAGTTTACTATGATAAGGCAGGTATTGCCCATGCAAGCTGGTAGTGTGCAGTGTCATCGTCTTAGCAGATCCTTCAATTCAAGGATGACTCTTTCCACTGATGAATGGGAAGATCCATAAAACCATGTCATAGGAGCAGAATTAGGCTATTTGGCCCACAGAGTCTGCTCCGCCATTCGATCTTGGCTGACTTATTATCCCTCTCAACTCTATTCTCCTACCTCCTCCCCATAATCTTTGATGCCCGTACTAATCAAGTACCTTTGCTTTAATAATACCCAGTGGCTTGGCCTCCACAGACATCTGTGGCAATGAATTCCGCAGACTCTCTACCCTCTAGTTAAAGAAGTTCCTCTACATCTCTGTTCTAAAGGTTATCCTTGTATTCTGAGGCTGTGCCTTCTGGTTCTAGACTCCTCTATTACAGAAAACATTCTCTCAACATCCACTCTATCTAGGCCTTACAATATTCGATGGGTTTAAATGAGATCCCCTCCCCCACCCCCCATTCTTCTAAACTCCTGTGAGTACAGGCCCAGAGCCATCAAACACTTCTTGTACATTAATCCTTTAATTCCCAGGATCATTCCCATGAATCTCCTTTGGACCCTCTCCAATGCAAACATCATTTCTTAGATATGGTTCTTACCGCTGTCTGCAAGGAGTTTGTACTTTCTCCTCGTGACCTCCAGGTGCTCGGTTTCCTCCAACAGTCCAAAGACAAAGACATTCTGGTTGGTGGGTTAATTGGTCATGGTAAATTGTGATTAGGCTAGAATTAAATCAGGGGATTGCAGGGCTGCATGGCTTGAAGGGCCAGAAGGGCCTATTCCACACTCAATAAATAAATAAAACAAAGCATCCAAGATGTGACTGAACACATTGATGAAGGTAGAGCAGTAGATGTAGTGTATATGGATTTCAGCAAGGCATTTGATAAGGTTCCCCATGCAAGGTTTTTTGAGAAAGTAAGCAGGCATGGGATCCAAGGGGACATTGCTTTGTGGCTTGCCCACAGAAGGCAAAGAGCGGTTGTAGCTGGGTCATATTCTGCATGAAGGCTGGTGACCAGTGGTGTGCCTCAGGGATCTGTTCTGGGACCCCTACTCTTCATGATTTTTATGAATGACCTGGATGAGGAAGTGGAGGGATGGGTTAGTAAATTTGCTGATGACGCAAAGGTTGGGGGTGTTGTGGATAGTGTGGAGGGCTGTCAGAGGTTACAGTGGGACATTGATAGGATGCAAAACTGGGCTGAGAAGTGGCAGATGGAGTTCAACCCAGATAATTGTGGTGGTTCATTTTGGTAGGTCAAATATGATGGCAGAATATAGTATTAATGGTAAGACTCCTGGCAGTGTGGAGGATCAGAGGGATCTTGGGGTCTGAGTCCATAGGACACTCAAAGCTGCTGCGCAGGTTGACTCTGTGGTTAAGAAGGCATACGGTGCATTAGCCTTCATCAATCTTGGGACTGAGTTTAAGAGCCGGGAGGTAATATTACAGCTATATAGGGCCCTGGTCAGACCCCACTTGGAGTACTGTGCTCAGTTCTGATTGCCTCACTACAGGAAGGATGTGGAAACCATAGAAAGGGTGCAGAGGAGATTTACAAGGATGTTGCCTGGATTGGGGAGCATGCTTTATGAGAATAGGTTGAGTGAACTTGGCCTTTTCTCCTTGGAGCAACAGAGAATGAGAAGTGACCTGGTAGAGGTGTATAAGATGATGAGAGGCATTGATCGTGTGGATATTCAGAGACTTTTTCCCAGGGCTGAGATGGCTAACACGAGAGGGCACAGTTTTAAGGTTTCAGGCCGAGACCCTTCGTCAGGACCTGAAACTCGGCCTGAAACGTCAACTGTACCTCTTCCTAGAGATGCTGCCTGGCCTGCTGCGTTCACCAGCAACTTTGATGTGTGTTGCTTGAATTTCCAGCATCTACAGAATTTCTGTTGTTTACAGTTTTAAGGTGCTTGGAAGTAGGTACAGAGGAAATGTTGGGGTAAGTTTTTTACTCAGAGAGTGGTGAGTGCATGGAATGGGCTGCCGACGACGGTGGTGGAGGCGAATACGATAGGGTATTCTAAGAGACTCCTGGATAGGTACGTGGGGCTTAGAAAAATAGAGGGCTATGGGTAACCCGAGGTAATTTCTAAGGTAAGGACCTGTTTGGCACAGTATTGTGGGCCGAAGGGCCTGTATTGTGCTGTAGGTTTTCTATGTTTCTATGACTGGAGACCAGGATGTGCTGCACAGACTTAAAACACACACACACACACACACACACACACACACACACACACACACACACACACACACAGAGTCTAGTACACACTGAAATACTCTACCAATTACTCACTATGCACACATTCACATTATTTTACTCACACATCTCAGTTTCCCTGTCTCTGGGTAACTGTATTCCCCTAATTGCCTCCCTTCTCTTGATTTATCCCAATCTCAAGGTTCTAGGTTCAAATTTATTTATCACATGTACAACATACAATGAAATGTGTTGTTTGCATTAACAACCAACACACCTGAGGAAATGCTGGGCTATATTCCGGTGCCAACATATCTTGCCTACAATGCTCAGCAGAACAACACAGAACACAACAAGTAACAAAACAACAACAGCAAAACAAGCCCCTTTCCTCCCTCCCACCCACTGACCCGTACTCATACGTAGTCCTCCAACCATGGGATAAGCTGTCTTCGATCTCCAGCCTCCAACTGTTTCGGACTGAGACTCAGGCTTGCAGACATTAATTAGGCCTTCGACCTCCACGGTGAACTCTCAGAGTTTCACAGCTCCCGGACTGTGGTCAATGGGCCTCTATTTCCCCTTGCTCTTAGCCTTCCTAATGAACCATTCCCTCTTCCTCCCTCTCTTGAATTCACACACACTCACTCTGCCCTTGCCACTCTAACCCTCCGGCTTCTGCGGACTACTCTCCTGAAGTGTAAAGCCACTCACTGATGACTGTGGCTCACGCTCAGATTGGTCTTCAGTGGCCAATCACCCTCCCACTTACCCACACACAATGCTGCTAAGCTGAACCACATGGACCCAGCACTTTTGGGGAATCCTGTCACTCATCAGCATAAAGAAACCCATTTTTGGCTCTCAGTGATGCTTTGAAGTTTGTTGGTGATTGACTTTGTAAACCTAATTGTATACATGAGTTGCATTTCCAATGCTATGTGCTGATGGATTTCAGATCAAAGGGAAGTCATATGAGTTATACTTGAATCTTCACTAATTTGCTATAGATGTGGTATCTTTGGCAGTTAAAGTTTCTGGGTCTTCACAAGACCAGGAGGAGATCCCAAAACTATGGCCAGTAGAATGAGAAGGATAAGGGGGAAGGGCTCTGTGCAAGATGACTCATACTCATCTGGCTGTCCAATGTTAGACTGACAAAGAAATGATGCCTGCTTTTCCAAGGACATCACAGACAGCTGCTAAATACTACAACCACACCCTAGAGCTACCCAGCAAGGTCAAAATTGCCTTACCTGTGGCAATGAGTAACAGCTCTGCTCTCTTTGTATTACTCCAGCTATTGTTGACCAAGAGACTTCCCTCCTAATTACAGCTCACCACTGCATAAAGAAGATTACAGAGACTTCACAGGTTGAGCTTAGTTCATCACTTAGTCTGGGGTTCGCTATTAAAGGTTGGTGTCCAAAGGTCAGTTGAAGGTTTGGAAGTCAAAACCTAATGACCAAAACCTGGAGACCCAGAGGCCTGTCCTGGAGTTTGGAGGACTGCTGTGCGTAGGGGTGGGAGGGAGCAAAGGGGCTTGTTTTGTTGCTTGTTGTGTTCTGCGTTGTTCTGCCTAGCATTGTGGAAATGCTATGTTGGCGTCAGGATGTGTGACGACACTTGTGGGCTGCCCCCAGCAAACAACACAGTTCACTTTATGTTTCAGTGTACATGTGAAAAATAAATCTGAATCTGAATCCTCCTTAGATGGACAACAAAAGAGAAAAGTAGTAGGGTTCCCAATATATTAAGGACTGTATGCATTTCATTTTGAGGACTCTACAACAGAGGTCTGAGATGCTAATGACCCAAATGGATATCAGTTCCTCAGTGTTGAGCTTGTCAATGACCAGGCTCTGAAGATAAACTTAGTTAAACCCTAAAATCAGCCATAAGATCTTAGCAATGCAATAGTTTGCTTGTTGTTTCTACTCTTTTGCAGGCATCCCATAAAGATAAAAGATGGGTGGTTGGAATACAAGATATCTGTTTCATACCTAATTCCTAACACCCACCCAAAGTCCTTCTCAAACAGAGGAACGTGGATAAAGTTAGACCTATGCTCAGACTTTGAACATCATATTCAAAGGGTTCCAATGCCAGAACCATTTGCCGCTACACTGCTTCAGTGAATGAATGGAAACACAGACTGTCTGAATGATGATGCATCACATACCCTTTTACCTCTTCCTTTCCCACCATCTGGGGACCCAAATATTTTTTCCAGGTGAATCACTGGGTCACTTGCACTTCTTCCATTCTGATGTCCTACATTCAGTGTTCACAATGCGGCCTGCTGTACACTAGATAAACGAAATGTGGACTGAGTGACTGCTTTGCACAGTACTTGCTTTCAGTCTGGAAAATGACCCCAAGTTTCCCATTACCTGCCACTTTAATTTCTTTATTCCAATTCCACTCTGACCTAGAGTAAAACACACCAAATGCTGAAGAAACATCAGGGTCTCGGCCTGAAACATTGACTGTTTGGTCCTCTCTATAGATGCTGCCTGACCCACTGGACATGTCTTCCTGCTCTGCCATTCACAAGATATTTCTCTAAAGTTTTGGATAAGGTTTGATCATAAACAATAAGACAACAAAACACATTAGTCATGGTGGCAGTGGTTTCATTATTTTAATTTTTTTCTAAATCACAAGAATATATTTATGATTACCATAATAATTATATCTAGTAATACAATCACATATGAATATTGCTAGGTGATTTCTATCAATAGTGTTGACATAACTTTTTTATTTGTAGGGGCCAAGGGCAGAAGCCATGATGCACAATTCTATGGAGCGTGGAAAATGGGTGTTCTTTCAAAACTGTCATCTGGCTCCCAGCTGGATGCCTTCTCTGGAGAGACTTATTGAAACAGTGGATCCTGACAAGGTGATTTTTTTCTTTTATTTTCATATGGAGTGAGATATATAGTGAATGCTATCAGTCTTCCCTTTAATGATTTTGATAATATCGCCTTACAAATAGGACTAAGGATCCTGAGTTAAATGCATATAGAGATAGTGGAGGAAAGTGGAAAAAGCTGAAGACGTGAAATGTTGCCTTCTTTGTAAACTCCGATGACAAAGGACAGACACCAAATTAAAGTTCTCGTGTTTGTGTTCAGTTCAGTTCTGTCTCCGGAATGAACCATGTGGAACTTTGCACACCATTTCCTCAGAGGATGAAATGAGTTTGGTTTACTCTTTGGGTGTCAGCAGACAATTTTATAAGGATGACATTTCCCTTGTGAACATTTAACTCCCTATATTTTTTAATAAGTACTTTTACATTTAATAAATAATTTTATGCTAAACAGAAAACATATTCTACGTACAGAAACAAATTTAAGTTGCTTTGAAAATAGTACTTGCATCCATGGTGACGAAGTATTTGAGAGGCTGATGACGAAACATATCAACTTCTGCCTCAGAAGCAACTTGGATCCACTCCAATTGATTACCGGCACAACAGGTCCACAGCAGATACCATCTCATTGGCTCTTCATTCACCCTGGAACATCTGGACAGCAAAGATGAATACATCAGGATGCTCTTTATCAACTACAGCTTGGCATTCAATACCATTGTCTCCTCAAAACTAATCAATAAGCTCCAAGACACTGGCCTCAATACCTCCCTCTGCAATTGGATCCTTGATTTCCTCACCCGCAGACCCCAGTCAGTTCAGATTGGCAACAACATCTCCTCCACAATCTCTATAAGTACAGGTGCACCATAAGACTGTGAGTTTAGCCCCCTGATCTACTCACTTTACACTCATGATTGTGTGGCTAAGCACAGTTCCAGTAGTTGCAATGCCAAATCAGAGTTTACTGATGACACCACTGTCATAGGTCAAATCAAAAGTGGTGATGAATTAGCATATAGGAGGGAGATTGAAAATCTGGCTGAGTGGTCCCATAATAATAACATCTTAATGTCAGCAAGACCAAGGAACTGATTTTTGACTTCAGGAGAAGGAAACCAGAGGTCCATGAGTCAGTCCTCATTGGAGGACCAGAGGATTGGCAACTTTAAATTCCTCGGTGATATTATTTCAGAGGACCTGTCCTAGGCCCAGCACATGTGTGCAAATTCAAGGACAGCACAGGCACGCCTCTACTTCCTTAGGAGTCTGCAAAGAAAGGCATGACATCAATCTAAAACTTTGACAAACTTCTATAGATGTGTGGAGAGTTTATTGACTGGCTGCATCACGCTTGGTATGACCTTGAACGGAAAATACTACAAAAAGCAATGGATACGGCCCAGTCCATCATGAGTAAAGTCCTCCCCACCACTGAGCACATTTACATGAAATGTTGTCACAGGAAGGCAGCATCCATCATCAAGGACCCCCAGCAGCCAGGTCACACTCTTATCTCACTGCTGCCCTCAGGAAAAAGCTACAGGAGCCTCAGGACTCACATTACTAGGTTCAAAACCAGTTATGACCCCTCAACTGTCAGGCTCTTGAACCAGAGGAGATAACTTCACTTGTCCCAGCATTGAAATGTTCCCTACGGACTCACTTTCAAGGACTCTTCATCTTATGTTTTTGATACTTATTGTTTATTGATTTAATATTATTTCTTTATTTTTGTATTTGCATTATTTGTTGTCTTTTGTACACCGGTTGAATACCCAAGTTGGTGCAGTCTTTCATTGATTTTATTATGGATTTATTGAGTATGCCTGCAAGAAAATGAATCTCAAGGTTATATATGGTGACATATATGTACTTCGTTAATAAATTTACTTTGAACCTTTGAAATACGATTCTTTTGATTGTCTCGCATATGATTGATGTTCTTTCATATCTAGGTTCATCGTGATTTCAGGATTTGGTTGACTAGTTTGCCAAGCAATACATTTCCAGTTTCAATTCTTCAAAATGGCTCCAAAATGACTATTGAACCACCACGAGGCATAAAAGCAAATCTCATGAAAACATACACAAGTTTTTCTGATGACTTCCTAAACTCTTGCTCTAAGGTAATTCTACAACTGAAATTTTGACAATGGAATGTGTGATTTGAAAATGCAGGATGCTTACCATATTCGGCTCTGTCATCTGGTCAGTGATTAGGAAAGTCTAAGTATAGGAATGTAAGGCATAGAGGGAGGCTATTTAATCCATTGTGACTTGCCAGCTCTCTGTTAGAACAATCTAAATTTCATTACACCTCTGCATTACAATCCGTAGCTCTTACTTGTCCTTTAAATTTTATTTACTCTTCACTCAGAAGATGTAATCATTTCTACCATAATTACCCATTAAGCCAAATTTAGCAAAATACAATAACGTTTAATTAAGTGTAGTTAAAATAACAAATATTTAACAAAATACAAGAAGAAATTTCTCCTGACCTCTCTCTTCAATTATAGTTTTAAATTTCTGGCCTGTTGTCAATTTAGAGGATTTAAACATTTTCTAATTTATCCTCTATTGTTTTAAAACCTTCCTCTAAGTAGTTTTGTCTACCAGAGAAAAATTAGTCCTAGACTAAAAGTCAGCTTGCAAGTCAGTCGACTCTCCCTATCTATCTCAATATAAATTAAAGTAGCAGGCAGGTAACTGCATTCTCATATCTCCTCTGATCAAGTTTGATTCAAATTAAGATCAGGAGTAAACCACACAAACCTGCCTCACCATTTGATAAAATAATGGCAGATCTGGTTCTTCAGCTCCACATTCCCACTTACCTGGTGTGACCTTACACACCTTGCTTATCATGGTGCCATCTACCTCTGTCTGAAAAATTATCCATGACTTCCACAGCCTTTTGAGGAACTGAATTCCACAGACTTAACACTGCAAGAAAAAAAAATCACCTCATCCCTGCCTTTAATGGGTGATGCATTATTTTTAAATGGTTGCCTCTAACTCTTAATTATCCACCTGAGCAAACATACCCTCCAATTCACCATTGATGCCCCAGTGGATACAAGCAAAGGCTTGTGCATCCTTTCTCATAAGACAATTTATCCATTTCAAGTATGCATCTCTAAGTCTAAGTTAAGTTTACTGCTTCCTTTCTATAACTGAAGCATAATCTTCCTACTTTTGTATTCAATTCCACAAACAGCAACATTCTGTTAGCTTTTCAAATTGCTTTCAATTAATTAATGTACAAGCCTTTTGTAAGTCGTGCGGTGGGACACTGAAATCCCTTGGCAAGTCAGAGCTCTGCATCTCAAATTATTTCAATGAGTTTATTTGCCAGCCAAAATGGACAATTCACATTTCTCTTTAGTACATTCTACTTGCCAGATAACTGTACCATTTATAGCCTCATTACATCCTCTTACAACTTGCCTTATTACCACTTGCCTTTGTGTCATCAGCAAAGTTGTAACCATACCTCAGTGCCCTTGTCCAAGTTATTCATGTAAATTGTAAAAATTCAAGGCACCACTACTAATCCATGTAATGCATCACTTAATCCATCCTGTCAACCAAAAAGAGACCCATTAACATTTACTCTGTGTCCCATTAACCACATAATCTTTTTACCATGTCAATATGACTTCTCCTACAACATAAGATTTCGTTTTGAAATAGCCTTTCAATGTGACATCTTATTAAATGATTTCTTGAAATTTATTACTATACCATCTGCTAGTTCCCTTTATCCACAGCACATTTTTCTACTTTGAATCCTCTTGTATTGCAATAAAATATCAACTCATGTTTGAGTTTAAAACTTTTTCTCTCAATTTCAGGTTTCAGATTTTAAGTCCCTCCTGTTTTCTTTGTGTCTGTTCCATGGAATAATTATTGAACGCAGGAAGTTTGGACCCCTTGGATTCAATATTCCATATGAGTTTACAGATGGGGACCTACGGATCTGTATCAGTCAACTGAAAATGTTCCTGGAAGAGTATACAGAATTACCCTTCAAGGTATGAGCTAGACTATTATAATTGCAAATACAAAGGATATTCTCATCATTAAAGAGACAGAAACTCAAAACTGTAAGATGGAAGAATATGCAACAGTATATACCTTGCAATTTTAGAACTGATCTGCTGATGGTATTTGAGTATTTGAGATCTTTACTAATTAGCGATTGTCCTCCCTTGTTCCCAGTGCATTTAACATAGAGACACTCCTAGCACCAACTGATATTGATTGGTCTTCAAATGCTTCTCCTGAAAGTGAATCCATAAGCCATTGTATTTGACATTTTTATCCAAAATATTCCAATTCAATTATTTGTTTCCACTTCACAGGTACTGAAATATACAGCTGGGGAGATTAATTATGGAGGTCGTGTGACAGATGACTGGGACAGACGATGTATAATGAATATTTTGGAGGATTTTTATACCGCAGATGTTCTAGAAGAAGATCATGTTTATTCAGAGTCTGGGATCTACGTGCAGATTAATAGTGAAACTGATCTTCAAGCAAGTGCAGATTTTTTTAATCTACTAATTTCTCATTCTTTAATTAATTATAGAAACATAGAGTTGATGTCTCTTCAACAATGATTGTGTCTAACACCACCATCTCCTCTGGCAATGAGTTGTAGGTGCTATCCACTCCCTATGTAAAAAAAAAAGTTGCAATCCCCTCATATCTCCTGGAAAACTCCTTCTCTCACCTTAAAACTATGCCCCCTCATTTTCAATGTCCCAAATATTGGGAAAAGATTCTAACTATCCTATCTAAAACTCTTACAGTTTTACATATCTCTGTATAGTCACTCCTCGGTCTCTCTTGATCCAGGACAACACACCTAGCCTAATCAATCATTCCCTATAGTTAAAATCTTCCAATCTAGACACATCTTGGTGAATCTCCTCCTCTGCACTCTCTTCATCTCAGTAACATCGTTCCTATAGTGTGGCAATCAGTACTCCAAACAGTACTCCCAAGTGTGGTCTGAAGTGTGCTTTTATGAAATTGCAATGTAATTCCCAACATTTTCACCACCCTATCTACTACTTTGCCACTTTTACTTGAAGCACAAGATCCCCCTGTTCATCAACATTTTTTTACACCCTGGTTTATCCCTGCTGTCCGTCTTAAGCAGTAGCTATCCTCTAGCAGTGCCTATCCTTTACAGCTATCCTCACTATTAACAAAGATACAAGCATTTTCATTTGGGAGCTTCCTTCTTTGCATCCCAAAGGGTAACTTTATGAAGTGTTGACAACCATGTTGGAGAATTGTTGATGCCTGCTCATCTTCCAAAAGACAACTGTTTCTCTAACTTCATAATGTCACTGATTATTAAAAGAAACAAGAAAACGGCACTGAGGCTGATGAGTAAGAAGCAAACTGAAAAGATTTCAGAGTAAGGACTAAGTATCTCTTTAGAATAAATCAGCTTCCTTTCATGTTTAATTCCAATGGACTCCAAAGTGCTAGAAATCTATATAAAAATGTTTAATCTACTGAACTCAAGCACCTGTAAAATTTATAATCTGCTAAGCCTCTTCAGAAATGTAGAGATTCATTACTACAACAGGTTCTATTTGAGTATATTTATGTTTTTACACCCCTTGCAAGCAAGGTAATGGTAATATGCCCTAAATACTAAATAGCACTCTACCAGGTAAGCAGTAGTTGCGGAACACTTAAGAATTAAATTTGATTAAAAATAACCTAGTTCAAGAGAGAGCCTTTATGCCCTGTGCAATGGATTACTGTGATGCTCAGGGATAGACAGCAAAAGCTATTGTCACATTTCTTCAATCTACTTACAGTAGCTTTGTAGATTGTGTGGCGTAATGGGGTTTCTCAATGTAAAGGATGAGCAAGGTAACCATAGAATGAACAATTAGTTTAAAGTTAGTTGTGGCAGTCCCCTAGTATTTACATTTACAAGACTAACTTTGTGAGCAATCTCAGATAATCAAGTACAGGTCGAAACTCTCTAGTCTATGGCACTCTTGGGACTTGACTGATGCCAGACCACAGAATGTCAGACTTGAGATTTGCCCCCAACCACCTTCCTCTGAGTATGGCAGCAGTTCTTTTTATGCTTAGACAATCTCTGTATCGTGTAAGGATTCTGAGAACTGTCCATAACACTAAGTACCCTGTAGGCTGAAATCACAGTTAATTCTAAGTTAGTTTCTGATCTTAGTTAGAATTAGTGTAATTTGCTCTTATGTCTTGTGATCTTACCGTATATAATTAGTGGAGATCTGTACTACCGACTCAAAACATGTGGGATCACAGGAACTGCCAGACCAAAGAATGTTGGACTAGAGAGTTTTAACCTGTATATCCAGCATTAATCTGTTAAAAGCAACTTTTAAAGAACTGAATAAACAAATAGATTGATTAACTGTATCACAGAAAATCTTGTACAATTTTCAACATGGTAGAACAGGATTAAATAATTAAATATTAAAGCCAGCATTGATTAAATAATCTGATACAGTAGTTAAAACATGAGCTTAGGGTTTAATGAATGTAGTATGAACTGGCAAAGGGTTGCAAGTGATATCCTTTGGGGTGGCAATTTCTCCTCAATCTAATATAGTTGTGGGTAAAACCCTGCTTCTAATATACCTTTATTTTGAAGTCAGTTTCTGGATAATTTTGACCATGGGGAAAGTATTATCAGAAATTGCAACATAAAATTTGGCAACCAATAATAAAGAATGATTTTTTAAAGAATGTTTGAGCTAAAGTATACTAATAATGAACTTTATTTGTAATAGTGTAGATTTTGAAACTGTAGTCTATGAGAAGTTTGTGTTGCGTTTATCAATGTGTGTGTTTATACAGACCTATGTTACATAAATGTGAAACATAAATATGCAATGGAGATTTCTTAACCTGCTTCTAATTCAATTCCACAGGGCTACCTGGAATATATTAAGGGTCTTCCAATTAACGACACCCCAGAAATATTTGGACTACATGACAATGCAAATATCACATTTGCCCAGAATGAAACTTTTGCCTTATTAAATTGCCTCATCCTACTTCAACCTAAGACATCAGCCGCTGGGGGAAAAGGTGTTGAAGAGGTTTGTTTCAACAAAATTTTTATTACTCACCCACAAGATTTTGGAACAGGACTCTTATAAAGTTCATGTCTGATGTCTAAAATCTGGCACAAATGGGAAAAACACCGTGTTGGATTTTAGATTTTCATGGATTTTGGAAAATGCAAAAATGAGATTTGGGAAAACTAAGGACTGTACTACCAAATATTGTCCCTGTTACCAACATCCAAAGTAAGAGCAAATGTTTCAGGGTGGGTCTAATTAGGTTGTTTTAAGAATGCAGGAACTTGGCCAGTGCACAAATGTAAACTGGAGCAACACATCAAAAGCTGAAAGAACTCAATGAGACAGGTTGTATGTTTTTAACTTGTGATCCCAGAGCGCAACAAAAGCCACGCCTTCATTGGAGGTATCTGCAATTCCCTTAAAAACCCATATTGTATCCTCCTTTAAAGGTAGTTATTTCTTGGAATTCTGCTTTCTCTATACAAATTAAACCACTGCCATAATTCTCTAACCTCCACTGTCAGCAAGATATTTTAAATATCTTGCTCTGAATACTTAGGGGTCGTTATTAGCAGAAATGAGAAATTTATAGTTTTTAGAGGAAAAAGCCAGTGACTTCAGAAGGCGTTGAACCAATGAACACAAAATACTCCACAGATGCTGGGGTCAAAGCAACATGCACAACACGCTGGAGGAACTCAGCAGGTCGGGCAGCATCTGTGGAAACAAACAGTCAATGTTTCAGGTCCTGACGAAGGGTCTCGACCTGAAACGTTGACTGTTCGTTTCCACAGATGCTGCCCGACCTGCTGGGTTCCTCCAGGGTGTTGTGCGTGTGGCGTCAAACCAATGCTGTAAATTTACATTAAAAAATGTAAAAGGTTCCAGAGCATGAATGATTCCTGGTTTTTCTCACTGCCCTGCGCTCTGATCTTTTCAGACCCAGATGTGAGCCTGGGTCTTCCAGTAGTATTCCAGTCCATACTAATGATTGCTGCTGTATGCTCCCGGCCCATAGTCATTGCAGGCAACTAGATCCAGCTATTTCCCCTGATGATTCAACGGTTGACTTTGTCCTTGTCTCACAGAGATCTCAATAGTTTCTGGAGATTTTCAGACTATCTTAGAGATTTGCCAATCCTTGTGTAAACCCATGCAGCTGATATGCAGGGATTGTTCTCCAAGTGATCAACAAAAACTGGAGCACCTCGTAGGTTGAGAAAATTGTGAAGTATTGAAATTGTCCAAGTCCTTAATTTAAGAATGCAACTAATATCCATTTTGTTTTTTAGATAGTAGAGGAAATGTGTGGAGATATCCTGGAGAAAATTCCTAGCCTGATCGACATTAAGGCAGTGATGGAGAAGTTTCCAGTACGGTATGAGGAATCCATGAACACAGTCTTGATTCAAGAAGTGATTAGGTACATGTTCGTTCTGTCATCTAGTGTTTAAAGTCAGAACTACACCATCAAATTCACCCTGAAGCTATCATTCTCCCAATCCTTCACTTTACAGGATTTGTGGACAAACGCTAAGAATTCACCATATTACACTGGCTTGCTCACATTATCAAGAAGACTGACACAGCTTGGCACCTCAGGCTGAAAATACACTGTGTGTGTGTGTGTGTGTGTGTGTGTGTGTGTGTGTGTGTGTGTGTGTGTGTGTGTGTGTGTCTGATCTCAGAATGTGCACAAACTCCTGTGCTGTGCTGAGAGAAGATTCTTTAAAATGAATCCTCAGTCCTCTTCTTTGGTATTGATGTAAAAGATCTTGAGAAACTGAACTTGCCTGAATTTCATACTGCCCTGTAGACCTTCCTAAAGGAAAAGCAACAACCCCAAGTAGATGATCAGTATTTCTGTAGACAAGGTTTATTCTGTCCCTAGTGATGTTGGTATGTTTGCCAGAAGCACCTGCATTGGGAGATTCAGACAAGAAATGTGCCAGCTTTACAGGTAGGTGTGAGCAGCATGCATGAGCAACTACCAGGAAATTCTGCAGCAATGTGCTTAACTCATGTGCTGCAGAATATCAGGCAGCTTGTGTAGAAAGAGAAACGGGTCCGGTGCTGTTCATCAGAACTGAGAAAGAGACAAAATGAATTAGTTTTATGGGGCAGAAAAGGTGAGGAAATGACAGGTAGAACCAGACCGAGTATGTTCCTCAAGTTTCTGTTGACCCACAACATAAAGTTTAGCAGTATACTGACAACACACATAAAAATTGCTGGTGAACGCAGCAGGCCAGGCAGCATCTATAGGAACGTCGACTGTACCTCTTCCTATAGATGCTGCCTGGCCTGCTGTGTTCACCAGCAATTTTTATGTGTGTTGCATGAAATTCCAGCATCTGCAGATTTCCTCGTGTTTGCAGTATACTGACACTCAGTTTGGAGTGAGTTGGTAAATTAAAGTGGGCAACCAGAACTCCTGTGTATAAATATAGCTGCCCAATGATCATCCAATCTGCATTTGGTTTCTCCAATATAAAGAAAGCTACGCTGCCAATGCTGGATGTAGTTCACTAGATTGGAAGAATTGAAAGTGAATTAGTTTGGATCCCTGAATGATGGGAAGGGAAGAAGTGCAAGGATAGATGCTGTATGTGTATTTGGTTCACTTACAACTTCAAGCAACAACCTTATTTCAACTTGTCTTGTGGATTAATAGCTAACATAATCATGCAGGAATAGATTAAATAATTTATTTTTCATTTGATTGTTTTGTAGGTACAATCGTCTATTGGAGACTATTCTGCAAAGTCTTAATGACCAGGTGAAAGCACTAAAGGGTTTAGTTGTGATGTCCTTGCAATTGGAACTGATGTCAGATAGTTTGTATAACAATACTGTCCCAGAACTCTGGAATGCCAAGGTAACACTTAAACCATTTTATTATTGGAATTAATATAATGAGTTAAGATTAATACTTAATTAGGATGGCTAGATAATGAGTGTGAAAAATAGATATGCTTTTTCTAGGGTGATGGTGTTCCCAGGGTCCTGGCCCTAATGTCAGCAAGACAAAGGAGCTGGCTGTTGACTTAAAGAAGTGGGCAGGTGAACAAATCCTGCCCTCATCAACAGAGTTACTGTGGAGATGGTTGACAGCTTCACCTTTCTTGGCATTCACATCACCTACATCTTCACCTGGTCCCTCCACATAGATGTGGTGATCAAGAAAGTACATCAGCATATTTACTTTCCTAGGCATCTGAGAAGACTTGTTATGTCCAGAGAGATTCTCTGTAACTTCTACGATGCACTGTAGAAAGTGTCCTATTGGGTTGCATCTCTGCCTGGGATAGCAGCTACTCTGATCTGGGCTGACAGAACCTGAAGGGAAAGGAAAACCAGCCCAGTCCATCACAGGCCCATCACTTCCTTCTGTCCACCCCATCTTCACAGTGGGTTGCTTCAGGAAGGCTAATATGATTATGGCTGAGACATTCCCACACCCACACTCAGGATATTAGGTCTAAACAGCATTATCTCAAGAGTAAGGAGAAGATCAGTTTTGACTGAGATGAAAAAAAAATTCTTCATTCATTGCAGTTCTCTATCCCAAAGATAGTAGATGCTCAGTTATTGAGTATGTTCAAAGCTGAGATCAGTTAAACATGCCTGTAAAGGACTCGTGCTATATAAAAATTGGGTGTAATAGAGGATCAGACATCATTCAACATCTTATTACTTCCCAGAACAGCTACAATGTGCCACTCCTGCTCCTATTTCTTATATTTAAAGCTCAAGCTTTTGAGACCAGTCCATGAAACATGTACGTTGAAACACACAGTGAAATGCGTAAACATCCAACATAACCTTGGGATATTCTGGGGCCAACCCGCAAGTGTCAACATGTATTCTGGCACCAACGTAGCATGCCTACAATGCTCAGCAGAACAACACAGAACACAACAAGCAACAAAACAACTACTGCAAAACAAGCCCCCCTCCTTCAACCACAGAACAGGCAGTCTCCAGGCTCCAGCAGACTCAGGATTCACAAGCATTGGGTCTCACTTCCCCAGTGGACTTGCAGTGAACCCGAGGCTCTGGTCATCGGATCTCGACTTCCAGACTTCCGAATGACCTTGGGATTAGATCTTTGGCATCGATCTCAGGACTCATCATTGATGCTGAATGAAGACCCCAAACACTAGGCCTCGAATGCCGGCCTCACTGATACTGTCCTTGAAATAACACTGTCTTTGGTGTCTGGAGACTGATCTATCAACACCTAAGCTCTACACAAAATACTCTGCAGATGCTGGGGTCAAAGCAACACTCACAACACGCTGGAGGAACTCAGCAGGTCGGGCAGCATCTGTGGAAACGATCAGTCAACATAACGTTACGTTGACTGATCGTTTCCACGGATGCTCCCCGACCTGCTGAGTTCCTCCAGCGTGTTGTGAACACCTAAACTCTGTAATTTGATCACTAAATCTTTACATGTTTCTCTTCTCTTCTCTATTCTTTGAAGGTTGCCTATTAATCACACTTTTGGTCACCTTTCATTGTATCTCTTCATGTACTGTAACTTACTGTCAGACTCTGAGAACTTTCCTGGTATTTTGCTACACTGAAGGCGCAAGGTAAATACATGTTAATGTACTGCAGTGAACTCCATTGCTAGAATCCTTCCTCTTCAAACATCATGCTTATGATATGAGCACGTGATATGGCCTGACACTTGGGTAATACCAAGGGAGTGCAACATACTATATCAGAAATGCTTCTTTTTCTAGGATGAGATATTTCACAGGAGTCCCACCTTTTCTTTCAGGTATAAGCATAAGCAAAAATCCCATGACACTGGAACATGACATAAGAAAGAGAAGATGTAGGCCATTTGGCCTATTGTACCTGGTATCCAATAAGGTTATGGCTGATCTTTCACCTCAGTTCCACAGCCTTAACATCTAAAATGTTATCAAATCATTGAATACACTGAACAACTAAGCCTCCACAGCACTGCTGGGTAGTGAATTTGCAGAAATGGTGACAGAATATGTGTCAAAACTTGTGAGCTGCCCCCCCCCCCACACACCCTTGGGTGTGTTGGTTGTTAATCTCATTAACATTTCACTATGGGTTTGATGTACATGTGATAAATAATCTTGAATCTTGATGTCGATCTTGATCTTGATCCCTCTGGGTGAAGAAATTTGTTTTTATCTCTGTCTAGAATGGCCAACCGTTTATTTTACACATTGACCCGTGGTTCTACACATCTCCATCACGAGAAAGATAGATCTACTCTATTCAACCCCAGAAATGATTTGTACGTGTTAATTAGATCACCTTTCATTCTTCTAAATTCAGGAGAATACAGTATAAATTTGCTGGAGGAACTCAGCAGATCGAACACAACTGTGAGGGGAAAGGAAATGCCAATGTTTGGGGTCAAAACCCTGTTGATTCCAGCATCAGCAATCTCAGGTCTCACCATTTTACTGCTCCACTGTGAAGTCTCAAGGTGGGCCAACACTGAAGAAGTTTTTCTCCCAGTCCTAATCAGTGACAATTCCTTCCTGCTGAGTTCCTTCTGCAGTCTCTTGCACCTCCAGAATACAGGAACAGTTTGTTTAATTTCTCATCAAAAAACATGTGTGCCAATCCAGGAACCAATCTCATGAACCTTACTTCTCTCCCTCTAGCAAAACCATATTTTCCCTTGGGTACAAAGAGCAGACCTGCACACGATATTCCATGCGTGATCTCACTGGCACCCTGTGTAACTGAGACAAGATAGTTCTACTTTCATACTCAAATTCACTTGCAGTAAAGAACAATGTTCTGTTTGCCTTTCCATTTACTCTCTGCATCTGCAGTTCAGCTTTCAGGAATCATATACAGGAACACCAGCTCCATTTAATCCATTTTTTAAAATACTCTAATCTTTCTAATTTTTACTACAACTTCCATATTTCTGCATCAATAAGGTGAATAGGCAGAGTCTTTTCACTGGGATAGTGAAGTCAAAATTAGAAAGCATAGGTTTAAAGTGAGATGGGCAAGATTTAAAATGGGCTTCAGGTGGAATTTTCACACTAGAGGGTGGTGGGTACATGCAATGAGCTGCCAGAGGAAGTGGTAGAGGCTGGTACAATTGTAGCATTCCAAAGGATATTAGGATAGGTATGTGAATGATAAAGCTTTGGAGGGATATGGGTCAAACTGAGGCAAATTTGATGATTTCAGTTAGGCACCCTGACCGGCATGAACAAGTTCATCTGGAAGGACTGCTTCTCTATGAGTTTATTCCCTATATTTGCCCATTCTGCCAAATCCTTGACCACTCATTTAACCTGGCCATCTTTCCAAGTGCCTCACAGTATCCACCTCACAGCCCAAATTGGCGCCAAATTATTTAATAAAGGAGGAAGGCAGCAGAAGGGAAATTATAGACTAGTTAGCTGGACCTCAGTGGTTGGGAAGGTGTTACAGTTATTTGTTAAGGATGAGGTGGTGGAGTACTTGGTGACACAGGACAAGATAGTACAAAGTCAGCATGGTTTCCTTCAGGGAAAATTCTGCCTGACGAACTTGTTGGAATTCTTTGAGGAGAGTACAAGTAGGATAGATAAAGGGGATGTAGTGGATGTTGTATATTTGGACTATCAAAAGGCCTTTGACAAGGTGCCACACATGAGGCTGCTTACCAAGTTAAGAGCCCGTGGTATTGCAGGAAAGCTACTAACATGGTTAGAGCATTGGCTGATTGGAAGGACGCAGAGAGTGGGAATAAAAGGACCCTTTTCTGGTTGGCTACCAGTGACTAGTGGTGTTCCGCAGGGATCGGTGTTGGGACTTCTTTTTATCCTGTATATAAATGATCTAGATGATGGAATAGATGACTTTGTTGCCAAGTTTGCAGATGATACAAAGATTGGTGGAGGGGCGGGTAGTATTGAGGAAACAGGCAGGATGCAGAAGGACTTAAGACAGATTAGGAGCATGGGCAAGAAAGTGGCAAATGAAATACAATGTTGGAAAATGCATGGTCATGCACTTTGGTAGTAAAAGTAAATGTGTGGACTATTTTATAAACGAGGAGAAAATCCAAAAGTCTGAGATGCAAAGGAATTTGGGAGATAACCTGCAAGTCGAGTTGGTGGCGAGGAAGGTAAATGCCATGTTAGCATTCATTTCAAGAGGTCTAGAATACAAGAGCAGGGATGTGATGTGATGCACTGGTGAGGCCTCACCTTGAGTATTGTGAACAGTTTAGGGCCCCTCGTCTTAGAACAGATGTGCTGGCATTGGAGAGGGTCCAAGGACATTCACAAGGATGATTCCAGGAATGAAAGGGTTATCACATGAGGGACGTTTGATGGCTCTGGGTCCATACTCGCTGGAATTCAGAAGGATGAGGGGGATCTCATTGAAACCTTTCGAATGTTGAAAGGCCTAGACAGAGTAGATGTGGAAAGGACGTTTCCCGTGGTGGGAGAGTCTAGGACAAGAGGGCACAGCCTCAGGATAGAGGGGCATTCTTTCAAAACAGAGATGCGGAGAAATTTCTTTAGCCAAAGGGTAGTGAATTTGTGGGATTTGTTGCCACGTACAGCTGTGGAGGCCAGGTCATTGGGCGTATTTAAGGCAGAGATTGATAGGTTCTTGATTGGACATAGCATCAAAGGTTATGGGGAGAAGGCCGGTAACTGGGGTTGAGGAGGAGAAAAAAAAAAGGATCAGCCATGATTGAATGGCGGAGCAAACTCAATGGGCCATGTCTTATGGTCTTATGTATTGCCACTAGTCAATAAAGAGCAAAGAACTTTACACCCTCACCTCAACCCATCCACTAATGCTTCAACTGCATTTATCAATAAGCCAATTATCTGTAAAAGGCTAGTTTATTATTTCACGTATGCTGTGGAAATGATATGTGCAAATTTAACTGTCACATTCTTTCCATGTTGATATATTTGAAAATTTTTTAGTTGGCTGTTGTGTGCTTTGTGATTTCTAGAAGAAATGAATAGTGCTATATAAATATAAATTCTTTCATTGCTGTAATGTGTACTGTACCCATGCGTCTGTATTTTCTAGGCATACCCTTCACTTAAACCCTTAGCTTCCTGGGTTGAAGATCTTCTTCAGAGAATTGACTTCCTGCAGCAATGGATCACCAATGGGATTCCAGCTGCCTTCTGGATCAGCGGATTTTTCTTCCCCCAGGCATTTCTAACGGGAACCCTTCAGAATTTTGCAAGACAATCGGTTACCTCTATTGACATAATATCGTTTGCTTTCACGGTAAGAGATTGGGTGAGGCATTGAAGTGAACAGTGAATTAATTATTCTTCTTCACAATGTAGTTTGAGTTCAGCTTCAGTGGAAGGTTTTTCTTGATAGCTGTGTGAATGTGTCCTCAATAGGGGGTACTCTAGAAAGATTTGACAAAAGATTTGAATTGAGAACATTGAACATATAACAATATGGCATAGTAAGGCCCTTCAGCACACAATATTATGCTATATTTTAACCTACTCCTTGATCAATCTAACCCTCCCCCCCTACACACCCCATAGCCATCCATTTTTTCTTTCATCCATGTGTCTAAGAGTCTCTTAAAAGTCGCCAATGTATCAGCCTCTACCACCACCCCCAGCAGTGCATTCCAGGCACTTACAACTCTTTCTGTAGCATCCTACCTCGGGCATTTCCTTTAACCTTTTCTTCACTTGCCTTAAAAGGATGTTCTCTGGTGTTGGCCATTGCTGCCCTGGGAAAAAGGCACTGGCTGTCCACTCTGTCAATGCCTCTTATAATCTTACACAACTCTATCAATATGCCTCTCATCCTCCTTCGCTCTAAAAAAAAAAGCCCTAGCTTTTCTTCAATCTTCCATATAAGACATGTTTTCTAATCCAAGCAGCATCTTGGTAAATCTTCTCTGCACCCTATCTAATGCTTCCACATATAATGAAGTGACCAGAACTGAACATAGCTCTAAATGTGATCAAACACTCTGAGAAGCCCTAACTCCACATTTAACCATACTGGGCAGTGTAGACAGAAATTTGCTTTGATCTGAATACCAGAACCAGCTTTAGAGTCTTTGATGGACAAAGTTATAACCATATAACATATAACAATTACAGCACGGAAACAGGCCATCTCGGCCCTTCTAGTCCATGCTCAACTCTTACCCTCACCTAGTCCCACCAACCTACACTCAGCCCATAACCCTCCATTCCTTTCCTGTCCATATACCTATCCAATTTAACTTTAAACGACAACATCGAACCTGCCTCAACCACTTCTGCTGGAAGCTCGTTCCATACAGCTACCACTCTCTGAGTAAAGAAGTTCCCCCTCATGTTACCCCTAAACTTTTGCCCTTTAACTCTCAACTCATGTCCTCTTGTTTGAATCTCCCCCATTCTCAATGGAAAAAGCCTATCCACATCAACTATCAATCCCCCTCATAATTTTAAACACCTTTATCAAGTCCCCCCTCAACCGTCTATGCTCCAAAGAATAAAGACCTCACTTGTTCAACCTTTCTCTGTAACTTAGGAGATGAAACCCAGGCAACATTTTAGTAAATCTCCTCTGTACTCTCTCAATTTTATTGACCTCTTTCCTATAGTTCAGTGACCAGAACTGTACACAATACTCCAAATTTGGCCTTACCAATGCCTTATACAATTTCAACATTACATTCCCAACTCCTATACTCAATGCTCTGATTAATAAAGGCCAGCGTACCAAAAGCTTTCTTCACCACCCTATCCACATGAGATTCCACCTTCAGGGAACTATGCACCATTATCCCTAGATCTCTCTGTTCTACAGCATTCTTCAATGCCCTACCATTTACCATGTATGTCCTATTTTGATTAGCCCTACCAAAATGTAGCACCTCACATTTTTCAGCATTAAACTCCATCTGCCATCTTTCAGCCCACTCTTCTAACTGTCCTAAATCTCTCCAAGCTTTGAAAACCTACTTCATTATCCACAACGCCACCTATCTTAGTATCATCTGCATACTTACTAATCCAATTTACCACCCCATCATCCAGATCATTAATATATATGACAAACAACATTGGACCCAGTACAGATCCCTGAGACACACCGCTACACACCGTCCTCCAATCTGACACACAGTTATCCACCACTACTCTCTGGCGTCTCCCATCTAGCCACTGCAGAATCCATTTCATAAATTCTGTGAGCTTAAAACTTTAATTGGCCTCAGCGCATGACAGTAGTGTTTTCATCTATGCCAAACAGCAATCGATGAGATTAGCTTTATTAGTCACATGTACATGGAAGCATAAAATGAAATGCATTGTTTGCATCAAAGCAAATCAGGATTGTGATGGGCACACTTCTGACACTAACACAGCATGCCCACAAACTTATTAACCCTATCCCATACGTCTTTGAACGTGGGAGGAAACCATGCGGTCAACGTACAAGCTAATTACAGACAGTAGCGGATTGCACCCTCATCTTACAGATGGCACTGTAATAGTGCTACACTAACTGCTACACTACCATCCCACCCTAAATAGACTGCTGTTTCATGGGCTATCCTGTGAGCACCTTGGTTAGACTACATGTAAAAATGATTGAGCAAAGTAGAGTCTAGACTGGATTTGGTAGGTTTAAATTGTTGATGGCATTGTTTTGTCCGTGCAGTCATAATTTGAGCACAGTTCTATTGGGCATCAGGCTAAAACTAAGACCCTACATCAACACACTAGAGTAGATCATTTACTCCAAACTCTCCTACAGTTATATCACAGCATACAGTGAGTGTGAAACAAAAACAGAAGACGCTGCAAATACTTAGCAGGTCAGGCTACATCTGTGGGAAGTTACCGTTTCAGTTCAAAGACCAATTGTCAGAACTGGGAAAGAGACAAAAGATAGTTTGAAGTGTGCATATTTTAATGCTAGGAGCATTATGGGTAAGGGTGGTGAACTTAAAGCATGGATCCGTACATGGAACAGCAATATTGTAGCCATTACTGAAACTTGGTTCAGAGTGGGACAGGAATGGTTGATTAATGTACCAGGTTTTCAAAGTTTTAGAAAATATAGATGAGGTAAAAGTGGGGAGGGTGGTGGGATACTAATCAGGAACAATATCACACGGGAGACATAATGGACGGGTCATACACTGAGTCCATTTGGGTAGAACTCAGGAACAGCAAGGATGCAATCACACTGATGGGATTGTTCTACAGAATCCTTAATAGCCACCAGGACATTGAGAAACAGATATGTAACCAGATTAAGGAAATGTGTGAAAATAGTAGGGTTGTTGTCATGAGGGATTTAAACTTCCCTAATATATCTGGGACCTAGACATTAAAATACTACAGCTCAGTACAGGCCCTTCAGCCCTCAATGTTGTGCCAACCCATATATTCCTTAAAAAAAAGTACTAAACCCACACTACCCCGTAACCCTCTATATTTCTTTCATCCATGTGCCTGTCTAAGAGGCTCTTAAATACCCTTAATGTTTTAGCCTCCACCACCATCTCTGGCAAGTCAGGCACCCACAATCCTCTGTGTAAGAAAAATTACCCCTGATGTCTCCCCTAAACTTCCCTCTCTTAACTTTGTACACACGCCCTCTGGTGTTTGCTATTCATGCCCTGGGAAACAGGTACTGGCTATCCACCCTATCTATGCCTCTCATAATCTTGTAGACCTCCATCAAGCCCCTTCTCATCCTTCTACGCTCCAAAGAGAAAAGTCCCACCTCTGCTAACCTTGCCTCATAAGACTTGTTTTCCAATCCAGGCAACATCCTGGTAAATCTCCTCTGCACCCTCCCCATAGCTTCCACATCCTTCCTATAAACGAGGTGACCAGAACTGAACACAATACTCTAAATGTGGTCTCACCAGAGATTTGTAGAGTTGCAACATGACCTCTCTACTCTTGAACTCAATCCCCCTATTAATGAAGCCTAACATCCCATAGGTCTTCTTAACTATCCTATCAACCTGTGCAGCGACCTTGAGGGATGTCTGGATTTGAACCCCAAGGTCTTTCTGTTCATCCACACTCTTAAGTAACCGACCATTAAACTCAGCCTTCTGATTTGTCCTTTCAAAATGCTTCATCTCACACTTATCCGGATTGAACCCCATCTGCCACTTTTCTGCCAAACTCTGCATCCTGTCTATATCCTCTTGTAACCTTCAACAACCTACAACTCCATCCACAATTCCTCCAATCTTTGTGTCATCCACAAACTTACTCACCCATCCTTCCACCTCTTCATCCAGGTCATTTATAAAAATCACAAAGAGTAGGGGTCCCAGGACGGATCCTTGCGGCACTCCATTAGTCACCAACCTCCAGGCAGAATACTTTCCTTCCACTACTACCCTCTGCTTTCTTCCTGTAGGCCAATTTTTTATCCGAACAGCCAAGGTTCCACTGATCCCATGCCTCATGACTTTCTGGGTGAGTCTCTCGTGGGGGACCTTGTCAAATGCCTTGCTAAAATCCATGTAGACCACATCTACCGCCCTACCCTCATCAATTTCTTTTGTTACCTCTTCAAAAAACTCAATTAGGCTCGTGAGGCACGACCTTCCCATCACAAAGCCATGTTGACTATCCTTGAGTAGACTGTACTTCTCCAAATGCTTGTAGATCCTGTCCTTATGAATCCTTTCCGATAGTTTGCAGACTACCGACATAAGACTATACTTCCCAGGATTCTCCCTATTACCTTTTTTAAACAAGGAAACTACATTTGCCATTCTCCAATCCTCCGGCACCTTCCCTGCAGCCAAAGAGGATTCAAAGATCATAGCTACTGCTCCAGCGATCTCTTCTCTCACTTCCCACAGCAACCTGGGGTATATCACATCCGGCCCTGGGGACTTACCAATCTTGATGTTTATAAGAAGATCCAACACTACTTCTTCCTTAATCTCCACATTGTCCAGCACACAGGCCTGTTCTATTTCAACCTCACCCTGATTAAGGTCCTTTTCACTTGTGAATACTGAAGCAAAATATTCATTTAGGACCTCCCCAACCTTCTCGGCCTTCAGGCACATGTTGCCTTCTTTATCCTTTAGTGGCCCCACCTTCATTCTCGTCATCCTTCTGTTCTTCACATACGCATAGAACGCCTTGGGGTTCTCCTTAATCCTACATGCCAAGGCCTTCTCATGACCCCTTCGAGCTCTCCTAAGTCCTTTCTTAAGCTCCTTCCTGGCTACTCTATATTTCTCATGAGCCCCTCCTGCTTCCTGCTTCTTATATCTAACATATGCTTCCTTCTTCCTCTTGACGAGTTGCCTCATGTGTTTCGTCAGCCACGGTTCCCTTTTCCTACCATTTTTCCCTTGTCTCAGTGGGACAAACCTATCCCGAACTCAGCACAAAAAGTCCCTAAACTTTCTCCACATTACTTCTGTGCTTTCACCCTTGAACATCTGTTTCCAATTTACTCTCGCTAGTTCCTGCCTCATCCCTTCATAGTTAGCCCTTCCCCAGTTAAGCACTTTCCCATTTTGTCTGTTTTTATCCTTTTCCATAGCTATGCTGAAACTAAGGGAGTTGTGGTCACTCTCACCAAAATGCTCCCCCACTAAGAGGTCTGCCACCTGACCAGGTTCATTACCCAGAACTAGATCCAGTATGGCCTCTCCTCTCATCGGCCAGTCCACATACTGTGTCAGGAATCCTTCTTGAACACTCCTGACAAATTCAGCCCCATCTATCCCCCTTGCAGTCAGGAGGTGCCAGTCAATATGAGGGAAGTTGAAATCACCCATAATTACAACCCTGTATTTTCTGCACCATTCTAAAATCTGCCTGCTTATCTGCTCCTCGGTGTCCCGAGGGCTATTTGAGGGCCGATAGACTACTCCCAGCACAGTGATTGATCCCTTCCTGTTTCTGACTTCCACCCACACCGACTCAGTGGACGCTCCCTCTGCAGTGTCCTCCCTTTCTATAGCCGTGATACCATCCCCGACCAGTAATGCTACTCCCTCCCCCCTTTTCTACCTCCCATCCTATTCCTTTTAAAACACCTAAACCTCCTTAGAGTAAGGGGTTTAGATTGGGCAGAATTTGTTAACTGTATCCAGGAAGGTTTCTTAAATCAATATGTGGACAGTCCAACGAAAGGAGGAGCTGTACTGGAGCTGACCTTTCAGTGGGTGAACAGTTAGGGATCAGTGAGCACAACTCCTTGTCTTTCAAGATAGCTATAGGTAAGGATAGGTATGGTCCTTGTGGGGGAGTTTTAACTTTGAGTAGGGCAAATTATGAGGGCATTAGGCAGTAACCAAGAAGCAAGTCCACAGCAAACGTGTGGAGGGTTGCACAGAGTGCAGGAAAGGTATGTTCCTGTTAGAAAGAAGAATGGGGATGTAAAGATAAGAAAACTTTGGATGTCCAGAGAGGTGATGAATTTAGCCAAAAAGAAAAAGTGTGCAAAGCTTTGGAAGTCAGGATTAAATGAAGCACATGACAAGTATAAAGAAGCCAGAAAAGAACTAAAAAGAAAGTAATTAGGAAAGCCAGGAGGGGCCATGAAAAGTCCTTGGCAAGTAGATTAAGGTGAATCCCAAGGTATTCTACCTCATCAAGAGCAAGAGGGTAACTAAGGAGAGGGTGGGACCATTCAAGGATAAAGGGGGGAGCATTTGCTTGGATGCAGAGAATGTGAGAGAGGTACCTAATGAGTACTTTGCTTCGGTACTTACCAAGGAAAAGGATATAGAGGACCAGAAGATCAGAGCTGAGTGCGTAAATACAATAGGACATTTAGAGGTCACGGAGGAGAAAGTGTTGGGCCTCCTATTGAGTATTAAGGTGGATAGGTCCCCAGGGCCTGGTGGGATTTACCCCAGATTATTGAAGGAGGCGAGAGACGAGGCTCCTGGGCCCTTGACCAGTAGCTTCATGTCCTCTCTAGCCACTGGTGAGGTCCCAGAGGACTGGCAAGTAGCTAATGTTGTACCTCTATTTAAGAAGGAAACAAGAGAAAATCCTGGAAACTAGACTGGTGAATCTCACATCAGTTATAGAGAAATTGCTGGAGAAAATTCTTAAGGATAGGATATATGAGCATGGCCTAATTAGAGAGAGCCAGCATGGCTTTGTGCATAGCAGGTCATGCCTTACCAACTTGATTAAGTGTTTTGACAAGGTGGTGAGAGAGATTGATGAGGGTAGGGCATTGGGTGTTGTCTATATGGATTTTAGCAAGGCATTTGACAAAGTCCCTCATGGGAGGCTTATCCAGAAGCATAGGGTCTGTGGTGAATTGGCTGTTTGGATCCAGAAATGGCTTGCACATAGAAGATAGAGAGTAATGGTCAACGGGACTTATTTGAGCTGGAGGTCTATAATTGGTGTTCCACAGGAATCTGTGCTGGGACCTGTTTGTGATGTATATAAATGACCTAGATGAAAATATAGATGGGTCTGTTAGTAAGTTTGCGGATGATACTAAGATTAGTGAAGTTGTGGATAATGTAGAAAACTGGCAAAGAATACAGCACAATATAGATGAGATGCGGATATGGGCAGTGAAATGGCAGATGGAGATTAACCCAGATAAATGTGAGGTGTTGCACTTTGGCAAGGAGACGGCACACTATTAAGGGCAAGATCCTTAACAGTGTTCCTGAGCAGAGAGATCTTATGATCCAAGTTCATAGCTCCTTTAAAGTGGCTACACAGGTTGATAAGGTAGTTAAGGCTTATGGAATACTTGTTTTTATTAGTTGAGGCATTGAGCTCCAAAGTCAAGAGGTTATATTGCAACTTCATAAAACATCCACATCTGAGTATTGCATACAGTTCTGGTCATCCCAGAACGTGAAGAGAGAGAGGAGAGAGAAATGTTTCTGACAGGGTAAAACCAAAGAGACCATGGGGATAAACTGCCAACAAGATAATCTGGTCAATGACCATTAGAGAACAGGAGCAGTTAGCAAGTGAGACACAAAGGAGTTGTAAAATTCAGAGCAGGAAGCCATGTCCAGCTGGTTGGATTACAATTTCTGGAGTCAAAAGAAGCTGGTCTTTTTTGTGCTTCTTTTGCCTTTCTCCTCGTTCTGACGAAGGATCTTCAACCTGAAATGTTAATTGTCTTTTTTCATAGATACTGCTTGCCCTGATGAGTATTTCCAGCAATTTCTGTTTTTATGTCAGATTTACAACATCTGCATTTTTTTCGTTTCATACCATAAGTGTGCGTGGGTTCCTGGGTTTGGAGAAAAGCATATTGAGACAGTAACCACGGGACTTTCACAGAATCTGACATAGCAGCCTGTCCTACTCTGACCCTCAAAATAAATAAAATATTTTCTCCTGGTTGTTAATTTCTGATAACCCTGTATCGAAGAACAGTTCTTGTGCACAGATTGTGGTAATAATCATTATTCCACCAGAAACAGGTGCCAGGATTCATGTTACATCCTCAGCCATGCATGTTTGCAATTGCATCCTAATATACTTAATAGCATATTAAACATGCTTGTTTATGCAGACCATATGTTCGATAACACAATGTGTACTTGTATTGGGTGATAATCTGAGAGTTGTGTATAACTTTCATCAATCTCAACAAACTGCAAAGTTCAGTAAATGTGGGTTGAATGAAGTAACATTGAACTATATTTAGCATATAAATCATGTGTTAAATTAGGCTGTAGAATTGTTATTTTCCTTGTAGTTAACTTTTCTATGCTTGCTTGTTTTTTTTATAATCACCTATATAAATGTAATTGTTCAGTGAATTTTCTTGTAATTATGGTGACCAGGATGCTGCCTGTTTTAGGGGGCATGGTAGTGTAGCAGTTTCTTCTGTACTTCTCTGGAAACTTCTTAGTTTTCAGTAGCACATGTGATGCTACTTGAATCTGGCTGTTTTATAAGTTAATTGTTAATACTGGAATTTTTGCTGACTCTAGTCAGAGTATGAGATAACTGTTTTTCTTTTCCTTTTCCTTTGTCTTTCTTTGTTCTCTCTCCCTCTCTCTCTCTTCATTTTCCATTCTTGTAAGATTTAATAAAATGGCTGTAAGCAACAAGTTTTATGCCTTATTCTTGACTTCTGAAGAGCCTTTAGCCTGCAAAAGCATGTTGTATATATTCTGTATGAAAACAATGTACCTCTTGTTTATTTCTAATCTTGAAGATGTATTCATCTAACTTATACCATTCAATCACAGATAATTGAAAATGAACCACACCAGTCGATGCGTCCCAGAATTGGATGCTACATCTATGGTCTTTTCTTGGAGGGGGCTCGCTGGGATGGTACCTTAGCTCAGCTGAGTGAATCCCGACCCAAGGATCTTTACACAAATATGGCCACGATCTGGTTAATCCCAACTGCAAATCGAAAACCCCCACAGGAAGGAATTTATAACTGTCCAATATACAAGACCCTGAGGCGTGCGGGTAAGAAAAATCTGAAATTAGTGTAGAATGAATAGTGAGGTAATAGTGGAATTAGTGGAGTTTAACAGGATGTTGCTTTATTTTCAAGTTCAACATTTAACGCCCATCCCTAACTGTCTTTGAGAAGGTGGTGATAAGAAGCTGCCTTGAAGGGTTGCTATGACTTGTGGTGACAGTACTCATACAGTGCTGTCGGGGACAAAGCTCTAGTACTTCAAATACTGGAAATATCAAATAAAAATAGAAAGTATTGAAGATGCTCTGCAGGCCAAGTGGCATCTGTGGAGAGAGAAACAAACTTAATATTTTTAGGTCAATACCTTTCTTCAGAACTCGTAAAAGTTCTCACCAAAGATGCTGCTTGACCTGTTAAATATCTCCAGCATTTCCTGCATTTACTTTATGCTTGAGGGTACCTTTGAATGAGACTTGGTGAGCTGCATTTTAGTTTGTTACACAAAGCAGCTACAGTCTGCTGGAGGAAATGGGACAGTGATCAGGTCGTATTTTTCATAGATACTAAAACTTCCGTTATAGTTGGAGCTGGTAAACTAGATAATACACCAACAGGATGATTTGTACCTTAAAAATTGTGCAAAAGTGTTGAGGAGGCATGAGACAAATTATTAACTGAAAATTCTTAACTATTCCTGTATAGATAAAGCATGGCTGATTGGCGGGAGGCAAAGAGTGGGAATAAAGGGAGCCTTCCTGATTGGCTACTGGTGACTAGTAGTGTTCCACGGGGGTGCGTTGGGACCATTTCTTCTTATGTTATATGTCAATGATTTGGATGATAGGATAGATGGCGTTGTTGCAAAGTTTGCAGACGAAATGAATAGAGGCGGAGGGGCAGGTAGTTTTGAGGAAGTAGAGGGGCTACAGACAGACTTAAACAGATTAGGAGAATGGGCAAAGAAATGGCAGTCGGAATACAGTCTGGAAGTATATGGTCACTCACTTTGATAGTAGAAATGAAAGGGTTGACTATTTTCTAAATGGAGAGAAAATACAAAAAACTGAGGCACAAAGGGACTTGGGACTGCTTGTGCAGGAATCCCTAAAGGTTAATTTGTAGGTTGAGTCTGTGGTGAGGAAGGCAAATGCAATGTTAGCATTCATTTCAAGAAGACTAAAATATAAAAGCAAGGATGTAATGTTGAGACTTTATAAAGCACTAGTGAGGCCTCACTAGGAGTATTGTGAGCATTTTTGGGCCCCTTATCTTAGAAAGGATGTGCTGAAACTGGAGAGGGTTCAAAGGAGGTTCACAAAATGATTCCAGGATTGAATGTTTGTCATATGAACAGTATTTATGACTCTGAGCCTGTATTCACTAGAATTCAGAAGAATAAAGAGTTACCTACTTGAAACCCGTCAAATGTTGAAAGGTCTTGATAGAGTGAATGTGGAGATAATGTTTCCTATGGTGAGAAAGTCTTAGACCGGAGGATACAGCCTCGGAATAGAGGGGCATCCTTTTAGAATGGGGATGAGGAGGAATTTCTTTAGCCAAAGAGAGGTGAATATATGGAATTCTTTGCCACAGGCAGCTGTGGAGGCCAAGTCTTTATGTATATTTAAGGCAGAGGTTGACAAGTTTCTTGATTGGTCAGGGCATGAAGGGATATGGGGAGAAGACAGGAGACTGGAGTTGAGAGAAAAATTGGATCAGCCATGATGAAATAACAGAACAGGCTTGGTGGGCCTAATGGCCGAATTCTGCTAAACTTATCATCTTTTGGATCTTGCTGTGCACAGACCTAGTCTGCATTATCTGAGGTTGCAAATGGAATTGAACATTGCAAGATCAATGGCAAACACCCAGATGCTTCCACTGTGGAGAGAGGTCGAGAGAGAGAGAGAGAAAGGGGGGGAGAGTGAGAGATGTGTGGGGAGAGAGAGAGAGGGAGATGTGTGGGGAGAGAGAGAGAGAGGGAGATGTGTGGGGAGAGAGAGAGAGGGAGATGTGTGGGGAGAGAGAGAGAGGGAGATGTGTGGGGAGAGAGAGAGAGAGAGGGAGATGTGTGGGGAGAGAGAGAGAGAGAGAGATGTGTGGGGAGAGAGAGATGTGTGGGGAGAGAAAGAGTGAGAGATGTGTGGGGAGAGAAAGAGTGAGAGATGTGTGGAGAGAGAGAGAGTGGGATGTGTGGAGAGAGAGAGTGGGATGTGTGGAGAGAGAGAGTGGGGGATGTGTGGAGAGAGAGAGTGGGGGATGTGTGGAGAGAGAGAGTGGGAGATGTGTGGAGAGAGAGTGGGAGATGTGTGGAGAGAGAGAGTGGGAGAGGTGTGGAGAGAGAGAGTGGGAGAGGTGTGGAGAGAGAGAGAGTGGGAGATGTGTGGAGAGAGAGTGGGAGATGTGTGGAGAGAGAGAGAGTGGGAGATGTGTGGAGAGAGAGAGAGTGGGAGATGTGTGGAGAGAGAGAGAGTGGGAGATGTGTGGAGAGGGAGAAAGAGTGAGGTGTGTGGAGAGAGAGTGGGAGATGTGTGGAGAGAGAGAGAGTGGGAGATGTGTGGAGAGAGAGAAAGACTGAGAGATGTGTGGAGAGAGAGAGAGTGGGAGATGTGTGTGGGGGGAGAGAGAGAGTGGAGATGCATGGAGAGAGAGTGAGTGAGAGATGTGTGGAGAGAGAGAGAGTGAGAGATGTGTGGAGAGAGAGAGTGAGAGGTGTGTGGAGAGAGAGAGTTGGAGATGTGTGCAGAGAGAGTGGGAGATGTGTGGAGAGAGAGAAAGACAGAGATGTGTGGAGAGAGGGAGTGGGAGATGTGTGGAGAGAGAGTGGGAGATGTGTGGAGAGAGAGTGGGAGATGTGTGGAGAGAGAGTGGGAGATGTGTGAAGAGAGAGAGAGTGGGAGATGTGTGAAGAGAGAGAGAGTGGGAGATGTGTGGAGAGAGAGAAAGAGTGAGAGATGTGTGGAGAGAGAGAGAGAGTGGGAGATGTGTGGAGAGAGAGTGGGAGATGTGTGGAGAGAGAGAAAGAGTGAGAGATGTGTGGAGAGAGAGAAAGAGTGAGAGATGTGTGGAGAGAGAGAGTGGGAGATGTGTGGACAGAGAGTGGGAGATGTGTGGAGAGAGAGAGTGTGGGAGATGTGTGGAGAGAGAGAGAGATGTGTGGAGAGAGAGAGAGTGGGAGATGTGTGGAGAGAGAGAAAGAGTGAGAGATGTGTGGAGAGAGAGAGTGTGGGAGATGTGTGGAGAGAGAGAGAGTGGGAGATGTGTGTGGGGGGGGAGAGAGTGGAGATGCATGGAGAGAGAGAGAGTGAGAGATGTGTGGAGAGAGAGAGTGAGAGGTGTGTGGAGAGAGAGAGTGAGAGATGTGTGTGGGGGGGGGGAGAGAGAGAGAGAAAGAAAATAAAGTCTTAACCTGTTCAACCTTTCCTGTAAACTCAGATCCTCAAGTCCTGGCAGCATCTCAACAACTTAAATTTTGAGTGCGCAGGCACAACGCCGCCTATTAATGCACCCTATTGATATTTAGGTAGTAGGTTAATCTCAAGATAAAGTGATGCAGGAGCCTCAACCTTTGATCTATCTAAATGGTTCAAGGTATTCACTGCTTGTACAAAAGTGAACAAATACTACAGAAAGGATGAGTAATTTGAGTACAGAGCCTCAGCAAAGTGGACTATTCAAGTGGCACTAGTGAGAAAGAATATGATTGCAAGAGACCCTACGATCTTGGGGATTGCTACTGTTGCTCAGGCGTTCTGAGGATTGTGTTGTATGCGTGGTGCCAGGATTGAGGAGAATCTCTTGTGGAACAAAAGAAAAACATAGAATATGAGAGGGACAATCTCATTGTTGCCTTTCATGTAACAATTATCATAGCTCAGAGATAGGTTCTGTTGAATAACAGGTCCAAATTATATCACAAAATCCTGAGCTAAAAATCTTGGGGATGTTACGAGTGGTTCAGAGAGTTAACTAGATTGTTCAAATAACAGCATGGGGGGGGAAGGGTTTTTTTTATTCACATGCCATTAACACAAGAAGTGACAGACTCCACTTTGACCAGGGTAGAATTTGTGCCCTGGTGACTGAATAATCAGAGCTATATGTAGGACTTTAATCAAAAAAAATATACAGGTAGGGAAAAAGGTAATATATTTAATGTGAAAATTCAATGCAAATTCGCAATCTGGATAATAAGAGAATAGTAACAGCATTTAACTGGTATCTGAATAGGTACTTAAACTTGCAAAGCACAGAGAAATAAGAAATTAATGTGGTCAAGTGGGACAGTACAGATAGGGATGATGGTCAACATAGATATGTTTCTATGCTCTACATCTTCATGCTGTAAATTTCTAAGATGCAGACTCTAATGAACCAAAAAGCTTAGCAAACACTAGACAACGGGGTGACCCGTTGGGGCACCCTTTGAGAGAAGGGTAGTGCAGTCTGATGTGACCAGAATGAACATTAAATTTTCCTGAATGCTATTGGTATCGCTTTGCTTTGGAAACTGAAGCAGAAAACCTCAGTTTATTAAAGAAGAACAATGCATAGCAAAGCAAATATAGCTCCTCCTCGTTTAACAAAGGACACTTTGGATGGCATCATTTCTGGTTTATCTGCCACTCTTGTGCCTCTCGTTGTCATTCTGGAGACGTGCAGCCCTTTCATCCGCCATCTCTTCATCTCTTCTGCTGTTTGTTGTTTGTCTCTGATACTGGAGACGTGCATGCCTCTCCTCCTCTGTCTCTTCTTCTCTCATCTTTTTTTGTCCTGACTCTTTGATCCTGAAGTCGTACGGCCCTGGCCTTATCCAATTCTTGTTCTTGCCCTCTCCTTGCTACTTCCCGACGACGTCTGGCGTCATCTCTTGACCATAATGTCCCCCTTCCCTTTCCACGCGGCATAATTAGGCTGACCATTTTTTCTAACCTTAATGCTGGATAGGAGATACGAAGCACGAACACCAAAGGATGCTGATTATTCTTGACGATGCGGTTGGCGCTCTCCTAAATGGACGTGATATAGTCACCGCTGTCCTTTGACTGCAGCAAGGGGTTTTATGAGTGTCTCGAAATACTTCATTACAATAAGATTTAATTATCTCTTATTGATGGGTGGCAGTTAGATCTGTCCCAATCCTGCACATGCTGATGGTGATTAGCAGAATGTGACCCCTCGAAATAGAGCTGCCCTGCCCTTTTGCTCCGGTAGGTATCACTGCTGAGGCTGGCCGTGCGCAAGCGTTGGGCTGTCGCGTCCCGATTTCCAGATCGTCTCTCAGGTCAAAGCGAGCTTGTTGATTTCGGCAAATGAGCAATTTTATACAAATACATAACCCTGAACTTTGCCTGCATTCTGTAAGGTAGCGCATTTTAATTCGATTTAGCCAAAAATAGTGCCGCTGTAATGCACCGTTTGTACTAATTGGAGGTCACAAACAGACAAACAGGCAGACAGAGCATGAGAGTTTTAGTAGTATATAGATTGTATCAGTAAACAAGGTCAGTTGAAAGAAAATAGCACGATGTTAGAATAAAAGCATTTTATTTGATGGTATGAAGTATTCATAACAAACAGAGAAAATAATGGCACAGAGAAAAATGACCTACATATGCAGATATTTTATTAATCCCGAAGGAAATTACAGTGTCACAGTAGCATTACAAGTACACAGATATACAAATATTAGGTACCTCCTGTAAATAATAAAGTCACCACTGAGTGTTGCTCATAGTCTTCTGCTGCTGTAGCCCATCCACTTCAAGGTTTGAAGTATTGTGTGTTCAGAGATACCTTTCTGCACACCACTGTTGTCACACTTGGTTACTTGAGTTACTGTCGCCTTCCTATCAGCTTGATCCAGTCTGGGCATTCTCTGGTGACTTCTCTCATTAACAAAGTAGCTGCGCCCACAGAACTGCTGCTCACTGGACGACTTTTGTATTTTGCCCCATTATCTGTAAACTCTAGAGTTGGTGTGCATGAAAATCACAGGAGATCAGCATTTCCTGAGATACTCAAACCCCTCTCCCTGGCACCAACAATCATTCCAATGTCAAAGTCACTTAGATTGCATTTTTCCCCATTGTGATGTTTGGTCTGAACAACAGCTGAACCTCTTGACCACATCTGCATGCTTTTGTGCAAGGACTTGCTCCCACATGATTGGCTGATTAGATATTTGCAGTAATAAGCAAGTGTATAGCTGTACCTAACAAAGTGGCCACTGAGTGTATAGTGATTAATGACCTGGATACTTGATGTTTAGAAAGGATGGACAAAATAGAAAAGGAAAATGAAGGTGTGAAGTGGGGATATCTCTAATCAAAAGGATGTGCATATCAACAGTACAGAATAATTATTATGACCCAAAAAAATGGAATCTGCTAGATTAAGATAAGGGACAAACTGCTGGTTGTAGCCCTTTATATAACACATAATGGGAGAGAAAATTCAACTATAAATATGAAAATAATATGATCATTTTAATCGTCAAGGTGACTGGGAAGATCAAAATGGCAGCACTAGCTTGAAAGATGAGTTCATTGAATCTATTCAGAAGAGCTTCCTGAAATCATACATTATAGAACTAACAAAACTAAACATCAGGCAGCATCATTTCCGTAGATATAGCCTGACTTGCTGAACATTTTCAGCCTTCTAGATTTATAGCATCTGCGATTTTTTTGATCATTTTCATCAGAGCAGGAATTCAGACCTTGGCCCAGTTCTTTATTAATGACCTCTCAACGTAAAGTCAGAAATTAGAGTACATGCTGATAACTATGCAATGTTCCACTCCATTCACCACTACTCAGCCAATGAACTGGCCCATACCAGAATCTTTCAGGGCCTAGACAGTATTCAGACTTAAACTGATATATAGAAATCATGTAGCAAACAAAAATCCCAGGCCATGATTATTCCCAATTAAAGAACATCTAACCACCTACCCTAAATATCACACCATCACTAGATAGTCCACTATCAACATACTGGAGTCACCCATATTCAGAAACTGGCTATGTATATACTGCAACTATGAGAGATGTCAAAGGTTGGGTACACTGTGGTGAGTGACTCATCTACTGATATCGCCAAGCCTTTCCACCATCTATGAGGCAAAAATCAGGAACGTAATAAACACTTCTCTCGACTTCATTAGAAAAATACAGCTACAACTACTTTTAACAAGTTGATATTCATTTCCAATACCATGATGCACAAGTATACAAACAGAGAATGAAGAAAGTTATCAAGAATTACAGCAGGATCTTGATCAGCTGGGTAAGCAGGCTGAGGAATGGCAAATGGGGTTTAATTCAGATCAGTGCGAGGTGTTACATTTTGGGAAGACAAATCAGGGTAAGAATCTCACGGTGCACCGTAGAGCCCTGGAAAGTGTAGAACAGAGGGACTAGACGAACAAATAAATAGTTTCCTGAAAGTGGTTTTGCAAGTAGACAGAATGGTGAAGGCAGCTTTTGGTATGCTGACCTTCATCATTCAAGGCACTGAGTATAGAGGTTGGGATATTATGCTGCTGTTGGATAAGATGTTGGTGAGGCCATATTTTAAATATTATATTCAGTTTTGGTTACTCTACTGTAGGAAAATGCCATTAAGCTGAAAGTGCAGGGAAGATTTATGTGGATGTTGCCAGGATCAAGGGATAGAGTTACGGAGAGATGCGCCATAGGAAAATGAGGGGTGACCTTATAGAGATGGATAAACTCATGAGGGGCATAGACTGAATGCAGGATCTTTTAAATTTAGATTAGAGAATCAGGAAGTAGACTGCACAGTTTTAAAGTGAGAGGGAACAGATGTAGTTAAAACCTGAGGAGAAAACTTTTCACCCAGAGGATAGTCGGTATAGCTACTTCCAAACCAAGTGAAGGCCGGGTTGGGTGAGGAAGCCCCTCAATTTTTGTACAAGTATACTATCCCACGGGACCAGATGAGTGGCAACAGTACTATTGATGTGTAGGAATGTAATAGAACAGCACTGAAAACATTGGCGACGAATGTAAAGAATAAAAAGGTATTGCACGGTTTATTCTTGTAATTTTTATTATTATGAATAATTTATTCTGATAATAAAAATACAAGGGGAAGGACTGAGAACACCACCCTCCAACCACATATCATACTGACTCAGTAATATATTGGCATTCTTTCATCACTGCTGGGTCTGTCCAAAAACCCACTCTCTCCAACAGCACCAGAAGAACCACAATAGTCTATGGAGGCAGCTAACCACCATCTTTCAAGGACATTTAAGAATAAGCAATAAATGTTGTTCTTGCCAATAATATCAATTCCTGAAAAATAATTATTAAGAGAATGGACCGCTGGTAAAATTATAATAGAAAATAAATGACTATGGTATTCAATAAATATTTTGCAAAAATGGAGTTGAACCAAGGATCTATGAAAAGGTGCAGGAAAGATTGACAAGGATGCTACTGGGACGAGAGGGATTGAGTTATAATGAGAGACAGAATAGGCTGGGACTTCATTCTGTGGGGCGTAGGGGGTTGACGGGTCATAGAGTCATAAAACACTATGGTACAGAAACAGCCCCTTTGGCTCATCTAGTCTGTGCCAAACTATTATTCTGTCTAGTCCCATGGATCTGCACCCAGACCATAGTCTGCCATACCCATCCCATCCATGTACTTATCCAAAGTTCTCTGAAATGTTGAAAAAAGCCAGAATTCAAAATTTCGCTTTTGGAGGCCACTTGCGTACCAAGTACAGCTTTGCCAGAAAACAACCTACCCACTCCACACTTGCCAGATCCTTTCGGATACCAGCAAAATTCTCCAATTTAGAATATCAATGTGAGAACCAGGTCCATCCATCTCCCTAATTATCTTGAAACTAATAGAATTATCACCACTGGATCTGGTGTTCCCCTATACAAACTTCTGTCACCTGCCCTTATAAGGGTGAACATAATTGGGGCATAGATAAGGTGGGTGGTCGCTGTCCATTTGCCAGGGTAGAGAAGTCTAAAACTACTGAGCGTAGATTTAAGGTGAGAGAGGAAAGATTTAAAAGGGAACCTCAAGGGCAGGTTTTCACACAGAGGGAGGTAGGTGTATGAATGAGCTGCCAGAAGAAGTGGGTGGAATTACAATGTCTTTTAAACATTTAGACAAGTGCATGGTTAGGAAGTGCTTATAGGGAAATGGGACTAGCTCGTGGGCATTTTGAACAGTGTGGATGAATTGGGTGGAAGGGCCTGTTTCTATACTGTTTAACACTGATTCTATAATGTCCGAGTAAATGATGCACAATATACTTCCTGAACAACGGTGGGAATTTGTGTATCTGAATCACACTGAGATATCCTGTTTACCCAGAAGTTAAAATGCCTGAATAATAAATTAATAAAATAATGAATAAAAATAAATGATAGTCATGTTCAAAAACTTAGCACACAGTTTCCAGAAGTGGTATCCTGGGACAGGGTATAGTTCTCAAAAATGAGAAATGCAACATGCAATGAGGAACACTTGAAGTTCTGCTGTTGTGCACCATAACAGCAGTGAGAGAGTTTGTGAAAATTACATCCTCATCCCTCCACCCTTCAACTTCTACATTAAAAATTACCTACTTTATACTTCTACTGAAGTACAGAAATTTACTTGGGATCACACATAACATATAACAAGTTATATAAAGGTATAATTTGTTAATAATATAGATAAGATTTTATTTTTAGTTGGAGATACAGCATGATAACAGGTCATTCTGGCCCGACAAGCCCATGCTTCCCATGTGACCAATTAACCTACTAACCTGTACATCTTTGGAATGTGGGAGGAAACTGGGGGACCCAGATGAAATCCATGTGGTCACAGGGAGAACATATAAACACCTTACAAACAGTGGTGGAAATTCAACCGGGGTCACTGGCATTTTAATAGCATTGCAGTAACTGCTACATTAATGTGCCACCCTTTTAATTGAAGATAAAGTACTTTGAATATAAAGTACTTTCCAACTATCTTAGGTGCTGAATATTCCAGATTTAATCTCTTCAACTTGATAAAATGTCTCTTTTCAGGTACACTGTCAACAACTGGCCATTCAACCAATTATGTCATATCTGTGGAAATCCCAACCTCCAAGCCATACAGACACTGGATTAAACGAGGGGTGGCACTAATCTGTGCACTGGACTATTAAAAAAAAACAGGATCAGAAATGAGCTTTTATTGTAGATGTTGAACCCAATTCCTTGTATTTGTCGCATTGTATTAGTTGTGAATTAAATATTTTCTTATTACTGTTAATCATGTTTTTTTTTATTTATCATAGAGTTGTTTGGAAACAGTCTGTGATTTACATTTAAATGTAAATTCCAGAGAAAGATGTAAACCAAAGCCACCTACAGAAATCACTTTGAAACGCTGTCATTTTGCTGAGTGTGCAATTCAGTAGTGAGTAGTCAAATGTGATGTTTCATGCCCATCCCTACAGTCTAATCTAAATCTTGCACTTTACACTGATGCTTCTATATTGGATTTTGATTCACTGCTTTGAAGGTTCTCTTTTGTTATAATGTTGCAAGATATTCTCTTGCTTGACTAAAGTCATAATTATACTCCACTGTATAATAACCTGCATCTTATTGGATGTTTTATGTTGTTATGAAATTTGCTTCACATTCCCTAATAGAGTCTTCATTCACAGTGATATCATACTCTGTGATTTGTACAGCAACACAAAATACTGGAGGAACTCAGCAGTTCAAGGAGCATCCTTAGAGAGGAATACACAGTCGACATTACAGGCTGAGACCCTTCATCGGGACCGAAATGTCAACTGTTTATTCCTCTCCAGATACGCTGCCTCACCAGCTGAGTTCCTCCAGTATTTTGTGTGTTTTGCCCTAGATTTCTAGCATCTGCAAAATCTCTTGTGCTCTGAGACTTGAAGTGCAGTTCTACCTAATTTTTTTAATCAGAATAACCTTAATTTACTGGCTATACGGACTTTTTAATGAAATAGCCCTTTTGAGCATGGTCTCATAAGGCACTTCAGGGTTTGTGCACACAGATGTCATGTGACAGTGTAAGAGAATGCACCTTCAATGAACATCCCCCATATTTCTTTATACATGCTAGCTCTAGCCTGGAAGTCGGCTCTATAGGCACCTGTTTTTTGTGCATAAACCATGCATCAAAAGTTATTTTACCTGGGTTAGGTTGTCTAAGGCAGGGGTCCCCAACCTTTTTTGCACCGCAGACTGGTTTAATATTGACAATATTCTTGTGGACCAGCTGACCCGAGGGGGGGGGGGTGTTCAAGAAGGGTTCAACTCACCTCAACATGTCTTTTACAGTTAGGGTTGCCAACTTTCTCACTCCCAAATAAGGGAGAAAAGTAGCAGTCAAATCCTGGGACACTTTACCCCAGGAAAGACTACCGTGACCATGAAGCCTTGCGCTGGCACCTGTCTGTGCATGCATGTCGTGAACATTTGACGTGCGCATGTGCGTACGTGCCAATTTTTTTCCCCACAAATCGGTTTTGCCTTCATCTTTCCGACTATACTGTACATACATTATTTCTACTTTATATAGGCTGTGTGTTTATCATATCATTCCTGCTTTTACTATATGTTAGTGTTATTTTCGGTTTTATGTGTTATTTGGTATGATTTTTTAGGTTATTTTCTGGCTCTGGGAACGCTCAAAAATATTTCCCATATAAATTAATGGTAATTGCTTTTTCGCTTCACACCATTTCAGCATGAAAGGTTTCATAGGAATGCTCTACCTTAACAGGGGAAATACGGGACAAACCAATTTAGCCCAATATACAGGATGTCCCGGCAAATACGGGACAGTTGGCAACCCCATGTTCAAGTTCAACAGTGCGTGACAGGGAATGAGGAAAGGTGCAGCTGACTCATATCGTTTCCTCACGGCCTGGTAGCACATGCTTTGCGGCTCGGTGGTTGAGGACCGCTGATCTAAGGCATCACTTCCAGGTCAAATTGCAGCCGGGAAACTGAACAGTTCCATGCACAACTCACCTTAGCAGAGCTGACATTTTCCCAGCAACATTGGTGCACCTGGTGATGTCACAGATGACATGCTGCACATTTCCCCTACCGTCAGCATGAACTGGAGCTATTTACTCAATTGAGGTACAACCTTCAGAAAGCTTTCAAGGATGTGGCACTTGATGGTTGCCTCTCTGAGTGGAGACCTGTTACAGGTGGAGTGCTGCAGGAATTAGTGCTGAATCTGTCGTTATTTGTCATTTATATCAATAATCTGGATGATAATGTGGTTAACTGAATCACTAAATTTGTGGATGATACCGAGATTGGGGGTGTAGTGGACGGTGAGGAAGGCTATCGTGGCTTGCAGCGGGACCTGAACCAGATGAATAATGGTGGATGGAATTTAATGCAAACAAGTGCAAGGTGTTGTACTTCGGAAGGACCAACCAGAGTAGGTCTTACACAGTGAACGGTAGGGTAGTGAGGAGAGCGGATCTGGGAATATAGGTCCAAAATTCATTGAAAGTGGCAAGACAGGTAGATAGGGTTATAAAGTAAGCCTTTGGCTCACTGGCCTTCATAAATCAAATTACTGAGTATAGGAAATGGGATGTTATGTTGAAGTTATATAAGACACTGGTGAGGCCTAATTTGGAGTATTGTGTGCGGTTTTGGTCACCTACCTACAGGCAAGATGTAAATAAGGTTGAAAGTGTAGAAAGAAAATTGACAAGGATGTTGTCAGGACTGGAAGACCTGAGTTATAAGAAAAGATTGAATAGGTTAAGACATTATTCCTTAGAACGCAGAAGATTGAGGAGAGATTTGAGAGAGGTATACAAAATTATGAGGGGTATAGATAGAGTAAATGCAAGCAGGCTTTTTCCACTGAGGTTGGGTGGGACTATAACCAGAGGTCATGGGCTAAAGGTCATGGGTGAAAGGTGAAAAGTTTAAGGGGAACATGAGGGAACATTTCACTCTGAAAGTTGTGCGTGTGGGATGACCTGTCAGCACAAGTGATGAATGCAAGCTCAAATTCAATGCTTAAGAGAAGGCTGGATAGTCACATGGATGGCAGTGGTATGGAGGACTATGGATTGGGTGCAGGTCAATGGGACTTGGCAGTTTACATGGTTCACCACAAACTAGACGGGCTGAAGGCCCTGTTTCTGTGCTTTCTTTTCTATGACTCTATGCCACGAGGCAATACCAGTCCAAAACTGAGACATTGAGCAGCCACTCATTAGTTGTGGCAAGGCTTGCATGCTATAATGGAGTTCAAAATCAAGGTTGGGCAGCAATACTGACAATAATGCAAGCCTCTGCAATGAGCTCATGCAATCTACATTGAAATGACACCACCCACCACGAGACCTCCTCCAGTGCACCTGAGCCTACAGTCACCATTGCAGATGTCAGATCAGTCTTCTGGAGAGTGAACCTGCAGAAAGCATGTAGTCCAGATCAATCAACACACATAAAAGTGGCTGGTGAACGCAGCAGGCCAGGCAGCATCTATAGGAAGCGGTTCGGGCTGAGACCCTTCATCAGGACTAACTGAAAGAAGAGCTAGTAAGAGATTTGAAAGTGGGAGGGGGAGATCCGAAACGATAGGAGAAGACAGGAGGGGGGGAGGGATGGAGCCAAGAGCTGGACAGTTGATTGGCAAAAGGGATATGAGAGGATAATGGGACGGGAGGCCTAGGGAGAAAGAAAGGGGGAGGGGTGAAGTCCAGATGACGGGCAAGGAGTATAGTGAGAGGGACAGAGAGAGAAAAAGAATATATATAAAATAAATAAATAACGGAGGGGGAGGAGGGGCATTAACGGAAGTTAGAGAAGTCAATGTTCATGCCATCAGGTTGGAGGCTACCCAGACGGAATATAAGGTGTTGTTCCTCCAACCTGAGTGTGGCTTCATCTTTACAGTAGAGGAGGCCGTGGATAGACATATCAGAATGAGAATGGGATGTGGAATTAAAATGTGTGGCCACTGGGAGATTCTGCTTTTTCTGGCGGACAGAGCGTAGATGTTCAGCAAAACGATCTCCCAGTCTGCGTCGGGTCTCGCCAATATATAAAAGGCCACATCGGGAGCACCGGACGCAGTATATCACTTCAGCTGTCTCACAGGGACCTGACGCAGTATATCACCCAGCCGACTGGATCATCCCTCCCCACCGATCTCCCTCCCAGCACTTCTCTTTGTACTCTTTCTTTCTCCCTAGGCCTCCCGTCCCATGATCCTCTCGTATCCCTTTTGCCAATTACCTGTCCAGCTCTTGGCTCCATCCCTCCCCCTCCTGTCTTCTCCTATCATTTTGGATCTCCCCCTCCCACTTCCAAATCTCTTACTAACTCTTCCTTCAGTTAGTTCTGACGAAGAGTCTCGGCCCGAAACGTCGACTGTACCTCTTCCTAGAGATGCTGCCTGGCCTGCTGCGTTCACCAGCAACTTTGATGTGTGTTGCTTGAAATTCCAGCATCTGCAGATTTCCTCCTGTTTGCGTAGTCCAGATCAATGTCTGGCCTTTAGGAAGACTATCATCCAGGAAAAGAAGGTAACATGCCTTAGTTACTACCACCCACTGGCTCTGACATCCACCATCACGTAGTGCTTCAGAATGCTGGTTATGGTACACATCAGCTCCACCATCTCAAGCATCAACCCACTGCAATTCGCCTCCTGCTGAAACAGGCCCATGGTGGACATCACCTCCCTGGCCCTGCACTTACCTCCAGAGCATCTGGATATATCACCTATATCAGACTCCTATTTGAATATATGAATCTGTCTTCAATATAATAATTCAAAACAAACTAATTTCCTAACTAACAGACCTAGGACTCAATGTCCAACTCTGCCACTGGATGCTTACTTTCTAGACCAACAGATTGCAATTGACTTACGCAGCAATACCTCTGCCATGATCATCCTCAACACTGTGCCCCGCAAACAATGCATCCTCAGACCCTTCTATATTCCTTGTACACTCACAACAGCAAGGCTAGATTATGCTCTGCCTCCATCTGCAAGTCCACAGATGTCACCACTGCCTTAGTGATTCAGATCTCAAATAATGACAAAACAGAATACATGAAGGAAATAGAGCATCTAATTGCATGGTGTCCAGACAAACTTTCTGTTTATCAGCAAAATGAAAGTGCTGATCATTGACTTGGAAAGCAGGGCAGAACTCATGCCCCTGTATGTATCATTGGTGTTGAGGTGGAGATAATTGAGAGGTTCGAACATTAATCGTACCCAGTCCTAGTCCAACCAAGTAGACAGTATAGCCAAGAAAGCGCACCAGCATCTCAACTGTTGTAGCGTGGATGAAATCACTGGAGAGACAGAGTCACTGGTAGATACAAAGCAACTTCTTTATTCGACACAACAAGGTACCGTACTGCAGGCATCATACAGACGGAGACGCTTTCAGTAGAAAGGTCTGCTAGCCCAATGTGGGCTCGATATTTATATGCTAAGCACAAAGGCAATTGCTACTTAAAAAGTTACAGACAATGCATAGTCAATACTTTCTTTGAAGCTACGTACAAACATCACAACTTCTGACTTCATCCTTTCCTTCTGACGCCAACATGTCTGGATCGGTATCTACAGCCTTTAGGAATGCAAGTTAAATCCACAATACATTTATTTGGCATTTTACGTGCTAACATAGAAGACAATTAATATTTATAATGTATAGATAATACTGTCTTCGAAACTACAACATCAGCTCAAACTATGGCGCCAGAAACATCTGGTATTCACACCTTTTTAGGAAGTGCATTGTTGTGAACTCAATCCACAGTACTTTGTCAAATAGTCAAATAGGAGTCTGGTGGCCAAAGTCATTTAAGTGGAAACAAATCATCTACCCAAAAAAACTCACTCTAACAGTCCCTCCTCTTGGCCCTCCTGGACAAAATTAAATTTGTACCTAGGAGGATCTGCTCAAATAGGGCAGCAAAAAATGCCCTGTCTCGAAATTCCGCCGGCCCCCCCGCCAATTTTATGTACCTCTATCTATCCTAGTATTATCTAATCACCACCTACCAAATGTTAAGCAGAGAGGCTGTTCCAAGTCTTTGGAAATGCGGCTCCTTTCATGTGCCTTTCAGCTCTTTCCCTGCAGGCGAACTGTAGCTTAATTATATTCCTTTGTCTTCAGCCCTTCATTCTCTGGTCGCTGAAACTCTCCTTCCAGGAGCACCCACGGGCTCTCTCATCGATGAACAGGAAGGGGTTGGGGTGGCCTGTATGTAAATGTCTGCAAGGACCTCTCCCCAGTGGCACCCCCTTCCGAACTGTCTGGTCGATCACTGGCTCAACTGCTGAAAAGGGCCCAGCTCCTCAGACTGGGGCTGACTGCTTTCAGATGCCATGTGCAGTCTGAAATGCCATCGAAGTGGTGGAACTTGCCGACTCTGCTTTAACTCAAAAATCTCTCCCCATCCAGTTCCCAATAAATTTCTATACTATGCTACAAAATTAATCATCTACCTTCAGCAACCAGCACAGAGTACCATCACCATCACACTGTAGCAGGCTATTCATGGTTTTCCAACACACTCTCAGTGTCCTCTGCCACGCTCTCGGCGTCTTCTGCCTTTGCGTTTTCTCCGGGTATGTTTTCATCAGCTGTGGTCGGGTCTGGCATGGCCGGCTGGTGTTCCTCTCTTAGGTTCTCTGTAATTAAATGGTTACTGAGTACACTTGGTTTCCCACTCTGTCTGTGGGAACAACAAGAGGGTGAGTTGTATGCTTTTACCTGGGTCCAGTGTTTCCACTGGCTGCCTCGCTGAGTCTGTACACACACACACGTATCATTCGTTAAGAGTACTGTCTGTGGTCCTATCCACTTGGGAGCAAACCCTGGCCTTTCTGGCAGCACCCTCACCAACTTGGTCGCCAGACTGTGGAAGAACTATCCCCTTTCCCTCTGGCTCTTTCTGATCAGCGATTCGCTGTTGTTGTTTTGCTCGGTCCTTTAATACTTTAAGTTAGTTACAAAGGTCTTTCACATATTGTGTCATTCTATCCCTGTAAGCCCCAGGCTCCCCGCAACCCGTAATTACCCCATAAGGGAGTCGCATTGCTCGCCCCATCAATAATTCGTAGGGGCTGAGACCCAAAGTGCGGTTCAGGGTTGCGCGCAATCTCATCAAGATTCCTGGTAATACATCAACCCATGTCTTTCCTGTCTCAGCTATAGCTTTGGCTAACGCATTCTTGATTGTTCGGTTCATCATTTCTACCATCTCTGAACTCTGGGGGTGGTAGGGTACGTGGAATCATTGTCGAATCCCTAGTAGTCGGCACATTTCCTTTGTCACTTTCCCCATGAAATGTGCTCCCTGATCTGAATCCACCCGAATTGGGGTTCCCCACCTTGGGAGGATTTCCCGAACTATAATCCATGCAGCGGTGCGGGCGGTGCAGTCCCTTGTTGGGAAAGCCTCCACCCACCGGGTGAAGTGATCCATTATTACTAGACAGTAGCCTTTCCCCCTGCTTTTTGGCAGGGCCCTGTGAAGTCTATCTGGATGTTTTCCCAGGGTCCCCTCAGCTGAGGCTGATTTGCCAGCTGTAGCTTTCTGCCCTTACCAGGGTTCTGCCGGGCACAAATGATACAACGGCGGCAGAATTTCTCAACGTCCCCACCCATCCCTGGCCACCACCAGTCCTGCTGGAGGGTTGTGATCATGCTCTGCCCTCCCTGATGCATCGCCCCATGATATAACTTCAGTAGTATCTGTCTAATACAGGGTGGGGCCACCGTGACTCTTTCCTCCCCGTGTGTCCAGTACCCATCCGGTCCCTCCTTTGCTCCTTTTCTCCTCCATTTTCCCTTCTCTTCTGCCTCTACCTCTTCATATAATTTTACTAAGCTGGCTTCTGTCGTTTCCTCCTGCACACTTGCAATTTCAATTGCCTCTTGTTCCTCTGGTGCCTTCTTTGCAGTAATGTCTGCCCTCGGAGGAACTGGGAAAACTTTATGTTCTGGAGTGGCTGCAGTCTCTCTGAGTATCCCCTGGTGTTTTTGTTCCTTCGCTATACATTGAATTGCAGTCAATGTGTCAGTTTGTATAGGGTCCCGCTTAGGGGGTTTATACAGACCCTCCTCTATTTTAACCGGGTCTATCTTTACTCGACCACAATCTTGCTTGTGTGTAGCCCACACTGCTGGGAACTGCTGACAAAGTAACCCATAGACCCCATCCAGGCTGCAGTCTCTGTTGATCGGGGCAGCTGTGACTATGCTAGGCAGGTTGTTTATTCTGTTGGTTGTGCGCGTTCACTGCCCCTGACTCGTCCATATTATTTCTCTCTTTCCCGAATCTATAACAGCTCCTGCTTCCCTTAGGATGTCTATTCCAAGGATCGTGCCCTCATTATTTGGACATACCCAGAAATACAATGGAAGCTGCACTCGCCCGATTTCTAATATCTGTGACTTGCTTCTTTCTGCTTTTACTGTTTTCCCTCCTACACCCCTGATATAACTGGCCTGTCTGGTTGTTCGTAAGGGTAAGTCTGTTATCGATACTGATGCCCCTGTGTCCATTAACATATTGCATTGCCGTCCCCCTAACAATGCCATTGTGTACATCCGCGGGTCACCAGCGCTGCCAGTGAAGCCTGCTGCCACATCTTTTTCTGCCTTAAGAGGCGCCATTACTAACCCTTTTATCTGATCAACAGTCAGACTGGTTGCTGATGGGGTGAGTGACTGGGTGTCTGCCATGACCTTCGCCCGGGTTTTCCCCCTTCCTTTTGGACACTGTCTCCAACCATGTCCCGATAGACCACAGCTGTAGCATATCAACTCCTTCACTGTCTTATACCTGGTCCGGCAGTCCTTTGCAAAGTGCCCTGGCTGCTGGCAAGCAAAACAAACTCTCCGGGACATCACAGCAGCTGCATTCACTATACCCACTTTATGATCTCTTGCCTTTTCTTTGGTCTATCGCACTGGCCCACGAAACTATCGCAGAGTAGATGGACCCTATCATTATACCTAAATCTAAGACTTCCTTCAGCATTTTTAGGAAGTCTTGGTCATCCCTCCCTGGATTATCCAACCCTGAATTCTCCTCGTACGCTCGATATTTTCGTTCTGCATAATTGATGGCTGTCTCGTCAGTTTTCTGGGTCATTGCCATTATCAATCCCCAGCTACTCTCGCCTCCCCCCAGCCGCTGCCTCACTTCCCCTTTAAAAGAGCGATATCTTTCTTCATTACTGGCGGTCCCGGTAGTTGCCCATGTACCATCCCACACCCCTGGGCTATTCCTGTCCCACATATTCCTCAGGCACTTGGCTTTCACTAACACGTGTATATCTTTAGGGTGCACCTGGTGAATTTCAATCATTTCCTCGAGTTTACGCCAGAATTTTGAATTCCCACAGGCAACTTTAAGTGAGGGCAACTCAGACAAAATGCTCTGTTTCTCCCTGGGGGTGAAGGGCTTACAATAGTTGTAATCAATGTCAAGGGCTGGCTCGGATCATCAGGGCTCTCAACCTGAAGTTGCCTGACCTCAATAGGTGCCATTCTGGTGGATCTATCTGGGTAAAACCTCTCCCTGAGATATCCCTATGCTAATTCCCACACTACGCAAATATAAAAGATGGGTAGCAGATAAACAGTACATACTTAAAACCACAGAGTATGGATTCCACGATCTGCCACCTTTGGCTACCTGAACAGATGATGCCTGCTGTATTCCTTTGCATCACACTTGCAAACGCATACAGTAAAATGCAGCTTCCCGAACTAGTAAACACGCCCCTACTCTAAAGTCTCGAATCGTACCGTCAGTTACCACCATTCGCAACTGGTGGTCCAAGTCTCACCAAGTTAACCAAGTTAACATGCCTCACTTGCATAAACACACATGCACACGCACACACTACTTTTATATCTACCAGTTCAGCTCTCCACGTTCGTGTATCTCGTGTCCCGTGCACCACCGACCGAACGGATCCAAGTGTGAGTGTTATTTTGGAAATATACTCACCAACTTAGACTGCTAGGAACGCTGGCCACACGACAGGTCACGAAGCATCCCACTTCTGACACCAAATGTTGTGGTGTGGATGAAATCACCAGAGAGACAGAGTCACTGGTAGATACAAAGCAGCTTTATTCGACACAAGGTACAGCAGGCATCATACAGACGGAGATGCTTTAGGTGGAAAGGTCTGCTAGTCCAATGTGGGCTCGATATTTATATGCTAAGCACAAAGGCAATCGTTACTTAAGAAGTTACAGACAAAGCATAGACAATGCTTCCTTTTGAAGCTACATACAGACATCACAACTTCTGACTTCATCCTTTCCTTCTGACGCCAACATGTCTGGGTTGGTATCCACAGCCTTTAGGAATGCAAGTTAAATCCACAATACATTTATTTGGCATTTTACATGCTAACATAGAAGACAATTAATATTTATAGTGTATAGATAATACTGTCTTCAAAACTACAGAATCAGGTCAAACTACGGCGCCAGAAGCATCTGGTATTCACACCTTTTTAGGAAGCGCATTGTTGTGGACTCAATCCACAGTACCTTGTCAAAATAGAAGTCTGGTGGCCAAAGTCATTTAACTGTAAACAAATCATCTACCCAAAAAAAACTCACTCTAACATCTACTTCCACAGAAGGCTAAAGAAATTTGGTATGTCCCCACTGATCAAAGTATTGCATACAGATACATAACAGCCTGGTATGGTAACCACGCTGCTCAAGAATGCAAGAAATTACAGAGAATTGTGGAACTCTGCCTGTCGTGAAAACCAGCTCTCCTTCATGGAATCTGTCTACCCTGCCCACAGCCCACTGACAACACACTGAACGTCCTCACCAGACGTTCTCTCTTCTCCCCCCTCCCAACAGCAGAAGATACAAAAGCTTAACAAACAGGCTCAAGGATAGCCTCTATGCCACTCTTGAATGGACTCTTGAACAATAAAGTTGAACTCTTGATCTGACAATATTCTTGTTGTGACCCTTGCACCTTATTGCCTGCACTGCATGTTCTCTGTAACACTACAGTATATTCTGCATCCAATCCTGATGAAGGGTCTCAACCTGAAACGTCCACTGTTTACTCTTTTCCATTGATGCCGCTTAGCCTACTGAGTTCTTCCAGTATTTTGTGTGCATTTCTTTGACTTCCAGCATCTATAGATTTTGTGGTATCCGTAAATTGCTTTTCCCTTTGTACTACCTCAAATGTACTTAAGTTTTGAAATGATCTGTATGGATAGCATGCAAAGCTAAGCTTCTCACTCTATCTCGGTACTTGTGACAATAATAAATTAATTACTAACCTACAAACTTCAATGAGCATCCACAAAAGCATATGGAGTACATTAAGTTCTTAGCAATGAGACATCGATTAAAATGCTCCAGTTGTGACAATGATATCCTGCACACAGGAACTATAGCCTTTTAATGTTCATCTTAAGAAACTTGATACCTGTGCACTTCACAGTTTGCACATTACAAAATAAACATAATTTTCGCACAAGTTCAGGGAGGGAAATTCTGCTTCAGAATGTCTGATGAAACTAAATACTAATGTATGCCGGAAACCCCGACATCATATTGAGGCTCACTCAGGAATTATCTTGAATTGTCACAAAGTGAATAAAAAGATCCTTTTACAGTTCATTTGCAAGTTTAAGCATGTGGAACAAAAATATTACATTAATATTACAATAATTAAAAGATGCTAATTGTATAAATACTGACTTTAAAATTCAAACATTAAACCTTCTCTTGGAGTATTTCTGGTGCAAATTATTTATTGTTATTTGTTTTCCATCATAAGTTGCTCCCCTATGTTTCTTACACATTCTCTGACTTAGAAATGCACTGGTGAGTTTCAAATGACCTCATTTTTCATAAAACTTCCAGCTCTACCTGAGCATTTCATTTGTTCAAGATTGCTAGTCAAATATTTTCTTAATCCAAGGATATTAATTTATTGTCTGAATATTTACTGGTTTCTGAAATTCACCCATTTGCTAAGATGTTCTCAAGAAGTTCTCAAAACAAATTTTCTTCCCGGGATTGCACTGGTATCTGCAATCAGCCCATCGCTGCTACTCTCTAACTTGTGTGCCTCTCAGCCCTATCAACTTGATTGGATGAGGCAATTGTTCCCTAAAATGTGATTGATTTTGGATCTTGTCACTGCTGAAAGCTAAAATCCTCTCTAAAGTCCCAGTCTGCTGCCAGGTCACTGGTGCACTCTGTAAATCAGGACTACAATAGAGAGCTAAATCTATCAGTCTCAACCAGTCATCCAACAGTACACTTCCTCATCACTGATATACCTCCTGCCTGCCTATCTACCCTTCTTTTCTCCAAGATGATGATGGTGGTATTTTTGAATACACATTCCACGTATTTTCTCCCTAACATCTGCACCATATAAGGACTAACATCTGCGTTGGTGGTTACCTTTTCTCAGGGACTTGCATCCCTATGTAAGAGACTCCTTCCAGTGACGAATGGCCATCTTGAATGGATATTCTGAATCTAGCATCCATGCCAAAACTCCCAGTCTTTTGTAGCCTGTGATCCATTCTATCCATAGAGTGGAGAACCTTAAAGCACTGTACAGGACCTTCAGCCTATGATTTTGATTCAACCTTTTAACCTACTCCAAGATCAATTACTCTCCCACACAGCCCTCTATTTTTCTTTCATCCATGTGTCTATCTAAGAGTCTCTTCAATGTCCCCAATGTATCTGCCTCTACCACCATCCCAAGCATCGCATCCACTCACCTACCATGCTCTGTGTAAAAAAAATCTTCCTTTAACCCTTCCTTTCCTCCAATCATCTTAAAGTTATGCCCCCTCATATTAGTCATTTTCATCGCTGGCTGTCCACTCTATTTATCTATATTATCATCTTGTACACCTCTATTATGTCTCACCCTTCTCCTCTCCAAAGAGAAGAGCCCTAGGTTACCCAATCTATCCTGAAAAGACATACTCTCCAATCCAGGCAGCATTCTGATAAATCTTATCTGCATCCTCTCGAAAGCTTTCACGTCCTTCCTATAATGAGGTGACCAGAACTGAACATATACTTAAAGTGTGATTTAACCAGAGTTTTATAGAGCTGAAAAATTACCTTGTGGCTCTTCAGATCAATGCCCCAACTAATGAGGGCCAACACACCATACACCTTCTTCACCATCCTATCAACTTGCACTGCAACCTTGAGGAATCGATAGACTTGAACCCCTATGTTCCATCACAGTTAAGAAACCTGTCAGTAACCCTGTATTCTGTCTGTAGGTTTGACCTTTCAAAGTGAATCACTTCACACTTTTCTAGATTGACCTCCACTTCACAGCGCAGTTCTGCATCCCATCAATATCCCTTTATAACCTACAACAACCTTCTATAATATCCACAACACCAACACCTGGTTGAACACATTTGTAAAGTTCAGGAGACATTGCCACTAAGAAGACGAACTCACCACCATTCTTCTATGGGCTTCTTGACTAAACTAAAAAGTGCTGGAAATACTTAGCAGGTCAGGAAGCATTAAAAACAAACAGAAATAGAGTTAACACTTCAATTCAAAGACCTTTGTCCTCTGGGCTTCTTCCCTGGTTACACCTCAAACTTTGTCGAGCAAAGGTACCTCACACTTTTATTGCCATCTCCATTCGCTAGCCATCCAGCACACTCCCCTATGCTAAGGTCCAGCATACCAATTAGTTTGCCCTGAATTCTCATATTAAATGATACTGCACCCTCGATTGTAGGTCTGGAAATTGTACCTTTTTTACAGTAACTTTAGCCTGACCACTTGCCTCTACTACTTCATTTATGCCCTGTTGCACATACAAAACATGTTGCTCTTGAAAATCTCCCAAGAGTATCCAAATGAAGTGTTCCTCCTAAGTTTCCATAATGTCCTCAGTTCAAGTTTTATCATCACTCACACATGTTGTGAAATTTGTTGTTTTGTGGCAGCAGCACAGTACAATCAATATATAAAAAATATAAGTTACAATAAGTAACATAAACAAGGTAAATAAGTAGAGTAAAAAGAGTGCTGAAAGTGGGGCAGTGCTCATGGGATCATGATCTGTTCAGAAATCTGATGGTGACAGGGAAGAAGCTTTTCCTAAAACATTGTGTGTGTGTGTTCAGGCACCTGTGTCTCCTCCCTGATAGTGGTACTGAGAAGAGGGCATGTCCTGGGTGGGTGGGTACTTAATAATGAATGCTTCCTTCTTTAGACATCGCCTTTTGAATATGTCCTCAGTGGTGGTGAGGCTACTGCCCATGATGGAACTGGCTGAATGTGCAACTCCGTTCAAGTATTTGGCATAGTCAGTTCATTCCTCATCAGAAAGCTTGCCAGCATTTCATATGTCTCCGACCCCATCAACCAGCTACACCACTGTCACCACCTTCTCACGGCAGTCCTCTGTTGTTCTCTCCCATGGATCATTTACACACAGTACAGTTGAATAGCACAATTGAATACCATTCTGCCCATTGAATCTATACTGGCTCTTTGAAAGAGCAATCCAGATAGTCCCACTACCCCATTCTCTCCACAAAACCTTGCAAATTCTTTAGCACATCCAAAAGTACAGCACAGGAGCAGACCCTTTGAGCCAACTTGGTGCCAATCTAACTGATCCCGATTGACTGCCCATGGTCTATAATCCTCTAAATGACCCTGAACCGTTTTTATCATTGGATCCTGATACTTCTGTGATCCAAAGGTTCTTTGAAAACCAAGAATGAGGCATAAAACTTACTGCTTACCATCATTTTATTTAGTGTTGCAAGAGCAGAAAACGAACAAGAAAGAGGACCCTAGAGAGCAAAAGAATGGCAAAGGAAAAAGCAGCTGTTGTCATCTCATACTCGGTCTAGAGATAACATAAGTTCCAGTGATAACAATTAACCTATAACATAGCCAGGTTCAAGTGGTGTGACACCAGCTACTGTAAAGTAAGCAGTTTTTAGGAAAAATGCAGAAGCAACTATATCATAATTACTGAAAAATAACTGAACAATTAAACAGATACAGGGGATAGGCATATATAGAGTATATAACTAGGGTGACTAAAACTTTGCACAATACTGTATTTATCAACATGGAGCAGAGAGCGAGTTTGTAAATCTGGTGGGAGCAAAGGATGTTGGGCTGGTGAGGATGGAGTGCTGCAGAAGGGGTACCAAGGGGGGGGGGGATGGCGCGGGTGCAGACACACCCAGCCCTGAGACAGTAGGCAAGGCTACTTAATTCCAAACAATTGATTTATTGATCATTACAGAATGTCTCTCTGGTGCTTCTCTTTCCCTTCCCCTTTTCCCAACCATGATTCCCCTCTCCCTGTCCCCTTCCCACTCTCAGTCCACGATACAGACCCACGTCATGAATTTTTTTTAATGTAGCAGTACAGTGAAAAACATAACATTACTACAGTATTGTGCAAGGTATTAGGCACCCTAGCTATAGACTTTTACTGTATAAAAACAAGTGTAGTAAAGTTAAAATACACAAAAAAATTACAATTCTACACTCCGATCCAACACAACCTTATCTGCTTCCATTTCCTATTCTGGTAGCATGTCCCAGACTCCTACCGCTGTGTAAAAACGTTCCTCACAGATCTTTACCCCCTCAAGTCACACTTATGCCTTCTAATATTTGAGACTTCCACACTGTGGAGAAAAACTTTGGATGTTTAAAGTAAATTTATCAAAATACGTATGTTTTAACATATATGATTTTGATTTTCAATTTCTTGGATGCGTTTATAGGTAAAAAGGAATACAATAGAATTTGTATTCATTCATTTACCAGTCTGCGCACCACACATCACTAGGAGACACTGGAGTGTTCATATCGAGAGAGAGATTTCAAAACAAGCAAGTGGAGGCATTTGCCACAAGGAAATATTGAAATGTGCACATGGAGAGAGAGAGATTTCAAAAGCAGCAAGAGGGGGGAGTCAGGATATTCTGCGCACCACATGTCACTAGAAGATTGCACATAACTAGGCACTTGGCAAGGTCCAATAAAAAGAAGATAGGTTTAAGCGGTGTGGCCATTATGGCCTTACCATTGTGTGAGTGGCTCAGTGTTAGAATGGGAAGTTCAGTCTTTGGCTCATAGAGGTTTCAACAACGAGAGGCAAAGACTGTTGGTAGTTTTTTCGTTTAAATTTTCTTTTCTGTTTCATTGCACATTTAGAGCAGCGCGGATGCCAGGCAGGATAGTGGAATACTCCTCTTGCAGGATATGGAATGGCAGGGAGACCTCCAGTGTCCCTGATGACTACAGCTGTAAGAGGTGCATCCAGCAGCAGTTTCTTACAGACCTTTTGAGGAATTGGAGCTGGAGCTGGATGAACTCTGGATCATTCAGGAGGCTGAGGGGTTGATTGATAGGACTTACAGTAATCACAGGAAAACTCTGATTTTAAACCTCCGCTGCCTTGCGGCCATACCCACCCATGGGAAAGGCTTCAGGAGTAAATCCCGAGGAAGAAATCCGGAGCCAGGGTCACTAAGGCAGTTTGATGTTGTTTAGGACTTCACTCTGGCAACCTCTGCGACGACATTGGTGCCAAGCTGTATCGGCACTTGCCCTTCCCTTGGACGACATCAGTGACGTGGAGAGGGGGAACCCACTGCACGGACAGCAGCCGGTTCTTCAAATCTTCCCACCAGGCTAGCGCCCTGGAGAGGACACAGTCCACCAGAGGAGCAAACCCATGATCCCCTGGGATCGACGGCTGCCTAGTATACTACAGTACTTACACCCAAGGAACAGGACACAGGGAACTGGGTGACTGTCAGTAGGGGGAGAGGAGAAATGCAGCAAGTGCAGAATACCCCTTGTAGCCATTCCCCCCCACTGACAGGCATACCGCTTTAGATACTGTTAGGGCAGAGGAAAGCCACAGCAGTCAGGTCTCTGCAACTGAGTCTGGCTCTGTGGCTCAGAAGGGAATGGGGGAGAAGGGGTGAGCTGTAGTTATAGGGGATTCAATGGTTACGGGATCAGACAGGGGATTCTGTGGATGAGAACAAGATTCCCAGATGGTATGTTGCCTCCCGGGACATCTTGGATCAAATCCACAGCATTCTTAAGTGGGAGGGTGAGCAGCCAGATGTTGTGGTCCACATCGGTAGCAATGCCATGGGTAGAAAGGGGGACGAGGTCCTGTAGCGCAAGTTCAGGGAGTTAGGTGCTAAATTAGCACCTCCAGGGTTGTGACCTCAGGTTTGCTGCTCACGCCACATGCTAGTGAGGTCAGAAATAGGAAGATTATACAGATTATACATGTAGATAAGGAGATGGCGCAGGAGGGAGAGAATCAGATTTTTGGATCATTGGACATTGGAACTAGAGGTCAGGGATTAAGGGTGAAAGATGAAATGTTTAAGGGAAACATGAGGGGGAGCTTCTTCTTTCAGAGGCTGGTGAGAGTGTGGAATGAGCTGCCAGTGGAAGTGGTGGATTCGGGTTCAATTTCAACGTTTAAGAGAAATATGGATAGGTAAATGGATGGGAGAGGTATGGAGGATAATGGTCCAGGTGCAGGTCAATGGGACTAGGCAGAATAATAGTTCAGCATGGACTACATGGGCAGAAGGACCTGTTTCTGTGCTATAGTGTTCTATGACTCTACGAGTCTGATTTTACAAAAAAACTATACATAAACAATGATAATAAACATCAATTATGCAAAAGACAAATTATACAAATAATAAATAATACTGAGAACATAAATTCAAGGCCCTAATGTTCGCCGTGTAAATAAATACATGTAAATGATGTCCTTCCTGCTTCTTTTACCAATCGGCTTCATTCAGTTCTGATCCCTCTGCCAACAGGAATAGTTGCCCCCTACTACTTTTTCAAAACCTTTATCACAGCTTCCTTCTAAATCCAAACAGAAAAATCCCATACTTCCACAGAACTAAAAGTCATCATCTTGGTAACATTCTGGTCACTCTCTTCTGCAACCTCCACAGTTTTCACATTCAACATCAAACTAAGATACGAGTTGTAGCCCATTCAGTGCAGGACCCTGGGTTTTAAATGGTGATGTACCGTGGGGAGCATTCTAACTGGGTGCATCACTGTCTGGTGGGAGGGGGGAGGAGAGGCTACTGCACAGGATCAAAGTGCGCTGCAGAGAGCTGTAAACTTAGTCAGCTCCATTGGAAGCACTAGCTTCCGTAGTATCCAGGACACCTTCAAGGATGCCTCGAAAAAGTGGCATGCATCATGAAGGACACCCAACAGCCAGGTCACAGTCATAGTCATAGTCATTGTCATACTTTATTGATCCCGGGGGAAATTGGCTTTCGTTACAGTTACACCATAAATAATAAATAGTAATAGAACCATAAATAGTTAAATCGTAATATGTAAATTATGCCAGGAAATAAGTCCAGGACCAGCCTATTGGCTCAGGGTGTCTGACCCTCCAAGGGAGGAGTTGTAAAGTTTGATGGCCACAGGCAGGAATGACTTCCTATGACGCTCTGTGCTGCATCTCGGTGGAATGAGTGTCTGGCTGAATGTACTCCTGTGTCCACCAGTCCATTACGTAGTGGATGAGAGACATTGACCAAGATGGCATGCAACTTAGACAGCATCCTCTTTTCAGACACCACCGTGAGAGAGTCCAGTTCCATCCCCACAACATCTCTCAATGCTACCATCAGGGAGGAGGTACGGAAGCCTGAAGACACACACTTAGTGATTCAAAAACAGCTTCATCCCCTCTGCCATCCAATTTCTGAATGGACATTGAACCCAAGACTGCATTTTTAAATTTCTATTTTTTTTGCACTACTCATTTAACTAATTAATATACTTACTGAAATTCACAGTTTTCCCTCTATTGTTATACCGCTGCCGCAAAGCCAACAGGTCTCATGACATACGCTGGTGATATTTGTTGTGCATGAATAAAGTCTCCAGAGAGAAGTACTGGTAGACATGAAGTAGTCTCTTTATTGGACAAGATAAGATGCAGCAGGCATCATATTGAGACCCTTCCCGAGCAAAAGGTCTCCTTGACCCAACACTACATGACATTTATATGATAAAGATCAAAGGGCAATTCAGGACAATTCCAGATTTATACTGCTTCCTTTGAACTGTGCACCACTTTCACACCTCCCTCTACGTACCCATCTACAGACATCCGAATATTGAATTTAAACCAGCATTGTCTGGTCTTCCAGTTAACTGCGGGTCACAGTTCTTAGGAATCCATTGTTCACAGCTGCATTTTCCATTTAATGTACAGTTCACATTAATATTTGAAGATTGGTGGTAGAAGTCCAGTGCCAAAGTTGTCTGCTATATGTGCCAACCCCTAAAACACTCAAACAGTATTAAACCTAATTCTGAGATAAAAATATGAAGGCAAACTGTGCAAATAAGATAACGCTGAGAGCATGAATTATAAAAGTTTTTGAAATTGAATCATTAGATGGTAGAATCAGTTCAGATTAGTGGTGAGTGAAGTTATCCATGATGGTTCAGGAGCTTGATGGTTGTAGGGTAATTTATTGTCTAACAAATTCAAACCTACGAGTGGTATGCACAATGGATGAGCAGTCCATCGCCTTAATCCACCAACCACATCGTCTGCCGTTAAAACACTTCTCTTCTACACCACAATCCAACAACAGCTACCATGTTGGGATCTGAACTCGGGCCTGAAAGTTGCTATCCCAAAGCTTCCATATGCTAGTCATGTAACTTATCCACTACAGGATACCCACACATTCATGGGGCAAACATACAAACTCTTCACAGACAGTGGTGAGAATTGAACCCCAATTGAGTTTACTGGAGCTGTTAAATATTGTGCTCACCACTACACCCATTTCTTGCAGGCACTTACAGGGAAAAGAGAAATATAGTAGAATTTATGAAAGACTGCATAACCGAAGGTAAATGCCATTGGGAAAAATAAGGACAATAACTGTTCCTAAACCTGGTGGTGTGGGACCTAAAGCTTCAGTACCTCCTGCCAGATGGTAGTAGCGAGAGGAGGGCATGACCTGTATTTTATTTGTATATAAATCCATGATCCTCTGTGTTTGTTTCAATCACTATCTCAATCTGCCCTGTCAGATATTTAAAGAACCACATTTATTCACCCACAGATCTCTGTTATTGCATCCCTTTTTGGAATTGTTCTCATAAAAATAAAACACTTCACATTTCTGAACATTAAATTTGCCAGTTATTCCACCATTTAACCAACCTCGTTTCTCCACAAGTTCTTTTACTGTTCCCTTCACAGTTTACCATAGCTCTTTATTTTTATGCCATCTGCAAATCTGGAAATTTTGCCCTGCACAAAGATAAAAACTATTAATAGATCCAGGCAGTCCCTGAGTTATGCAAAGTTTGTATTCCTGAGAACCGTTCTGTAAGTTAATTTCTTCATAATTCAAAAATCTGTTTTCTATATCATCCCACATCAATTATTTTCGTCACCTCTTCAAAAAATTCCAACAAGTTTGTGAGACAGGATCACATACATAAAGCCATGCTGACCATCCCCCAGTAAGCCCATGGCTTTCCGAATGCACGTAAATCCATCAATAAGCTTCACATTCCTGGCAGAAGATCAACGCTGTCTGCTGGCACCTTACCTGAGCTTAAAGAAGACGTCTTGCTTCCCTCGAAGTCTTTGCATTAAGATTTTGGCGCGATTTTTAAAAATTACGTTGAGAGAAGATAACTTGTGGCCAAGATTTCAAGGAGCACTCTCGCATTTTTCTTCAAATTGTCTTTCACATAGACAAGAGAGGGTAACCAAACTTTAATTAACTCAATAACAGAGCATTTCTAATTGGAGAGCTCCGGATTTAAGCAGGTTATGAGAAAATCCACCGTCTAAGTGCTTTAACATTTATAATCTTAGAGACGCCACACAAATGTAATTTCCAGATGGTGACACACATAAAAGTTGCTGGTGAACGCAGCAGGCCAGGCAGCATACCCTTACTCACTCTTCCTTCAGTTAGTCCTGACGAAGGGTCTCGGCCTGAAACGTCGACTGCACCTCTTCCTAGAGATGCTGCCTGACCTGCAACTTTTATGTGTGTTGCTTGAATTTCCAGCATCTGCAGAATTCCTGTTATTTCCAGATGGTGAGATTACTTATACTGTAAAACATATGCGCTGCAATACAGAGTCGGACTACATCTCCCAGAATGCTCAGCTCATCGAACGAGCTTGCGTCAGACGCAAGCCGCCGCCATTATTTGGTGTGTGTGTGTGTGTGTGTGAGCGCGGTGGCCGGGTCTCGGGTCTGACACCGAGACGGTGCGCTCGGCGTGGGCTAGCGAGGTGAGCGGTAGCTGCACGGAGACGAAGAACGGCAGGGCCTTGGGTCGGAATACGGCGTCACGACAAGGGCCCAGACGAGCGGTGGCCGGGGCTGCAAGCTGCCCGCGGCAGAGGGGGAGGCGGCGAGGCCTGGCGAGGACGGGCAGCTGGTAAACACAAGCCGGGACAACACGTGGCTGCGAGCGGCGGCCGGCCGAGCCCTGAGCACGGCCAGGGTCGTCAGGGAGGGGACGGGGAGGTAAAGCCTGGCGGACTGAGGGAAGTTGGAGGTGGAGGCGGGGTCTGAGAGAGGATCTGGGGAGGGGGCGGGAGGGAGGGAGTCTGGGATGCAGGTGGGGGCTCTATCTGTTGCCAGAGCAGGAGTTCGGGGGTTGAGTCTGTGAGGGGGAAAGAGGGCATGGGGGATCTATTGGTGGGGAGGGGGTTGTGATTGGATCTGTCGGTGGGGAGGGGGTTGTGATTGGATCTATTGGTGGGGAGGGGGTTGTGATTGGATCTGTCGGTGGGGAGGGGGAGTTGTGATTGGATCTGTCGGTAGGGAAGGGGTTGTGATTGGATCTGTCGGTGGGGAGGGGGTTCTGATTGGATCTGCCGGTGGGGAGGGGGTTCTGATTGGATCTGTCAGTGGGGAGGGGGTTGTGATTGGATCTGTCAGTGGGAGGGGGTTCTGATTGGATCTGTCGGTGGGGAGGGGGTTGTGATTGGATCTGTCGGTGGGGGTGTTGTGATTGGATCTGTCGGTGGGAGTGGGTTGTGATTGGATCTGTCACTGGGGAGTGGGTTGTGATTGGATCTGTCAGTGGGTAGGGGGTTGTGATTGGATCTGTCGGTGGGGAGGGGGTTGTGATTGGATCTGTCAGTGGGGGGGGTTAAGATTGGATTTGTCAGTGGGCGGGTTGTGATTGGATCTGTCGGTGGGGGGGGGTTGTGATTCGATCTACCAGTGGGGAGGGGGGTTCTGATTGGATCTGTCGGTGGGGGGGTTGTGATTGGATTGTCGGTGGGAGGGAGTTGTGATTGGATCTGTCGGTGGGCAGGGGGTTGTGATTGGATCTGTCGGTGGGGAGAGGGGTTCTGATTGGTTCTGCCGGTGAGGAAGGGGGTTGTGATTGGATCTGTCGGTGGGGTGTAGTGATCGGAGTGGTGGGGGGGTTAAGATTGGATTGTCGGTGGGGGGGGTTCTGATTGGTTCTGCCGGTGGGGAGGGGGGTTGTGATTGGATCTGTCGGTGGGAGCGGGTTGTGATTGGATCTGTCAGTGGGAGGGGGTTTGTGATTCGATCTGTATGTGGGGTGAGGGTTTGTGATTGGATCTATCGGTGGGAGTGGGTTTTGATTGGATCTGTCAGTGGGAGTGGGTTGTGATTGGATCCTCGGTGAGAGGGAGGTTGTGATTGGATCTGTCGGTTGGAGGGAGTTGTGATTGGATCTGTCGGTGGGCAGGGGGTTGTGATTGCATCTGTCGGTGGGGAGGGGGGTTCTGATTGGTTGTGGGGTAGGGGGTTGTGATTGGATCTGCCGGTGGAGTGTTGTGATTGGATTGTCGGTGGGGGAGGTTAAGATTGGATTGTCGGTGGGGAGGGTTGAGATTGGATCTGTCGGTGGGGAGGGGGGTTGTGATTGGATCTGTCGGTGGGGAGGGGATTGTGATTGGATCTGTCAGTGGGAGTGGATTGTGATTAAATCTGTCAGTGGGAGTGGGTTGTGATTGGATCTGTCGGTGGGAGGGGGTTCTCATTGGATCTGTCGGGGAGTGGGTTGTGATTGGATCTGTCAGTGGGGAGGGGTTTGTGATTGGATCTGTCGGTGGGCAGGGAGTTGTGATTGGATCTGTCGGTGGGTGGGGGTTGTGATTGGATCTGTCGGTGGGGGGGTTAAGATTGGATCTGTCAGTGGGAGTGGGGGTTGTGATTGGATCTGTCGGTGGGAGCGGGTTGTGATTGGTTCTATCGGTGGGGAGGGGGTTGTGATTGGATCTGTCGGTGGGAGCGGGTTGTGATTGGATCTGCCGGTGGGGAGGGGGTTGTGATTGGATCTGCCGGTGGGGAGGGGGTTGTGATTGGATCTGTCGGTGGGGAGGGGGGTTGTGATTGGATCTGTCGGTGGGGGGGGTTGTGATTGGAACTGTCGGTCAGGGGGTTGTGATTGGATCTGTCGGTGGGGGGTTGAGATTGGATCTGTCGGTAGGAGGGGGTTCTCATTCGATCTGTCGGTGGGGAGTGGGTTGTGATTGGATCTGTCGGTGGGCAGGGGGTTGTGATTGGATCTCAGTGGGAGTGCGTTTTGATTGGATCTGTCGGTGGGAGGGGGGTTGTGATTGGATTGTCGGTAGGGGGGTTGTGATTGGATCTGTCGGTGGGGGGTTGTGATTGGATCTGTCGGTGGGAGTGGGGGTTGTGATTTGATCTGTCAGTGGGAGGGGGTTTGTGATTGGATCTGTCGGTGGGAGTGGGTTTTGATTGGATCTGTCGGTGGGGAGGTTAAGATTGGATTGTCGGTGGGGGGGTTAAGATTGGATCTGTCGGTGGGGAGGGGGTTCTGATTGGATCTGTCGGTGGGGAGGGGGTTGTGATTGGATCTATCAGAGGGGAGGGGGTTGTGATTGGATCTGTCGGTGGGCAGGGGGTTGTGATTGGATCTGTCGGTGGGCAGGGAGTTGTGATTGGATCTGTCGGTGGGCAGGGAGTTGTGATTGGATCTGTCGGTGGGGAGGGGGTTGTGATTGGATCTGTCGGTGGGAGGGGGTTTGTGATTGGATCTGTCAGTGGGAGTGGGTTTTGATTGGATCTGTCGGTGGGGAGGGGGGTTGTGATTGGATCTGTCGGTGGGGGGGGTTAAGATTGGATTGTCGGTGGGGGGGTTAAGATTGGATCTGTCGGTGGGGAGGGGGTTGTGATTGGATCTGTCAGAGGGGAGGGGGTTGTGATTGGATCTGACGATGGGCAGGGGGTTGTGATTGGATCTGTCGGTGGGCAGGGAGTTGTGATTGGATCTGTCGGTGGGCAGGGAGTTGTGATTGGATCTGTCGGTGGGAGTGGGTTGTGATTGGATCTGTCAGTGGGGAGTGGGTTGTGATTGGATCTGTCAGTGGGGAGGGGGTTGTGATTGGATCTGTCGGTGGGGGGGTTGTGATTGGATCTGACAGTGGGCAGGGGGTTGTGATTGGATCTGTCGGTGGGAGAGGGGTTGTGATTGGATTGTCGGTGGGGGGTTGTGATTAGTTCTGTCGGTGGGGAGGGGGTTGTGATTGGATCTGTCGGTGGGGGGGTTGTGATTGGATCTGTCGGTGGGGAGGGGGGTTGTGATTGGATCTGTCGGTGGGGGGGGTTAAGATTAGATCTGTCAGTGGGGGGGGGTTGTGATTGGATCTGTCGGTGGGAGCGGGTTGTGATTGGATCTGTCGGTGGGAGCGGGTTGTGATTGGATCTGTTGGTGAGGGAGGTTGTGATTGGATCTGTCGGTGGGAGGGAGTTGTGATTGGATCTGTTGGTGGGCAGGGGGTTGTGATTGGATCTGTCGGTGGGGAGGGGGGTTGTGATTGGATCTGTCGGTGGGGAGGGGGTTGTGAATGGATCTGCCAGTGTGGAGGGGGTTGTGATTGGATCTGTTGGTGGGGAGGGGGGTTGTGATTGGATCTGTATGTGGGAGAGGGGTTGTGATTGGATCTGTCGGTAGGAGGGGGTTCTCATTCGATCTGTCGGTGGGGAGTGGGTTGTGATTGGATCTGTCGGTGGGAGGGGGGTTGTGATTGAATTGTCGGTGGGGGGTTGTAATTGGATCTGTCGGTGGGAGGGGGTTGTGATTGGTTCTATCGGTGGGGTGGGGGTTGTGATTGGATCTGCCGATGGGGAGGGGGTTGTGAATGGATCTGTTGGTGGGGAGGGGGGTTGTGATTGGATCTGTCGGTGGGGGTTTGTGATTGGATGTATCGGTAGGAGGGGGTTCTCATTCGATCTGTCGGTGAGGAGTGGGTTGTGATTGGATCTGTCAGTGGGCAGGGGGTTGTGATTGGATCTGTCGGTGGGAAGGAGTTGTGATTGGATCTGTCAGTGGGAGGGGGGTTGTGATTGGTTCTATCGGTGGGGAGGGGGTTGTGATTGGATCTGCCGGTGGGGAGGGGGTTGTGATTGGATCTGTCGGTGGGAGGGGGTTGTGATTGAATCTGTCAGTAGGCAGGGGGTTGTGATTGGATCTGTCGGTGGGGAGGGAGTTGTGATTGGATCTGTCGGTGGGGGTGTTGTGATTGGATCTGTCAGTGGGAGGTGGTTCTCATTGGATCTGTTGGGGAGTGGGTTGTGATTGGATCTGTCAGTGGGGAGGGGTTTGTGATTGGATCTGTCGGTGGGCAGGGAGTTGTGATTGGATCTCTCGGTGGGCAGGGAGTTGTGATTGGATCTGTCGGTGAGCAGGAGGTTGTGATTGGATCTGTCGGTGGGCAGGGGGTTGTGATTGGATCTGTCAGTGGGAGGGGGTTTGTGATTCGATCTGTATGTGGGGTGAGGGTTTGTGATTGGATCTATCGGTGGGAGTGGGTTTTGATTGGATCTGTCAGTGGGAGTGGGTTGTGATTGGATCTGTCGGTGAGAGGGAGGTTGTGATTGGATCTGTCGGTTGGAGGGAGTTGTGATTGGATCTGTCGGTGGGCAGGGGGTTGTGATTGCATCTGTCGGTGGGGAGGGGGGTTCTGATTGGTTGTGGGGTAAGGGGTTGTGATTGGATCTGTCGGTGGGGTGTTGTGATTGGATTGTCGGTGGGGGGGTTAAGATTGGATTGTCGGTGGGGAGGGTTGAGATTGGATCTGTCGGTGGGGAGGGGGGTTGTGATTGGATCTGTCGGTGGGGAGGGGATTGTGATTGGATCTGTCAGTGGGAGTGGATTGTGATTAAATGTGTCAGTGGGAGTGGGTTGTGATTGGATCTGTTGGTGGGCAGGGGGTTGTGATTGAATCGGTCGGTGAGAGGGAGGTTGTGATTGGATTGGTCGGTGGGAGGGAGTTGTGATTGGATCTGTCGGTGGGTGGGGGTTGTGATTGGATCTGTTGGTGGGCAGGGAGTTGTGATTGGATCGGTCGGTGGGAGGGAGTTGTGATTGGATTGGTCGGTGGGAGGGAGTTGTGATTGGATCTGTCGGTGGGGAGGGGGGTTGTGATTGGATCTGTCGGGGTGTTGTGTTTTTTTGGATTGGTGGGGGGGTTAAGATTGGATTGTCGGTGGGAGGGTTAAGATTGGATCTGTCGGTGGGAGTGGGGGTTGTGATTGGATCTGTCGGTGGGAGCGGGTTGTGATTGGTTCTATCGGTGGGGAGGGGGTTGTGATTGGATCTGCCGGTGGGGAGGGGGTTGTGATTGGATCTGCCGGTGGAGAGGGGGTTGTGATTGGATCTGTCGGTGGGGAGGGGGGTTGTGATTGGATCTGTCGGTGGGAGGGAGTTGTGATTGGAACTGTCGGGCAGGGGGTTGTGATTGGATCTGTCGGTGGGGGGTTGAGATTGGATCTGTCGGTAGGAGGGGGTTCTCATTCGATCTGTCGGTGGGGAGTGGGTTGTGATTGGATCTGTCGGTGGGCAGGGGGTTGTGATTGGATCTCAGTGGGAGTGCGTTTTGATTGGATCTGTCGGTGGGAGGGGGGTTGTGATTGGATCTGCCGGTGGGGAGGGGGTTGTGATTGGATCTGTTGGTGGGGAGGAGGGTTGTGATTGGATCTGTATGTGGGAGAGGGGTTGTGATTGGATCTGTCGGTAGGAGGGGGTTCTCATTCGATCTGTCGGTGGGGAGTGGGTTGTGATTGGATCTGTCGGTGGGAGGGGGGTTGTGATTGAATTGTCGGTGGGGGGTTGTGATTGGATCTGTCGGTGGGAGGGGGTTATGATTGGTTCTATCGGTGGGGTGGGGGTTGTGATTGGATCTGCCGGTGGGGAGGGGGTTGTGATTGGATCTGTTGGTGGGGAGGGGGGTTGTGATTGGATCTGTCGGTAGGAGGGGGTTCTCATTCGATCTGTCGGTGGGGAGTGGGTTGTGATTGGATCTGTCGGTGGGAGGGGGGTTGTGATTGAATTGTCGGTGGGGGGTTGTGATTGGATCTGTCGGTGGGGGTTTGTGATTGGATGTATCGGTGGGAGTGGGGGTTGTGATTGGATCTGTTGGTGGGCAGGGGGTTGTGATTGGATCTGTCGGTGGGAAGGAGTTGTGATTGGATCTGTCGGTGGGGAGGGGATTGTGATTTGTTCTGTCAGTGGGAGGGGAGATGTGATTGGATCTGTCAGTGGGGAGAGGGGTTGTGATTGGATCTGTCGGTGGGGGGTTGTGATTGGATCTGTCAGTGGGAGGGGGGCTGTGATTGGATCTTTCGGTGGGGGTTTGTGATTGGATCCGTCGGTGGGGAGGGGTTTGTGTTTGGATCTGTCGGTGGGAGGGGAGATGTGATTGGATCTGTCAGTGGGGAGAGGGGTTGTGATTGGACCTGTCGGTGGGAGGGGGTCTGTGATTGGGTCTATCGGTGGAGGGTTGTGATTGGATCTGTCAGTGGGTGTGGGTTTTGATTGGATCTGTCGGTGGGAGTGGGGGTTTGTGATCGGATCTGTCAGTGGGCAGGGGGTTGTGATTGGATCTGTCAGTGGGGAGGGGTTGTGATTGGATCTGTCGGTGGGAGGGGAGATGTGATTAGATCTGTCAGTGGGAAGAGGGGTTGTGATTGGATCTGTCAGTGGGGAGGGGTTGTGATTGGATCTGTCGGTGGGAGGGGAGATGTGATTAGATCTGTCAGTGGGAAGAGGGGTTGTGATTGGATCTGTCAGTGGGGAGAGGGGTTGTGAATGGATCTGTGGGAGGGGGTCTGTGATTGGATCTGTCAGTGGGAGTGGGGGTTTGTGATCGGATCTGTCGGTGGGGAGGGGGTTGTGATTGGATCTGTCGGTGGGGAGGGGGTTGTGATTGGATCTGTCAGTGGTGTCCTGTGACGGGAATAAAGAACCAGCAGAGATGGAAACCACTTTGGAGTCCAGTATTGTTATAAACTATTAATATTTATTAGTAACTACGCAATATGGTAATATAAATGTAGATAAATCAAACAGGTTAACAATGATTATATATAAAAGTAAGTGTGGGATAGATATGTATGAAAAACCAAGCTTCTTTAAGTCTAGGGGTAAAAAGATACAGTCTTACGATGTTGAGTAAAGTTCAGTTCAGTTCAGTTCAGTTCGTGGTATTTAGTTGAGTAGTGATGGGGAGAGAGAGACAGAGTGAGTTGAGTCTTCAGGTGAGGTGATGCTGTCGATCTTCTCGTCGTCCTCCGAAATCCTTTACAAGTCACCGACTGTGACTTTAACCAGGGGGACCGGTCTTCCTGCGGTGGAGCTATCACCCCGGCAAGGGTGGACACATAGACAACTCCCCACCAGTCAACCCCTTCTTCACCGTTGGAATAGCACTTTGGATCAATCCTCCAAAAACCCACTTTCTCTGCAGGCACAACAATGCTCATTCAGTGTCCAGATCATGTGTCTGAGGTCTGTATCATCTGACCTCCCATTTATTTCTCTGTGCTGAGCATCACCTGTCATTCCATGAGTCCCTCCTTCCTCTGTCTGTAAAGAAATGCACAAGCAGGCAACAAGTCCTTGAAAGTAACATCAACAATCTGCCTTTGGTCACCATAGCAACCTTCGAGCTGCTCAGTGCTGTCTCCAACTCCAAACTCAGTAGAAATACAAAGTTACTTCCGATGCCTTAAAATGACAGTCCAACTGTTAATCTTCGTCTCTCTCTCTCTCTCTCTCTCTCTCTCTCTCTCTCTCTTTTCCAAAAGCAACATATCGGTGGTAAATAGCTCTTGTCTCTTTCTCCTTTCCAAACAAACCATCAATGATAAATGGCCCTCTCTGTCTCTCTTCTGTTACGTAGCCCGTAACTGGGTTGCCGAACCAGCAGAAATGGACCACTTAGTTGGAGTCTGGATTACTGGAACTAAGAAAGTTTTATTAAAGAAATAAGTAACACAGTACTCTAATCGTAAGGATATGAATGCAACAAATTAGCAATGATAAAACACACATGTACACAGAACTAGGGTAATAGGAATCAAACAAGCTCTATCGCAGTCTAGGGGTAAAATGATCAGTCTCAAGTGACGCAGAGTTCAGTTCAGCTTAGTACAGTTCGCAGTAATCGCTGTTGTGCCTTTGGAGAGAAAGAAAGAGATAATATGCAAATCTGATTCAGACAGACCTTTGTTCTTCGCAGTTAGCTTTCGGGCGAACCCTTTTAATGTCTTCTGTGGTCACCGACTGTGACTCCTCCGTTCTGGATACGACCGTTCTTTCGCAGTGAACCCGGCACCCAGGCAAGGGTGGACACACACACCAGGTTCCCACCAATCGTATCCTTTTCACCCGGTGCGTCTATAGTCGGTTCCCGCGACCAGACCTCCAACTCCCACCAACTTGTGGGGGCACTCTGCTTTTCCAGGGTCTCATTATCTTGTGATCTCGTGGTGTCTGTCTTGCCCTAGCGAACCTGTTCTTTTTATCCCCCTGCTGGGGTATCGCCTGTCCATCAAACTTCAAACAGTTCAGGTTCAAAGCAATCGGTCTGTCAATACTCGGACTGCTGTCTCTTTCCATTATCTCTCTCTCCTCTCTCATTAACATTTGGAATATTTCTCCATTGTCTCACTTATCTCTCTCATTAGCATCAATCTTCTGATAACTTGGTTTTTCGTCACACCCCTCTCCTTCAAAGAATTTTTTCGGGGGTAAAAATTATAGGCATGAATACATTATTAGATACACACTAATATACAGGGTCATCAGCTATTCGACTAATACAGAGAACTTTAAGTTTTCAACACCTTGACAGACAGTCAGCAATCACATTTTCCGTTCCTTTTATATGTGTTATTTTAATATCCTCTAAGACCAGGCTCCAATTTCATAGTGGCCAAAAACACTAATGGATTGTGATCGATGTCAATTCTCAGTGGTTTCTGTCCCGGACAAATATAACAAGGGTCGTCCCGCACAAACTTCGCATTCTTTTGCAAGAGCTTAGTAAGAGGGAGGGTAATATCCGCAAAGTTTTTACAAAACTTCCGATAGTACCCCACCATCTCCAAGAACCTTCTCAGGGCTCTCTTGTCTGTCGGGGTGGGGACTTCAGAGATAGCCCACACCTTAGCCTGCATCGGAGCCAGCTGCCCCTGTCTTACCACAAATCCCAGGTAAGTGACCTTCGCGTGGCCGAATTCACTTTTTGCGAGGTTCACTGTCAGGATGGCTTCAAACAGCTTTTTAACCAGCTCCTCTACTGCCACAATGTGCCCCACCCACGTGTCACTCCAGACCACTAAATCGCCAATATACGCTTCTGCGTTCTTTAGTCCTTTTGTCACTGAATTAATCATCCTGTAGGGGTGTTGCTTACTAGGCTGAGCTGGTGTGACAACAGCACCATGTCCCGGCTCTTGGCATCACCTCGGGACATCCGGACATACGTGTGCATGCCGGTTAATTAGCTCTCTTAGCGGGTTGCTTTGTTCGGGGGTTAATGGAGAGACCTTATCAGCAAAGCTGGCCAAAACAATAGACTTCTCCCATCTGGTCGGCACCATACTTATGTTTTCAAAATGGGTTTTCCCCTATCAGGTGGCACCCTAGCCTCATTAATTTTCGTGATAACACCGACTGGGTCTGCTCACCTATCGTGGCAAGCTGTTAGCATATCAATAGCCTGTAACTGTGTTAGCTCACGTCTACAATAGTCAATAGCATCCTTCCTCCTGTGCAGCCAGTAAGACTCCTTCATGATTCTATCGACTGTTTTCCTCACCCCAAAATGTCCACCGAGGGGTATCTTGTGGGCCAGGTTAAAAATCTCGCCCCTATAAATTTTCAGCACTACCACCTGGTGTACTACCTCATTCCTCATCTGCGGGCACGGTACGTGGTCTCTATTTCCTCATTAGTACTCCCTCCTTCACATAATAGTCCACTGGCTTCCTTTTTAATTCTGCTTCGGAGAGAGCTGTCTCCGCCAAAACCACCAGCTCCTCGTCTCGCTCCTGTGCCTGTATAAATTCCTTCCTTGCTAATGATAAGTCTAACTCAACGTCCATTTCAGTACGCCCCTTCTTTTCACTTTCTAACCCCTCCTGGTACAAGGCTGGTAAAAACGTCTCCGCTAAATCTACATTCGCTTCGGCAGCCTTTCTGGACATGCGCCGAGTCACTGCGCAAACGGAATAAACCTGTGAGTCCATGGGCGGGGCCTTAATCCTGGCAGGCTGGCTTGTCAATCTTACTGCTGGGTACACCTCTCTGCCGGCGAGGTCATTACCGAGTAAGACCTCCACGTCTTCCATCGGTAGTTCGGGCCTCACCCCGATCGTGACCGGTCCAGAGACCAAGTCACTTTTTAGGTGTATCTGGTGCAAAGGTACTGCTTCAGTCCCTTTCCCAATGCCTTTCATCACCCTGACCTCCCCCGTCTGGGTCTCTGAACTAAAGTCTAACACACTCTTTAATATCAATGACTGACAAGCTCCAGTGTCTCTCCAGATCCGTACTGGAACTGGGTTTAACCCCTCCTTCACCGACACCAATCCGGCGGAGATAAACCTCTTGCGCCCTTCCTGAACTTTATCAGACCTCTTCTCCCCCAGCGGTTTGTTTACCAGCTCAATACAGCCAGTCGGAACCGCCGTTTTTCCTTTCCCCGTCTCCTTCTTTGGGGCAAGGCACCTGGATGCAAAGTGTCCGGCTTTCCCACAATTATAGCATACGACCCCAGGAGACTTCCTACCAAACTGCTCCCGGTCTTCCTTATCCCTCTCACTAGTCCCCGGCTTACTTTCTGACTTTTCTGGTGGACTCTCCCCGCCCTCTTGACTACCCTTCTGGTAGCCTTTACTCGGGGTAAACTTCACTTTGTGCATTAACGCATATTCATCCGCTAACTTTGGCAGTTGCGGCTAAGGTGTCTGCCTCTTTTTCATCTAGGTAGGGTTTCATATCTTCAGGGACACAACCTTTAAACTGCTCGATCAGTATTAGCTGTAGCAGTCTGTCATAAACCCCATTGACCCCTTTCGAGCCGCACCAACGCTCACAATACATCTGCATCTCACGGGCAAACTCTGAATACGTGCTTCCTCGCATTCCGGAACCTCTGCCGGTATGCCCCTGGGACCAACTCATAAATCCTGAGTATGGCCTCTTTCACCACATCATACCTCTGGGCATCTTCTGCGGACAAGGCCGAGTAAGCTTGCTGGGCTTTTCCTTTAAGTACGCTCTGAAACAAAACAGCCCACTTATCCCTCAGCCAGTCCTGACTTGCAGCAACTTCTTCAAAATGGAGAAAGTACCGATCAACATCGGCCTCCTCAAATGGGGGAACCAGCCTAACCTCCTATGTCGCCCTGAACCCTCCACCTTGTTTCGGCATTTGGCCCCTATCTAGTGCCATCCTTAACTTTTCAAGCTCAAACTCCCTTTCCTTCTCTTTCTCTTTGCGTTCTAACTGCCTGTCCCTCTCTTCTCGCTCCAGCTGTTTTACCCGGAACTCGTGCTCGAGTCTCAATTTTTCCATCTGCAGCTGTACTGCTTCTCCACCAGGTTTGCCCGTAGATACCACCTCCAGCTCCCCTTGGGGAAACACACCTTTAGATACATAGTGCTCTATGATAGCTCTGTGCATCTCCGCTCTCCTCATTGTCGACTTCCTCTTAAAAAGATTCAGCCGTTTGGCCACAGTTGCCAATTCTGATTTCCTGGCATCCTCTAATGCCTCCGAGGTTGGCGCCTTTAGAAATTCCTCAATCTCCATTTCTGCTGTTTGCCTTTTCTTTCTTTCGGGAATTTTAACCCTATCAATTTACCCAGTCCCAAATTTGGCATTCAAAATTGCGGACGAGATTCCCACTTATGTTACGTACCCCGTAACTGGGTTGCCAAACCAGCAGAAATGGACCACTTAGTTGGAGTCTGGATTACTGGAACTAAGAACGTTTTATTAAAGAAATAAGTAACACAGTACTCTAATCATAAGGATACGAATGCAACAGATTAGCAATGATAAAACACACATGTACACAGAACTAGGGTAATAGGAATCAAACAAGCTCTATCGCAGTCTAGGGGTAAAATGATCAGTCTCAAGTGACGCAGAGTTCAGTTCAGTTTAGTACAGTTTGCAGTAATCGCTGTTGTGCCGTTGGAGAGAGAGAGAGAGATAATATGCAAATCTGATTCAGACAGACCTTTGTTCTTCGCAGTTAGCTTTCGGGCGAACCCTTTTAATGTCTTCTGTGGTCATCGACTGTGACCCCTCTGTTCTGGATACGACCGTTCTTCCGCGGTGAACCCGGCACCCAGGCAAGGGCGGACACACACACCAGGTTCCCACTGATCGTACCTTTTCACCCTGTGCGTCTATGGTCGGTTCCCGCGACCAGACCTCCAACTCCCACCAACCTGTGGGAGCATACTGCTTTCCCAGGGTCTCATTATCTCATGATCTCGTGGTGTCTGTCTTGCCCTAGCGAACCTGTTCTTTTTATCCCCCTGCTGGGGTATCGCCTGTCCATCAAACTTCAAACAGTTCAGGTTCAAAGCAATCAGTCTGTCAGTACTCGGACTGGTGTCTCTTTCCGTTATCTCTCTCTGCTCTCACGTTAACATTTGGAATGTTTCTCCATTGTCTCACTTATCTCTCTCATTAGCATCAATCTTCTGATAACTTGGTTTTTCGTCACACTTCAAACAGTTAATAGGGGCACTCCTGGATTCCCTCTCAGTGGGGAGTGTGGGTTGTGATTGGATCTGTCAGTGGGAGGGGATTTGTGATTGGATCTGTATGTGGGAGGGGGTTGTGATTGGATCTGTGGGTGGGAGGGGGGTTGTGATTGGATCTGTGGGTGGGAGTGGTTTGTGATTGGATCTGTCAGTGGGGAGGGAGTTGTGGTTGAATCTGTTGGGGAGGGGGTTTGTATCTGATAGTGGGAGTGGGGGTTGTGGTTGGATCTGTCAGTGGAGAGGGGGTTGTGGGTGGTTTTGATGGTGTCAGTGGGGGTGGGGATGAGAACTGTCAGTGGGGAAGGGGTCATGGTTGGGTCTGGCAATGTGAGTAAGGGTTGGGAGTGGGTTGTGATTGGATCTGTTGGTGTGAGTAGGGGAGGGGTTGAGGTTGGATCTGACGATGGGGGTGGGATGCGGTTGGATCTTGTCATAGGGGTGAGGATTGGATCTGTCTGTGGGGGCTAGATCTGCAAGGTGGGGGGGTTCATTGTCTGTGGGGAAAGTTGGATATTTCAGTGGGGGTGGAGGTAGGATCTGTTGGTGGGAGGGGCTGGGGCCAAATAAGTGGAGGCAAGTGGGGGTCAGATCTGTCAGGGGTGTGGTGAAGAGGTAACAGTGGGACTGGATCTACAGTGGGGAATTGGAAGAAAGTGAGGGCTAATATGGTTGCACAGGCTGCTTCTCTGTGCGTCAACTGTGTCGAGATTTTGTAACCTGTGTCAGCAAGTTGTTGAGGTTGTCACTACATATATCCCAGTTTGAGATGGGTCTGTATTCGGACCTTAAAAGGTTTGAGTATGTATGAGACAGGAAAGGTGACTTGACTTGTGATCTTATCAAATTATGTGGAGTAGGCTGCAGGCAATTGCTGTCGAGCACTGTTGTGTTTTTTATGTGAAGCGGTTACACAGCAAACAACTGAGCGGGAGGAGAGGCAGGAAACATTTGCTGGTACATGAGGTTCCAAGCAGAAAAAAGTGTCTCTTGCCTGTGTTCGCTGTTGACCTTCGTTTCATTGTTACTTGCAGCTCAGAAGCTGATGAAAGGTGAATTGACAAACCATTTGATCAGTGCATGTAGTTGACAACTGGACGCACCCTGAGCTCAACTAAAGAACTGTCGTTTTCTTGTGCCGATAGGGTTTTAGTGACTGCTGTCCTGTGCCTTTCATCTAAGTGTGGCAACTTCCCCAGTGTCTGGTTGGAAATGAGCCAACTGATAGTGTACCAGGTTGTACATGGTGCATATGTCCCAGATTGCTGCTAGTCTGCACAGGAGCTTTGACAACACGTACTGAAATGAAGCAAGCAAGTATAGTGGAAGGGAAATGGGGGTGGGGGGAGAAGCTGCACCTTATTGGCAGTCTGCATCCTGAGCTGTCAAGCTTTTGTTTTCATCATTGTCACTGGTTGAGCCATCTTGTGAAAGGAGAAATTCGTGCTGTGAACCAGGCTTTTTGCTGTACTGTTAGTGATGCAGATGTATGTTAGGCCTGCCTTAAGAAAGTCAGAAATAATGCTGCTGAAGTCTGTTGCAACACAACGCAGCCACAGCAGTGCTTGTGTTATTGGGTAAGTAAAACAGGAGCGTGGGCGAATGATCCAGATCCAAAGTTCAATTCCAGTACAGCAATCAGAATCAGGTTTATGATCATCAGCGTGTGTCGCGAAATTTGTTAACCTAGCAGCAGCAGTTCAATGCAATACATAATATAGTAAAAGAAAAAAAAAATTGCAGTATATGTATGTTGAATAGATTAAAAACTGCAAAAAAACTAATAATATATATTTAAAAAATGAGGTAGTGTCCAGTGGTTCAATGTCCATTTAGGAATCGGTTGGCAGAGGGGATTAAGCTGTTCCTGAATGGCTGAGTGCGTGCCTTTAGGCTTCTGTGCCTCCTACCTGATGGTAACAGTGAGAAAAAGGGCATGCCCTGGGTGCTGGAGGTCCTTAATAATGGACATTGCCTTTCTGAGACATCGTTCCCTAAAGATGTTCTGGGTACTTTGTAGGCTAGTACCCAAGATGGGGTCGACTAGCTTACAACCCTCTGCAGCTTCTTTTGGTCCTGTGCAGTAGCCCCCCCCCATACCAAACAATGATGCAGCCTGTCAGAATGCTCTCCATGGTACATCTACAGAAGTTTTTGAGGGTATCTGTTGACATACCAAATCTCTTCAAACTCCTAATGAAATATAGTCACTGTCTTGCCTTCTTTATAACCTCATCGATATGTTGAGACCAAGTTAGATCCTCAGAGATCTTGACACCCAGGAACTTGAAACTGCTGACTGTCTCCACTTCGGGTCTCTCTATGAGGATTGGTATGTGTTCCTTTGTCTTACTCTTCCTGAAGTCCACAATCAGCTCTTTCGTCTTACTGGCGTTGAGTACAAGATTGTTGCTGCGACACCACTCCACTAGTTGGCATATCTCACTCCTGTACACCCTGTCATCACCACCTGATTGTGGTTGTATCATCAGCAAATTTGTAGATGGTATTTGAGCTATGCCTAGACACACAGTCATGTGTATACAGAGTGTAGAGCAGTGGCTAAGCACCCACCCCTGAGGTGTTCCAGTGTTGATCATCAGCGAGGAGGATATGTTATCACCAATCTGCACAGACTATGGTCTTCCGGTTAGGAAGTCAAGGATCCAGTTGCAGCCCATGTTCTGTAACTTCTCTATCAGAATTGTGGGAATGATGGTATTAAATTCTGAGCTATAGTCAATGAACAGTATCCTGACAGAGGTGTTTGTGTTGTCTAAATAGTCTAAGGCCGTGTGAAAAGCCATTGAGATTGCATCTGCCGTTGACCTGTTGTGACAATAGGCAAATTGCAGTGGGTCCAGGTTGTTGCTGAGGCAGCCGTTCAGTCTAGTCATGACCAACCTCTCAAAGCATTTAACCATTGTAGATGTGAGTGCTACCGGGTGATAGTCATTAAGGCAGCTTACATTATTCTTATTTGGCACTGGTATATATGTTGCCCTTTTGAAGCAAGTGGGAACTTCTGCCTGTAGCAGTGAGAGGTTGAAAATGTCCTTGAATACTCTTGCCAGTTGGTTAGTAATTGGGGATGTTTCATTGTCTGTAAAAAATAATTGGGAATTTAGATAGATAAAGTCATAGTCATGATTGCCCTAAGGTGTAACTTTTTAATTGGTGTCCTTCAGGGAAGAAAATTCTCTGTCTAGACTCACTTTCAAGGACTCTAAAACTTATGTTCTTAGTATTATTTATTACTTATTTTTATGTGCACAGTCTGTCTTCCTTTGAGCATAGGTTGTGTAATTTTTCATTGATTCCATTGTATTTCTTTGTTCTACTGTGAATGCCTGTAAGAAAATGAACCACAGGGCAGTATATGGTGACATTATTCATACTTGGATAATAAATTTACTTCGAACTTTGGAACGTGATTCTAGATCCATGGCAACACTGGAAACTCTGAATTGTTCTTCAGTTGTATTCAACTGGCACATTGGAATAAATCTAGGCTCCTGATTTGGCAAATTCCTTTAGGAGCAACTGATATCTATCAGGAGAACAGTCCCAAACGCTGGTAAAGAAGCAGCGTTAATGTACCCACAGAATTGTACCTTTAGCCAACATCCAAAGTTTGTAAGTTCAGTATCCATGGTGATAGCAGCTGACAGGAAGGGGAGGCCCAGAAGCATCTATTTCCATTGATAGCAAAGTCTATCATGAGAATGCCAAAGACAAGATTGCAATGTTAGCAGCCATTTTCCATCCAGAAATGCCAATTGGGTGATCTTGGCTTGCTCCTGAAATCTTTACCAGCATCCACAACATTTTAGTGCTTAAGTCATCATGTTTCATTTGATCTTCTTTTCTGAGATTTGTTGATAGAAGGGCAATCTACACTGTCTGCAATTGTACCACACTGAGCACAGCAAAATAATATTAAATAAAAATTACTTTTTTTTCACCTACACTCCATCCACAGAGAGCAGGATTTCCCTATGCCAACCATTTTAGTTCCTATCCCCACATCTGTTCTGACCTGGCCTGATCTTCTGCCACGATAAGGCCATGTTCAGGATGGAAGAACAATACCTCGTATTCCATCTAGGTAGCCTGAGGCATGAACATTGGTTTCTCGTTCTGGTATTTTTTCTCCTCCCTCTTCTGTCTTCTTCTGTTCCCCACTCTGGCCTCTTATCTCATATCATCTGCCTATCGTCTCCCCAAAGCCCCTCCTCTTTCCCTTTCTCCCATGGTCCACTCTCCTCTCTCTATCAGCTTCCTCTTTCTTAGCCTTTTCCACCTATCATCTCCCATCTCCCTCCTCCACCCACTTGGCTTCACCTATCACCTTCTAGCTTGTCTTCCTTCCTTTCTTTCTCTCCTCTCCTCCCCACCCCCCAATCTTTTAAATTTGGCATCTTCCCCCTTCCTTTCCAGTTCTTGGCCCAAAACTTCAGCTGTTTATTCATTTCCATAGATGCTGCCTGATCTGCTGAGTTTCTCCAGCATTTTGTATGTGTTGCTCTGGATTTCCATCGTCTGAAGAACTGCTTGTGTTTAAAAATTACTTTTTAAATTTTCATCTTTCATGGGAAGCAAATTGTGCTAACGGTTGATTATGTTAATTCAAGCTATTAGTGACAGTTTAACACATCTTGCAGGCCAGTGATGGTTTATTTACTGATAGCAGCAATGTCTAAATTGAACTTGGTGAAACAGGATTTTGTATGCCGAGACATTCCTATTAAGTTTTTACCCAATAGAATTAAATTAATATGAGGCACAAATTTGAATTCAAGGATATTTCATCTCGAAGACTGACCCACAGATTTGTTGAATTCTGCAGCAAGTCAGTGGCATCATCTTGCAACAGCTTACATTTAGAGAGTTACTGTCTTTAACAGGCAAATATCCTATAACATTGTTGAAATAGGGGAAAAGCATGACAAGCTCCATTGGGAGAGGTATCATGAACTGTTGGAAGAAAATCAAAAACTCAAGAGTTTAAACGTGCTTTAACATAGTGTGGTGCATTGAGCTTCAGGGAGAAAAGTCAGAAAGTTGGACTCTTCAGTGACTCAGCTGTCACCAGTGGTGGGAAGGGGATATGTAATATTCAGATGTTACATGTATTAAAATGCTGTAACACCTAGAATTCAAAACAAGGTTGTTCGAGTAGGTGATACTAACTTTCCACATATTGACTGGGACACTCATACTGTAAAAGGACCAGATCGACAGAGTTTACCAAATGTGTTCAGTAAAGTTTCCTTAATCAGTACATAGAAGTCCCAATCAGAGAGTGCACAGTTCTTGATCTGCTATTAGGGAATGCGACTGGGCAGGTGACAGAAGTTTGTGTAGGCGAACACTTTGCATCTAGTGATCATAATGCTATTAGTTTCAAAGTAAATATGGAAAAGGATAGACCTGGTCTGATTCTAAATTGGTGAAAGGCCAATTTTGTTGGTATCAGAAGCAATCAGTTGGAACAGGCTGTTTTCTGGCAAAAGAGGCCTTCAAAAGTGAAATGTTGAGGATACAAAGCTAGTATGTGCCTGTCAGAATAAAGGGTAAAGGTAACAGCTTTATGGTTACCTAAACTTTGAGGCCCTAGTTAAGAAAAAAGGTGCATAGAAGGTATAGATAGGCAGGTAAGAACGAATGAGGCATTTATGGAGTGTAAGTGATGCAAGAAGACACTTAAGAAATAAATCAGGAGGGCTAATGGAAGGCATGAAGTTGCCCCGGCAGACGGGGTGAAGTGGAATCCTAAGGGATTCTACAGCTATGTTAGGAGCAAAAGGATTGCAAGGGACGAAATTGGTCCTCTGGAAGATCAGAATGGCCTTCATAAATCAAAGTATTGAGTACAGGAGATGGGGTGTTATGTTGAAGTCGTATAAGACAGTGGTCAGACCTAATCTGGAATATTGTGTGCAGTTTTGGTCACCTACCTACAGGAAAGGTGTTAATAAGGTTGAAAGAGTGCAGAGAAAATTTAGAAAGATGTTGCTGGAACTGGAGGACTTGAGTTATAAGGAAAGACTGAATAGATTACAACGTTGTTCCTTGGAACATAGAAGATTGTGGGGTGATTTGATAGAGGTATACAAAATTATGAGGGGGGGTATAGATAGGATAAATACAAGCAGGCTTTTTCCATTGAGGTTGGGTGGAACTACAGCTAAAGGTCATGGGTTAAGGGTGAACGGTGAAAAGTTTAAGGGGAACGTGAGGGGAAACTTCTTCACGCAGAAGGTCATGAGAGTGTGGAACAAGCTACCAGCACAAGTGGTGCATGCAAGCTCGATTTCAATGTTTAAGACAAGTTCCCAACCTTTTTTAATGCCATTAAGCAAGGAGTCTGTGAGAACCAACACACATCAAAGTTGCTGGTGAACGCAGCAGGTCAGGCAGCATCTCTAGAAAGAGGTTCAGTCGACGTTTCAGGCCAAGACCCTTCGTCAGGACTAACTGAAGCAGCACTCCTAGTTAGTCCTGACGAAGGGTCTCAGCCGGAAACGTCGACTGTACCTCTTCCTAGAGATGCTGCCTGACCTGCTGCGTTCACCAGCAACTTTGATGTGTGTTGCTTGAATTTCCAGCATCTGCAGAATTCCTCGTGTTCCAGTCTGTGAGAACCTTTGATTTAAGAGAAGTTTAGATGGGTACATGTATAGTAGGGGTAAATGTGGCTAGCTCTGGGCGCAGGTCAATGGGTCTAGATAGTTTGAATGGTTTGGCATGGACTAGATGGGACAAATGGCCTGTTTCTGTGCTGTACTTTCTATGGCTTTATGCTTTTGTTTTTGTGGCTGTAGTGAAATACAGTTGATTCCAGATAATTGGGCCATCAGCTAAGCAGGGCAGCTGCTTGTTTAGGACAACTCTTTAAGAACAAAAACTCACTGAGAAAGTAGCCGAGATTCCCTTCATTTATTTGGGACGCGATGCCACTTCGCCAACAGGAGATTGTTGTTGAATAGTTTCTAACCAGTGTCACATGCGTGCATTTGTGTGACGGTTAGACATTACAACATACTTAGAGTGAACAGGTTTTAAATAGTTGCATGTGTTTGTGTTGTAAAAGCAGAGAATTTTGTCACAGCTAGTTGGTGAGAAATAAGCACTAATCAATTCGGAACTGATTTGCTCGCTGCAGTTTCAAGCATTCAGGCTTGGAGATGCTGAAACAGCTGGGAGGGAAATGAAACAATTTGACTGCTTCGACAAATTAGAAACTACGAAACCAAGGGTGCAGGAAGTGTATTTGGCTGCAGCTCCTGACTACCTGAAACTGCAGGTGGATTTGCTGTGGACTATTTACTATGCATTGTGGATAACAGTGAGCTGGTCACACTAAACAGCGGCTGCATGAAAGATTTTTTTCTGTTGATCAGTGATCAGTGTCAAAAAAAAAGGCAAATTAAATCCTTTGTGATTCAATGTTGTAAAACAATAGAATATGAAAACTTCCAAGGGGTTGAATAGTTTTTCTCGTAACTGTATATTTCAGTCATGGGGAGCACTGGTTGGGTTGGTGAAACCTGTACAAGCAGGCAGGGTGCACTTGAGCTAGAACTGGTTTAATATCCTTGCTGGAAGGCTTGCTTGAGCTGTGCAGAGCTGGGTAGTGGGTTGCGATACAGTAAGCTGGAAGGGAGGGTACATTCTAATTAGAAGAAAACCTTCATCAGTCCAGCAGGCAGTGCAGATAAGGGCACTGAGAACATGAGAGGATTGATAAACTAAACTCTGTCTATTTTAATCCAAGTTTAACAGGTCAGGCAAATAAATGCAGAAAGCTGATCAATATTTGAAATTACAGCTATCAGAGCGATAGCGCAGCATTGCTGTTAACAACCAAGTCATTAACATCTAGTGTATCACTGTGAGTAAGCTTGTAGATGACAGAAAAGTTGGTGTTTTGGATAGTGAAGAGGATGGTTTTCAGTAACAGAAAGATTATTCGTCAGTTGGGTGGAGCAATGGCATAGAGACTCTGGTCCTGATGTATGAAATGATGTAACTTGAAGGAGACCGTATATCATGAATGGGAGTATTGAACAAACATCCTTGGTTTGCAGCTCAAAGATCCCTGAACATGGCAGCTCAAGTAAATGGGTGGTGAAAGTGTGTGGGATGTTTGCCTTTGTTATCCAGGGCATAAAATATAAATGCAGGAGGTCTTGGTCCAACTTCATAAAACATTGGTTAGGCCACTGCTGAAAAACGCTAGTTTCCACGTAGTGGAAAGATGTGGATACAATGGAGAAGGTGCAGCAAAGTTTCATCCCATGTTGGGATAAGATGTTTATAAAGGGAGATTTGAGTGGCTTGTCTTGTCTTGTTTTCCTTCGAGCATCAGAGGCTTCAGGAGGACCTGACACAACATTATGAGAGGCGTAGGGAGATAGAAACTTTCTACCATGGTAGCTATGTCATAGGTTTAAGATGACTGAGTTCTTGAGGGTACTGGGGAATTTTTTTCCATCTGGGGGTGGCTGCAGTCGCGAAAAGGTGGTGGAGGCAGAACTCGCAATGTTTAAGAAGCATCTGGACAAACATATGAATTGACAAGGGGTAGTATACTACAACCATAATGTTGTGAGTGAGTTTGGTGTACATACTTGATGACCAACATAAAAATGATAGCCCAAAAAGTCTGTTTCTGTGCCATATGATATATTTTGTAGTTCAGAAAAATGCATGTTATCTTACTGAAACTTATGATTTCCTAATGGGATGACAGGATAGATGTCAATATTTCCTAATGACAACCTGTCCTCCTCCACCCTCACCCTGAACACCAGCGTGCCTCAAGGCTGTGTGCTGAGCCCTCTTCTGTACTCTCTTTTCACCTATGACTACATTCCCGTACATGGTTCTAACTCCATAATCAAGTTTGCAGACGACACCACGGTGGTTGGTCTGATCAGAGGGGATGACGAGACTGCTCACAGGGACGAGGTCTAGCACCTGGCCGCATGGTGTGCCGACAACAACCTGGCCATTAACACCCAGAAGACCAAGGAAATCATTGTGGACTTCAGGCATGCTAGGAGCCACACTCACATCCCCATCTACATCAACAGAGCTGTAGTGGAGCGTGTATCAAGTTTAAACTTCCTTGGTGTCCACATTTCCAAGGAGCTCACCTGGTCCCTGAACTCCTCCATCCTGATCAAAAAGGCGCAACGGCACCTTTATTTCCTGCGGAGCATCAAGAAAGCTCACCTCTGTCCCAGGATAGTGATAGACTTTTACCGCTGTACCATTGAGAGCATACTCACCAACTGCATCTCAATGTGGTATGACAATTGTCCTGTATCGGACCGCATAGCACTGCAGCGTGTGGTGAAAACTGCCCAGCGGATTATCGGCACCCAAATGCCCACCGTTGAGAACATCTACCATAAACGCTGCCTGGGCAGGGCAAAAAGCATTATCAAGGATGCATCTCACCCTAACCATGGACTTTTTACTCTCCTCCCATCCGGTAGGCGCTACAGGAGCCTCCGCTCCCGTACCAGCAGGCACAGGAAGAGCTTCTTCCCTGAGGCTGTGACCCTGCTGAACCTCACACCACAGCGCTAAGCAGTATTGCACCCATATTATACTGTCTCCGTACTTTTGTATTTGTGTGCTGTAGCACTTACTTTTTATTCGCAGTTATTTTGTAAAGAACACTATTCTTTGCATTTCTGGTTAGATGCTAACTGCATTTCAATGGCTTTGTATCTGTACTCGGCGCAATGACAATAAAGTTGAGTCTAATCTAATGTTCTGGGAGCAGTCATTTAAAACTGAAGTGAGTAGGAACAGCCTCTCACGGAGGGTGGTGAATCTTCAGAATTGTCTGCCCCAGAGGGTTGTGGAGGGTGATACATTGGTTGTATTTAAAGAGGGGGGTTGGTGTTTTGAAAGATCAGGGATTGAAGGCACTGGGGAACTGATGTAGAAGAGGAGATGAGGGCTAAGATAGATCAGCCATGGTCACATTGAATTAGGACAGGCTTAAGGGACCAATAGGCCAACTCTTGCTGCCCCTGTCCTTGGATTAGGTAATGTATATTTTGTGACGTTGCTGGTGAAGTAGGCATTTATTGCTTATCCATAACTGCTACTGAACCGAGAGAAATCTTTAATTGCCATGCTACTGTTGGTCTGGAGTTGCACATCAGCCAAACATTGTTACAACAGGGACATTGTTTCTCACCCCTCAGATTTTGATGGTCTTCCTTTATGTCTGCACAGTGGCTGTGGAGGAATTGGGAGGAAGTCTGAGAAGTATCTACCACATCCCAGTCATGCAAAATAACATTGAGAAAGGCCGACGAGGAAAAGCAAAGGCGGGAAGGGGAGATTTATTTGGTAGACTCAGACTTGTGTTTGTAAATAGCATGACCTTGTTCCCTTTCCTTTTTGGCAGCCCTGTGAGCAACACTGTGGTATTGTTATCAGTTGTGATCCAGGTTTAATTCTAAACTCTGTATTTTGATAGTTTTCCATGCCTTCTCAGCAGTGGTATCATTTTGAAGTTGTGCTATATTACACAATGTGGAAAAAGGGGATAGATACATTAGAAGGCCTGAACATAAATTCAGTTGTTCAGCACTGTGGAAGATTGAATTCCAGAGCTGAAAGGTAATGTTGCAGCTCTATGAAACCCTGGTTACACCATATTTGGAATATTGTGTTCAGTTCTGGTCACCTCATTATAGGAAGATTGAGAGAGAGAGAGAGCAGAAGCGATACACCAGGGTGATGGTTGGACTAGAGGGCATGTCTTATAAAGACAGGTTGAGCAAGCTAGGTCTTTTTTTTTCTTTGGAGCAAAGGAAGATGAGAGGTGAGTTACAGAGGTGTACAGAGAAGAGGCATAGATCAAGTGGATAGCCAGAGACTGTTCCCCAGGGAGGAAATGCAAGGGAACATAATTTAAATGATCAGAGGAAAGTAAAGGGGAATGTCAGAGATACAGTAAGTTCTTTGCACAGAGTAGTGGATGCATAGAATGTGCTGCCAGAAGTGGAGATGGAAAAACAGAGTGGTATAAGGAGGGAGGGTTTGATTGATCTTAGGGTAGGTTTAAAAGTCAGCACAACGTTGTGGGATGAAGGTTTTGTACTGTGCTGTAATGTTTTTTCTCACTGATCTTCTGCTTATTGATGACATGTGGATTGGACTTTGTCAAAAAGTTGGTTAAGTTGCAAGAGTTGGTTTACTGGAATCTGTCCTGTTCTGCCCTGGACTTGTAGTATGTGAGCTATAACCTACAGTGATAGTGTTTTCTTTACCAATGTTGTGGTTAGTGTTTCCCAGCTCCTCAATACACGTGCTGTCATTGTATTTTTCACACTACAAAATCAGTGCTTCCCTTTGGATCCTTCATATTCTTTGGGTTTAGTCCTGTGGAAATGCGTTGCGGTATTTACAGCTGGAGTTTGTTGATGTTACAACTAGGCATACAGTTGTGTTAGACTGTGGAGTGTTGTTTCACTAACTTATTTCATACCTGAATGCTAATGGGAAAAGCTTTGTTTTCTTGTCTGCCTTTCCACAACATTGCCCAGTTTCTTAGGAATGCATTTGCTTCATTGAACTCCCAACCCCATGATTGTAACCAGAGCAGATTTGTAAATAGCTCTTCAGTCTTTGGAGTTCTCATATTTCCCAAGTTCACACCTCATTTATAAGTGCTCACTAGACTCAGATTTGCTGATGCCAGCAAGCTCCTTTGCACCTCATACATGGTGTCCTGCCATTGTCATGGGCTCTTTCATTCTCATAATTTGCTTTCGCCCTTTTCGATCTTGAGTTTAGTTGCATATTTTATTTCCTGTAACCAACAAAAATCATTTACTTTCATTGCTTAAACATATGAATTTGTGATGTCTGATATTCTTTGCCGTTGTATTCTTAATTCATCACCTCTGAGTAATCTAATGGCAAGCTGTGCTACTCCAGTGTTAGAATGAACTAACCCAGACACCCAAGTTTGGATAAACAAGCTGCAATTGCATGACACCTAGTGTACATAACATACCATAAAGCATGTAGTGCTGATTCAACGTGGCAGTGCTATTAATTCAGTTTGAATTTAAAGCAGATTCGAGAGCTTGGAACTGGCTGCAGTGTACACCAGCATGATCTGTAACCCCATGGTCCAGTCTTCAGTCTGCCATTGCTGGAGGATCAGTCCACAGAATGAAGTGTGTAGATGGAATGTAGGGAGCAGCTCTAGCTGCATCTCAAAATAAGTTGTCAACTTGGTAAAGCTGAATGGCAGCACACAATAAACTTAGCTGAGCGATCTCACCAGTGAATTGGATTAGAGTTTTGTACTTCTGTCACACCTGATCATGAATGCTGATGGGCAATTTGAAAATGCCCATTTTCAACAATGGCAAGTCAGAATGCCAAAGACCAGGCTTGAAGCGTTTACAGTAGTTTTTAGCCAGATCTGCCTTGATTTCCTCCTGAAAATCCACACCATCACAGAAGCAAATTTAATCCATCCCAAGTGATGAGAGTAAAAGCAGTAAATACGGCAAAGCTTTGGGAATGTGCAATATATTGGCTGTAGTGCTTAAGGTTTGCACTCTAGGAGTAACTGTTCCTTTAGCCAAGGAAGCCAGGTACTGTTACAACATTGGCATCTGTCCAATATTGTGGAACATTAACCAGGTATGTTTTGTTCCTCAAAAGTGGGACACATCGGATTGGGCTAAATATCACTTAAACTAATCAATCAGCAGAGTGCTGAAAGCAACCAATGCAATGACTAATGTCGCCAATATGTCATCAGACAACGCTCACTTGTAATAACCTGCTTGTTGGTGCTCATTTTGGGTTTTATAGACCAGAGTTAGACCAAAGAGCTAAGTTGTGGAGCTGTGGGGAAACTGACTCAAATCTGCTTACGGCAGCATTTTAAATGAACCAAGGAGCTCAGGTACAACAGAAGTCAGTGGCATCTATTGTGAACATCTCAGATAGCCAAAGGTGATTTCAAATAAAATAAAGCCCCATTTTTAGAAGTTTGTGTATTATTATTAACTATTATTAGAAAATTGCTAGAAGTTTGCATCATAGGTTAACATAGTTTGTAATTAGTGTCACAATTTTGAGCTTTAGGGTAGGTACTTTGTTGGGTAGGGTCAAACCCTGGTGACAGTAGTGCATAATAAATAGGTGCTGTGGAATGGGCAGATAGAGAAGAGATCTAGACGGACTTGGTGAGCATAAAAGATGAAGGAATTTAAAATCAGTTAGATCTTTATTGTTGCACATTGGGAACAGAGTGAGCATTGCATGGGTCAGTGTAATTTCAGACCTGAGTAGCAGTGTTTGGCATCTTAAGTTTATCAGAGTATGGATAGGGTAAATGCAAGCAGGCTTTTTCCACTGAGGTTGGGTGAGACAGGAACTATAGGTAATGGGTTAAGGGTGAATGGTGAGATATTTAAGGGAACATGAGGGAAACTTCTTCAGTCAGAGGGTGATGAGTGTGTGGAACGAGCTGCTAGCGCAAATGGTGCACTGTTTGATTGCAACATTTAAGAAGTTTGGATAAGTACATGGATGGGAGGGCTATGGAGGGCTAAGGTCCAGGTGCAGGTCAATTGGACTAGGCAGAATAATAGTTCAGCATGGACTAGATGGGCCGAAGGGCTTGTTTCTGTGCTGTAGTGATCTGACTCTATAAGGTGACAACTGGACGGGATTGCTTTGTGGGAGTTAAACCTGAACATGAAAAAGACACCAGGATAGAATTAATAATTATAAGTCATTTATCGAGCATTTTTCATCCAGACGATGTAGTTGACAGTGCTTTCCAATTGAGTAAAATTACTGAGTTAGAAGTGAGTGCTCTTTTGGGGGATAAAGGCTTGGCTCAAAACTAAATATAATAAAAAGAGGATATTTTGGTTACAGCTGCTCCCTTTCCTTCACCCAGGCACCACAGTGATGTCATGAGATGATATTTTGGGATGTGCTTCTGACTGACTTAAAGTAAGCCTAACTAATACATATACTTCAGACTAATCCTCCAGTACGACCATGTTACCAAAGCTCCTGAAAAGACACAATAACAATATTCAAATAAAAATCAGGGGTTCTTTCATCAATCAGTAGCATCAGGGCATCTTAATTAGCCTCTGCAGTGTTATAATATCAAAAAAATAATTGGCACCGGTGTACTTTGGAATTTCCTTGTGATGGGGAAAGTCATATTAAATAAGCTTGTATGGTTCATTTGTGGTGGACGATACTGTCTGGCTAAATGTTGCCATCATCTCTATTGTGCCCCAGGTTGTAGTTTAGGGTACTCGTTTCTGCCTCTATGGTATGGTGCCAAGTTGTACCAATATTGGTCTTGATCTTGGTGGTGTTTGGGGCTTCCTTCATCATGCTAGTAGGTTCCTCTGGGTTCTCACTACTGTCAGTCATGCAAATCCCAGGTGGAGTCACACACATTTCCCCTGGGTTCTCACTACTGTCAGTCACGCAAATCCCAGGTGGAGACTCCCGAATACCGTCACACACAGATGCAGGATTCTTCTGTAGGATTGCTGTTTCTGTAACAACTTTTTTGGATCAATCAGGGTTGTTAGCTCTGATCTGAACCCCCAAACTAGAGGATAGGTGGACCAATGTTAGTCCGGCCTCTGAGATACCTATATTCATCCATTTCTAGTCTTTTGCTTCCTAATTTTCATTATTCTGTGTGGAGTATCCTTAATCTGAACTGGTCCTAAACCTGTACGTATCTCTGCCTCTCTCTATTCACATAAAAGTCTCTGAGAACCTACACCTTTGTCCAAGCATTTGGTTATGTGTTTCATGAACTTTAGTGATTCATCACTTGGTGATTGTAACATTTAGTAATCTGCTGTGCACTTTCTTGCCAGGTTCAACAATGGCTTCCGTAACTTCGAATGTGGATTCGAAAGCAGAACTCACTTCATTACTGGAACAGTGGGAGCGAGAGAATAGCAACGAGCAGAATGTTATTCCTGTGCTGACCAAGTAGGTCAAGACTTTTTTTTTAATTCTAGAAAGGACAGTTCTGAAGGTCTTCCTTTAAACAATCTACAAGATGTTTTAAGTTGAATTGTTTGGCACAAATTGGAGAAATTGATGCACGTTGTGGAGGTATGCATTTATGGAATCTATCGGAAATGAATGCACATGGAAGAATACTGTTTGAACAGAGCACTAGAGAAGAGGATGAGAATTAAAATGGGAGCTTTATTTGTAACTTTTATTCATGAGTTGAGATATTCGAGACAAGCTAAATATTTGGCATTGAAGAGGTCCAGAGGAATGACCCTGAGAATGAAAGGTATGAGGAGTGTTTGATAGCTCTGAGGCTGTACTTGCTGAAGCTTAGAAGAATGGGGGGGTTCTCAATTGAAACCTGTCAAATATTGAAAGGCTGTAAAAAGAGTGGATGTAGAGAGGATGATTCCAATTGTGTGAGAGGCTAGGACCAGAGAGCACAACCTCAGAATAGAAGGACATCCCTTTGGAACAAAGATGAGGAATTTCTTTGGCCAGGGGGTGATGAATCCATGGAACTCATTGCCACAGATGGCTGTGAAGACCAACTCGGATGTATTTAAAGCGGAGGTTGATCGGTTCATGATTAGTGAGTGCATAAGAGGTTATGGGGAGAAGGCAGGAGAGTGGGGTTGAGATGGATAATAAACCAGCCATGATTGAATGGTGGAGCGGACTTGATGGACCAAATAGTCTAATTCTACTCCCATGTTTTATTTATTGTCCTTGAAGGTGATAGGTTGTGTCATGCAATGTCAGGTAGATAGTGACCCAACAGTGATAAGTACAGTCATGATGGTATGTGTAAGGGATTGTGGAAGTGGTTGTTCACGTATGATACCTTTACTTATCCTTCTATCCCTTGATGGTCACAAATTTCAGGGTCTATTGAAGAAGCTTTGGTGGATGTGGTGCAGGGAGAAATCTCTAAAGTAATAGAATATGTGCCTTGCAGCAGATCACTTTGTTTCTGATCTTGTCTTGGAGATCATTCGCATGGGTGTGAGCAGAATAATGCGTTGCACTCTTGACTACTCTGCTTTTATTTGTGCTGGGAATGTTTGGTGCTAGCGGTGTCAAAAGTAGAAAGTGTTGAATTTATCAGTAAAATCTGTCACAGTGAGCACAAAACTTCTTTCTTACATACACCATTAGCTGTTCAAATTAAAAACATGTTGGAATTACTAGAGCCAATAGTGTGGATGAGCTGAATTAATACACAGCATTAGAAGTAATATCTGCAGTGCTTTTTAGAGGAAACACATACAAATGTTATTTGAACTCAGACTTGGTGCCAACTCTCGTCCTGTCTTTATTATAGTATTTTTTTCTCAATTATATATCCTGGGAGGTGGGGGAGAATAGCTAATAGGGGGGACATAGTTTTAAGCAGGTTAGAGGAAAGTTTAGGAGGATGTTGGAGGTAGTTTTTTTTAGAGTTTGGTAAGTGTGTGAAATGCCCTGCCGGGGTGGTTGTAGAGGCAGATAAATTGGGGACATTTTCTTAAACTTAGATAGGCTCATGATGATAGAAAAATGAAGGGCTGTGCAGGAGGGAAGGGTTAGATTGCTCTTGGAGTAGATTAAAAGGTTGGCATATCGCTGGCCGAAAGGTCTGTACTGTGCTGTAATGTTCTAGTTCAAGAAGCACGAAGCAAAGAAACTTTTTATCTTTAAATGGCCGCATTCACAGAGATTGAATAGCTTTCAGGTGCAAAAGTTGTGTAGAATTAATATCCCTGTTGATTACTTGCAGGATTTCAGACCTCATTGAGAAAGAGACTGAGGAATACCATAAGGCTGACCCTGATCCCTTTGACGATAGGCACCCAGGTAAGAGAGACCATTTCTATTTAAGCAAACTGATCTCTAACAGGTCAGATCTGCACCAGTAAAAGAACAATGTATGAGGAATATATAATAGTACAATTCTGTTTGGTGGATTCTTGGCTGGGCCTAATTAAGTAATATACACACAGGAACTACTTCCAAATTGTGATGAGTCTCTGGAGTTCTCTGCTCAGGACAGTTGAGCATTAAGGAGGAGCCAGGGTGACTTTAATAGGAATTGTAACTTATACAGAAGAAAAGTGAATTTTGTGAGGCTTTGTGATGGTTTTCAGCAATATTAACTGCTAAACCATACCTGTGCAACATACGTCCTAATTGCAAACGACAAATTGATATTTCTTTAAAAAGGTTAAAAGCATAGAGGGTTATGGACCTTGATCACATGACAGCCAAATTCATTGAATGATGGAAGTGTTAGAGGGCTGATCTGCCTATTATGCAAAAGAGGAAGAAATCCATTTTGACTAGTCTTTGGGAGATCATTTTTAAGCCAAGAACTATTTGCAGATGTAGGAAGTGTTCACAAATTATAGAAATGTTACCCACCAGTCTGAGTTTACACACACAAGCATTTTTATACATACATACACACCCAAACACGTGTACTGAGGTATGTAAAACTGACAAAACCATTGATGGCAGAAATCTAATGTAAAGAAACGTGTAATATAAGTTACCATTCATTTCTTTCAGGTCGAGCGGATCCAGAATGTAGGTTGGGACATTTGTTAAAAATACTCTTTAAAAATGATGACTTCATGAATTCGGTAAGTTGGACCTACTACCTTAACTTTGCTTTAAAAGAAATTCAACAGGAAAAAAAAAGCACCTCTGAAATTTAAACCTCGCACTAATGAAAGCCTATCACTTGGACCTGTCCAAGTAAGCCATTTCAACACACACAAAATGCGGGAGGAACTCGGCAGGCCAGACAGCAATGTTGACTGGACTTTTTTTCCATAGATGCAGTGTGTTGCTCGGGTTTCCAGCATCTGCAGATTTTCTCTCTGCGTATCTCCAATTCTCCTTTGAGTGTTACAGTTGGATCTGTTCGTTCACAAGTTCAGTCCCTTTCTATCTTACTCCCCCAAGTTCATTCTTCCTTTATGCTAGATGGTCTGGTGAGGATCATCCCTTGAACCCTCAACTCTCAAGCTTGTCATTTTATTGATTTTCTATTCTGATGAAGCACATCCCGTTTATGACCTAACCCTTATTATACTGATCATTATCAGAGTACTACAGCACAGAAACAAGTTCTTCAGCCGATCTAGTCCATGCCGAGCCGATCTTCTGCCTAGTCCTACCCATCCAAACTAGACGTTATCCTTCCAAAACCTTCTCACGCATTTATCTAAATTTCTCTTAAATGTTACAATTGAACCTGTATCTAGCACTTCTAATGATAGTTCATTCCACCCTTGCAACACTCTCCAAGTGAGCATGTTCCCCTGAGCTTCCCCTTGAATACTCCACCTTTCACCCTCAACCACTGACCTCTAGTTTATATGTTTGCTTTTATGGATATTTTAGGATGCATGTAGTCTCAGCCCCTTAGTGAAGTTAAACCAACTAACAGATATGAAAACTTGCGTCTCATTGAAAAAGAGCAGCTGGCTTGTCTTGCTGATATCAACATGCACAGTGGCCTGCTCTTGTTACAAAAAATTTTTAACACCTTGTATGGTAAAATAGGAATTTACGTGTGAAATTTACAACTGTTAGTTGTGATGCTTTGGACTATTAACACAGAAGATGGAATGGATTTGAGGTTGAGTTTTAAACTTTGGAAGAAAAGTATTGCCCTGCACTCTTTCCCAATCCCTCATCCCACGTTTGGCCATATTCCTCCATTCCATAGCCCTATCACCTGTAACCCACCATCACCACAGCAACACGCATAAAATGCTAGAGGAACTCAGCAAACCAGGCATTATCTTTGGAAAAGAGTGCAGTCCTGATGAAGGGTCTCGGCCCGAAACGTCCACTGTACTCTTTTCCATAGATGCTGCCTGGCCTGCTGAGTTCCTCCAGCATTTTGTGTGTGTTGCTTTGGATTTCTAGCATCTGCAGATTTTCTCATCTTTATACCGTCACAGCAACATGTTGCTTTTTTTTCTTCCCTCCCCACACATGCTCATGAACCCCATCCACCGTCTAACCCTTACAATGGAGAATGAGGAACTTACTGAAAGTTCTACTATTAAATTGCTGTGGAATAAGTCTTCAGGCAAATAAGCATATGGTCCTTAATTTATGTTCTGATTTTTGTCTTTCCATATTTTGCTCTGTGCCCTGAGAAGCTGGTGAATACTTACGTAATGACTAGTAGAGACCCTGTAGTCAACACTTCAGCGTGCAGACTTCTCTTGGACATTATGCCTGGATTGGAAACTGCTGTTGTTTTTCAAGAGAAGGTAGGAAGAAGGCTACATTTACAATCGAGGGTGTTTTTATTGGGTTATGTTCCAGATTCAGATTAATTTACTTATCTCATGTATGTTGAAACATACAGTGAAATGTGTCATTTGAGTTAACAACCCACACAGCCTAAAGATGTGCTGGGGCAGTCTACAAGTATTGCCATGCATTCCGTCCCAGTGTATAGAAGTACCATAATCACAATCTAATTGTACAACTCCATCAGAAGTGATAATTGATTTCAGCTTAAGTACGAATTGCCAGCTGAAGTAGCAGCATTAACCTACTGAGTAGTTACAAACTTCAGTCTTCCCTTAGATCTTTAAGAGATCTGAATGAAGTGTTGGGGTCAAAATGCACGTCAGTGCCCTCATTGAGAAGAGATGGGACTATTGGTAGGAAGCAAGGGATTCTATTGTGTCTGTCCATGGGGGAGGATATGTTAGCATGCTGAAGAAGCACCTTGTGTTAAAGGGGCATCTCTGTATTCTAAAGTTAAAACATTGTAAAAGTGTCGAACATTTATCACCAGGCAGTTTCCAGGGCTTCTGAAGTAGTTTAGTTGAGAATTAGTCATGTAGAATTCAGAAAACAATGGGGAGGGGAGAGCTGATAGTACTAATTGGTTTCAGTGAAGATGAGCCTATTATGTATTCGGACTGTAAAATCACCTATTTCTGTGTAAAGGGGTTTCGATTTTTATGTTACTGCGGAGGCTAATTAAAATGGCGTTTTTGTTATGTTAATCTGGGGAATGCGGCTTTGTTGTGCTTTAACGCTGAGAAAGTTTGCGCTAGCAGCTTATTGTGGTTTAGAGGGTGATAAGAGGGTGCTATTAACCAATTGGGATAGTTGTTATGGTTTTGGTGTATTTGAAGATACTGTATGCGCGGGGTTTTGGGGCAGAAGGCGGGAGAGCGAGACAGAGGATAGACCAGGTGCTGTGAGTCCGCTAACGGGGTCGGACCCCGAGCGGGACGTTCGGCGAGGAGACGGAGACGGACTCGTGTGGAGCGTCTGGTCGACCACTGTTGTTGGTCCCAGGCGGCCGGTCGAGGTGGTCCAAAGGGGTCGCAGGGTGAAGAAGAAGGTCCTTGAGCTCCAACGGTTTTTGTGCACGAAGAGATTGAACTTTGATAAGTGTGGCGCCCTTTATTTTCGTTTTATATTTTATTCTCTTTTAATTATATAGTTCCAGTAATATCTATAAACTGTAAATCATTTAATTGCATCTGGTGTAATGTCTGTTATTTGGGCGGGGTGGGGTACCTCACACAGCATCCACACAAACGAATTACCCAGTTTGGCGGGGCCGAGGCTGTTTCCCTAGACGACAGCGAGCCAAGCGACCCTGAGGGTGGCCAGGGGGGCTGCATTGTGGGGGCTCATCCGGGATGCTTGAGGCTGTTGGTATGCTGTGTGGGTGCCCTGATTAAATCTGTAATGTGTGTCTCTGTGGGTTATTTGCTGTTGATTGCTGTATGCGTTGTGGGTGCGGTCTTTGTTCGAGTTCAGACTAGCATTGACGAGTTAGAGGTGGCACTCGGGGCTGTCCATGCAGTTGGGAGAGAGAGGAAAGAGTGGTCTGATTTGGAGGTAGAGTCTGCGAATAAATGTTCTAGCTCTGGCAGGCTCCGCCTGGCACTGGGGATAGTGTCCACCCCAGGAGGGGCGGAGACGTGTGAGACGTGGGCGGAGCGGATCTCACAGTTGTTAGATGAGTGGCAGTGCTTGGTTGAGGGAGAGTGACAGAGATTGGTTGAAAGTTTGAGTAGGCGGGCTGGTGACGGTGTTAGAGCTGTCAGGTTCACTTACACCGTAGTGACAGCTGTCAGTTATTTGAAAGAGGGGGGAAAGTTTTCAGTGTGTCTTCTCTGGCGAGGAGGGCGGCTAAATTGCTTGTAGTGCCAGGGGGATCATTTCAGGGGATCAGTTGTTCAGCTGATCAGAGAGGTGTCGGGAAACTTAGTGGAGGCCCAGTGGGGGTACGGCCTGCGGTCTCTGGGGAAGCACGTTCCTAGCAATGTACCACTGAACTTCCGCAAGGAAAAGACCCTATTCCTGAAGGCTTAGAGGGACCACGGCCCAGGGTGTCGTTATGAATAGAGGGAAGCGATGCTAAAGGTATCCTCGACCCCGGGGCACAGATCAAGTTGTTGTACAGTTCGTTTTACAACCGGTGTCTGAAGCATTTATCCTTGACAACCACAAGGGCACCCGAGACTTTGGGTACCAGTGCCGGTAATTATCCAGAAGACGATGATTGGTTAATGACCCTGGAGTTCATGGAGGCATTTTCTGGGCACCCAGCGTGTCGAGTTGCTTCTGAGGACGTGTGTAGCAGCCTTGAGCCAGTACCGAATTTAAACGAGACCCAGCGGTGGTACGGCTTGGGGAAAGTAGCTGAGGGTGAGACCCTCTTAGTAGATGCTCCGAACCACCACGAGGGAGGGGAGTTGACCGCTGAAGACACCTCAGTGAGAGAGAGGTCGCGGCAACTGGACCCTGGCGGTGTGGAAGATGAAGGCAGCGTGTGTGTGGATGATGCGACGTGGTTTAACGTGCTGCGTCTGAGGGATGGATGTTGCCAGATCCTGAGGAGTGCGGCTGTTGAGCCGAAGATGGCCTTTATTAGTTCCCTAGGATTCTTCCGATCCGAAAATATGCCCAAGGGCATATCCGGAGCCCCTGCATCCTTCCCGCGGGGCATGAGGAAAACCATGGGGGAAGTGAAGCTGTGTGGAGTTTTGATGTATGTGGATGACCGCCTAGAGCTTGGATTCGCCTGGGGGGACTATGAGGCGAGGCGAGTGGCTCAGCCCGGGCGACCGAAGCGAAGTGTCAAATGTGGAGGAGTTTGGTGCAATGTGAGGAAAATGACCCGACATACCAGTTGAACTTCCTGGTGTTGGGACAGACGGTGGTGGACCGGGGGATGGAAACCCAGGTCGTCAATCTGAATGAGACACAGGGAAGAGAGGGGATTTGCACCGCACTGCGGTCATATGCTGACGAATTAATCCAGCGAGAAGAAACAATGACCCACTTTCGAAGGGATCAGCAGAAACTCAAGACGTCCATTCAGAACAGATTGGAAGATTTACAAGTTGGGGAAGATAAAGGAAGTGTTCTGACTAAGGTCAACAGAAAACCGAGAGCCCAGGGAGGGGAGTTTGACTACACTCCCGAGGAGGTAAAGAAATGGAGGACAGATCTCGGAAAAGGGAGGCGGACGCTTGAAAGGAACCTGAAGATGACTATCGCGAGTTTAAATGAAATGGAAAAACTGAAAGTTGACCTGGAAGACGCCCTCAGGAAGAAACAACCAGAGGCTGAACATCCTTTAACTGCTGCTTTTCAGGTCAGGGTGGAAGAAGCTGGTGGGGTAACTGCGTCCCAGATTGAGATGGCCAGGAACCCTGAGTCAGAACTGCTGAGGCTGTGGCGAGAGTTGAAGGAGTCCCCGAAGAAGCTGACGTCTCGACTGCAGGAGGCTGAAGGGGTAGCCCCAGCTAAACAGTTTGGAGAAACTCAAACAGCAGCTACCGATCGAAGGAATGAGGAAGAATACGGATTCGAAGGATGATGTGCTGCACATGTGGTACATGCTGCCTTTCGCTAACTTCCCCGTGATTGAGGAAGAGACCTTTGGCCCTTCTCCCACTGAGTCAGGTGTAGTGGGGAGGGCTAGCTGTGGGCAGTCTGAGTTACGGCAGGATCAGGAAGGAGAGGCGGGGCCCCGGACACGGGACAGGGGGCTCCGAGCTGTAGTGGTGGCCTGAGTGGGAGAGGAGTTGGCAAGCAGGCCCGAGGTATCCCTAGTAGTGTCTGAGCCTTGTGGGTTTAAGTGAGGGGGTACGGAGGTCTCGGAAGGTTAAGAAGCTCCCAGATAGGTTGGCCTATTTACCGCCCGTGGGACGGGAGTAAGGTCCACTGTTTGGGGAGCACTGTCACTGTGTGTATCTGTGTATGTGTGTGTTGTGTGTCTGTAGGACTGGGTGGCGAGTTATTTAGAAGTCATGAGGACATGACTTTATTTGGTGGGGGGAGAGTGTAAGGGGGTTTCGATTTTTATGTTACTGCGGAGGCTAATTAAAATGGCGTTTTTGTTATGTTAATCTGGGGAATGCGGCTTTGTTGTGCTTTAACGCTGAGAAAGTTTGCGCTAGCAGCTTATTGTGGTTTAGAGGGTGATAAGAGGGTGCTATTAACCAATTAGGATAGTTGTTATGGTTTTGGTGTATTTGAAGATACTGTATGCGCGGGGTTTTGGGGCAGAAGGCAGGAGAGCGAGACAGAGGATGGACCAGGTGCTGTGAGTCCGCTAACGGGGTCGGACCCCGAGCGGGACGTTCGGCGAGGAGACGGAGACGGACTCGTGTGGAGCGTCTGGTCGACCACCATTGTTGGTCCCAGGCGGCCGGTCGAGGTGGTCCAAGGGGGTCGCAGGGTGAAGAAGAAGGTCCTTGAGCTCCAACGGTTTTTGTGCACGAAGAGATTGAACTTTGATAAGTGTGGCGCCTTTTATTTTCGTTTTATATTTTATTCTCTTTTAATTATATAGTTCCAGTAATATCTATAAACTGTAAATCATTTAATTGCATCTGGTGTAATGTCTGTTATTTGGGCGGGTGGGGTACCTCACACAGCATCCACACAAACGAATTACCCAGTTTGGCGGGGCCGAGGCTGTTTCCCTAGACGACAGCGAGCCGAGCGACCCTGAGGGTGGCCAGGGGGGCTGCATCTGCATTGTGCATTGTTATTTGCATCCTACATTTTTGACAGCTGTACAATACTTGGCTTTTATTAGTTCCAAATTTATATTTGCTTTGTATTCATTTCTGAATTAAGCTTCAACTCTATTCTCTACTCAACTTGTCCTTTTTTGTTACGTATTCTTAGGGGTAGTTTCAATATTTGACATAAGTTTGTAGATTAGATAGTGGGGAAGAACCAGCCAGCAAAATAGAGCCTCGTCCGATGACTTACGGAGAATTTTCAGATCCACAGTCTGGTTTTTGTAGATCACTTATTAAGAAATTCCATGCGTGCTTTAACTATGTGGTGCTTTAACAGATCAAACTGTGTTGTGATTTAATTTACACAGAATGCTGGTGGAACACAGCAGGCCAGGAAGCATTTTGTGTGTGTTGCTTGAATTTCCAGTATCTGCAGATTTCCTCGTGTTTGTGATTTAATTTGTTTGAATTCATCCTTCCTGTGCTCTTTTAACTTTGAGAGGCTTGTGTAGAGTCTTGGAAATTTCCATTGTGCAACTCTTCTATCTGTCTGCATTTTAACCTTTTTTTTGTTTGCATTACTTTTAGCCTACTGAACAGTTTCTTGGAAACATTTTCAAAGCAAAATTTGCTATTAAGCTACAAAAAGATATCAGCCTAGATGACCATAAGTTTATAAACTGCTTAAGAGAAAAGGAGGTCAAGGGTTTTGGACAGAGTCTTGTGGAATCTCTTGATGGAATGTTTATATACAGGCTTCATCAGGCAACCATCATAGGATTATGGGAAGTTATAATAATTGGGGTGGTATGAATTTTAAAATTGAGGTTTTGCCAAACCAGGAGCTGAGGTGGCGCAGGACTTAGAGTTGAATGAGTTGCAGGTTTCGAATGTCAAAGTTAGTTTATCATCAAACCTGATGGGCTGAATGGACTAATTCTGTTCCTGTGTCTTGTGGTCTATTTCTGGGACCGTTAAGAAACAGAATTAGAATCAACACCCTTCTGAGAAAGTTTGCAAGAGGGGAGCTGCTCAACTAAGTTTTAAAACTTAGAGGGACACTAACTTGTACCAGTTAAAAAGGGGGATAGGTGCAATAGGATTGGTTCAGCAATGGAGTTGACAGAAGTATAGTTAAATTTGGGGAAAGGTGTGAATGCATATGTAAATCCACAAATTGCAGGACATAATGTTTTAAAGATGTTCAAAAAAGGCAGGGGAAATAATCTGGTGTAAAAGTGCTCATTGGAGAGTTTAGATAGTGCTGGAAAGACAGATAAAGTGTGATTTTGAGGGGTCAGAGGTGAGAGTTAAGCAGGTAGGACATTCTTGTTGCAGGGTATGTTTCCAATCTAGCAAGGATGCGAGCATTGCTGGACTTAATTCTGAGGAACAGGCTTGTGTAAATGGGAAAACAGCCATGTTTAGGTTAGTAATGTTTGAAGGTTAAGGATCTGAAGTTGAACTTTTTAAGTGGAAGGGAAATGATGAATGAAATACAAAGTGGAATTAAAGATCAACTAATTTGACAATGTAAAATTAGAATTGACAAAGTTTGAAGAGGTATAACCTAGAAATATACTCACAAAAGGGGACTAATAAGGTAGTATGAGAGACCTTGTGTGTATGTCCAAGGATTCCTGAAGGCAGCTGGTTAGATAGATAAGATAATTAAGACTGTGATTAGCTGTCTAAAAAATGAATAATATTGTGATGCATTGCATTTAATTGTAAGATCACTAATACAACATGTATTCTGATGAAGAGCCAATGCGATCGAACAGAAATTTGAGTCGTGTGGAGATATTAGGATAGGTAACTATAAACTGAGGAAAAGTATGTAGACCTAGTGATGCCCTTCTCCCGGTATGGTGACAATTCTGCCAGAAAAAAGACAGGCAGATAATTAGGGAGGGCCTTTGGAGTATGGGATCTCTAGCTGAATGCTGATACTTGAATGATTTTAAATGAAAGACGTATAAGAGGCCAGACCTGGAGGTGGCAATATGAAATGGATTTTTTTCGTAAATTAAGGGGAATAGTGTTGGTGTTGGACTTTGAACACAGATCATGATCTAAGACCATTTCTCTATTTAACCCCCACCTCTCAGAGGGGGAAATTTCTTTCCTCTTTTGGTCCTGATGGAATATTGGATTTTATCCACACCACATCACAACTTATTGTTATTATGAATACCATGGCTGTTATTTCAGCTTGCATAACCAATGGCCATCGAGTGAAGTAAACGTTTTGTTTATTTCAGAGAATTAAAGCCATAATTTTCCTGTTTGGTTAACTTTATTGGTTGTGGAATAATTTAAACTGTGACATCAAACTGCTTACGATTTACTGATGAAGCCAGAGGAATCCCATTTATTGATGATTTTTGTGTTAACTTTAGGAGGGGATTGTAGAAAACTTATTCAAGTGGGCAAAAGAATCTGATCAGCCACTGAGAACATATGCTACGGGCCTGCTTGCTGGAGCCATGGAAAACCAAGATATTGCAGCCAATTACCGGGAAGAAAATTCACAGATGGTAAGAATTGTGGAACTGTTTTATTTTAAAGATTGGGAAGCTTTGTTGGGTTTCCTTGTCTCAGGCTTTACTTAGGTTGGGAGAACAGATGCTTCGTTAGACTGCACTTTACAGAAATTTAAAGATATTGGTTGGTGACCTCATTATAATGAATGGAAATTATCTTCATTCCTGCACATTGCTCCCACTATGCACCTTGCTGTCTAAACTAGTTAACCTCTACTGTACATCCTCTAACTAAATCAAGAATTTCCTCGTCCCCTTGCTGCTGTATTTCTTAACAAAAACTGGGCATTGCTACTAACACATTTTGCTGAGATCTGGAGTATTTCTAAAAGAATATGAATTTGAAAAGAATATATGAATAATACAGGATTCACACTGGGTCTCAGTATTTAAAGGAGAATGGCTTCCAAGGAACCTGGAATATTACATGTGTGCAAACACGAGGAATTCTGCAGATGCTGGAAATTCAAGCAACACACATCAAAAGTGCTGGTGAACGCAACAGGCCAGGCAGCATCTCTAGGAAGAGGTACAGTCGACGTTTCGGGCCGAGACCCTTCGTCAAGACTAACTGAAGGAAGAACAAGTAAGAGATTTGAAAGGGGGAGGGGGAGATCCAAAATGGTAGGAGAAGACAGGAGGGACAGGAGGGGGAGGGATGGAGCCAAGGGCTAGACAGGTGATTGACAAAAGGGATATGAAAGGATCATGGGACAGGAGGCCCAGGGAGAAGGTAAAGGAGGGGGGGGGGGAACCCAGAGGATGAGCAAGGGGTATAGTCAGAGGGACAGAGGGAGAAAAAGGAGAGAGAGAAAGAATGTGTGTATATCAATAAGTAACGGATGGAGTACGAGGGGGAGGTGGGGCATTAGCGGAAATCAATAAATAACGGGTGGGAAAGCCTCCAACCTGATGGCATGAACATTGACTCCTCTAACTTCTGCTAATGCCCTACCTCCCCCTTGTACCCCATCCGTTACTTATTGATATACACACATTCTTTTTCTCTCTCTCCTTTTTCTCCCTCTGTCCCTCTGACTATATCCCTTGCTCATCCTCTGGGTTCCCCCCCCCCCCCCTTTTCCTTCTCCCTGGGCCTCCTGTCCCATGATCCCATGATCCTTTCATATCCCTTTTGCCAATCACCTGTCCAGCTCTTGGCTCCATCCCTCCCCCTCCTGTCTTCTCCTATCATTTTGGATCTTCCCCTCCCCCTCCCACTTTCAAATCTCTTACTAGCTCTTCCTTCAGCTAGTCCTGACGAAGGGTCTCGGCCTGAAACGTCAACTGTACCTCTTCCTAGAGATGTGTCCTGACCTGCTGCTTTCACCAGCAACTTTTGATATTACATGTGTGATTCTCTGTAATGCTTCCTTTAGTCTTTGGATATTAGATGTACGTTGCTGTGCCTTCTGTGCTGCTTTGGTGTGTCACATGCTAGGCATCAATGGATAACAGCGGCTGCACCTCTTATATCAGTGGAATGGTGGTGTCACTTCTGAAAATATTTACCACCTGAATAGCTTCTTGTCTGTCTTCTGAATACAGCAGCAGCTCCTAACTCCAGTCTGATGACTGAGGGTGGGAAGGATAATGCAGGTTGTTTCGGCCATGGCATTTTGTTTTGGATATATTCCTGCTTTGTAGGTGTAATTGTTGCTCCTGTACCAAAAACATTGTGATATTATTAAATTAAAAGGAGCCCATTTTGTGGGTGACCTTTCAGCAACTGATTTTTCAGGAACAAGTAAGGCATTCCTATCTTCAATACGCATATGGACTTTTATATCAGAGTGGTACTGACTGACCACTGTGAAAGTTTGGATTTAAATTTAATTTTTGCAAAAGGATATCTTTCTTTAAAGTGCTAATAACCCTTTCCAATTGTTCAAAGGTACCAGTGATGCTACAACGTTTACGAGACTTACAACTGCAAGAACTGGAAAATAACCAGAAGACAAAATGGCAGAGCCCGCGGAGGCCACACTTTACAACCTTGCTTCCAATGGATGAGGAAGCTGTGGATATGGACTATGGTGATACCTTGAAAGCCGAGGATGTGGAGGACTGTGCCAATAATCTCTCCTTTCAATTAAATTCTTCACACAAAACCAGTAACAGGATTAATTCCTCCATCAAAACTACAGAGAACGAGGAAGGAATGAAGGGGAAGGATGGGCAAAGGACTGAGAGAGAGAATACAAATAAAACAGCCAAACAAAGACTCAGCTTTACAAACTTGGAATCTGAACGAATATGTAATGAGCAGTCAAATAGCTGGTCGGAAATGTCACCTTGGGTAATTGGCACTAATTATAGCCTTTACCCTTTGACACCTGCCATCGAGCAAAGATTAATTCTACAGTATTTAACACCTCTGGGAGAATATCAAGAGGTGAGATGCAAAACTGATTTTTTTCTTTATATCTCATTCTTATGATCCAAAATGATGGTGTGTTTTGAGACAACTGACTTGTAGTCTCCACAAGGCATGTTGGTTTGGGTCTAGAGCCACCTTTAAGCCTAACACATACAGAATGTTTAGATATAGAAGTCTGAGGACTTCTCCCAAAATTTGGGAAACCTTACCTTCCATCTCCTGTGGTTAATGGAGCGTTCAAACACATTTACTTCATTTCCTGCATGTCTGCCCTCACCTTTTCTCTCCCCAGACAGAAGAGAAACTTTTCCTTGTCTTCATCCTTCACCCACTAGCTTTTTGATCCAGTGTATCATTGCTTGCTGTTTCTGTCAGCCACATCTTGCCCTCATTTTCATCCCCCTTCTACCTACCCCTCGCTCCCAGCAAAGTTTAGCTTTCTCTGTAACTCCCTGGTCCAACTCATCCCTGCCCACCAACCCCTCTCTATTCCTTGGAAGTTTACCCTGTGAATGTAGGAGATGCCATTCTTGTCCGTACCCCCCACCCCATCGCTATCCAGGAGACTAAACGATCCTTCCAGGTGAGACAGTGATTCAAGTGAATCTCCTCCAACCTCATCAATTGCATTCAGTGCTGTTGATATGGCCTTCTCTATGTTGATGAGACAAAGGATAGACTAGGCAATCACTTCTCAGAGTACCTGTGCTCTGTCAGCAGTGGCCATCCTGAGTTTCTGGTTGCATGTCATTTCACCTCCCCTTTCCATCCTGTCTGTCCTTGGCTTTCTCTGCTGCCGGTGAGACCACTCACAACCTTGAAGAACAGTACCTTCTGTTCTGCTTAGATAGCCTACGGCTTAATGGCATGAACACTGAACTTTCATGTAACCAACTCCCATGTTCCTTTCTCAATTCCCCCAAGGTCTCTCTCCCTTGGTTCACCTTTTCCATCTCCCCTTCCTTACCCACCTATTACCTACCAGCTTCTGTTTCGCTCTTCTCTGTCACTAACTGTCTTCCCTCAACACAGGGTCCTGATGAAGACCATCCATTTCCCTCCACAGATGCTGCTCAACCTACTGAGTTCATCCCGCATTATTTGCTCCAGATTTCAGCACTGTTTTCAATCTTTACATGTGGCTGTCAAATGAACATAGTTGTCAGACTTCTCTCCCTAATCCAATATTGAAGGTGAAATCTTTACAGGGTCCTCGACCTGTCCTCTTGGATTCATTGCTTGAGACCTGCAGTTCTGTGCCAGTTCAATTATTTGAGAGCTTTCTTGAAATGTAAATGCCTTTCTTTAATACTTACAGATTGATTGTAACTCATTGTTTCTGATCATTTCCTCTAGTTGTTAGCTGTATTTATGCAGCTCGGTGCTCGCGAGTTGCTCATGTACTACATCGACTTGAAGCAAACTAACGATGTTCAACTCACTTTTGAAGCGCTTAAGGTACGAGAGGGCATCCTGTGTCTTTGGTGTTAGTACTAAGCTAAGCCCTCTATAACTTAAAATAACAAGTTGTAAATAAGCTATTCAGCCATGATAATCCTTGGTTTCTTTAGTTTGTGATTGGTTGATAAGGATACCACCTTTAGCTGCAGCGCTTTGGGGCCCGAAGAAGGCAACACGCACATTAGCACAAAGCTCACAAAAACCTTTGGGGTTTTTCCATCCTCTCCCCCTGCTCCGGTATGGGGCTGTAACAATGTCCTGTGATTCACCTTCTGAAAGTACACCCTTCAGGAGGTTCCTGTGTTGGCTTCTTGAATCACTTCTGTCTGTATTGAAGGCATTCTCACTTCAGTTTTGAACAGTGACAAAAAAACATGATCCTGAGTTACAGTGGTTTGCAAAACAAAACTCTGGAGGAACTCTAAGCCAGACATATTTTGGTGCAAAGCAAGCTGAAGATGTTGGTTTGGGTATTTGCTGCATTGTATTTCGAAGTATACCAACCATGATGTACTCATGATAGGGGCAGTGAATGTTCAGAATACTAGGAAAGCAGCTGGTCAAGGTGAAGCATCAACATTGAGAATAATCATGGCGGAGGTGTTGCTGCCTATCCTCATTGTGGTCAATTGGTCAAGAAGTCAAGGATCCAGTTGCAGAGGGTGGTGTTTACTCTGCGATTTAGGAGGTGATGAGTTAGCTTGGAGTTATAGTATTGAAGGTGGAGCTGTAGTCAATAAACAATAGTCTTTACAGTCTAGATGCTCCAGAGATGAGTGAAGGGCCATGGTGATGGCATCCACCACAGACTCTTTTCTGTGGTAGGTGAATTATAATGGATGGAGATGTCTGGGAGAGTGGAGTTGATGCATGCCTCTCGAAGCACTGCATAATGGTAAATGTCAGCTACTGAGCAGTAGTTGTTCAAGACACATTACCTTGTATTTCTTTGGTACCAGGATGATCATGGTCTTAAAGCAAGTGGGCACCTCAGATTGAAGCTTAGGAATGTTTGCAAATACCCTCGCCAGCTGATCTGCACAGAGCATTTGTGTTGTTCTGTCAATCACTTGAGTTAGTGAGCTGCACATTCAAGTTTCTCTTGAATTCCTGATGGATTTATGTGTCCCTCATTTATATTTGATCTTCCCATATATGTTGTGTAGAATAACTCTTCCCAGTCACTTCCAGTCTCCCCGTGTATGTTGTGTAGAATAACTCTTTCCAGTCACTTACAGTCTTCCCCCTCCCTTTTTTTTTAAAAGAAAGAGTAGATTACCCTAATCTGGTTCCTCTGTTTCTGGTATTGTCCTTGGAAAACGCTCAGTTGGCTGAGTTATTCATATTAAACAATAACAAGTTATAATAAGTCCAGCTTTGCATTTGTTTCAATGATCAGTGATTTGAATCATGAGCTTATTCTCTCAAACAGGCTGCGTGCCATACTGACTTAATTTAAACTGTCACGTGATAGTTTGTTTAAACACAATTGGGTACTACATCCCAGGGATAAAACTGTGTGGCAGAAATTAACCTTCTTGATTTCATGTGATCTCTCCTGGAAAGTGAATGGGGGAGGGGGGTGTATTGATGAGGATGTGCAAGATTTGGTTGCTATTTTTTTCCATCTTGCCCACACCTGTCCCGAATAACTTGGAATAATTTATCATTACGTATAATTTATCATACCTTCCTGAGGTATCTTGTGGTATGAACTTTTTTTGCTTACATCAGAGGGAAATTTTGGGTGGGAGGAAGAAAAGCTAGAGAAAATGTATCTCTACCAAGTTGTTGCTGATTGTTGTAGCCTTAAGTATTGAGTGCTGACCTTTTTGATTTTTGTAGCACAGGCTTAATGGAGGTTGTCACTCTGTTATGTGTTTGTGTGGTAAGTTATCCATTGACCTGCTTAATCTGCTCATTTGATAGCTGCCTTTCCTCCTCCACAGTATCTGGCTTCTTTGTTATTACATAAGAAGTTTGCCGCAGAATTTGTGGCTCATGAAGGTGTTCAAAAGTTGCTGGAGATCCCCAGACCCTCCATGGCTGCCACTGGTGTTTCCCTGTGTTTATATTATCTAGCTTACAACCAGGATGCAATGGAACGGGTGAGTCCAACGATTCTGAGAAGCACCTTAAATTGTTTGAGTCAATCTCATAGGATAAGGTAAATTAATTGTAATTCGTTTAGGGATGTTTCTTCTCTTTAGGAATGGACCATGAATCTGATAGATCTGAGCTACAGGGAAACTCTCACGTGCCGTTGTTACAACCTGAGAATTATATTCATGTAGCTGATATTGGAAGGATTATTCTGTATTTGGGGATAGGAAGCCGCTCCGTGGGCAACTTGATAGAGAGGGAGCTAAGCCTTAGTATTTCTAGCTTTGCCCCCTAAGATGAAAACCAGCTAACAGATTATTTGATCATTAAATTTCTATTTCTAGTTCACGTTTCCTGTGTATTGCCATAGTAACTTCGTTAACTGTTCCTGAGATGATAAAATGTACAATGAAATATTTCTCTTCTGTTAAAAGACAATGCAAGTGTTTAGTATTTTTTTGGCATGATAATCCTTGTTTCCTCGTTCTTTTCTTTCTAGGTGTGCTTACTCCCACACTCCGTGTTGTCTGACGTTGTCAGTTACACCCTTTGGCTACTAGAGTGCTCCCATGAGTCAGGCCGCTGTCATGCCACTATGTTCTTCTCCATCTCATTCGCTTTCCGCTCTATACTGGAGCTCTTTGACAAGCAGGATGGTCTTCGACGGGTGGTTAATTTGGTATGGTTGCTAAAGGCTCTTGGTGATGCTGTAATTTAACATTTTGTATTGGGTCGAAGGAAAGTTGCACTCAAGCAGGGCAGGCAAGCAATTGTAGTAAACTACTGTCTTGGATCACAGTGGGACACTATAAGGGGTAGAGGGGAAGGAGAGAGCCAGTATGTGGGCCTCTCTAATCAGCAAGATTGATCTTTCCACTGCCCATTTAAATATGGGGTAGATTTGAGAAAAATAAAACTTTGTAGTTGTTCTCCATTGGGTTGGGTCTGTAAATTATTATTTGTGCCAGCCTGTACATACAAACGGTACCTGGTGGTGATGTAATGTTAACTGGATTCAACGTATGCAGAAAAATGATTTCTCTTTGCACTGGAGGGAATCAAGAATGAGATGATTTAATAAAACATGCCATTGTGGAATAAAATTAGGAATATTCTCTCAATTAATGAATATCTGGAAATATCTTCAAAAAATTTGATTAAATTAGCAAAATTTTTCGTCTTGTATGACAATGTTAAGAGAAATGGAGTTGGCTTGTGGAACTGGCAGAGTTGCTAATTAAAGATGATCTCATTGAGTGAATGAACTTCTGCTGACCTGTTTCATCTACACAGAACATCCTTAATTTGATTTTTTAGATTTGTTTTATAGCCTAGGTTAAATTTTGTTTAACTCTTACAGATCAGCACGCTAGAAATCTTAAACCTGGAAGATCAGGGTGCTCTGCTTAGTGATGACGAGATCTTTGCCAGCCGCCAGACAGCCAAGCACACTTGTATGGCACTGCGCAGGTACTTTGAGTCACATTTGGGAATTAAGCTGGAGCACGTGAAGAGATCCTTGCAGCGGACAGAAGGAGGCGCTATTGTTCATCCTCACCCACCGTGTAAGGTGTGTGCATTGAAACGTTTATGCCAATTCCACCTACTGAATTAAAATGATTAACACAGTTTTATGAAGTTCTGTTGGTCCTTTCAATGTATTTGGAGGAATTTTCACTGGAATAAACTCTACAGCAGAATGGTTTTTGGCTGGTGTTATGAAAGTTTTGAATTTTGTGCAAAGTTTGAAATAATAAACATTCAATATCAATAATTGTCTTGAATCAAGAATTCTGATTAGGAATGAAAACTTTTTTCCTAGGCTGGGGGTCATGAGCATTCTTGGTAAAAATCCACTGGTATGAAGTATTATTTTAAAAGCACCTGACCAGTGAGAATAGCTTCTGAACAGATTAGGCCAGCTGTCACACAAGCTGCTGCTATTACTCACTACCAAGGCCAACATAACTATATAAAGGCATCCTGAATGCAGATAGATGCTGCTTTGCAGAAATGCACATCTTGGGGCATCAAGATTCCCTGTGAGTCTTCAAACTAAACTTCATTTCCTCCATGGAGCATTTTAAAGCACAGGTAAAAGGATTCATTAATCAGTAAGATAGTTTGAAAAAATGTATTGTCATAAAGTCTGAAGGTTCAACCCTTTGATAGTAACATTCAGCAAGATTTTTAGTATTTTAAATCTAATATTTCTCAGGAGGCTGTTTCTAAGTTAATCAAAGTAAAGAAGGTATCTTGTCATTAAAATGTTTTCTATGTATTCTGATGGAAATATGTTCAACGTTTCATTTTTCACGAGTCTTTACTACAAAAAATATTAAGGCATAAGGAGGCTCTTAAGACTCCTTTATTGGGACAATGTCAAAAACTGTATTATTTATCCTTCCTGAGCCTTGCACATTGCCAGTTCTTCATATTATATGAAGCAAACCTCTTGTATTTACCTAATGTTGATTAGTTCCAGATTCTTGTAATTCTTGAGTAGTTGCTAAATCTGAATTAGGTCCATGAAGGTTGCATTTGCTCATATTGGAACTAAATTTTTGATTCTTGCTTCTAGGCCTGCTCCTACACCCATGATCAAGTCATGGAGATGATGGAGTTTCTGATTGAGTATGGTCCAGCAAGACTCTTCTGGGAGCCAGCTGAAGTCTTCCATAAGCTCTCCTGCGTACAGCTTCTGTTGCAGCTTATATCTATTGCTTGTGAGTGGAGGACTTACTATGGCAGGTAGGCTTTGGTCCATAGCTTCAGGTTTTCCTTTTGAAGGATTGCTTCAAAATGTGGTCTTAAAAGATGTTTGTTACCACTAAATTCTCTTCCATCATCTTAATCCATCGTCTGTGTTGAACTAGCTTGGCCACTTTAATCATCTGTACCCCTTGTGACTAGTTATATTTGGTATTGTCTGCCTGATGTTGCTTTGGTCTTCCTCAGCTCCTTGTTCCATTTACCTGTATTCACAATTGTGAAAGATGTCCAACACTTGGAATTATAACCAGGGTAACTTCTTATTTTTTGTAGCTTGTGTGAATGCAGTTTTTTTTTCTCAAATCATGTTTTCCCCAATTATTATGAAAGGTACCCCCCCATCCATCCAAATTAGAGTTAACAGCACATATCTGTTGAAAATCTCAACCCTACTAGCTGGATGCATCATTTTTGTGTTTAGTTTTGAAGATTTCCCCTTCTGGTATTATTTTCAGAATGTTATAAATTTAATCCTGCATCATGACCTTCAGGTGGCTTTCAAGGAGGGAATAATTAATGAAATAGTTGTTTGAGCTAATCATTTGGCTGTTAAATGCCTTGAAATTGCAGGAGGAAGGGATTATTAAGTTTTGAATAGTGATTGGTTCATTCAATTGAGTGTTAAGTACATAAAATTAAGAGCACTTTGTATGAAGTTTGTATTATGAAATGGATTTAATTTAGAAAAATGTAGTGGGTGCTTAAGAGGATTTTTTTTAAGCCAGGCTAAAGGTTGAGTTTAAAACAGAATACTGGAAATACTGGGGTTAAACAGCAGCATGTGGGTAAAAAGATATATTAACATTTTGGTAGAAGAAATAAGATGCTAGGAAAATAATTATAATGTGGAAGTTTCTTCTGTCTGTAAAATAAGCAGATGAGAGGGATGGACAGAATTGACCCTCAATGAATTTGCTCAACGACATGATCATATAACTTGAGATATAACAAAACAGGAAGCCTGAGAAGATGAGCTTTGTGGATCAAATGGGGATGGTTCCAGAGTAAATGTCATAATTGAAAGTGATTGAGGGACTTGCTGAAGATGGAAATGAAACTGATCTCCAACAAGCCACTTAGCCCAAATTACTGTTATTGACCTATACACACATTCTTCCACTTTAAGTTTATGGGGAGATTTGACAAGCCCTGAGCTGTTGAAGAGCGGACTGTTACAAGTCCTTCTTCAATACCTGTCCTTCTTTCACTGGAAAAGTGAGAAGTGCTTCTGAAGCTCTCAATTTCTTCTGACAACCGTGAGTGGATCTGCTTTGGGAATACGGAGAGGTATTTGAACAATCTGTGATGCAGCCATACTAACAGAAGATATAGCCATTCTGATCCTATGCGAGCATTCCCATTTTGTTCCTCTTCAAATGAAGATGAAATGGGTTCTGACATGTGTCTCACGGATAAAACTTCGAGCATTTGGCAAAGGAAGTTTCTGATTGAGCCAGAAAGTTAAGTGTGAGTCATAAATATTGGTACCCTGGATTAGCTAAGAGAAAATTGGGCCAGTGACTTTGCTCCTGTTTACAGTGTAGATTACAATTTGGGTAGATTATGCGTAAAAATCCAAGTGTAATTTTAGTGCGGCAGTTGTTAATTATAGTGAAGTAGTAGGTAGTTGTGAAGTTTATAGTCTTAGGAGAGCTATTTCTGTATCTTAATTTGGCGGTGTTCTTTCACAAAGTGACTTCATTCGATAAAAGCCATGAGGATTTCGCTGACGGGCTTCCTGTGCTTATCAGCGGTGCAAACAATAGCACCAGATTACTAATGAATACTCTGTGTTGTGTTCATTTCACAGTGCTTGCACATCTGATCTTCCTCCAACAATGTAACCAAGGAGCTGTGTGCAAATAATTAACACTTGTAACGAGAGGGAAAAGTGCTGAAAGTTTTCACTGTGAAGCATTACCAGTTATCAACATTTATTTCAAACACTCAAATTTCAATCAGGCTTTTATTGATAATGTCAATGTAAGTGGAATTAGTGAAACTGAACTTTTATTATCGGACTAGCCAAGCAATTCTGCTTCTAAAGACAGCCACGTCTGACCTAGCAAAATGTCTCAAGGCAGGCTAGGGGGCTTAAGCTCTGCTCAAGAACTAGCAGAACAAAAATGGAGAGGACATTGGAAGCAGACATGTAAACATTGACTGAGGTGGTGTAATCCAGAGTGGGGGCTGACCTGTCTGTGTGTGAATTAACCCTACTCTCTCACCTAATGGTACCACACACTGAACACTGGCCCTATCTTTCTTAGCTAATCCAGGATTCCAAGATTTACTAGCTCACATTTAACAAAGGAACTTCCTTTGTTAAATACTTGAATACCCTTAACTCATAACCACAAGTTCCCAACTGGGCCCATTCGACATGTTCCAACAGCCAGCTTCCAAATCGTCAAGCTTGGGTTTTACTGCTGCGACTGGCTTTCCCTCCTACCAGAAAGGAAACTTAACAGAAGTCTTTGCTGATTAGTTTGGAATAAAAGAGATGTGTAGCATTTTTGTATTTAATTGAGAAGCTATGCCCTTAACTCAGAAAAAAATGAATTTGAAAGCAGCAAACTGATGTATAATGTTATATATTTGATTTGAAGAATTGGCACGGATTCCAGGCATTTCAATTTAGCAGCTGGTTGATTCCAAGCTGCCAGTTGACGAGAACTTTGTCTGTATAGTAGCAGGTTGTGAGTGCAGATTCTCCAGAGTCTGGAGCATAGAATTGAACGCAACAGTGTAGCAAGGAAGCACTGTCTGAGCTGCTGCCTTTTCAGATGATGTTAAACAGGGGAGCTTTCTAACTGAGACCCAATTTATCCCCTCTGGTGTGCATCCAAATTCCCTGGCTCTTCAAAGATCCGGAGTTTTGAAGATTAAATATTAACCAGAAAATAAAATCACATGAGTGGGAAAATGGTGTTCTTTCTCAGAAAGTAGAAGATTGAGCAGTCTTAAAGTAAATATCAGTCAAATGATATGTATGTAACTTTATTTTACCTTGAGATTCATTTAAATAAAATAGAACTTGTGAATACTATACATAAACAAAGACTGGCAAACAACCAATGTACAAAAGGAGACAAATTGTACAAATTGCAAATAAATAAATAACTGAGAATGTGAGTTGCTGAGTCCTTGAAAAGGGGGTCTAGGTTGTGGAAAGATTTCAGGTTTGAGATTAGTAAAGTTATGCACACTGGTTCCAAAGCCTGATGGTTATAGAGTAATAACTATTCCTGAACTGATGGTGTGGGACCTAAGACTCCTGTACCTCTTGCCCGATGGTAGTCACTAGAAAAGAGCATGGCCTTGATAATGGATGAACATAGAACATAGAAATCTACAGCGCATTACAGGCCCTTTGGCCTACAATGTTGTGCCGCCCATGTAACCTGCTCTCGAAACCGCCTAGAATTTCCCTAATGCATTGCCCTCTATTTTTTCAAAGCTCCATGTACCTATCTAAGATACTTTTAAAAGACCCTATTGTATCCACCTCTACTACCACCGCCGGCAGCAATGCATTCCACACACCCACCACACTCTGTGTGAAAAACTTACTTCTGACATCCCGTTCCCTCCCCCCATACCTAGTTCCAAGCACCTTAGAACTATGCCCCCTTGTGTTAGCCATTTCAGACCTGGGATCAAGCCTCCGGCTATCCACATGATTAATGCCTCTCATCATCTTATACACCTCTATCAAGTCACCTCTCATCCTCTGTCGCTCCAAGGAGAAAAGGCCAACCTCACTTAACCTACTCTCATGAGGCATTCTCTCCAATGCAGGCAATATCCTTCTCCTCTGCACTCTTTTTATAGTATCCTCCTTCTTCCTGAAGTGAAGTGACCAGAACTGAATGCAGTACTCCGTGGGGTCTGACTAAGGTCTTCGCTAGCTGTAACAGTAACCTCAAGGCTCTTGAACTCAATCCCACAGTTGATGAAGGCCAACACACTATATGCCTTCTTAACAGCATTGTCAACCTGTGCAGCAACTTTGAGTGTCCTCAGGACATGGACCCCAAGATCTCTCTGATCCTCCACACTGCCAGAGTCTTACCATTAATATTGTACTCTGTCTTCAAATTTGACCGACCAAAATGAACCACTTCTCAGCCCAGTTCTGCATCCTGTCGATGTCCTGCTGTAACCTCTGACAACCCTCCAGACTATCCACAACACCCACAACTTTTCTGTCATCAGCAAACTTACTAACCAACCCTTCTACTTCCTCGTCCTGCTCCTTTATAAAAATCACAAAGAGGAGGGGTCCCAGAACAGATCCCTGCGGAACACCAGTGGTCACCGGCCTCCATGCAGAACATGAACCATCCACAACCATCCTTGGCCTTCTGTGGGCAAGCCAATTCTGGATCCACAAAGTAAGGTTCCTTGAATTCCATGCCTCCTTACTTTCTGAATGAGCCTTGCATGGGGTACCTTATCAAATGCCTTTCTGAAATCCACGTACACTACATGCACTGTTCTACCTTCATCAATATGTTTTGTTACATCCTCAAAGAATTCAGTCAGGCTCATAAGGCACGACCTGCCCTTGACAAAGCCATGCTGATTATCCCTAATCAGATTATGTCTCTCCAAATGCTCATAAATCCTGCCTGTCATGATCTCTCTAACAACTTGCCCACTACTGAAGTAAGACGCGCTGATCTGTAATTTCCTGGGTTATCTCTACTCCCTTTCTTGAACAAGGGAACAATATTTGTAATCCCCTGGTACTTCTCCCATCCCTATTGATGATGCAAAGTTCTTCGCCAGAGGTTTAGCAGTCTCCTCCCTCACTTCCTGCACTTCCTGGGGTATATCGCGTTCGGATCCGGCAACCTGTTTAACTTGATGCTTGTCAAAAGCTCCAGCACGTCCTTTTTCTTAATGTCTATATGGTCAAGCATTTAAGTTCGCTGTAAGTCATCCGCACAATTGCCAAGGTCCTTTTCCCTGGTGAATACTGAAGCAAGGTATTCATTAAGTACCTCCTCCGACTCCATGCACACGTTTCCAATATCTCACTTGATTGGTCCTATTCTCACACGACTCACCCTGTTGCTCTGCACATACTTGTAGAATGCCTTGGACTTTTCCTTAATCCTGCTTGCCAAGTCCTTCTCGTGGCCCCTTCTAGCTCTCCTAATTTCATTCTTAAGCTCCTTTCTCACAACCTTGTAATTTTCTAGAGCTCTAACAGTACCTTGTTTCTTGAACTTTTCATAAGATTTTCTTTTCTGCTTACCTAGATTTTCTACATCCTTTGTACACCATGGTTCTTTTACCCTACCGTCCATTCTTTGCATCAATGGAACGTACCTATGCTGCTTTCTTGTAGCAGCACTCCTTTTAAATGGGTTCAGTGGTTGGAAGGACTTTACCTGTGATTGGGCTATGTCCACCACTTTCTGTAGATTTTTCCATTCCTGGGTATTCGTGTTTCCATACCAGGCCCTGATGCAGCCAGTCAGGATACTTTCCACTGCGCATCTATAGAGGTTTGTCAAAGTTTTAGAATAACATGCTGAATCCACACCAATTTGTATGAAAGCAGAGGTGCTGTCGTGCCTTCTTAGTGATAGAAAAGATGTAATGACATCTTCGAACATATAGGTGTAATGGGATAGACATCTACGTGTGTCCACTTGGGAGTCCAAAACTATTCCTCCTGAATATACAGCTAAAATGCCTTTGCTGCTGGAAATTTAAAATAAAAGTAAAAACTGTTAGTACGTCTTAGCAGGTCAGGTTGGATCTGTCGAGAAAGTGATGGTTTTTTGACTTTAAGCCCATACATATGTTCACCAATAAATCCAAGAAGGAACTTGCAGTTCATCTTTGCTCTGAGGATATGGAATTCATTGTCATATGTAGTTGAGACAAATAACATAGCTACATTAGGAAGATCTAAAAATCTGCAAGGAAAAATGGTGAAGTACCCTTGGGTGAAGTGAAATACAGTTTGTGTGATCTGCAGACTTGTCTGTGGGCTGTTAGTATACTAAACAGCCTTTTACCCTGTCATCCTTGAAATCTGTGGTGAGGGCCAGCTAGTGGCACAATGACTTCAGCGCCGGACTCTGGAACGGAGGTTCCTGGGTTCGAACCCAGTCAAGGCCACTCCCGAGTACTCTTTCCATCCGTGCTGGCTTGAGTGTCGAGATCGCAACTCGACCTCGTAAAATAAAGGGAAAAATACTGCGAAATGTCTGTGTGAGGAGTGGTGCACCACACAGTCTCTGTCTCTGTCTCTGTCTCTCGCTCTCTCTCTCTCTCTCTCTCTCTCTCCCTCTCTCTCTCTCTCTCTCTCTCTCTCTCTCTCCCTCTCTCTCTGCACCTTGTAAAGGCATGAAAAAGACGGTCCCGCCAACATCGCACACGCCAAAAAAAAAAGAAATCTGTGGTGAATTTTTTGCTGGCTCTTCTTCCCTTGGCATATGGCTGAGATCAAAAAAATTGTTTATGCAGTATAGTAATTTATGTCCCATAATCATCCTATCCACAGCTGTGGGAGCATGTTATGTAGGATGTCTACTATGTTTGAGCTTGTGTGAGTATCCTAATTCTGCATGCTCTCCTTCCTTCAGGAGTGACACTGTTCGTTCTGCTCTAGATGTACTGGCTGTCCTCACTGTGGTTTCCAAAACTCAGCTTCTACTAGCAGAACCTGTAGGTGTGATGGATGAAGGGTCAACTCCTGTTACTGCTGTGGGTGAGTGAAAAGTTATCAGTAAATGTGAACTGATGTCAAATGAATATGAATCCAAATTTAAGCCCAAACTTATGAATGAAGTTTTATTAATTGGTGTCTTTCTTGAAAATAGTGCTGCCAAGTTTAGTCCCTAATGGCTATGTGTGCACAGAGCAAGTTGTTTAAGTTGTGTTGAAGCATGCTGTCTGGATCCAGGAGGGAGGATGGGGGGAGGGGGACTTTTATCTACTTTGCAGCACTAAATCCTCTTCGTTCTACGTTCTTGTAGTACTTAGTAAAACTATCATAAGCAATAAGTTCTATGCTTCATTCTTCTGAAGGACCTTCTGTTACGTACCCCGTAACTGGGTTGCCAAACCAGCAGAAATGGATCACTCAGTTGGAGTCTGGATTACTGGAACTAAGAAAGTTTTATTAAAGAAATAAGCAACACAATACTCTATTAGTAAGGATATAAATGCAACAGGTTAGCACTGAATAAACACACATGTACACAGAACTAGGATAATAGGATCAATCAAGCTCTATCGCAGTCTAGGGGTAAAATGTTCAATCACAAGTGACAGAGTTCAGTGTAGTTCAGTTCGCAGCAATCGTTGTTGTGCCGTTGTGGAGAGAGAGAGAGCGAATGCTGATATTCAAAATCGGATTCAATAGACCTTTGATATTTCTCACAGTTAGCTTTCGGGCGAGCCCTTTGTAATGTCTTCTGAGGTCACTGACTGTGACCCCTCCGTTTTCAGATACGATTGTTCCTCTGCGGTGAACCCGGCACCCAGGCAAGGGTGGACACACACACCAGGTTCCCGCCAACCGAATCTTTCCACCCTGTGCATCTATGGCTGGTCCCGTGATCAGCCCTCCAAAACTCCCACCGACTTGTGAGGGCACACCGCTTCCAGGGTCTCGATACCTCGTGGTGTCTCGTGTGGTGTCTGTTGCCTTAGCGAACCTGTCTCTTTTTATCCCCCTGTTGGGGTATGGCCTGTCCATCACTTCAAACAGTTCAGGATCAAAGGAGCCGGTCTTGACAATACGCAGACCGGTGTCTCCTTCCGTTAAATTCTCTCGTCTCTTCATTAACATTTCCAAATGCTGCTCCATTGTCTTACTTATCTCTCTCCTGAAGACAGGTGGCAGATCAACTGTTGATCCCACTGGTGACAGCACAGGACAGTCAACATCTTAGTCTATGTGTACTTTTGTCACACTTCAGATCAAAAAAGCCTCAGGATCCAGCAACCCCCACCACTTCCCACTCCCTTTACCCTACCATTAAGACCTTGTGCCTGTGGCCGCTCAGAAGTGTTGGAAGGAATGAAGAGACTTCGTGCTTCCTGTGAAGTCTGAATAGTTATAGTATATTGTAAGAAACTTTAAGGAGAGTTCTTGATTGATGATAGTATGAGTCCTAACAGTAATTGAGCCATTGTTGGCAATTCGATAAAAGAAGAGTAGTGGGTATAGAATGCTGGGGTGCAGTTTTTAACATGAAGATATTAGCGAGGCTGTATTTAGAATATCGTGTCCTGTTTTTGTCGCCCTGCTAAAGATGTCATTAAGCTGGAAAGAATGCAGAGATTTTGTGAGGATGATGCTGGACCTCGAGACTTGAGTTATGGAGAGGTTGAGGTGTTCGAAAACTTTTATCATTGGAGCATAAGAGAATGACAGATGATCTTATAGAGGTGTATAAAATTGGCAGGGTCACAGATAGAATGAATATGCGCAGTCTTGTTCTCCCAGGATTGAGGAATCAAGAACTAGAGTGTATGGGTTTTAAGGTGAGAGGGGTAAGATTTAAAAAGAATGGGAGGGGATGCCTTTCAGCCAGAGGGTCAGGATATGGAATGAGCTGCCAGGAGTGGGTAAGGCAGGTATATTGACAGCATTTAAAAGGTATAAAGGTATTTGGACAGGAAAGGTTAAGAGGGATATGGGCTAAGTGCAGGTAAATGGTTCTTCCTTGGAATAGGAATGGACGGGAACCAGTTGGGCCAAAGGGTCTGTTTCTGTGCAGTTAGATTTTGTGCATGACCACAGTGGTGCATATGACCATTTGAAACTAGTTTCAGTCTTGAGTTGTAGTGTTACAATATTTACAGCTCTATGTGTTTGTTCATTTAAAGCACTTCCTTTCTTTTGCAGGGATGAGCATTATCCTTGGAGTTGCCGAGGGGGATATCTTTGCAAATGATGCAGAGACACAGAAGTCTGCGCTTCAAGTCATCATCAATTGCGTTTGTGGGCCTGACAAACGTATCTCCAGCATCGGCAAATTTAACTCCGGGACCCCTCGGCGCAAGAGTTTGCAGAACCCCAAGAGTTCAGAGAGTGTGCTGACCAAGATGTGGGACATGGTTCAGGCCAACAACGGCATTAAGGTGCTGCTGTCCCTGCTGACCGTGAAGACGCCCATCACTGATGCGGACCAGATTCGCACCTTGGCTTGCAAAGCCTTGGTGGGCTTGTCGCGCAGCAGCTCTGTGAGGCAGATCATCAGTAAGCTGCCTCTCTTCACCAGTGGTCAGATCCAGCAGCTGATGCGGGAGCCCGTGCTTCAGGACAAGCGGCATGAGCACGTCAAGTTCTGCAAGTATGCCTCCGAGTTGATTGAGCGAGTCTCAGGGAAGCCCCTGTCTATCGGCTCGGATGTCTCGCTGGCCCGGTTGCAGAAGGCGGATGTTGTGGCCCAGACACGGATCACCTTCTCCGAGAAGGAGCTGCTGCTGCTCATCCGCAACCACCTTGTGTCCCACGGGCTCAACGACACTGCCTCAGCGCTCACCAAGGAGGCAGACCTTCCGAGGACACCAGCCATCCAAGCTGCACAGCCTCACTCCTCGGCTTTCACACCAGTTGCCACCAGTAGTTCCCCGGTCGCTTTGCCCAGGACTCTAAGACTGGCCAACAGTATTGCCCCTCGAGCCATCAGCCTGAATGCGTTTTCAACGCCCTGCCCATCAAAGGCAGCGGTTTCTCAAGCAACCACCTCCGTACCTGGTCCGTCCTGCCCTAACGGCTCTCCGATAATCGGCAAGATAAGCTTCTGCAAGGAGAAGCCATCTCCCAGCAACAACACCACCAGCCTAAAGAAGCAGAGACTGATTCGTCAGAAGTCAGACTATGGTGCTTACAACCAGACGCCAGCTATCAAAAAGCAGCTGGACCGCCACTTACCATCACCACCGTCCTTGGATAGCATCATAACAGAATACCTACGGGAGCAACATGCCCGCTGCAAGAATCCTGTCGTTACCTGTCCCCCCTTTTCCCTCTTCACCCCCCACCAATGCCCAGAGCCAAAACAAAGACGTCAGGCACCACTAAATTTCACATCCCGGGTGACGCACAGAGCTGCCTTTCCAAAGTATGGTGGAGTGGATGGTGGTTGCTTTGATCGACATCTCATTTTCAGCAGGTAATAATTCCCCTGAATAAACACTTTGGTTGAATATCTCTTTACAAAGATCTAGCCAACTTGCAGTCCCCACAGTTCATAGAGAGTGAGGTCATGTTTGTGTGGATTGGCAAGTGTCTTTTGACCATAAGACATGGGGCAAGGATGAGACCATTCAACTCATCAAGTCTTCTCCACCATTCTATCATGGGTGTTTTATTATCCCTCTCAATCTCATTCTCCTGCCTTCTCCCCATTACCTTTGATGCCCTAACTAGCAAAGAATATCAACCTCCACTTTAAATATACTCAGTGGCTTCCACAGTCATCTGTGGTAATGAATTCCACAGATACACTACCCTCTGGCTAAAGAAATTCCTCTTCATCTCTGTTCTAAATGGACGTCCCTCTATTCTGAGGCTGTGCTCACCCATAAGAAACATTATCACCACATCCACTGTATCCAGATCTTTTAATATTCGATAAGTTTCAATGAAATTTCTGACCCCTCCACCCCAAAATTCTTTGAATACAAGCCCAGAGCCATCATATGCTCCTCCTATGTTAACCCTTTCATTCCCAGAATTATTCTCATGTACCTCCTCAGGACACTCTCCAATACCAGCATATCTTATCTTAGATAAATGACCCAAAATTGCTCACAATGCTCCGAGAGGTTTGACCACCGCCTTATAAAACTTCAGCATTACATCCTTGCTCATACATTCTAATCATCTCAAACTGAATGGTAAAAATGAATTTGCCTTCCTTACCACTGACTCAACCTGCAAGTTAACCTTTGGGGATTCTGCACAAGGACTCCTAAGTCTCTTAGTGCCTCTGGTTTTTGAATTTTCTTCCCGTTTAGAAAATAGTCAATATTCACAGTAAATTTATTGTCAAAGTATATGTATGTCACCATGAGATTCATTTTTTGGTGGACATTCACAGTAAGTACACAAGACACAATAGAAATGATGAAGGACCATACCCAGCGGGCTGGAGAAACAGCAAAATGTGCAACTACAAAAAGAAAAAAATAATAATAATAAATAAGCAGTTACATATTGAGAACATGAGATGAATGATTCCATAGGCTGTGAGAACAGCTCAGTGATGAGGCAAGTGAAGTTATCCCCTCTGCTTCAAGATCCTGATAGTTGTGGGGTATTAACTGTTCATGAACCTGGTGGTGCAGGTCCTGTATTTTCCTCCTGATAGCAGCAGCGAGAAGAGAGCATGGCCTTGATGGTGGGGGTTCTTGATAATGGATGCAGCTTCCTGCGTCAGCGCTCTGTAAATGTGCTCAGTGATGCAGAGGGCTTTTCCCTGGGCCGCGTCCACCACCTTTTGCAGGCTTTTCCGTTCAAGGGTATTGTGCTTCCATACCTGGCCGTCATGCAGCCACTCAATATACTCATCTACGCATCTATGCTCAGCCACACATCTATAGAAGTTTGTCAAAGTTTTAGATGTCCTGCTGAATCTTTGCAAACTCTTAAGGAAGTAGCAGTGCTGCCATGCTATCTTTGTAATGGCACTTGCGTGATGGGCCCAAGACAGATCCTCTGAAATGATAATACCAAGGAATTTAAAGTTATTGACCCTCTCCACTTCTAGTCCTTCTATGTCTTTAATTCTTTACCAAAGGGTATGACCATAAGCATCCCTGCACTATTTTCCATCTGGCACTTTTTTGCCCATTCTCCCAATCTGTTGAAGTCCTTCTGCAGATTCCCTGCTTTCTCAACACTACCTGTCCCTCCACCTGTCTTCATGTTGTCTGCATGCTTGGCCTCAATGCCATCATCCAAATCATTGACATTCAACGCGTAGAGAAACAGTCCCAACACTGACCCTTGTGGAACACCACAAGTCACCGGCATCGAACCACAGAAGGCCCCCTTTATTCCCACTTTTTGCCTCCTGCCAGTCAGCCAGGCTTCTATCCATGCTAGTAACTTTCCTGTAATACCTTGAGCTATTAACTTGTTAAACAGCCTCATGTGCAGCACCTTGTCAAAGGCCTTCTGAAAATCCAAGGAAATAACATTCATTGACTGTCCTTTGTCAATCTTGCCTGTTATTTCCTCAAAGAATTCCAACAGATTTGTCAGGCAAGATTTTCTCTCAAGGAAACCATGCTGACTTTAGCCTATTTTATCATGTGCCTGAAACCTCATCTTAAATAATGGACTCCAACATCTTTCCAACCACTGAAGTTAGGCTAACTGACCTATAATTTCCTTTCTTCTTCCTGCCTCACTTCTTAAAGAGTGAATGACATTAACATTTTCCAGTCCTCCAGAACCATTCCAGAATCTAGTGATTCTTGAAAGATCATTACTAATGCCTCTACAATTTCCTCACCTGCCTCTTTCAGAATCCTGGAGTGCAGTCCATCTGGTCCAAGTAACTTACTTACCTTCAGACCTTTCAGCTTCTCAAGCACCTTCTCCTTATTGATAGTAACTACATTCACTTCTACCCTCTGATTCTCTTGAATTTCTGGCATACTGTTAGTGTCTTCCACGGAGAGGACTGACACAAAATACTTCATTCATCCGTCCCTTTTTTGTCCCCCATTACTACCTTTTACAGTGTTAATTCCCATTATATGTTTTTAAAAACTTATGATATCTTGTATGATATTGGCTAGCTTACCTTCCTTATTTCATCTTTTCTCTCTTCATGACTTTTTTTGTTACCTCTATTGGTTTTTAAAAGATTCCCACTTATTTTTGCTGTATTATATGCCCTTTATTTTCATTTTATGCTGTCTTTGACTTGTCAGCCACGGTTGCCTCATCCTTCCTTTAGAATAAAACAATTTAATGTGGATAAATGTGAAGTTATCCACTTTGGTGGCAAAAATAGGAAAACAGATTATTATCTGAATGGTGGCCGATTAGGAAAAGGGGAGGTGCAACGAGACCTGGGTGTCATTATACACCAGTCATTGAAAGTGGGCATGCAGGTACAGCAGGCGGTGAAAAAGGCGAATGGTATGCTGGCATCTATAGCGAGAGGATTCGAGTACAGGAGCAGGGAGGTACTACTGCAGTTGTACAAGGCCTTGGTGAGACCACACCTGGAGTATTGTGTGCAGTTTTGGTCCCCTAATCTGAGGAAAGACATCCTTGCCATAGAGGGAGTACAAAGAAGGTTCACCAGATTGATTCCTGGGATGGCAGGACTTTCATATGAAGAAAGACTGGATGAATTGGGCTTGTACTCGTTGGAATTTAGAAGATTGAGGGGGGATCTGATTGAAACGTATAAGATCCTAAAGGGATTGGACAGGCTAGATGCAGGAAGATTGTTCCCGATGTTGGGGAAGTCCAGAACGAGGGGCCACAGTTTGAGGATAGAGGGGAAGCCTTTTAGGACCGAGATTTAGGAGAAACTTCTTCACACAGAGAGTGATGAATCTGTGGAATTCTCTGCCACAGGAAACAGTTGAGGCCAGTTCATTGGCTATATTTAAGAGGAAGTTAGATATGGCCCTTGTGGCTACGGGGGTCAGGAGGTATGGAAGGAAGGCTGGGGCGGGGTTCTGAGTTGGATGATCAGCCATGATCATAATAAATGGCGGTGCAGGCTCGAAGGGCCGAATGACCTACTCCTGCACCTATTTTCTATGTTTCTATACTTCTTTATCTTTGGGATATATCTTTCCTACACCTTCTGAATTTTCCTCAGTAACACCTGCCCTTGTTATGCCATCATCCCTGCTAGTGTCTTCCAATAAACTTTGGCCAGCTCCTCTCTTATGCCTCCAATTCCCTTTACTCCACTGTAGGACTGATACATCTGACTTCGTCTTCTCTCTCTCAAACTGCAGGGTGAATTCTATCATTATGATCACAGCTTCCTAAGGGTTCTTTTACCTTAAGCTTCCAATTCAAATTTGGGTTTATTACACAACACCCAGTCCAGAATTGCCTTTCCCCTAGTTGGCTCAGCCATAAGCTGCTCTAAAAAGCTATCTCATAGGCACTCTATAAATTTCCTCTCTTGGGATCCAGCACCAACCTGATTTTTCCAGTCTAGCTGCATATTGAAATCACCCATCTCTAACGTAACATTGCCCTTTTTGCTTGCCTTTTCTGCTTCCCGTTTGTAATTTGTATCCCACAACCTGGCTACTATTTGGAAGCCTATATATAACTCCCATCAGGGTCCTTTTATCTCCATCTTCCGATCCTGTCACCACTTTCTAAGGATTTGATTTCATCTTTTTTTTTACCAACAGAGCCACCCCACCCCCTCTGGTTTAAAAAATGTAATAATGAGACTAATTTCTAGGTTTTTAAACAAGTGATTCTCACTGCCCACATTTATTTCTAGTGAAGCTTTGAAAACAGATTGTACTAATTGCCATCAAATAGGTAATATCCTTAATGCAGTTCAATGAGCACTTTTGTAATTGACATTGCAGTTATGATTACATTTGAGCCACTTGGATAATGTGGGCTTTATAAGAGGTCAACAACTATTTTGTTGTTTATTTTACATGATTTACTTAATTCCACCTCTGAGTACATATGGCTGCAATCTATAATTGTAGATTAGAGTGTTGCACGAGCTGCCAGTGCAAGTGATGCATGCAAGCTCAATTTCAATGTTTAAGAGAAGTTCTGATAGGTAAACGGTTGGTAGGTGTATGGAGGGCTATGGTTCGGGTGCAGGTCAATGGCAGTAGGTAGTTTAAATGGCTTGGCATGGACTTGATGGGCCAAAGGGCCTATTTCTGTGCTGTGTTTTTTTTACGACTTCTATAAACTGTACAAGGTATATTGCCAAAGGTTCTTGAGTAACATCTCTGAGCCCTGCAGCCTGCACCACCTAGAAGGGCAAGGGCAACATAAAATAAAATGAACATCATATCCCAGTATCCCTTGGTGTTGTAAAGTTGCAGTACATCTGCAAGTTGCATTGTATTCAAAAGCCTGGAAGTCTTTATCTACCATCTGTGTTATCTCTAGACCAACTTGCGATGAGCAGTTGTTGTAGACTTTGTCAGCAATTTAGCACCTTATCAAAAGTGTGACTTCTTCAGAAAAAGCAAAGCACTGACTTAGTCTACTTCTAAATATGTCTAAAACTGTTATATTTTTCCATCTTTTGGCTTCCTACTTGGATTTACAACTTTGATTCTGTCATTTCTCAAGACCAAAATTAATAGTTTGAACAATCACTAGTTTCTGTGGAGTTTTGTTATGTTGAAAGTATCAGAGTGCATACATCTCCACATACAACCCCAAGATTCTTTTTCTGCGGGTATACTTACCAAATCCATAGAACGGTAACTGTAAACAAACAGTGTAAATGCAGAATTAAATAAATAGCAATAAATAATGAATATGAATTAAGGACTATGTTATATTGTTAAATGGGTAGCTATCCCCTTTTGTTCAAGAGCCTGATAGTTGAAGGGTTGTAATTGTTCTTGAACCTGGTGGCACGAGTCTTGAGGCACCTGTACCTTGACCTAATGGCAGCAGTGAGTAAAGAGCATGGCCTGGGTGTGAGGATCTTTGATGATGAATGCTGCTTTTCTACAGCAACATTTCATATAGATGTGCTCAATGGTTGGGAGAGTTTTACCCATGATGTACTGGGCCGAATCCACTACCTTTTGTACGATTTTCCACTCAAAGACATTGGTGTTTCCATACCAGGCCATAATACATCTATAGAAGCTTGCCAAGGTTTTTGATGATATGCCAAACCTCTGTAGGCTCCTGAGGAAGTAGAGGCACTGTTGTGCTTTCTTCGCAATAATAATTCCAGTGGCATGCACAAGTTTGGGCACCCTGGTCAAAATTTCTGTTACTGTGAATAGCTAAGTGAGTAAAAGATGAACTGATTTCCAAAAGGCATAAAGTTAAAGATGACACATTTCTTTAATATTTTAAGCAAGATTACTTTTTTTATTTCCATCTTTTACAGTTTTTTTTTAATTTTATTTTTATTTGGATAAGGAATTCACAAATATCATGTACTTTTTTCACACATAATAACCTTTTCCATTTTTTTATATGTATAAAACTACAATTATTTATACATTCTTAAGTACACATTGAGATGATATAAAAGGAAATTAGACACTTAAATAGATAATTATGTACTGTGGTAATTCTAATCTATTAGGCTAAGTAATGGTATTAGTTGTTAAGAAAAATAGTAATAATAGTTTCCATATAACTCTTCTGGACCATTTCCACTGGTCCAAAATGTTGTATGTAAGCCTATGTAACAACCATTGTAGGTGTTTATATCCTAATTTGTTCATGCTTGCTCCTGCCCGCAGACATAATTATCCAATCCCTATGTACTTATTTACTTAATTTTTTCATTTTTTATCCCTTTCCCAAATCTTTCCCTTTACTTGTGTTAATTCTCTATTTTCCAAAAGAAAACAAAAAAAAAAGACATTTAGACTAGGGGTGCTTACGTTAGCAATATTACTGTGTTGATGAGAAGAGCAATATAAATCATTAGGAGAGTCATCTAAAGTGTGCTCGCATTGGGGTTATATATTCAATCCATTTATTCCAGATTTGATAAAATTTTTCTTTTTGAATTCTCAGGGAGTAAGTCAACTTTTCCATTTTAAATATTTCCAAGATAATTTCGTGCCAATCTTCTAATGTAGGTGGTATTGGATTTAGCCACTTTCTAGTGATTGATTTCTTACTTGCCGCTAAGAGGGCCTGCAGCAACTTTATATCTTCCTTCTGTTCAAGAAACAATACATGCCCCAAATAGAGCATCTCAAAGTTCAGAGGTATCTGGGACCTAAGTACCTTAACTAATGTTCTATGAATACCTTCCCAATATAGACTTAATTTAGGGCAATCCCAGAAAATATGAAAATGATTTGCCTCCTTGGAGCTGCACCTTCTCCAACACGTCACGTTTGTATCTTTATATTTTTCCTGATATGGGGTCTTGAAGTATCTTATAATGTTTTTCCAACAATGTTCTCTCCAAGTCAAAGAATTAGTCGAGGACCATTGAAAGCTGCAGATTTTCCCCCAAGCCTCCTCTGAAAGTACCAACCCCGCTTCTTTCTCCCACTTCTCTTTAATATACAGTGTATTCACATTTTTAGCATGGGAGAGTGCATTATATAATCGAGAAACTGATTTACTAGGTATTGAACTGCAAGCCGAATTCAGAATCTTGAAAAATTCTAATTCTACTGTTGATAGGTCTGTATATCTACAACTCTGGTTAATGTAGTTTCATACTTGAAGGTACCTAAAAAAGTCATTGTGTTTTAGGCCATGTTTGTCCTGCAGGATTTGGAAACTTTGTAATACTCTTTTATCTATAAATGAGAGGTAGGTTGTAAGACCTTTCTTTATCCATAGCTCAAATCTTTTATCTCCTCTGTTAGGAAGGAATTCGGTATCATATGCACACCATCTAAAGAGTTTTAACATGTTATTAATTCCACATGAATTAACCACCTTCTGCCATACTTTTAATGTAAGATTTATCCAACTGTTTTTAAATTTTTCCAACTGGGCCATCAATCCTTTGTCAGCTATTGAGGCCTGTAGAGGAAAACTGTCAACTAATCCAAATTCTATTTCCTTCCATCTAGCCTTATATTCCCTATTACACCAATATAACAGAGGGGTTACCTGTGAGGCATAAAAATAATTTCTCAGGCAAGGAAGAACCATACCTCCTCCTTCCTTCCCTAACTGTAAGGTGTTATATCGAATTCTAGGTTTCTTTCCTTGCCAAACGAAGCGGGAAATCCATTTGTCCCACTCCCTGAATTGATTATCATTCACCTCCACCGGTAAAGTACGGAAAAGATACAATAACCGAGGAAGAATATTCATTTTTATAGTATTTATCCTTGAATTTAAACTTAAAAAGGGGATAAGATTCCATCTATGCATATCTGCTTTTATCTGAGATTAATGGCCCATAATTTACCTGTGACAGTGTTGAAAGATCCTTCGGCAGGGTTATTCCTAAATATTTTAATGATTTAGCTTCCCACTTAAGATCGTATGTATCCTGCAATTTTTTGGATGGTGTATAATTTAGGGACATAACCTGCGTTTATCTTTTACAGTTTCAAAATAACAAAAAAGGAAAAGGGCCCAAAGTAAAAGTTTGGGCACCCTGCATGGTCAGTACTTAGTAACACCCCCTTTGGCAAATATCACAGCTTGTAAACGCTTTCTGTAGCCAGCTAAGAGTCTTTCAATTCTGGTTTGGGGGATTTTCGCCCATTCTTCCTTGCAAAAGACTTCTCGTTTTGTGAGATTCTTGGGCTGTCTTGCATGCACTGCTCTTTTGAGGTCTATCCACAGATTTTCGATGATGTTTAGGTCGGGGTACTGTGAGGGCCATGGCAAAACCTTCAGCTTGAGCCTCTTGAGGTAGTCTATTGTAGATTTTGAGGTGTGTTTAAGATCATTGTTCTGCTGTAGAAGCCATCCTCTTTTCATCTTCAGCTTTTTTATAGACGGTGTGATGTTTGCTTCCAGAATTTGCTGATATTTAATTGAATTCATTCTTCCCTGTACCAGTGAAATTTTCCCCGTGCCAGTGGCTGCAACACAAGCCCAAAGCATGATGAATCCACCCCTGTGCTTAACAGTTGGAGAGGTGTTCTTTTCATGAAATTCTGCAACCTTTTTTCTCCAAACATACCTTTGCTCATTGCAGCCAAAAAGTTCTATTTTAACTTCATCAGTCCACAGGACTTGTTTCCAAAATGCATCAGGCTTGTGTGGATGTTCCTTTGCAAACTTCTGATGCTGAATTTTGTAGTGAGGATGCAGGAAAGGTTTTCTTCTGATGACTCTTCCATGAAGGTCATATTTGTGCAGGTGTTACTGCACAGTAGAACAGTGCACTACTGAGTCTGCTAAATCTTCCTGAAGGTCTTTTGCAGTTAAATGGGGGTTTTGATTTGCCTTTCTAGCAATCCTACGAGCAGTTCTCTCAAATTTTTCCTGGTCTTCCAGACCTCAACTTGACCTCCACCATTCCTGTTAACTGCCATTTCTTAATTACATTACGAACTAAGGAAACAGCTACCTGAAAACGCCTTGCTATCTTCTTATAGCCTTCTCCTGCTATGTGGACATCATTTATTTTAATTTTCAGAATGCTAGGCAGCTACTTAGAGGAGCCCATGGCTGCTGATTGTTGGGACAAGGTTTGAGGAGTCAGGGTATTTATAAAGCTTTGAAATTTGCATCACCAGGCCTTTCCTAACGATGACTGTGAACAAGCCATAGCCCTAACAAGCTAATTAAGGTCTGAGAGCTCAAATCTTTTGGGGTGCCCAAACTTTTGCATGGTGCTGCTTTCATTTTTTTCACTCTAAAATTGTACAAAACAAAAATAATATACTTGTTGAAAAGAACTTTATGACTTTTGGAGATCAGTTCATCTTCTACTCACTCAAAAGAGTAGTGCATGCAAGACGGCCCAAGAATCTCACAGAACTAGAAGCCTTTTGCAAGGAAGAATGGGCGAAAATCCCCTAAACAGGAATTGAAATACTCTTAGCTGGCTACAGAAAACATTTTACAAGGTGTGATACTTGCCAAAGGGGGTGTTACTAAGTACTGACCATGCAGGGTGCCCAAACTTTTGCTTTGGGCCCTTTTCCTTTTTTGTTATTTTGAAACTGTAAAAGATGGAAATAAAAAAGTAATCTTAAAATATTAAAGAAATGTGTCATCTTTAACTTTATACTTTTTGGAAATCAGGTCATCTTTTACTCACCTAGCTATTCACAGTAACAGAAATTTTGACCTGGGGTGCCCAAACTTTTGCACACCACTGTATATTTTATATAGAAGCAGAAACTGCTGGAAACTTGACAGGTTTATGGAGAGAGAAACAGGTACAGTTTCTGGCCAGAGACCATTCATCAGAATTGGGAGAGCAGCAAGTTATTTTAAGTTGCGGGACAGGTGGTGGGAGAAGGAATCAAGCCCAGAGGGAATGTTCGTGATGGAGTGAGGCCAGGTCAAATATTTGAGTGAGGGTAATTGTAGGATGATTACATTTGCGTTTGTTATGTGCTGCTAATAGCAAGACTGTGGGATTTGCTGAGAAGGTTAGACTTGACTGATGGAGAGGGGAAAACCAAGTTGTATCATGGATGATTTGCAAAAAAGATCCATAAACAAACACTGACTATGCAGACTCATTGTCTCAGCATGCTCTTTCTCCACTCAACTTATTTCTTTCCTTCTTAACTTTATTCTTTCTCTCTAGTGCCTTCTCATTTATCTCATTGAAACTCTGGATGCCGTCCACCACTTTGACAGTTTCTAATTCCCTTTCATTGTCACCCTGGATATATGATTCTTCTGCACCACCATCCCACATCAAAAAGGTTTGAGAGTCCTCTGTTTCTTAAATAGATACCTAACCACTTCCACCAGCACAATCACCTGGCTAAACTTAACCTCACATTGAACAGCTGCTGCTTCAGTTTATTTTCTCCAGATCAAAGATTGTAGCTTTGGGAGTTCACATGGACCCAAATTATACCTGGAATATGTGGGACAAATGAAATGGTTTTCATTTCAGCCCTGCACAGGGACCTACTCCTTCAGCTATTTTACTGGTACACAATGACTGCAGTGGTGGTGGTTCCTGTAGTTACACAGAACTCAAACTTCTTTGCTTTTGCGGTCAGTTTCCACCCTGTTCTAACCTCTACATAGTAAATCTTGAACTCTTCACTTTCTCAATCTCTGAGCTAACTACTCTCGCAACGACCTGATTATACTTCTTCCCAACTTGCCTCATGTAAGGACTCCTTTGCCTTATCCATTCCACTGTATCAGTCGCATTTATTTCAACGCAACTAAAATATGAATCCACACAAATGCTTCTGAAAGGTTCATTTCCTCAGGCATGGCTTCTAACTATCCAAGTGGACAGAGCCCTCCCCCCCCCCCCCCAAAGCGCATCACACCTATTAATTTTGTCTCTGCTCTTCCCTTTCTCCTGTACAGCACAGAGTGTTTCCACTTTGCATCTCACTGGCCTCCACATCCAGCAGATTGCTTGTCACAGTCTTTGCCACCTCACACTCCCTTTCCCTCACCTCCCCTTTCACCATTTGAAAGGGATCCCTCCCTTCAGGTCTCTGGTCTGCTGTTCTGTCCCCACCTACCACTCCCTATCAAATGGCACCAGCCCATGCAACAGCATGAGGTACATCCTTTTACCTCTTGCCTTCCCACCATGCTTGGCCCCAGAGCAGTGGTTCACTTGCATTTGGTGTACTGCATTCAGTGTGTAGTTCACTGTCTGAAAAAACCAAATGCAGATTGGATGTGCTCAGTCCACAGAAGTGATCCTGAGTTTTTGGTTGCCTTGTCGTGCTACTTTAACACCCTGCTCTGTCTGTAACTTTAACACCCTGCTCTGTCTGTAACCTGCTGGACAGTTACAAAACTGAACAGACAGTTGAGAAAAACACCATCTTCTGTTTGGACAATTTACAGCCTGCAAGACTTCATTATCAAATTTAGTTCCCGTGAAGTTTTTACTTCCTTGCTATTTTTGCCTTCCATCTTTTGTATAGACTAAACAATATTGGACAATGTTAGCAATGCCTTACACAAAAATATGTAATCTTATCTTTAACTGTTCTGATCTCTCTCCCCCTCTCTCCCTACACTGGTGATATCTTTTGATTGGCTATTTCGTGCAGCAGCAATCAAATGTTAATGAATTTAATAAGGCTTTCATTCTCTCTTTCAGATGGTCTTTAGTTTCATACACCTGATTCCTTAAAGTCATGCACAAGTAATATCTTGTATCATTGATCATTTCTAAAGTGTTTCTTTCTGTCTTTGACTCTCACTGTTGTTCATGGAGGCTATTGAAGTTGGTCACCTCTAAAGTAGTGGCATTCGTTAAGGGGGGTGTTAATATTCCTTGGTGGAAGGGCTTGTATACATGGTTAAACTTGCAATTTTAATGGTTATTACTGATACAAAGATTATTGTTGTAATTGTTGTAACTCTCTCACAGTGGTGTCTGAAAAGTGGATGCTGTCTAAGTTGCATGCCATCTTGGTCAATGTCTCCCATCCACTACATAATGTACTGGTTGGGCACAGGAGTACATTCAGCCAGAGACTCATTCCACCAAGATGTAACACAGAGCGTCATAGGAAGTCATTACTGCCTGTGGCCACCAAACTTTACAACTCCTCCCTTGGAGGGTCAGACACCCTGAGCCAATAGGCTGGTCCTGGACTTATTTCATAATTTACTGGCATAATTTACATATTACTATTTAACTATTTATGGTTCTATTACTTTTATTATTTATGGAGCAACTGTAACGAAAAACAATTTCCTCCGGGATTAATAAAGTATGACTATGACTATGTTTAGAGTGTTCTTTAATAGGCCTTAACTGCTTAGGATAGTAAAAATTGTTTTATAATTGATGGGAAGGTGTCTCACCCATTTAACCAAACTAGTTATAGTTATGTCTGTTTTCATGCAAGACCTTAAAAGTTAGATGTACTGGAGTGTTGTTGCATCCCCATTTAATCCATAATTATTTACATTATACGAAAGAACATGAATTCCATCCATCACTTACTTTCTTGCTGCAGGTTTCGACCCATTTCTGTGTTCAGAGAATCTGACGAAGAAGGCAGTGGTTTTACGTGCTGTGCATTTTCTGCCCGAGAGCGCTTCTTAATGCTGGGGACTTGTACTGGAGAACTCAAGCTCTATAATTTGTTCACTGGCCAAGAAGAAGCCACATACGCCTGTCATAACTCTGCCATTACACACCTGGAGCCATCCAAGGTAAATTACTTATTTGGGGATCAGTCTTTGACAATTCGAGGGAGATGATAGTGCACCTTTATTGATAGACTGCAATCTTTTAAAACTTTGACTATTAAGTAATTTTGAAAAAATTGTAGAAAGCAGTCCACAAATGGAATTTTATAATCGGGTAATGTTTGGTGGTTTTTGATGTGTCTGGCACTAGTCACATCAATGACAGATTCAATAACTATCTTCATTACATTTCTTCTTAATCTACTTCCCAAAAGGGCTGTTTCATTCTCTCAGTTTCTTAGTCTCTTTTCCTTCCACATCTGTATTTGTATTTCAAATTTCCTCCAAACTGGAATTCTTTCACTTGAGGTTAACCATGTATTTTCTGTTTCCTACAGTGGACAGTTCTGTTTTTGCCCTTTGCATGACTAGAACCATGAATTCTGCTTGTCAAAACTCAGATTTTGGAATCAGTTTTCAATCCAGTACTTTCTACGCTGTTCAAACATAAACTTGTCTTCATATTTACAACCTCCCAAATTCTGCGCTAAAATCAGCTGTTCGAGACAATGAATGATATTCCTATTTCTAGATGGCTTTCTTTGTATGCTTTCTCTACAGACTCCATTGGCCAGACAGCCTACATTAGTGGTCGCCAACCTTTTTTCTTGGCTTGTGCCTACGTACGTGCGCGTCTGTGCATGTGCGTGCGTCCATGATGATGTCTTTTTCTTTTTACAAGGTGCGGAGCGAGAGACAGAGACTGTGTGACGCACCACTCCTCACACAAACATTTTCGCAGTATTTTTTCCTTTTATTTTACAAGGTCGAGTTGCAATCTCGACACTCAACGCGGCACGGATGGAAAGCGTACTCGAGAGTGGACCCGACTGTTTTCAAACCCAGGAACCTCCGCTCCTGGGTCCGGCGCTGATGTCATTGTCGCCAACCTTTTTTAAGTCCAAGATCCCCTACCACAGCCTTAGTGAAAGGCAAGATTGACCTAGACACAAGCATGCGCACCGGGCAGAAAAGAACAGAAGTAAAACCCTGCAACCCCAGAAACAACCTCTCTTCACAAACAGCGGGAATATTGCGATATTACCATTATCCTAATTAGTATTACTTATTTTTATAATGCTCGCATTACAACACCTTTAATTCTATGTTTCATTATTTAATTTTATTTCAACACGAAAAATAAAGGAATAAGTATTGTCTGTTGCACTCAGTGTGATGACTGGGGCTGAATACTTTCTGCTAGTTCCCTGAAATTTGGCTCATAACTACAGACAGCCAGTCTGTGAGGTGTCTCAGTAAGACAGCTCCATATTTAGACTTAATAGTTTTCATCTGTTGCAGCACAATGCCCTTGCAAACCTCCTGACAGACTGAATATTTGAATGGACAGTTTCCTTTGTTAGACTGAATGTTGAATCTGCCACGTTTTTCAGGTGTTTTGTATTGGTAGCCTGTTATTGAGATATTAGTATAAGTTTCAGGGGTACACAAGCTAATGACACCACTGTTTTTTGTTTCCCAGTTCTTTTACATTTGGGGAATGTTGGAATTTAAAGGGGGAGAAGTGTTGTAATGTGAGCATTATAAAGATAAGTTAACACCAATGAGGATAATGGTAATATAGCAATACTCCCGCTGTTTACAAAAAGAGAGGTTGTTTCCGGGGTTGCGGGGTTTTACTTCTGGTCTTTTCTGCCCGGTGCACATTTTTTATTTTTTTCCGGGATCTACTGGGAAAGTCTCAAAGATCGACCGGTTGATTGCGATCTGTAAAATATGGACAGGAAATATTTATTCACAGATGTTGCCTGACTTAGTATTAACAGCATTTTCTGTTTTATATTTCAGTGATGGCAGTCAGTTATTTGCTTTTGTTGTGAGTTATTGTTAACTCTGCTATTGGGCTTATTCTTTAATTCTTTGTGCACACTTTTAGGATGGGTCCTTGTTGTTGACTTCAGCAAGCTGGAGTCAGCCTCTCTCTGCTCTCTGGGGAATGAAATCTGTCTTCGATATGAAGTAAGTAATTGTAGGCATCAATGGTGGAAAGACAACTTAATGACCCCGTATATTGTCCAGTGTCCTTGCCCTGCCAGATAGTCTTGAGTAAGGATTTTGAGACTCCTGATAGGCCAAGTATAGTAGCATGGTATGAAGGCACAGGTGCAGAGCGGGGATTTTGTTCTTCAGCAAATATTTTCATCGGTATTTGAAATTGTACTCATGGGTTAATCAAGGGTGATTACAGACATTATTATAAGACATTGACGTATAGAGAATAATCCGAGCCTTGACTTTGAAATGTCAGTTGGATTGTTTTTGGTATTATGCCAAACTATTTCATGCCGCTTGTTTTATACCCAGTGTCCACACAATCAACTTCCACTCATATCATGCAAAAGTGAGATGGAGATCAAGTCAACTTTAGTACCTCCAATGTTCTTCAATTTGTTTATGTTTTTTTTTTGTAGATAGAAAGGGTATCTTTATCTGAAAGATGAGGTTTGGATAGTTACACCTGTGTTTGAAAATATTAACTCTGCTCACTTGAAAATCTTCAGTTTATGAAAAGCACGTCTATGGTTCTGTGTATAAATTTTATTCATGGCTTTTGTTTGAAAGATAGCATACACTAGCATGTATCAACATCCCTTCCTAATGTGTTAGCCTGTGTTTGTGAATGTATTGCAGTTGAAGTAAATAGGGGGATCATATGGGTAAAATTCAGCACGTGTGTGAGTTTTGCTGGAATACCAAACTATTTTTGTCCTGTGAAGAGTAACCATCAATCTTGGTGAATGTTCCAGGCAGAGCCTGATCAGCACTGCACCCAGCACAGCTGGATGAATGTTTCCCTTGGATTGTACTGCTCAAAAAGTAACTTGATGCCACTGTTCCCTGTATTTCAGGCACTCTTTCACAGATGATCACTATGTAGAGTTCAGTAAACTCTCTCAGGACCGAGTGATTGGAACAAAGGAAGAAGTGGCACATGTGAGTATATTGGCCTTGGCCTCTGTAGTAATTAACAAAATTTTAAATGGCAGTGAAGTGTTATTTAATGCATCTCAAATGATTACAAGAGCCTGGCGAGTTAACTGACCTGATCTGGAAAAAGAAATAAATTTAAAATGGCTCTCATTTTTGCTCACCATTGAGACACTGAATGCCACCATCTCTGGCTTGTGTGATTTACATTCCAATTACATCCCCACTCCAGCTGCCATCACACACCAATCAAACTTTTATTAATTTTCCATCCAGTATACCCTACATTTTCTTTGTCATTAAATGCTTGAAGAGAGATCATCTCTTTTGCTGCCTTGTTGCTTTTTACTGATGAAATCCTCCTCCTGTGTTTTTAATCTCAGCTATTCCAAACTCTTGGATTGCCATACCAATGGATATGTGTATTTCATCAGACTTCCATTTTGATTCAATCCCTATTGCACATTGGCCTACATTACTAAATTAATGCCGCATCAAATTTTAAAAAATTCAATTTGGAACTGACTTACAAAAGGAAATCAATATGGTTCAATCGGATAGGAGAGATGTAGAAGGTTTTATCTGATGCTGAGATTGAAGAATATTGCATTAAACTGCAATGTACTTGACATTGACTAATTTGGTTGTGTCGCTGGATGTTTAATTTGCAGTGTTCCTTAAGCACACAACATTAGTCAAAGAGTTCATCTTTTATTCCATCCATAGATCTACGATATCCAAACTGGACAGAACATTCTCACTCTCTACAATCCAGATCTAGCTAACAACTACAAGCGGAACTGCGCAACCTTTAATCCCACAGATGACTTGGTGTTAAATGATGGAGTGTTGTGGGATGTACGTTCAACACAGGCGATTCACAAGTTTGACAAGTTCAACATGAATATTAGTGGAGTATTCCATCCAAATGGACTAGAAGTCATCATCAATACGGAGATTGTATCTTTTAATAACATGGAATGTTGCACTAGGACCTAAGAGGTTATAGAAATTTATTTCTTCTATACCTGTGGATTTTTAACTGGAGTAGAAATTCTAGTCACTCAGCCAAGAGTTCACTGATCACATGTCATTGGAGCCATGCTGTTTTTTTTCTCCCCGCCCTCCCCCCAAGCATTCAGGTGCGTGTAAGTGAGTTAGGGAAAGTGGCCCTCAACCAACCACCAAGAAACTGCAAATTGCAGCATCTTTACAACCACAGGTGTCTATGATTTATTGATAGATAGCAAGTTCTGCCCTTTAGCTTTCCAGCTTTCAAAGTGGTGATACCTTGATTTAGTCCTGGATCTTTAACCCTTCACAGGGTCTTTCTGAGACTGAGGCCTCCCACCGTTTCAGCTGTCCAGGCATGCCTGCTTCAATCTGGCACTGTCTGGGAGGCGGGGTGACTGACTGGAGGACTGAGGGTTGCACTGTGTGGTTATCTGTAGATAGCTCTGTGATACAGTAGATTCTCAACTTGAAGGCTAATTGGAAGGCAGGCTTTCCACACCTAATCATTTTCACCTTAGGCTCCAATAGTAACACTGGCAAGCTATTGTAAGAGGTGCATTGTTCCAAAAAGAACATGTTGAATCAGTCATCTCTGCCCTATAGAAGAATGCAAACTTCATCAGGCATCACAGTGATTATTTTAAATTGCATTCATAGTAGGGAGTACACTTAGAATGAATTAGATTTTGTAATGTGAGCGGCAGTGTATTCATTGTCCTTTCCTACAGAAGGTGTTAAGATCGTTCAAACCACAGCATGTAGGGCAGGCTAAGTTGGGGGTAGTAGGTTTCCTCTGTAGGTTCCCACCTGCAGCTCTACGTAATTTCCAAGTGCTTTCCTACAAATTGCTAAACTTATTCATAATCTACACTCCCCCTCTATTCTGCTAAATATGTTGCAATTCAAAGGTGTAACCACACTGTTATTCAGCTTTTGAATATGTTCATAGAAGTTGTGAGATGAACTTAATTCATCTCACATGATGTTTCGCTGTCATCGAGTACTTCACCTAACTTTATTCTGGTCCAAATGATTTTAATTTTACTCACGGCCAGAGTTTGAAAAAGTTAAATAAATTTTACTATTTTTCTTATGAAATGCTTCCCAGGCCAGAACTGATAGTAAGCTGTTGATCTGCTGTCTGATCCACTCTAACCCTGGTGAACTGGTAGATCACATAACTTTCATAGCAATGTGCGGACCTCTGGAAATGGCCTAGCAAACCACTGAATTATTTCGAGATCACACTGGTTAATGTGGAGTAATGAAGCCAGACAGCTCACCTGACATCTCTCTCAACATTGGTAGAACCTCTCCCAGTGGAGCTAACCGTGCATATCTTGTGATTATCTAGGTGTCCAAACTGGGAGAGCTGTCAAATCTGTCACAGTTGAACTTTCAGAATAGTTTATTTTGCCTCCATTGCATTCTGGCTATTTGTGGAATTAGTGGGACAGAGCTGCTCAGGTTGATGTTATTGTAATGCTGTCATTGTCATCAGGAAGTGATTAGTTTGTGGGTACTATGGCCTCGACTTCCAGACTCCATGAAGTCTTGTGGTACCCAGTCAAACTTGAGCAGAAAATCTCATGCCAATTCCATCTACTCATAAATCAGTGCTTCTCCATGATGAATAGCTTAGCCAGAGCACTTTGGTAACACACTTTGGGTGAGGAACTTTGGTGTCCATATGCAGCACATTAGCCTAGTAGAACATAGAATATAGAACAACGGTACAGCACAGGAACTGGCCCTTTGGCCCACAATGTTGTGCTGAACCAAAGAAAGTTGTAATCAAGTGGCCAACTAAACTAATCCCTTATGCCTACACTATATCCATATCCTTCCATTTTCCTCACATCCATGTACCTTTGAAAACATCTCATAAAAGTCCCTAATGTATCTGCCTGTACCACCTCAGGAGCTCATTCCAGGCACCCACCACCTCTGTGAAAAGAAAGAAAAAAAAAACTTGCCTCTCACATTTCCTTCTCACCTTAAATGTAGCCCTCTGGTTTTAGACCTTTCAACTCTGGACAAAAGATAGCATTATCTGTCTACTCTATATCTATGCCTGTCATCATCTTATAAACCTCTTGGATCTCCCCCTGAGCCTCTGTCATTCCAGTGAAAACAACACAAATTTTTCCAATCTCTCATTATAGCACATGTCCTCCAATCCAGGCAACTTCCTGGTAAACCTCTTCTTCATCCTCTTCAAAACCTCAACATCAATCCTATAATGGGGCGGCCAGAACTTAATGCAATAATCCAGATGCAGCCTGACTAGAATTTTTATAAAGCTGCAATGTAACTTCCTGGCTTTTGAACTCAATGACGGGACTGATAAAGGCAGGCAGTGGTGAGTGATGTGCCACAGGGGCGGTGCTGGACCCACAACTGTTCACAATGTACATTAACAGTCCAGAAGAGGGGACCGAGTGTAATGTATCTAAGATTGCAGATGATACTAAATCAAGTGGAAAAGCAAATTGTGCAGAAGTTACGGAGAGTCTGCAGAGATATAGATAGGTTAAGTGAGTGCACAGGGGCCTGGCAGATGGTGTGCAATGTTGGTAAATGTGAGGTCATCCACTATGGAAGGGAAAATGAAAGAGCAGATTATCGTTTAAATGGTAAAAAAAAATTGTGGCATGCTGCTGTGCAGAGGGACTTGGAAGTGCTTGTGCATGAATCACAGAAGGTTGGTTTGCAGGTGCAGCAGGCTATCAAGAAGGCAAATGGAATGTTGGCCTACATTGCTAGAGGGATTGAATTTAAGATCAGGGAGGTTATGCTGCAACTGTACAGAGTACTGGTGAGGCCACACCTGGAGAACTGCATGCAGTTCTGGTCTCCTTACTTGAAGACGGATATACTGGCTTTGGAGGTGGTGCAGAGGAGGATCACCAGATTGATTCCAGAGATGAGGGAAGAGATTGAGTCACCTGGGATTGTACTCGCTGGAATTCAGAAAAATGAGAGATCTTATAGCAACATATAAAATTATAAAAGGGATAGATGAGATAAGGCAGGAAAATTGTTTCCACTGGTAAGTGAGACTAAAACTAAGGGACATAGCTTCATGATTCAGGGGAGTAGATTTAGGATGGAGATGAGGAAGAACTGCTTATCCCAGAGATGGTGAATCGGGAGAATTTTCTGCCCAATGAAGCAGTGGAGGCTCCCTCAGTAAATATATTTATATAAGACAAGGTTGGATAGATTTTTGCATAGTAGGGGAATTAAGGGCTATGGGGAAGAGGCAAGTAGATGGAGATGAGTCCATGGCCAGATCAGCCATGGTCGTATTAAATGGCGGAGCAGGCTGGACGGGCCAGATGGCCTACTCCTGCTCCAATTTCTTATGTGAGCATGCTATATGCCTTCTTAACCACTCTATCGACCTGTGTAGCCACTTTCAGGGATTGGACCCCAAGATCCTACTGCCCCTTTACATTTAACCTACCAAGGTGCAACACTTCACATTTAGCCAGGTTAAATCCCATCTGCCACTTCTTCACCCATATCTTAACTGATCTATATCCCATGGTATTCTTCGCCAGTCATCTACGCTATCCACAACACCACCAATCTTCATACCATCTGCAAACTTACTAACCTACCCATCTACATTCCATCCAGGTCATTTATATACATCATTAACAGCAGAGGTCCCTGGACAGATCCCTGTGGAACACCACTAATTACGGACCTCCAACTAGAAGATCCTTCGACCACTACTCTGTCTTCTATGGGCAAGCCAGTTCTGAATCCAAACAGCCAATTCATCATGGATCCCCTGCATCTTAATCTTCTGGGTGAGCCTCCCACAAGGGACCTTTATCGAATGCCTTACTAAAATCCGTTTCAGACAACATCCACAGCTTCATCAATCACCCACGTCACTGCACTAAAAAACTTAGTGAAAGTAGTAAGATACTGCTTGCCCCACTCAAAGCTGTGCTGGCTCTCCCTAGTGGATAGGGTAATGCTATTACAGTGCCATTGTCCAGCGTTCATTTCCACCACTGTCTCTAAGGAGTTTGTACCTTCTCCCTTTTCATTTCTCCAGTTCTCTCCCATATTCCAAAGATGTCTGGGTTAGTATGGCTGTAATTCTACTGGGCCAGAAACATTGTTTTTGTGCTATATCTCTAAATAAAAAATAGAAACAAACAATTGCCAATAGTTACTCAGCACAGAACTGACTTGCGGTAGCTGTCAAATTAAGTCTCTGGTGCTGGATGAACCAGGCTGAAGAGTAAACCCGTTTGACCACATTCTTGCCAATCTACCCATTCCAAGTGTATGTTTAATTATCATGACTGGTAAGGGTGACAATGGCAGAGTACTTCTACAGACAGGTTTGGTCTTCACCTTTAGGGTACTTTCAATTCTGTCATGTTGAACAGATCTAGTAACTCACAGCTGGACATCTGCAAAATATTAATGGCTATCATATTGGCTAATAATAGAACAGACTTGTGATTCACCATCATTGGTAACCCCCTGGCCCACTTGACCATTATTGTCATTCTGAGGTATCACTTTGGTTCAGTTGAGGAATCCTGAAGGGCCTTCTGGGGACAACATCTGACATACCTGAAGATGAGGCATCAACCAGGTGAAGCTACTGCATAGATGTAATCATCAAAAGCAGCATGCAATACACCAGGGCCAAGCAATCCCAAAACTACTCGGTCAGGTTGAAATCTGGGAGTACCAGTTCAGGAACCCTTCAGATTAACATGCGGGTTGAGTTGGTAGTACAAAAGGCAAGAGCAATGTTAGCATTCATTTTGAGAGGACTAGAATATAAGAACAAGGATGCAATGCGGAGTCTTATGAGGCACAGGACAGACCACATTTGGAAAATTATGAGCAATTTTGAGCCCTGTATCTAAAGGATTACTGACCCTGAAGAGGATCCGGAGGAGCTCCACATGAATTATTTCAGGAATGAAAGGTTTAATGTCTGAGGAGCATTTAGTGTTTCTGGGGCTGTGTTGAATGGAGTTCAGAAGGACAATAAGGGGCCTCATTGAAACCTACCAGATAATGGAGAAAAATTTTCCAGTAGTAGAAATGTCCAGGATCTAAGGGCACATGGCAAGACATTGGTTGTGTTTAAAGTAGAGATTGGTAAGGGAGTTAAAGGTTATGGGGAAAATACACCATGATTGAAAGGTGGAACAGAGTCTGTGATATATGAGCAGAATCAGGCCATTTGTCACAGTCTTGGGTTAACAGTACAGGAGCAGGTTGATATGATTTTGAGTTGAACCAGGCATTTGTAGGAAGAAGCTCAGTGCTCTAGCTTGACTGGTTCTGGAATAACAAGAGCAATGCTCCCCAGGCCTACCAATAAATAAGCTCATGGAAAAGTGAGTGCTGTGAATTTGAAAAATGCAGAAGCAGCAAATGTCCAGCAAGTCAGGCAGCATTCGCAGAATGAGAAACATTGAGTTAAGTCATAAATTTTAAATCATCATCTGGGGTTCTTTGTGTGTCTCTACCTGTCCCAGATATTTCCTGAAAGCATTTTATTGGAAACCTATTCTTCATTTCTAAATAAATTAAAGATTTATTGGGGAGAATTCATGGTTGAGGTCTATCCGTGTTTGTTTGACAGTGTAAGTTCCTTAACGAGCTGCCTTTCAGTGGGACCTACGGACATTCCACCTCTTGCATATGGTACCTGCATTAGATCAATGTCGCATTGTCTTCAACAACACAGGCACAGTCATCTATGGAGGTAGGAGCCTTGGTGTGGGGCAGTGATTACTATGAAATTCAATTAAATTGGGGGAATTAATTCTAAAGAGTATTAACTTTATTTTTGAAGGGGAGTTTAAATAAAACATACATCCCTGTCAGTGGTGTCATTTCTGTCTCCTGAACATGGTTTGAAACAAAGAATTTAATGTAATTAATTTCTATGTGTTGGATAAAATATGTCCTTTTCAATTTGTGAGAAATTGGATCCTTTACAATCCACTTACCTTTGCAGTGTTTTACTGGTTCTTGCAGGTGCACACTGAATGCTTGTTTTGGGTTTGGGTGAGTGAACTATTGAGGGCTCACCAACATGGATACACTGTAACCTACTGCTCCAGTCAAAAGTAGTCACTTTTGAGACTATATCTGACTGGAGTAGTAGATTGCAGTCTAACTTCTGAGTTTGGTTATGGATTCATTTGTATAATGGGTGGATAGATGTATCATGAACTGAGATTTGAAAACTATGCAGAATGATGTACTAATACAGTGATGGCACAGGAAATGGTTCTTGGAGCCAGTTGCCTGAAATTGAAGGTTGACTGAGTTAGTCTTGTGTGTTATAATGTTTTTTGTAAATCTTGTAAAATATTTTTCATACAAAAGTTTTTTTTAATAGCAAGAATGAGGTACTTGGACTATTTCGATTTGATTATCTGTCTCCAGTTAAGTAAATCCCTAGTCCTTTACACAACAACAACCAGAACAAAGTTTGGATTGAAGGATCATAGTTACTAGTTGATAAGGGAAATTTTGTTTTCAAAGGAAGTGATTGCTCATTTTTCGAGGTGTAAGTATGAATACAAACAAGGTACTGTATTCTATAAAGTGTTGGTCAGGTTTTCGCTGGAGCATTGCCCAGTGGTGAGACCCTCAGTTGTTTAAAAGCCTTTCTAGTGTTCAAGTACAGGTGACATTCACTAGAAATATATTGGGTTTAAGGAAACCTTCACTTGTAAATGGGAAGTAATTGTGGGGAAAAATTGTAGAGCTTTGGGGAAATGGCAAAGGAGCGTGATTAATTGGGCAGTTCGGTTAAAGTGAGAGCATAGGCATTGGCTGTAAGACTTGCTGCAATATGAACCTCCTGATCTAGGTGAAGTGCTTTATTAATTGGATTAGGCCTGATAGCATAGATTATGTCACTGTGGTATTATAACAGTAAATTCCATGCATATATGCTATTTTGAGTACTTGTGTGCAAGCTGCTCCATGAATCTGACGTGTGAGAGGCTTTATGAATGCAGGCTCTTTATCAGGTTTCATTTTGTTTAGCTATGCTACAGGCAGATGATGAAGATGATTTCTTAGAAGTGAGAATGAAAAGTCCCTTTGGATCGTCTTTCAGGACCTTTGATGCAACTGATTACAAACCAATAGGTGAGAGCCTTGACTTTCCATTTCAGCTTGCTGGATTAATATTATGAGGTGCTTGCTGTATCTTTAAGTGGTTTAATAATGCCACTGGAGTCTTTGTTAGTCGTGGAATTCAGCTTAACTCCTGGTGCTATTGGATCCTGATGCTTTTGCTGTCCAATGTTTCTTCTGAAATTAAGAATGAGGCGTAAAACTTGCTGTTTACGGCTGTTTTACTAAATGTTGCAAGGGCAAACAACAACAAGAAGTGCATTGAGAACAAAGAAAGGACCAGACTAAAAAGATAGTCATAGTCATCTCCTACCAGACTAAAGATAACAGCAAATTCCCTTGATAACAATTAACATATAAAATAGCCAGATTCAAATGACATTACACCTACTACTGAAAACTAAGAAGTTTCTAGAAAAATACTGTACTAGTAACTGTACCATAATTACTGGAAAATCCACTGAACAATTACATGTATATTGGTGATTATATAAAAATACAAGCAAGCGTCGGAAAGTTACACCACAAGAAAGGTAACAATTCTACACCCCAATCCAACAATACTTCATGTTGATTGCTATCAATGCTACATTGCAACTTGATGTTTGCTTCAGATAGTGCCGTTGCATTAACAAGGTGGGCAGAGACTGAGACAATGTTTGTGTTTTGAGGTTATTGTTATTGCCTCATCACAATGTGGGTTAACTGCTTGCCTCCAGAGTTGACTAACTGTAGGCACCACAGCGCGTGTGTTGAGAAAGGGGGAAAAGTCAGAGGTTTGGGAAGCAGTTATGGCACCTAATCTTAACCCTAGTGCAGGGATTCCCAACCTAGGGTTCACTGACCCCTCAATTAACGGCAGGGGGGTCCATGGTATAAAAATGATTGGGAACCCCTGCCCTATAGTGTATGTGACTGAGAAGTAGAAATCAAGAGAATGGAAGTGGGAGGGAGTACATCAAAGTAACCATGGAAGTCCGTGACCTTAGCTGGTCAATAGCCTTTCCCCAACAATAATGGTATTGAAGAGTTGGAGGTGGACCATGCCATGGTGAGAAAAGGTATTGGACCAGATCAAACCACTATTGGAACATCAGAACCAAAGTTGATTACCTTTTCAAGGGTTGGCTATTGCAGCTTGGGGAAAGGATGAAGGTACCTAAGGAGAACCAGTTTTAAGACGTGAATTAGAGGATCGAGCTAAGGCAGGCTTTCCCGGTGTTGGACTTGCTCAGGCACCTATTAAATGTACAGCATGGTGACCAAGATGGTTTGTGGAATAGTATGTGAGGTAAAAAGACTCACAAAAAGAACTGCCTCTTGCAGTGTCTACAATATTCTCTACAAATAAAGATTGAGTTAATTATATTACTCAGACCAATTTCCAAGCAATGATAATGCTATGGTGCTATGAGACATGTTTGCTCTACTGATAATGTGCTGACACGTCATTATTACTGAATTTCCTTGATCCAAAGTTTATTGCTTACAGTTAACATAACCTCTCTCAAATTGAAATAAGTTTTGCTGCATTAACTGGAGTGATTACTGTTTTTGTCCTTTGTGCTTGTTGAGCTGAGGTTGGGATTTGGAAAATATCTTCATTTCAGGCACCTAGCTGAGGTGATGTGATGGCTTATAATTTACAGTGAAGTAACATTTGAATATTTGCTTTTCAATCCTCATTTTTAAAGCAACACTTGACGTGAAGAGGAATATTTTCGATTTGTGCACAGACACGAAGGACTGCTATCTGGCAGTGATTGAGGTAGGGCAGTTTCCTGTGTATAATTTGTTAACTCTTAAACCCTGGCAGCAGGAGTATTATTATTATTATTATAGATCATTACTTTAAAATAGATATACAAGATCATTATTTTAAAATAGACTTTCCCTCCTGAATAGACCTTGTATTTCATTAAAAAGGGCTCGTGTTGTGTGTGAATTGACAGACAATAAGCCAAGTATGACATTACCTGCATCAAATAGCAGATTACAAGCAAGATCCCTGAGTGGTTCTTAATGTCTCCCCATTCTGTCTCAAGGTTATGACCCTAGTTCTGCTTAGTTTATCACAGGCAGGAGTAAAATTGAGAAATGAATTACTTGGGAGCGTGAGACTGCTATTCTGGGTGAATATTGGGAGAGAACGATGATGTTTTGGATGAAAAGTACCAGGTCTAGTTTCCCCACTTGTTTTATGCTTGGAGTAGTCTCGAACAATCTTGGCTTCCCACCAGGAAGGGAAGGAATTCTGGGTACACTTTGTAAAAGCAGCAAAGCACATTCATTGCTGGCTCTGGGGCTTACTATCAATAAATTACCCATCTTCCTGGGCCCAAGTTGGTTACATGCATCACATTTCACTGCTTCAAATGAGCTAGTTGGCATTATTTTACAGATTTTTAAAATTTTAACATTGAATTTAATATTAAACTTCATTCTTCGGTCATCAAGTGGTCAGCTTGGGATGTTATCAAATTCCTGTGGTGATAACTTTCAGGGTGCGTTAACTGAGCAGCTAATTGTCCTCTTGAAATTTAGGTTGTGGAAAACCCACATCTCTATTTAGATCAAGTGAGCATCCATCTAGTTAAAAATCAGACACAAGGAATGAACGCAGGAATAGGCCATTCAGCACCTTCTGCCTGCTGTACCTTTCATTAAAATTATCTCTGGCCTACTTCAGCACATCTTTCCTGCATTAACCCCATATCCCTTCATCTTTCATATCTTAAAAGCTTTATTGATCTTTGTCTCGAATGTACTCAGCAACTGAAATTTCTTTTGGTTTCAAGAATCACTGTTAACTTTGTGAAGAACTTTCATCTCTGTCCTCCTTTGATTTCTGACATCTAATTAGGAGGAGCATTAATTCCTCATCTACCCAGTTAGGCTTGTTTAGGATTTGTATTTGAATGAGATCACCACTAGAGGGTGTGAGCTAAATCTGCTTATTCTCTCCTTGTACATTCCAGGAATCACTTGACTTCACTCTAACCTTGTGGACTTCCTATCTAATATTCCAGGTGTAATTTCACCGGGACCCTGCATACTGACAGTAAACCTTTGTGGTAATAAACCTGATTCTGATTCAAATCTTCTTGCACTAAAGGCAAAAGTATTATTTCCCTTTCCAATTACTTACAGAGCCTACATTTTAAATTCCAGCACAAGACATCTTGTCTCAAAATACTAGCACCTTCTAATCTCGTTACTTGCAAACATACTGTTCTTCTGATTTTTTTTCTCTCTATGAAGCAGGATGACCTCACATCAGTCTACATTGTATTTCAACTGGCACATTCTTACCCATTCACTTGGTCTGTCTATATCCCCCGAGGCCTTTTGTGTCCTCTTCACAGCCCAAACTGACAGCTGCCTTTATATTATAGCAAGCTTAGATATCTTGCACGTATTTCGATTATCCAAATCATTTGTGTGGATCATGACTGTGGCTTCAATACCAATCCTAATCCCAGCTTCCCAACCTGAAAATTACTCATTTACCCACACTGTTCTTTGTGCACTAACCACTCCTCAAAGCACATACTTAGCCCTAATACTATGTGGTCGCATTCAGTTTAATCGGTCAGTATAGATGTTGTGTCTTAGCTGTCTAGATACACAAGCCAGGGCAGTACAATATGGAGAGGAAGCTGTTGCCCATATAGCAAGCTCCACCTCTCCACACATCTGATGAACCCAAAAGAACGGCAGAGACCAATACAGTTTGGCACCAGCATTGTCACAGAAGTGCCAGTCAGCGTGAGCTCAACGTAGGACTGCCTTAGGGACTCCAGCTCTGGGTTTACTGCTGAAGCCTTCCCCATGAGTGGAAATAGCCAGAGGGCAATGGAGGTTTGAGATCAGAGTTCTCCTTCTTGATGAGCCCCATCTGCCCAAAGCGACTGGTTTTAAGGCACCAGAAACCCGCCTCTGCCCCTTCTCCTGTCAGTAGAAATGGTTCCACCACACATGAAGACCAGGAGCTGGACGTGGTTGTCAGAGGCTATTTGAGTCACGTACCATTGGGAGCATTTAATAGGTAGCGGAGTTTGTCCCCATTACCACTCCCAGGTAGAACAACCTTAAGGAATATTATCCAAGCAAGTCTGGGCTTGAGGAATGACAATTTAGCCTAGCTGCTGTGATTAGTGTTGTAAATGCGGGTGTGTGGGAGTATAGAATTAGGAGCTGCAGTCTCAGAATAAGGAGTACATTCAAGATGGGTAGGGGCTTTGAATGTATAAAATAAACAGAATTGATTTCTAGATATTAAGGGAATGGAGGGACATAGGAATAGCGCAAGAAGGAGGTGGAAGATCCACTGTGGACTTAAAGCATGCTGGAGAATGCTCAGGGGCCCAAGTGACCTACTTTTCCTGTTGTGTTCTTGGAGCAGCTAACAACTGAAGCTGCAAAACATCCTTGTGTAAAATCTCCCTCTCTCTGATCTATCAAACTGCACTCCCAGAGCTAGTCTGGTCAGTCCATTAGCACTTTCCTGCTTTTTTCTTTGGAGTGAAGGAGGATGAGAGGTGACTTGATAGAGATGTAGTACAAGATGAGAGGCATCAATTGAGTGGATAGCCAGATACTTTTTCCTAGGGCAGAAATGACTAATACAGGTCCACAATCCCTTATCTGAAATCCGAAAAGCTCGGAAAACTGAAGTTTTCTTCGTGGAGTGTAGAGCATGTTGTAACAAGGCTTGTTTGGCGCGCCAACAGCTGACATCACTCAGATGTGACATGACAGCACTATCAGAGGCCGCCAGACATCAGTTGTGGCTCAGCGCTCATACTGGTAACATTGACGAATTTGCCAAGATAATATCTGATGAAAACCTTAGCCTTGAACAAATTTACAATGCTGATGAGAGAGCAACAGCAGGTTTCAAAGATGCTAAGGACAGGTTAACTATTCTCGGGTGTACCAATGCAGCAGGCACACACAAGGTGAAGTTGGCAATGATTGGAAAAAGCCAACATCTGAGATGTCTGAAAGATTGTTTAGACATAAACCTGTGTTAATGAGACAGATGACAGTTGAAAAAGTCTTTAAAAACGCCGTCTGTCGTAGTGCTGCTTCATAAATTGAGAATCCTGTTCCTGGCCCATCAGGTACCTGTACGTATTTAGCTTAGTTTGAACCTGTATATGTCCTAGAGTATTTACGTTCTACATTTATTCCAATAAGTCATTTACCATCTGTTTGACTTGGTTTGTTTGAAGCTGTATGTTTTTATGTTTTTGTTGGAAATAAAATGTACTAATGTATTTATGGTCTATAATTGTCCCACTATTTCATTTATCAGTATATTACTCTATAAATAAACTGTAATAGTATTTGTAAAAGAGTGCAGATCGGGAAAACCTGGAAGTTCTCTCTCCAGCACTGGTTGTTTGAGCATATACAGACATTTTTCTTGTCATTATTCCCTAATCAATACAGTATAACAACTATTTACATAGCATTTACATTGTATTAGGTATTATAAGTAATCTAGAGATGATTTAAAGTGTACGGGAGGATGTGCGTAGGTCCGGAGCTCCCCCAGGTCCTAAAGTCCATCCGCACTGAGACAAGTTAATTATCAATTTTCTGAAATCTGAAAAATTCTGAATTCTGAAATGCAACTGGCCCCAAGAATTTCGGATAAGGGATTGTGGGCCTGTACCAGACGGCCTAATTTTAAACACAAGAAAATCTGTAGATGCTGGAAATCTAAAGAAACAGACACAAAATGCTGGAGGAACTCAGCAGATCAGGCAGCATCTATGGACAAGAGTGAACAGTCAACATTTCGGGCTGAGGTCCTCCTTTGGGACTGAGGGAAGGGGTGAGTGAGATGCCTGAATTAAGAGGTGGGGGAGGAAAAATAGGCTAGCTGGAGGGTGATAGGTGAGCCAGGTGGGTAGGAAAGGTCAAGGGCTGGAGAAGAAAGATCTAATAGGAGGGAAGAGTGGACAGTAGGAGAAAGGGAAGGAGAAGGGGACCCCGGGGGAAGTGATGGGCAAGTGAGAAGAAGTAAAAGGTCAGTGGGGAATGGAGGAAGGGGGGCTGATTTTGTTCACTGGAAGGAGAAATCGATATTCATACCATCAGGGTGGAGGGCACCCAAATGGAATATAAGGTGTTGCTCCTCCACCTTGAGGGTGGCCTCATCTTGGCACATAGAAACAGGAATGGGAATCAGGATTAAAATATTTGACCACCGGGAAGTCCCCCTTGTGGCAGTTGGTGTGGAGGTGCTCGGCAAAGTGATCCCCCAATTTATAACTGGTCTCACCAACGTAGAGGAGGCCGCATCAGGAGCACCAGACACAATAGATGACCCCAACAAAGTTGCCTCACGTGGAAGGTCTGTTTGGGGCTCTGAATGGAGGTGAAGGAGGACATGTATGGGCAGGTGTAGCACTTGGGCCACTTGCAGGGATAAGTGCCTGGAAGGAGATTAGTGGGGAGGGACTAATAGACCAGTGAATCATGGAGGGAGCGATTCCTGTGGAAAGCAGGAAGAGGGGGAGGTAAAGATAAAGGCCTAATTTTAAGCTGATTTGAGGAAAGTATACAGGAGTGTGGGTGACAGAAGTTTCTTTACACAGTGGAGAACACAGATCATAGGAAAAAAATGGAGGTCTATGTAGGAGGGAAGGGTTAGATTGATCTTAGAGTTAGTTGAAAGGCTGGCACAACATTCTGGGCCAAAGGACCTGTACTGTACTGTATTATTCTATGTTCGGCTATGAAATCAACTCCATGAAACACTTGTTTCTTAGTTCCCCTTAAAACTTGACAGGGTTCCTAATCACCATATTTTCATTTGCACATATACTTGGTTAATAATGCTCCTGTGATGACCCTTTACTGATGTTAAAAGAACACAATATTTGCTTGTTTTTGTAGAGTAAGCTATGGCCAATTATTTAAACCCATTCTCTGACCTTAAACACCCATGTCAGGTAGTATGTAATGTTGCTTGGTCAATTAATGCTTCACACTGTTTTGCAGAATCAAGGCAGCAGCATGGATGCCCTGTCAATGGACACTGTCTGCAGGCTGTATGAGGTGGGCCGTCAGCGGTTGGCTGAGGAAGAAGATGAAGAAGAAGATCAGGTTTGTATAATATTAATAGATTCTCAAACAGTTAAGTATTACACGCCAATACTTAGACTCTGGTCATGATAGGGCAGTTGTCATTGCTCTTAATTTCATTCACTATCATTTGGCCCTGGCACACCAAGTACATGTTTCACGTTGCTCTGTTGGTTCTGTGAGCTGTTCGGGATCAGATCGAGTAGAGTTACAAGTTTGATGTTTTGGGGGGTGGAGGAGAGCAATGTTTTGTTGTGACGTTAAATGTTAGTTTGCTTTCATGGCAGGAGAATGCTACTAGTAGGACAGTTTTCACAGATTTGTTGCTGTTGCCTGTCTTTTTATTTAAGAATGTGCTCTTCTTCTTTCATTGCCTCTGCAAATCCCAGTCTAGGTAATTTGTCTCCACATGAGCAGACTTTTTTTTTTTTTTACCAGAGTTGTATCTTAAAGTTCCTTGGCCCTGAACACTTAGAAAAACAGATTTCAAGATATTAAGAGATCAGCTTTCTTTATCACATGGACTTTGAAACAGTGAAATGCGTTGATTGTGTCAACGATTAACACAGTCCAAGGATTGTGCTGGGAGCAGCCCACAAGTGTTGCCATGCTTTCAACATAGCATGTCTACAACTCACTAACCCTAACACTGATCACAGCAAGAAAGTACAGATAAATATGATTAATGATGCATAGCAGAGGGAAAACCTTTTTACTTGTAAATATTGCAGATAAACCAAATGGTAGAACAGTCAGAAAAATCATCATTTTTATCAACTTCATATATTTTAGCACAAAATTACTGCATTAGCCACCCTCACCCCTTCTATTCCACCACAAAGCTACAACTTGTCTTTGGAAACGCAGCACAACTAACTTTCACTTCGTCATTTCTGGGCATGACTGGTGTGATGCTCTAGCTGTCTCTGAGGAAACTGGCTAGCTGGATCACGCAGAAGGGGCACTCAGGAGTCTACGGCATTGCTGAGTACCTTGGAATCATGTATGGGCCACACTTAGTCAGATTACCTCACAGAAAGGAGTTAAGTTTTTTTGCTTTCCAGGTTAATCTATTGTTCATAATATTAATTCATATGGTGGCATTCAAACTCGTGCCTCTAGATCAGGAGTTTTATGCCGTGTACTACCATTAACCGAAGGGTCCATTGACCGCAGGTTGGGAACCCCTGCTCTCTATCAGTGGTCAGGCCTCTGCAAACTTGTTTTGGTAATTTAATCTTGTTCAACAATGCAAAAGAAATGTTAAGGATTATTTCAGTGTGAGACTGTGAGATGAAATCTAAAATTAGCTTGCCTGGGTAACAATGTAACCGGCCACTGTTAAGCAACCTTATTGGGAATTACCATGTTGAATATTTCAACTTCTGCATGATCTGCATTGAGTCTTTTCTTGTCAGTGGCTATTAAATTTTGAGAATGTGACTGAACAAAGCTGTGGCGAACAGAGGTTGCTTGACTGGGGTTTGGATCTGTTAGCAAATATCCCTGCCTAGGATCAGCCCTTCACCTGGGAGGAGGAAAATACCATCTACATCACTGCACCACGTCAAGCAAGCTGCCCCAGGTTTGGCTGCTGCTCTGCACCAAGGTAGATGTCTTTGGCTGGAACATAAGTGTCACTGGCTGGCCACACAGACCTTTAAGCCAGGATGGAAGAAAGAGTTTTCAAATCAGTGCTGCTGAAGGAGATGCCTCTTCCGTTTGACCTGTTCCATAGATTCTCACTTGGTAGCAAGGGTTTGCTGGTACAAGTTGTACCGGATTCCAACAGAAATCTCTGCCATTGCAAAATAAGCCGGGGAAATAAGTCCAGAAATGACTGAGACAGCGTTAAGGACAGCGTTAAAATTAGATTTGAGATTTTCAGAGTGGTGTCTCCTTCACAGAAGAGTGACAGTAATTGTTAGAGTAATACAGCGGAGAAACAGGCCCTTTGGCCAACTCTTCCATGCCGACCAAGGTGTCATCCAAATTAGTACCATTTTCCTGTATTTGACACATATCTCTAAACTTTACATTCCATCTATTTGTCTAAATGTCTTTTAAATATTATGTTTGTCCCCATCTCTGGCAGCTCATTCCATCTACCTACCAGTCCGGAGGAACTCAGCAGGTCAAGCAGCATCTATGGATGGGAAAAACAACCAACATTTCGGGCCGACCCTTCACGGTGAAGTCCTGATGAAGGGTTTTAGCCCAAAACTTCAACTGTCTATTCTCCCCCCCTCCCACAGATGCTGCCCGATCTGCTGCGTTCCTCCGGCATTTTGTGTGTTGCTGTAGATTTGCAGCATTTACAGAATTTCTTGTTTGTCATGTACTTACCATTCTTTATATGGATATTGTTTTCTCTCTGATCCTTTTTAGACTCCCCTAACCAGAAAAAAACAACTGTGACCCCTCAGCTTACTAATGCCCCATTTTATCAACGCCACGGTCCGGGAGCAGAGTCGGGAGGTGAGGGGTGGTGGTGTCCCAGTTCTCCCTAGTAAAGCCTGAACCTTCCAGTCCCAGTAACATTCTCGTGAATCATTCGTAACATCCCAACACTTGTTCTCAGTGCCCTAAATAATGAAGACAACTGTGACAAAAGCCACCTTCGCCACTACCTAGTCTACCTAGATAGAGCTATGTATCTGTGTGCGTCGCTCTCTCTGTTCTACAACGCTCTCCAGGGCCTTATAATTTGGAATTCTTCCATCAAAAAAGTGAAGCCAGATTAGTGGGGGATTAGTAAGTTTAGTGTTTATTTGCTCCTTTAGGGCTGTTAAAGGGATGTGAAGTGATGGTAAGAGTTTAGTAAATAGACAAGATACAGATCAGGTAATTGAAGATGGAACACGTTCACTGGGCCTCTTCCTGTTTCTGAAACTTTTAAGTTTTACACATTTTGAAGGAAGGATTGACCAGATAATGAACAAAGTTAGTGATATTGTTACTGTCGCAGGAGGAAGAGGAGGAGGAGGAGGACGATGATGACGATGATGACGACGATGATGACTCCGAAGATGATCTAGACGACTTGGATACTGACCCATTGCTGGAGGGCGAGGATGAAAACAATGGGAGCGAGGCGAATGCAGCTGAGGATGGTGAGCAGGACTTCACACCATCTGACGAGGAGGAGCTAGAGGCCCTGCTGGGTAATGGCGAAGATGATGCTGGGGAGGACGACGAGGATGATGATGAGTGGGAGGACATTCTTGAAGATTGTAAGTGTTTTTTCACATTGACGTACAGTTACAAGAAAAAGTTTGTGAACTCTGCAATTACCTGGTTTTCTGCATTAATAACTCATAAAATGTGGCCTGATCTTCATCTAACTAGCCTAAATAACATGCAAACAATTGTACTAGTTCTCATCAGTACTGAATACACCATTTAAACAATCACAGTCTAGGTTTAAAAAAAGTATGTGAACCTCTGGGGTAATGCCTCTACAAAAGCTATTTGGAGTCAGGTGTTCCAATCAATGAGATGAGTTCGGAGGCGTAGGTTGTAGGGGTGCCATGCCCTATGAAAAAGACACACAAAGTCAGGTTACTGACAGAGCCTGCTCTTCTCAAGAAAGACCTGTTATGTGCACCTTGCCTTGATCAAAACAACTTTCAGAGGACCTTAGAAGAAGAATTGTAGAGATGCATGAAGCTGGAAAAGGCTACAAAAGCATTTCTAAAGACCTGAATGTTCATCAGTCTCCAGTACGAGAAATTGTCCACAAATAGAGGAAACTCAGTACTGTTGCTATTCACCCAAGGAGTGGGCATCCTACTAAGATCACATGGAGAACACAAAGTGCAATGCTGAAAGAGGTGAAAAAAGAACCCAAGGGTAACAGCAAGAGACCTGCAGAAATCTATAGAACTTGCTGAAGTCTCTAATGTGTCCACTATAAGAAAAACACTGAGCGTAAATGGTGTACCTGGAAGGACACCATGGAGGAAGCCATTGCTCTCCAAAAAGCATATATTGCTGCATGTCTTAAATTTGCAAAAGACCAGCTGGATGTTCCACAACACTTCTGGGACAATGTTCTGTGGACAGATGAGACACAAGTTGAACTTCTTGGCAGAAAGTACTATGTTTGGAGGAAAAGGGGCACTGCGCACCAAAACTTCATCCCAACTGCGAAGCAAGTTGAAAGGAGCATCATGGTTTGTGGCTACTATGCTGCCTCAGGGCCTGGACAGCTTGCAATCATTGAGGGAACAATGCGTTCCAAATTGTATCAAGACATTTTACAGGAGAATGTCAGGGAAGCAGTCCATTGTCTGAAGCTTAACAGAAGTTGGATGATGCAACAGGACAATGATCCGAAAGACAAGAGTAAATCAACAACAGAATGATTGAAAAAGAACATTTATTTTGTGTGGAATGGCCAAGTCAAAGTCCTGACTAATCCAATTGAGATGCTGTAGTGTAACCTGTAGAGGACTGTTCATGCAAGGTTTCCCAGAAGTATTGATGAACTGAAACTGCTTTGTATGGAGGAATGGTTTAAAATTCCTCCTCGTCTTCCTGCTTGTCTGATCAGCAGCAACAGAAAACGTTAGGTGGACGTTATTTCTGCTAAAGGAGAGTCTACCAGTAATTAAATACAAGGGTTCACATACTTTTCCCAGCCTGGACTGTGAATAGTTAAGCAATGTGTTCAATAAAGACATGAAAAGTACAATTGTTTGCGTGCTATTAGTTCAGGCAGATTGTGTTTGTCTATTATTGTGACTTAGATGAAGATCACACCATATTTTATGAGTAATTAATGCAGAAAACCAGGTAATTACAAAGGGTTCACAAACTTTTTCTTGCAACTGTATTTAGATCTGACTCCCAACAAAGTTTCTAAATGTGTAGACTCTGCATTGCTGTTCATGGACAAATGAAGCTCATAACTTTTGTTTGTCCACCTGGCACTCACCCCGTTCCCTGCTCCTTCAGCACCTTCCCTTCTCCTTGACAATGGACACAAGAGAATGCAAGCTGATGTTAATGGAGAGCATTAATCACTCATGAGCAGCAAAGCATCCCAAAGCTCTCCACAGACACAGAATGATTTCAGAGTGTGGTCACTTATCATGCAGGGAGGTGGCTGGTCTGTTTTCTATCCTGCCAGGACAATAGGAACAGCATTTTGTAAAACTACTGATTTGAGGAGATCTTCGAAACAGTGCCATGGGGTCCATCCAGAAAGGTGAACAGTGCCAGTTTAATTTATGCAAGTGGCAGCTGGTCGACAGTGCTCTGTTGATGCTTGCACCCAGAGTGGGCTAGGCTCTTATGCTAACCCTATCAAATTAAGTACTCAAGTTCTGACTCGTAGCTGACGTTAAGAGGTGAGTAATGCCTTGGCAACATGGTGAGCATCTCTGCACAAGTTTTCCTAAGCCCTTTTACCAGCAGGCGATGTCCTATTTGGTGTATTCGCATGGTTGGTATTCAATGATGTGGTTTCAAGGGGTAAGGAGAAGAGAGTCCATAGCAAAGTAGCTAAAACCCAGTGAAATTCCACGTTTAACTAAGCTTTGGATCATTTGTCGTAGTGGTTACTAATTGTTCCCTTTTCTTAACCCAGCAGATAGCACGGATAACTCTGACCTGGAAGATGATGTCATCCTGTCCCTAACTGAATGAATGTTCCACGTGAATTGGTGGACCCAACAAGAATTGAGGTGCCCAAGTGTAAGGCACATCCCTCCCTAGGGAAAGCAAAGCAAGCGTAATGAACGTTTTTTTCAGGGTCCGTGAGTTCAGTCCTGAAATATTCACACGCAGAGAGGGGAACAGAGCTGGAACAAATCTAATTATCAAAGTAGTGCTACCTTTCCCGTCGAATTGTGTGAAACTGAAGAGACTGTTCAGCTGCTGCAGGCTGTAAGCTGTGGAAGAACCGTGCCTCAGAGGTAGAGAAGTTGTGCATGGTGTGGCCGTCACAGCTTCAGGATATGGAGACACAGTGCATTTAAAGCAGAGAACTTTTTTTTTTATGGATTTTCTAGGGGACATTTGTTTGTGTGTGAGTGTGTAAATATAAATATATATAAAAGAAAAGAGCCATATATTGAGGATGGTCATAATGAAGAATTGGGCTGTAATTTTCCATTTGTAATGTCAAAAAGTAAAGCTTTGAAACTGAGTTCAATGCCCTGCTCACTGCATCCTGCTAATGCTCGTCTTTTAACATTAAGGGCCCTCTCAATCAGTGTTACAGAAAATAGTTTGTGCTTTCGTTGCCATAGTGTCTTGGGTGTAATAAGTGTTGGTAAATTCATCAGGATCTTGAGACACAAGATGAACAGATATGCCAATAAGTGATCAGTTTGAATTGAAATTCCAAGTGACTAATGTGAATAGCAGTTGTGGCTCTGTGTTTCCCTTGTATCTGGCACATCTCCTCCACATCCAACCTGCATTGACAATCAAGGTACACATCATGGAGTTCTTTTTGTTTTAACTTGTCTTTACTGTCGATCCAGCACCAGCCAAAACATCTTTCAAAAGAGCTAGAAGAGAGGAAAAAAAGAAAATGAGCTGCCTCATCATAACTAAGTAAAAGCTGATCGGGTTTCATGGACTGCATTATTGAACACAAAGCATGTAACTTTCTGCTTGGGATTTCAGAATGACTATTCCTGAGTTCTGAGTGCAGAGCACAATTCTCCTGACAGTTGTGAGTGGGTGCTAACTGGACATTTTCTTTAAATGCATTTGAGAGTATGCACAAATGAAGTGCACAAGTACAATGTGTGATACCATGTGTGCACACTGTTCCCAGGTATGTACATGCAAACATATATGCAGACAAGCATAGACACATTCGCAAATTCTGTTTGCTCCTTGCTCATCGTTAACTCCACTGATAGTATTGCCTTACAAAGTTAAGGAGAAATGCTGACCTGTGGAACGAACACAGTTAAACATCACAACTAGCCAGTGACGCCAGCACCACAGTGATGAGGATCCACTCTGCACAGAGATGGGAACTCCCTATATCTGCAACCAGTCTGCAGAGTGAGAGATATTATGTGTCCCACTCTCAGTTCTGCTGAAGATGATAGTTACTTGTTCCTTTTTCAGTCTTCTGCTTGGTTCCAAGCATGAAGAAACTCCTTTAATGCTTCAGTAATTAATAACTTTCTTCCATCGTCTACTATTTCCTAGTTTGTCATCTTTCTCTTTTCTAACGGTACCAGCTAATTCCCCAGTGGTGGGACCTGCATTTCTATCACTGGTCAATTTATGGAAAAGAGAGGGTGACCTGAGGTGAAAGATACCTTGTAGTTCTCAAATAGACCAGGTTAATCAGTGTTTGGGCAGAGTTCCTGGGGATGATGACAAACTTTAGTGTATATCTGAGTGAACAATTCATTCACTGTTTACAGGTGATGGTTTGGACTTGACTCAGATTATACTTCCATCAAAATTTTAATTTCATATGGTTCTAAGATATTCGTTCTGTAACCTCAAAGATGTCTCTGTTGTCTGCCCTGGCTGCTCTTTGATGCACATCTCATTTTCTTCAAGTGTTTCTCCCAGTGGCTGCCTTCGGGAGAGATGCTGGTCACAGTTATAACAACTGAGTAACCAAGCCCCTGATATCTCAACTTAAAGATGGTAGGTTTTAGATTACCTTCCTCTACACCTCCCTCCAATCCCTTTTTGAGGTTTCCCTTTATTTGTTCAACTGAAGTAGACCCAAAAAGAGGCCTTACTCTCAACTTTTCCAAGCAGAATAATTATAATCTGCTGATGTCTTATTGGTATAGCAGCAGCATTATATACAAGTAGCTTGGAGTGGTGTAGAATATTACTTCCTCTTCAAACTTGTCCTTCGATATTAGTCTCCAAGTATTAATGTACTTGAGCAAGTGAATGGATAAAATGTTTTAGCATTTGTCCCTTGAATAATGAAAGAAGTTGTGTTTCATTGACAGGAATGAGATTTGGGTGGGTAACACTCAGCTTTCAACTTCTATCAATGTTGGCCAGCATAAGAAACTTTTGAATCGCCTGAGAAATTACCTTTCTCATGAGTTGCCTTTTTTCTGTGATGCAGCAAGATTCAGTAATCCTGCTCAGTGCCCATTGGATGGCTAATGAAAGAAATGTCATACCAATGCAGCTGGAGAGGTATCTGCGTGCATTGTTCCAAAGAGCCTTGGGCTGTTTATGTAATCTTAACGTATTTAAATCACATTCACTTTCACAGAATCTAAGTGCCCCAGTAACCTTTAACCAGCCTGTAGGGTGATATTCAAATGCAATAAGCCAGTAAATTAAAAAGAAAAGGCTTCTTGGACTGGTATGTCTGGCCTTCAAGGGCCAAGCTCTGTGGCTAGAGAAGAGTGTGCAGAGTTTGTCATACAGAGTGTGTCATACTGTCCCAGCCTGAGCGTATTGGGAAACTGCAGAAGGATATGTACTATCTAATGCAGGATATTGCTCCTTGGTGGGGTGGGACGATCTTCATCCTGTGCTACTTTACTGTGGCAATATAGAGGAAGTTTCTCAGTACTTATTCTGTATCGTACACCAACTGAGCAGTATTGATGCTGACTACTGAATTCTTGGTGGAGGGGAGAAGAAGTTCCTTTTCCCCAAGTGTTGTCATCCATTTCACCAACCTAAAACTCTCCGGGGTAAGCAATTGCCCAAAATTAGCCTCAAGACCATCATAGATGAGGTCACAAATGTAATTTTTGAATGAGAAGCTCATACCCTGAGTTGGACTAGCCTTGTTATACCTATGCTGCTGCGAACGGTAGCAGAGGTAGAGTGGGTCAAATCTCATTAATGCACTGACATTGTCTATGGGTTTGCAGGAGTGAGGGGTGTGATATTACGTGAGCAACACCATGAGAATGATACCAGATAGATGGAATCAATTCTCCCTCCTTGCTGCAGCTTCTGGCTTTTGACCCAATGATTGTAGAACAAGGTTCTGCCACAAAGTGGTGCTGGAATACAAGTGCTGGTTGCTTGCAGCAGTAGCAAGGCAAGTGATGTCATTGTTTCAAAAGAAACAATCTAATTATTTTCCTTTTTTTTTCCAGATCTAGTTGAGCAGGACAGGGTCTCCACTTAGCCCTGACTTGGGCTGTTAATGGCAATGCACACATTACGGTAGACTGTCTCTTCGGGTGGGGAGGAGAAAATATATAAAGCAAAACATTGAAAGCTCATTAGCAGGAAAAAAAAACAAACAAGAACCAGGTCTTATTTCATGCGTTTACCTAAGAGGTGCATCAATATTTTTGTGCATTTTCCTGTAATTTACAAATGTGTGATACAAAGCACAAACTGTAAAAAGATTAGGCCTTGTACAGAATTCAGCTGAAATATTTTTATTACTGAAAATGAAACAAAATAAAGATTAAGAATTATAAAATCTTTTGTTTCTGTTATTAGCTTTTGTGTTTGTTTTATTAGAAAGCAGATTTGTGTCCACACAGTTTATCTTCTGACCTCGAGGTATCCCAAAGTTCTTTGTAGCCATTGAACTCTTAACAGTTTGGACGTGGAAAAATTGTGCAAACAACAATGAGGTGGATAATGATTTAGTGATGGAGGATGAAATATTGACTAAGATCCAACAGAGCCTTCATGTTATTCTGTCACTCAGTAAGTAAGTGGATCTGAGTTTACAGAACTAACATTAATAAGAACACAACGCACATCAAAATGCTGGAGGAACTCAGCAGGCCAAACAGTATCCATGGAAAAACTATAGTCGACATTTCAGGCCAAGACCCTTCATCGGTCCTGATCAACTGTTCTAGTTAGCCTGCTACACTCCACTCAGTCTATGACCACTGTCACTGCACTGCAATGTAAACACTTGAAACTACTGTTTACAATGCTGTTTACATTGTAAATACATGCTGGTATTTATGCATAATTCATGCCATATCTCTAACTGTATATTTTATATTTTTTTGCTGCTTGTTGCATTGCACACTGACACTCCACAGCAAATTCCTAATAATGTGTAAATGTACATGGTAAATGAAGTTGGTTCTTGATCCTAGGAAAAATTTTATTAGAGTAGAAAGGGCAGAAAGCATTTGTAAAGCCTGTTGCCTGGACTTAGAACAGTTATAACAAGAGACTAGAATGTAGGGAACTGAGCAGTGCAGCTGTTAAAAACTTACCCAGCCATAGCCAGTTCAGTCCCAACCCAAGGAGCTTGGGGCAATTACCCAGGCTCTGCCCTGGCTTAACACCCACATTCAGCTCTTCCAACACTTCTATTGCCCATGTGGTTTGATAAATGAAAATGGAGGCAAGGCATTCAGCCCTGCTTCCACCATTCAGTAAGATCGTGGCTGGTCAGCACTATCTTCATGCACTAATTCCATATCCCTCAATACCACTGCCCCCCTCCCCCTGCATAGTTCTAGATTACAGTGGATCTCTCTCCCTGTGACTTCATTGTTCACTAGGTTGTAACCACAGAATCAGCAAAGATTTCTTGCATCTTTATTGTCTACTTTGTTTCCTGTACAGCCAGTAGCCACTTTGTTAGGTACACCTTATTAATGCAAATATCAGCCAGTTGTGATCTCTTCCTTCAGTTAGTCCTGACGAAGGGTCTCGGCCTGAAACATCGACTGCACCTCTTCCTACAGATGCTGCTTGGCCTGCTGCGTTCACCAGCAACTTTGATGTGTGTTGCTTCCAGATGAAGTAACACTTCACCTGCGAATCTGTCAGGGTCATCTGCTGTATCCAGTGCTCCCAATGCGGCCTCCTCCACATTGGTGAGATTCAATGTAAACTGGGGGACCATTTTTTTTTCCATGTCTGCTCCGTCCACCAAAAGTGGAATTTCCCAGTGGCCAAGCTTTTTCATTGCTATCTGCATCCAGGAGGCCGTGGATGCAGACTGGGAGACCATTTCACTGAATGCCTACGCTCTGTCCGCCAGAGAAAACAATCTCCCAGTGGCCACACATTTTAATTCTACGTCCTATTCCCATTATGATATGTCAATCCATGGCCTCCTCTACTGTCAAGATGAAGCCACGCTCAGGTTGGAGGAACAACACCTTATATTTTGTCTGGGTAGCCTCTAACCTGATAGCATGAACATTGATTTCTCTAACTTCTGTTAATGCCCCTGCTCCCCTTCCTACCCCATCCCTTATTTATTTACGTATTTATTATTCTTCTCCCCCCCCCCGCTTTTTTTTATTCTCTCTCTGTCCCTCTCACAATCACTCCTTGCCTGCTCTCCATCTTCCTCTGGGTTCTCCTCCCCCATTCTTTCTCCCTAGGCCTCCTGCCCCATGATCCTCCCCCTTCTCCAGCTCTATATCCCTTTTGCCAATCAGTTTTCCAGCTCTTAGTTTCATCCCTCCCCCTCCTATCTTCTATTATTTTGGATCTCCTCCTCCCCCACCCACTTTCAAATTTCTTACTATCTCTTTTTTCAGTTCATCCTGACGAAGGGTCTTGGCCCGAAATGTCAACTGTACTACTTCCTATAGATGCTGCCTGGCCTGCTGCGTTCCACCAGCATTTTGTGTGTGTGTTGCTTGAATTTCCAGCATCTGCAGATTTTCTCGTGTTTGACCTTCTATAGCTTGTTCTCCTTCCACTCCCCCCACCTAATTCTGGGATCTTCCCCCTTCCTTTCCAGTCCTGATGAAGGGTCTCAGCCCAAAACGTCAACCTGTTGTCATAGTTTTTCACTTCACGACCTCCCTGTGTTCATGTAATTGCAGCTTTGGTGTCTCACTGACACTATTGTTTCCAAACTGCTATTTTAAAACCCTATTTACATGTGTTTCACTGCTGTCTTCTGCAATCTCCAACCACACAGAGATCCTGTGGAACAGCCTCTCAAGACCAACAGCCTCCTAATGCAATGTTTACAGTGTTCATTGACTATTGAGACAAAACTCGTTCTAAATATCAAAACTTTTGTTAATGACCCTCATTTGAATTTTTATTTCATTGAGAGAAATTGTACAGTAACAGGCCCTTCTGGCCTAACGAGCCCACACTCTCCAATTATACCCATGCGACTCAATTATCCTGCACGCCCTTTTCTCACTGTTACCATCAGGCAGGAGGTACAGAAGCCTGAAGGCACACACTCAGCGATTCAGGAACAGCTTCTTCCCCTCAGCCATCCGATTACTAAATGGACATTGAAGCTTTGGACACCACCTCACTTTTTTTTTCAGTATACAGTATTTCTGTTTTTTTCACATTTTTAAAAATCTATTCAGTACATGTAATTGATTTACTTGTTTGTTTATTATGTTTTATTTTATTTATTATTGTCATTTTTTTTCTCTCTCTGCAAGATTATGTATTGCATTGAACTGCTGCTAAGTTAATAAATTTCAAGTCACATGCCGGGGATAATAAACCTGATTCTGATTCTGATAACCGGTACGTGGGAGGAAACTGGAGCACCCAGAGGAAACCCACATGATCACAGGGAGAACAAAGTCCTCGCAGATAGCAGCAGGAAATTAACCCATGTCACGGGCGCTGTAATAATGTTAATGCTAAGGTGCCACTGTGGACATGGACTAGTTTAGAGATTTGATGGGGTAAAAACTGCAATAACTTGTATCAGTGTGTGAATGCAGAACAAAGAGAAACAAATCAACTAGACCATTTCGGCAAAGCAGGGAAATTGAGAGCTCCTGTGAGGAGCTGTAGACGGTTTGAAATGATAAGTCATAAAACAACTGATTTTTTAAAATTTGCTTAAGACAGGGAGAATAGTTGTCTAGATAGAATTAAAATGCAGGTCAGCTCATTGATTGTAAGAACAACTTTCAAGAAATGAATAAGCTAACGGATTTCCTATATTAATGCATTTTGTAATAATTCTTTATAAACAAGTGCAATAATGTTATGGAATGTTATGATGAGGTTGTATAAGGCATTGGTGAGGCCGAATCTCAAGTATTGTGTTCAGTTTTGGTCATCAAATTACAAGAAGGATATAAATAAGGTTGAAAGAGTGCAGAGAAGGTTTACAAGGATGTTGCTGGGACTTGAGAAACTCAGTTACAGAGAAAGATTGACTAGGTTAGGACTTTATTCCCTGGAGCGTAGAAGAATGAGGGGAGATTTGATAGAGGTATATAAAATTATGATAAGCGTAGATAGAGTGAATGCAAGCAGGCTTTTTCCACTGAGGCAAGGGGAGAAAAAAAACCAGAGGACATGGGTTAAGGGTGAGGGGGGAAAAGTTTAAAGGGAACATTGGGGGGGCTTCTTCACACAGAGTGGTGGGAGTGTGGAATGAGCTGCCAGACGAGGTGGTAAATGCGGGTTCTTTTTTAACATTTAAGAATAAATTGGACAGATACACGGATGGGAGGTGTATGGAGGGATATGGTCCGTGTGCAGGTCAGTGGGACTAGGCAGAAAATGGTTCGGCACAGCCAAGAAGGGCCAAAAGGCCTGCTTCTGTGCTGTAATTTTTCTATGGTTTCTAATTGAAGAAGTATTACAAAATTCACAAACGCTAGGAGCAAGATTAAGACAGGTGAGTGAGTCCTGCAAGTACGGAGAGACACTTGCACTATCCCATCATTGAGCTACACACACTCCTGTCCTTTCACCCTCCCAGGCCCTTTTTGCCTTGAACCTTCCCAAGAAACCCAGTCTGATCCTGCTGAAATCTTCCTGCAAACCTAAGCACTAGTATTAACTGCCTTGAAGATGTAATATGTTATGTTCATTAAAACCCAGTTGGCTGGGCTACTCCTCAGAAGTTGTTGGGTATGCCAGGAGTAAGAATTTATAACTTTTGTCTTTCTTTCATCAGATAGTTTATGCACTAACATTTAGTGTATTTTCCCTTTGGATGGGAAAGTTCAATTTTGTCCTAGAAATGATTAATGGATAACTAAAATCATCTGCTGGGGCAGAGTCCCTGGCAGGATTATCCCTGCATTGTCCCTTGGTCAATCAAAATGATTTTTCACCTTACTGAACAATGTAACCACCAACTGGCTCCTTACATCACGTTATCAGTGCTGTGGGAGTAGTTAGCCATTGCTGTGTTCCTTTGGCAGACTTGTAAAATAATCATATGTAGCATTTTTTTTCTCGTTGATCCCCCTACTGAGAGTCACAATTCAGTTCTGCCTATTTGGAGAGTTGCCATTTTATGTTTTGCCTTTACGGCAATGCATTCTGGGAGAGATGCCATTCTAAACTGGGTGCTTAATGCTTATCGTGATTTTAGACTGATGTTTCTTGTTCTGGGCCCGTCAGATTGTGGCACATTGCTGAAATATTAAGTAAAAGATAATAAGTATATGAGCATTTGCAGAGAAGTTGAAGGAATTGTTGCTCCTCCATTTTATACAACACTTGCACATATTTTGTCTCCATAGCAACGGTCCAAGTTGCTTCTGCAGTGAATCAAGCATGCATTTTTTTAAACCACAGTGCTAAAATCAAGGACAATGAAGTGCAACACGTCAGTCCTGAGTGATTTGAAAATATCCTTGTCTGGACATAGAATGAACCTTGGAAGTAAGGTTTTGTGCTCTATACTGGGAGGATTGAGTAAAGCAGAATGGAGTTCTAGGGGGATATAGTCGGTGCAAGGCACTCACTGGCACATACACTCGGCCCTACCTGTGGTGCAGCCTGTGCACGTTCTTGGGGTGGGGGAGGGTGAGTACTCCTACATACTTAGATAGCAACTGCTGAAGGTGATCAGTTCCAGTGGCTTAAGTCCCGGAGGGCCTGGATTTGTGTGTGAGGCACGTGACCCAGATCATTGTTCAGGCTGCCAACAGCAGCCCAGAACAAGCTGTCGGTTGTGGGACAAGTGGGGGAGGGAAGAACAACAAGGCCTTGAGAGGCCCCAGCTGTGTGTGTCTCTCTCTCCCACATCCCTGCTCTGGGATTTAAAGGTGAGACCAGTAAGCATTTAATTGTTTCGGATCTGAGGAGTACTTGGATGAGGGAAGCGATGAATGAACAAAGGCACAGCAAAGTGCTGGAATTGGTTTATTATAGTCACATATACTGGGATAGTGAAAAGCTTTTGTTTGCGTACCATCCTGATAAATCATCCCAAATACAAGTACACTGAGGTAGCAAAACGTAAGAGACTGCAGAATGTAGTACTACAGTTACAGAGAAAGTCAAATGCAGGCTGACAAGTAAGGTATAAGGGCCATTACAGGGTAGATAGAAAGATTGAGAGTTCATCTTTTAGTGTTGCAAGTACATACAGAAGAAAATCACCTATGTTTTTTAGCGCTGTGAATAAATTCCTATGAAGGAACAATTGGCAAGAGGTTATTTTACTCCTGAGTAACTGAAGCATTTTCAGTGATTTCCCACCTCAGACGATCATTCCCACCTACATACAATTGCAATGGACTAAAAGCAGCTGCCAGTTTGTGGACAGCACGATCCCACAAGCGAGTGATCGGCTTTGGCATTGCAGAACTGTCAGCTTGTCCTCCAGCACTTCGCTTTGATTCCCAAACTCAGGCCAGAACTATGTGGAGTCTTGGCGTCCATTTCGGCTCCACCGAGTTTAGCTTCACCACCCTACAGCTAAGGACATTTACTTCTACTCCTAATGTACCACCGGCTGCAGCACAAACCCGGGTAACATCCCGACCTCTGGTACTGTCCGTGTGCAATTTGTGCCTTTGCCCCGTTACCTGTGCCCAGCCCACTGCTCAGTACATCACCCTCATCTCCAGAGTGATACAAAAGGCAATTCCTTTCCACCCACTGAGTTCCTCCAGCAGGCCTTACTAACGTCTTATACAATTTCAACGTAACATCCCAACCCTTGTACTAAATACTTCAGTCGATCTCATCAAGAGCTCTCCATCTCATTCATGCTGATGGGGTGGGTGAGAGAGGGTCAGCGAGATTTGTCTAGGGCAGAAGAACCAGAAAATGCACCAGGTTTGGCGAGTGAGGCTGGGGATTAGCTCTGAGCACAAGAATGTTTCAGCCATGACAGAATCACGGCGGAGAGATGGGCAAGACTGATAGCTCCATATTCTAGGTGGACATTTTGGCAGTGCAGGTAAGGGAGGATGGGATGCATCATTTTTGAAAAAGGAGGACATAATAACTGTACTAAGAGATGACATTCTTGGGGGATCATCCAGTGAGGACATCTGAGTAGAACTTGGAACAAGAAGTTGGGCTGTAGTTTAGACATTCTCCCAGCAGGTGTGCAGAGAAATTCCTCTTAGTTGTAAGTGTGATGTGGTTGTATTAGTGAGATTTGAATTTCCCTGGTACTGACTGGGCACCCAGAGTGTTAACAGCCTAGCTGTGTAGAATTTATGAAGTGCATCCAGGAAAGTTTTGTGAGTCAATATATAAAGGGTCCTACTTGCGAGGGTGCAATCCCGGACCTCAACAAAGGGAAAAAAGCAGGGCAGGTTACTGAAATGGTGGACAATGCAATTAACTTTCAAAGACAGGTGATTAAATTTGTGCTTGAGGTAGCGATCTGAGGCCACAGTAGCATAGCAGTTAGCATGATTGGATAGCTGCTCGGGGTGTTTCAGAGTTCAGAGTTCAGAGTTCAATTCCACGGCAACTGTAAGGGGTTTGTATGTCCACCCCGTGACCACACATGCTTCCTCCGAGTGCTTTGGTTTCCTCCCACAGTCCAACAATGTGCCGGTTACCAGGTTAATTACTCATGGTAAATCATCCTGTGATTAGGCTAGGGTTAAGTAGGTAGGCTGCTGGGCAGTGCAGATTATCAGGCCGGAAGGGCCAATTCTGTGCTGTATCCCTCAATAAATAAAATGAACCAGGTGCAGGGTTAGGTCTTTCAGCTCCTTGTCCCTGCTCCACCACTCAATATGATAGTGGCTGATCTTGTACCTCAGCGCTAACTTTACAAACTTATCCACTATCCCTTGACACTGTCCGTTCTCAGTGTGTAATACTTTGAGTGACAAAACCTCCACTGCCCTCTTGGATAGAGAATTCCAAACATTCATCAGCTTTTCCATGTCTTGTCTAATTAACGGCTGGTGTTACCCTCTTAGGAATTTAGCTTAGGGGTTCCCAACCTTTTTTATGCCATGGACCAGTACCATGAAACAAGGGGACCTTGGACCCAGGTTGCGAACCCCTGACTTAGATCTGCACTCAGTGGCCACTTTATTAGGTACACCTGCTCATTAATGCAAATATCGAATCAGCCAATCACGTGGCAGAAACTCATTGCATAAAAGCATGGTCAAGCGGTTCAGTTGTTTCTCAGACCAAACATCAGAAACGTGAGCTGTGGAATTATTGTCGGTGCCAGATGGGCTGGTTTGAGTATCTCAGAAACTGCTGATCTCCTGGGATTTTCATACATAATAGTCTCTAGAACTTACAGGGAATGGTGCAAAAAAAAAACCACAAAAAGAAATCCAGTGAGCCCCAGTTCTGTTGGCAAAAATGCCTTGTTAATGAGAGAGGTCAGAGGAAAATGGCCAGACTGGTTCAAGCTGACAAGAAAATAATGGTAACTCAAATAACCACACATTACAACAGCAGCGTGGAGATGAGCAGCTTCAAATGCCCAACACGTCAAACCTTAAAGTGGTTGGGCAAGAACAGCAGAAGACCACAAAGATACACTGTGGTCACTTTATCAGGTACCGAGTGTATGTTTTATGGCTCTTATCGAAGATAACTCATGGCCAGAAGCTATTAATGTTTCAGACAGAAAACCCTTTCGTCTGAACTTGGAAGAAGAAATAAAGTAGATGCTTTTTCACATTTCGTCCATGATGACCTGGTGCAAGGTTTTCAACTGACACCTTGGCAATTACTTATCTCCGCACAGATTCTGAGTTCCTCCAGCAGATTAGTTGTTGCTTTGTCCTCATTCCTGAATGGTGGACTTGTTGAGACTGTAACCAGGGCTCCGACCTGCCCAGCCAAAGGAAACGCCATCCCTTCCTCTATCCTGTCAAGCCTATAAGAAGTTTAAAAGTGGAAGTGCAACCCTTACAGTCTTTCAAATAGTGCAGGCCTCAGCTACGTCATCTCTCTCCAAACAATAGATCTTCTATTCCAGGAGTCAACCAGGTGAATGTTCACTGCAGTGTCTCATTCCAAGTATATTGCTCCTTGGGGAAACCGATCCAACTGTACACACTGTTCCAGGTGTAACCACCAGAGCCTTACATAATTAGATATTGTACATAAATCTTACTGTGATAAAGCCAACACACAATCACCTTCATAATTATAAGAAATTTCTGCAGATGCTGGATGACTTCATAATTACATGTTAACTTTAAGTGATCTGCGTACACTCAGATTTCTCTGAGCATCAACATGTATCAGCCTCGCCACTGCAAATATTCTCTGCATTTGAAGCAGTTCCGTAAAATCCTGGTTGGTTGATCACACTTGGAATATTGCGTTCAGTTCTGGTCACCTCATTATAGGAAGGGTGTGGATGCTTTAGAGAGGGTGCAGAGGAAGCTCACCAGGAGGTTGTCTGGATGAGGAAGATAAGTTGAGTGAGCTAAGCTTTTCTCTCTGGAGTGAAGGAGGACGCGGGTGACTCGATTGAGATATATAAGATGATACGATCAAGTGAATAGCCAGAGACTTTTAACCAGGGTGGAAATAGTTAATATGAGAGGACATAATTTCAAAGGTACATTTAATGTCAGAGAAATGTATACAATATACATTCTGAAATGCTTTTTCTTCACAACCATCCACAAAAACAGAGCTGTGCCCCCAAAGAATAAATGACAGTTAAATGTTAGAACCCCAAAGTACCCCTCAGCTCCCCTCCCTCCTGCACGTAAGCGGCAGCAAGCAACGATCTCCCTCCCCCCACCAGCAACAGAAAAGCATAGCCACCCGCCAACAAGCACTCAAGCGCGACCAAAGCAACAGCAAAGACACAGACTTGCAGTACCCCAAAGACTACTCATTCACCCGTATCTGACATATCACAGGGAGAAAGAGGTGTCTTCGTTTCACAGTGAGAGGGGAGACATAACAAACAACTTGCTGGTTTACAATGTTAAAAGTCCATTGCGTTTTTTTTTCTGAGCTCTGTGCCCAAAGATCTCAAGTCTCTGGGCACACAGCTGTAGATCTTCCATCTCCCACGACACACCGATCTCCTGCCCAGGACACGGACCTCCGATCCCCCCCATCTCCAGTGCCACGAAACCTCAAACCTGCGAAGGCAAGCAAAGCTCTTAGGCCGCGCCCTTTGCGTGCAGAATAATGGCCAGTTGTGAAACCCCCAAGAGCGGGTCCCATTCCCGCAAAGAACCATCGTCAGCGTGTAACTCCAGGTCAGGGTCTTCAAAAGAACCCTGAAAGGGAAAAGTAGAGATATTAGAGATGGAAATAGAGCTGTTTCCAAAGGTGCAAGCAACAGAGTCACCGTTAGGTGCCATTGTCTCCTCCTAAGGTGATTGGAGGAAAGTATGGGGGAGGGGATGTCAGAGTATTTTACACAGAGTAGTGGTTGTGTTTTACGTGTCACCAGGGCAGGTGGTGGAGGCTAAAACACCAGGGACATTTAAGAAACTCTTAGATAGGCACATGGATGATAGAAACGTGGAGGGCTATGTAGGAGGAAAGTTTGATTGATCTTAGAATAGCTTAAAAGGTTGGAACAGCATTGTGGGCCAAAGGGCCTGTACTGTGCCATTGGGTTTGATGTTCTATTTCTGTGCTTGCTACAATGAGAACGACCTCATATTCCATCAGCTGTATCCTTGCCCTCTCGTTTAGCCTTTCTCGTCTCCCTTTGGCTTCCTTATGTCTTCTTCATAGCTTAACGTCTTTTCTACCTTTGTGTCATCAGCAAAGTTAGCCAAACGCTGTGTTCATCAAATTCATTTATGTTAAATTGTAAAAATTACATATAATTACATATAATATAGTATAAATTATAATAATAAATTATTTTTTTAAAAATTAAATGTAATGCAAAAATAGTGAGGTAAATAGGTTTGTGGGTTCATTGTCCATTCAGAAAGCTGATGGTGGAGGAGAAGAAGCTTTTCCGAAATGTTGAGTGTGTGTCTTCAGGCTCCTTGACAGTAGAAATGAGAAGAGGGTTGTCCTCGGTGATGGAGCTTGAACAGGCTGGGATTTCACCCCTTGGACTGGAGACTGCAGCTGTATAAAGTCATGAAAGCACATTGTCTATTTCCCAAGGAAAAACTAAAGGGCACAGGTTTAGGATGAGAAGGGAAAGATTTACTAGGAACCCGAAGGTCAACTTTGTTTTTGACACAGTGGTGATGATGTATGGAATGAGCTGCCTGAGGAAGTGGTTCAGGCAGGTTCAATAACAACATTTAAAACATAATTGGACAAGAACTTGGACAGGAAAGGTTTAGAGGGATATGGGGCAAATGTGGGCAAATGGAACTAATTTAGATAGGCATCTTGTCCGGCTTGGCAAACATAATGGCAGTGAGCAGGTTATTGGAGAGCAAGTTTTGTCTAATAGCGTTATTGGTGGACATTGTTGACAATCAGCAGCATGGCAAAGCAGGTGAAAATTGTCCTGACTGGATTGGTTTTATGTGAACAGGACAGACCTGGGCAGCTTTCCACAACATTGGGAAGATGCTTGTGGTATAACTACACTGGAACAGCTTGGTGTGAATAAGGAGTAATTCTGCAACACAGGTCTGGGGCACCACAGAGAGGATATTATTGGGTCCAGGAGCTTTTGCTGTGCACTGAGCTAGTTACTGGTAATCATGCAGTGAGCTGGTTTATTAGCAACAGGATTTAGCACAGTACAGGCCCTTCAGCCCACAATGTTGTGCCAATCAAGCATGATTTGTGACATTGAAGTTGGCTAGATGGGTCATCTTCTTTAGAGCTTGGGGTAAAAATGACTTAGCTTTTAATCGGGTTCATGTGTGCACAAATATGTGTTTACACAGGCATTAATGGGATTGAGTTTGGAGAGTATGTGTTTATGTGTCAGCACAAAATGCTGGAAGAACTTAACAGGTCAGACAGCATCAATGGAAATGAATAAACAGTCCACGTTTCGGGCTGAGACCCTTCATCAAGACTGGAAAGGAGAGGGGGAGACTCTGGAATAAAAAGGTAGGGGTGGGGAAGGAGGGTAGCTAGAGGGTGATGGGTGAAGCCAGGCGGGTGGGAAAGGTGAAGGACTGGAGAGGAAGGTATCAGATAGGAGAGGAGAGAGGACCATAGGAGGAAGGGGAGGAGGAGGGTAACCTTAGGGATGAGGAGAGGCAAGAGGCTGGAGTATGGAATAGAAGAGGGGAGGGGGAGGAATTTTTTTTTTAACTGGAAGGAGAAATTGATATTCATGTCATCAGGTTGGAGGCTACCCACACAGAATATAAGGTGCTGCTTCTTCACCCTCATTGTGGCACAAGAGAGGCCACGAATCGACATGTTGGAATGGGAATCAGAGTTAAAATGTTTGGCCACCAGGAAGTTTTGTTTCCTGTTGCCCAGCATTTAGAACATAGAACATAGAAAACCTACAGCACAATACAGGTCCTTGGGCCCACAATGCTGAGCTGAACATGTCCTTACCTTAGAAATTACCTAGGGTCACCCATAGCCCTCTATTTTTCTAAGCTCCACGTACCTGTCCAGGAGTCTCTTAAAAGACCCTATTGTATCCGTCTCCACCACCGTCACCAGCAGCCCATTCCATGCACTCACCACTCTCTGCATGAAAAACTTACCCCTGACATCTCCTCTGCACCTTAAAACTATGCCCTATTGTGCTAGCCATTTCAGCCCTGGGAAAAAGCCTCTGACTAGCCACACGATCAATGCCTCTCATCTTATACACCTCTATCAGGTCACCTCTCATCCTCCGTTGCTCCAAGGAGAAAAGGCCGAGTTCACTCAACCTTTTCTCATAAGACATGATCTCAATCCAGTCAACATCCTTGTAAATCTCCTCTGCACCCTTTCTATGGTTTCCATATCCTTCCTGTCATGAGGTGACCAGAACTGAATTGAGCACAGTACTCCAAGTGGGGTCTGACCAGGGTCCTATATAACTGCAACATTACCTCTCGGCTCCTAAACTCAATCCCACAGTTGATGAAGGCTAATGCACAGTATGCTTTCTTAACCACAGAGTCAACCTGCGCAGCAGCTTTGAGTGTCCTATGGACTCGGACCCCAAGATCCCTCTGATCCTCCACACTGCCAAGAGTCTTACCATTAATACTATATTCTGCCATTATATTTGACCTACCAAAATGAACCACTTCACACTTACGTATCTGGGTTGAATTCCATCTGCCACTTCTCAGCCCAGTTTTGCATCCTATCAATGTCCCGCTGTAACCTCTGTCAGCCCTCTACACTATCCACAACACACCCAACCTTTGTGTCATCAGCAAATTTACTAACCCATCCCTCCACTTCCTCATCCAGGTCATTTATAAAAATCACAAAGAGTTAGGGTCCCAGAATAGATCCCTGAGGCACACCACTGGTCACCGACCTCCATGCAGAATATGATCTGTCTACAACCACTCTTTGCCTTCTGTGGGCAAGCCAGTACTGGATCCACAATGCAACGTCCCCTTGCATCCCATGCCTCCTTACTTTGTCAATAAGCCTTGCATGGGGTACCTTGTCAAATGCCTTGCTGAAACCCATATACACTACATCTATTGTTCTACCTTCATCAATGTGTTTAGTCACATCCTCAAAAAATTCAATCAGGCTCGTAAGGCACAACCTGCCTTTGACAAAGCCATGCTGGCTATTCCTAATCATATTATACCTCTCCAAATGTACATAAATCCTGCCTCTCAGGATCTTCTCTATCAACTTACCAACCACTGAAGTAAGACTCACTGGTCTATAATTACCTGGGCTATCTCTATTCCCTTCCCTGAGTAAGGGAACAACATCCACAATCCTCCAATCCTCTGGAACCTCTCCCGTCCCCATTGATGGTGCAAAGATCATCACCAGAGGCTCAGTGATCTCCTCCCTCGCCTCCCACGGTAGCCTGGGGTACATCTCAACCAGTCCCGGTGACTTATCCAACTTGGTGCTTTCCAAAAGCTCCAACACGACCTCTTCCTTAATATCTACATGCTCAAGCTTTTCAGTCTGCTGCAAGTCATCCCTACAATCACCAAGATCCTTTTCTGTAGTGAATACCGAAATGAAGTATTCATTAAGTACCTCTGCTATCTTCTCCGGTTCCATACACACTTTTCCACTGTCACACTTGATTGGTCCTATTCTCTTATGTCTTATCATCTTGTTCTTCACATACTTGTAGAATGCCTTGGGGTTTTCCTTAATCCTGTCTGCCAAGACCTTCTCATGACCCCTTCTGGCTCTCCTAATTTCATTCTTAAGCTCCTTCCTGCCAGCCTTATAATCTTCTAGATCTCTATCATTACCTTGTTTTTTGAACCTTTCGTCAGCTCTTCTTTTCTTCTTGACTAGAGTTACAACAGCCTTTGTACACCACAGTTCCTGTACCCTACCATCCTTTCCCTGTCTCATTGGAACATACCTATGCTGAACTCCACCCAAATATCCCCTGAACATTTGCCACATTTCTTCCATACATTTCCCTGAGAACATCTGTTTCCAATTTATGCTTCCAAGTTCCTGCCTGATAGCCTCATATTTCCTCTTACTCCAACTAAATGCTTTCCTAACTTGTCCGTTCCTATCCCTCTCCAATGCTATGGTAAAGGAGATAGAATTGTGATCACTATCTCCAAAATGCTCTCCCACTGAGAGATCTGACATCTGACCAGGTTCATTTCCCAATACCAGATCAAGTACAGCCTCTCCTCTTGTAGGCTTATCTACATACTGTGTCAAGAAACCTTCCTGAACACACCTAACAAACTCCACCCTATTTAAACCCCTCGCTCTAGGGAGATGCCAGTTGATATTTGGGAAATTAAAATCTCCCACCACAACAACCCTGTTACTATTACTTCTTTCCAGAATCTGTCTCCCTATCTGCTCCTCGATGTTCCTGTTACTGTTGGGTGGTCTATAAAAACACCCAGCAGAGTTATTGACCCCTTCCTGTTCCTAACTTCCACCCACAGAGACTCCATAGACAACCCTCCATGACTTCCTTCTTTTCTGCAGTCATGACACTATCTCTGATCAACAGTGCCACACCCCCACCTTTTTTGCCTCTCTCCCTATCCTTTCTGAAACATCTAAAGCCTGGCACTCGAAATAACCATTCCTGCCCCTGAACCATCCAACTCTCTGTAATGGCCACAACATCATAGCTCCAAGTACTGATCCACGCTCTAAGCTCATCCGCTTTGTTCATAATACTCCTTGCATTAAAATAGACACATCTCAAACCATCGGTCTGAACACATCCCTTCTCTATCACCTACCTATCCTCCCTCTCGTACTGTCTCCAAGCTTTCTCTATTTGTGAGCCAACCACCTCTTCCTCTGTCTCTTCAGTTCGGTTCCCACCCCGCAGCAATTCTAGTTTAAAATCTCCCCAGTAGCCTTAGCAAACCTTCCCACCAGGATATTGGTTCCCCTGGGATTCAAGTGCAACACGTCCTTTTTGTACAGGTCACACCTGCCCCAAAAGAGGTCCCAATGATCCAGAAATCTGAATCCCTGCCCCCTGCTCCAATCTCCCAGCCACGCATTTATCCTCCACCTCATTCTATTCCTATTCTCACGGTTGTGTGGCACAGGCAGTAATCCCGAGATTACTACCTTTGAAGTTTTGCTTCTCAACTCCCTTCCTAGCTCCCTGTAGTCTGTTTTCAGGACCTCCTCCCTTTTCCTACCTATGTCGATGGTACCAATATGTACCACAACCTCTGGCTGTTCACCTTCCCACTTCAGGATATTGTGGACGCGATCAGAAACATCCCAGACCCTGACACCTGGAAGACAAACTACCATTTGCATTTCTTTCTTGCATCCACAGAATCACCTGTCTGACCCCCTAACTATAGAGTCCCCTATCACCGCTGCCATCCCCTTCCTTTCCCTACCCTTCTGAGTCACAGGGCCAGGCTCTGTGCCAGAGGCACAGCCATTGTTGCTTCCCCCAGGTAGGCCGTCCCCCCTAACAGTACTCAAACAGAAGTATTTATTGTTAAGAGGGACAGCCACAGGGATACTCTCTAGCCTCTGACTCTTGCCCTTCCCCTTCCTAACCGTGATCCACTTGTCTGCCTCCCGTGGCCCCGGTGTGACTACCTGCCTATAACTCCTCTCTATCCCCTCCTCACTCTCCCTGACCAGACGAAGGTCATCGAGCTGCAGCTCCAGTTCCCTAAGGAGCTGTGGCTCGACACACCTGGTGCAGATGTGGCCATTTCAGAGGGCAGGTAAGAACCAGGAATTAACCCAATTTTATTCATTTAATTGCGTGGAGGGATAGGAGCAGAATTAGGCCATTGGCCCAGGGCTGCAAATCCTCATTTACAAAAGGATACATATTAACCAAAGTCAAAAGGTTCCATATTCTGGAAATTTAAAAATTAAAAGATAGTTTTGAAAAACAACTGGTAGTTTAGACAGCATCTGTTGGAGAGAAACAGCTGATACTTCAGATCAATTAGTGAAACAGATGGGTTTGTCAAAGAATATACAGTTACAGTGGATCACACACAAAGTGCTGGAGGAACTCAGCAGGCCAGGCAGCATCTACTATGGAAAAGAGTAAACAGTCGATACCTCAGGCTGAGACCTGTCCTGCCGAGGGGTCTCGGCCACGAACGTCTGTTGCTGCAGATTTTCTCTTGTTTGAGATTGGTTTACAGTTACCGTGACTCCGGTTAATGTGGACACATCGGGACCAGTACATTTTGGCCCGTTTAAGAGGCTGCCCCAATTAGCAGAAGTTTCAGTTAAAAAGGTATTAAAAACAAAGATAAACTACCAATTAACTGTGTTATGTTTCAAACCGATTGAAAGAAAAACACACAGGGGATAAACATGTACAGTCTTTGTTTTTACCTTCGTGAGGTGTGCACATATGATGTTGTAACTCAGACAATATAGTTACAATATTACTGAAATATTAACTACACAACTCTCCTCTCTGTTTAACTATAAACTCCAACTTAATATAGAATGCATCTCAACTTACACACACACACACACACACACACACACAGATGATGGCATCCGCCTGTCTCGAAGGACAATGGATCGCGGCACTGGAGTGACCTCTCCAGGGCCCCAGGCCACAAGCCTGGGCAGAGGGTGTGGAGATCCTGGGCTGCTCAGCCACCAGCATCCCTCACCAGTGTAGTCCAAAGGAAAGTGAAGCAATACATTTGGCACCAGCTTGGCTGCAGAACCTTCCAGAAGGATGTTCAGTGATGTCCAGCTGCCTCAGAGGCTCCACTCCACAGTAGACTATAGAATACAACTACATTAGTCATAGTCATAGTCATACTTTATTGATCCCAGGGGAAATTGGTTTTTGTTACAGTTGCACCATAAATAATAAATAGTAATAAAACCATAAATAATTAAATAGTAATATATAAATTATGCCAGGAAATAAGTCCAGGACCAGCCTATCAGCTCAGGGTGTCTGACCCTTCAAGGGAGGAATTGTAAAGTTTGATGGCCACAGGCAGGAATGACTTCCTATGACGCTCTGTGTTGCATCTCGGTGGAATGAGTCTCTGGATGAATGTACTCCTGTGCCCAACCAGTACATTATGTAGTGGCTGGGAGACATTGTCCAAGATGGCATGCAACTTAGACAGCATCCTCTTTTCAGACACCACCGTCAGGGAGTCCAGTTCCATCCCCACAACATCACTGGCCTTACAAATGAGTTTGTTGATTCTGTTGGTGTCTGCTACCCTCAGCCTGCTGCCCCAGCACACAACAGCAAACAGGAGTGAAACATCGAACCTCCTTGTTTGAGGAGCCTTCAGCTTGTCTCACTGTTTGTCCTGCATGCTCCTCCTGAGACTGGGTTTGAGGAGATCCAAGTGTGAGCCAAAGGGACGACCCAGGAACAGCATAGCTGCTGAGTTGTTGGTTGTGGAGTGTGCTGCACTGCGATATGCAGGGAGGAAAATGGCGAGCTTCTGATTCAGTGTCAGTATAGTGTTTTCTGCTGACATTGCTCATAGAGTGTTCTTTAGACACTGAACAAACCCTTCTGCCAAGTTATTTGTAGCCTGGTGGTATGGTGAAGATGTAATATGTCTTAGTCCATTCACTTTCAGGAACGACTGAAACTTTTCCGCAACATGTTGTGGTCTATTGTCACTGACTAAGTGTTCTGGAACGCCAGCCTTTGAGAAGAGGCTTCTCACTACGTCCAGCTGCAGTAGAGGCTACTGGGAACAGTTCTGGCCACTTTGTAGTTGCATCCACTACCACCAAGAAATTTGTGCCCATGAATGGTCCGGCAAAATCCACATGAATCCTCTGCCAAGACAATGCAGGACATTTCCAGGGATGGAGAAGCGCTGTCCTGGGCATCTTCTGGATGTGTCGGCATCCCGAACAGTGCACGGCAATCTGTTCGATCTGCAGATCTATCCCCAGGCCACCAGGCAAAGCTTCAAGCCAGCACTTTCAGTTTGGCCAGCATGCAGCTCCTCCAATAATTTAGCTCTCAATCCCCACAGGAGACAATCTCCGTCAAGGGCAAGTTCGTCCCGGCGCTGGTAAAAATGGGGGACCTGGGATTTCTGCTGCACATTCCAGTCACTTTGGATTGCCAAGTGGACCTGAGACAGTGATTCACTTTGGATTATTTCTGCCATAACAGGGAGACTTTCAATTTGCATTAGGGAGAATACATGGAGAAATGTCCCCTTTTGCTAATTTTGCAAATATTTCCTCTTCCAAGGGCAAACGGGACACTCCATCAGCATTTCCATAACTCATCATCCTCTGGAATTCAATCAGAATTCATTATTATGGTCTGGTCACATGATCCTTCTCCCCACCCCAGTCCAACAGTAGAATTTCCTGTCCCTTCTAGGTCAGACGGAGGCAGACTTAAACCCTCAGTCTGGCCTTGCTGGAGAGCTGTGGCGGTTGGATTTAATGGTTGATGAAAAATTTAATTGGAAAATTAAAGACAGTGTGTCATGGAGAAAGCCTCTGTATATTTGTAAATTTTTGTACATACATGTTTGTTTTTGTCTATTTGTAACTACTTTTTCTCTTCACAACTTTTGGGCAGCTTTTGTATTCTTTTCACTTGGCACTAAATAAAAACTCTTATACCAATGTGTTGTTTTGTTTTCAACTGGTAACCCTCGATTGGAAATGCTTACCCACACCTGATAGTGAGGTGTGACACAAAGGCTATGGGGTGTTCACTTCCATCGCTCATAACACGTGACATGACTGCACCTGAACCATAGAGGCATCACCAGATGGTGTGGAACATAATGTGTAAGTATGATGTCTGATGTCACCATTTCCTTTGTCTTTCGGAAAGTCAATTCACACTTCTTTCTCCATTGTCATTTCTTCCTAATCTGTAGAAATCAATTCAATGGGTGGAGCTCAGTAGGCAGGTTTGGCAGGAACCTGTTCTAGTAATTGACAAATCCTAATAAGGACCACAACTGTGACACATCCTTTGGCCTTGGAGCATCCACCACTGCTTGAATTTTCTCAGCACACTTGTGTAATACTTGTGCATCAATGGTGTGACCACAATAAGTGATGTTTGGTTTAAAGAATTCACACTTATCATGCCATGCTCTGAGCTCATAATCTTCTAATTTTATTAGCAGAATTAGATTAGATTATGAGGACACGCAGTCCTCTTTTATTGTCATTTAATGCATTAAGAAATGATTCAATATTCCACTGGTGTGATATCACAGAAAAGACAGACCAAGACTGAAAAACTGACAAAAACCACATAATTATAACATATAGTTACAACAGTGCAAGCAATACCGTAACTTGATGAAGAGCAGGCCATGGGCACAGTAAAAAAGTTCAAAGTCTCTCAAAAGTCCCACATCTCATGCAGACTGGAGAAGGAAGAAAACTCTCCCTGCCATACCCGACCACAGTCCGACTCTGAGTTGTCCGAAAACTTCGAGCTCCAACCAGCCCTCCGACACCGAGCACCGAGCACCATCTCTGCTGACCGCTTCGACCCCAGCCTCGGTCGCCAGCAGCAGGCAAAGCTTAGGATTTTGGGGCCTTCCCTCTGGAGATTCTCGATCGCACAGTAGCAGCGGCAGCGAACCGGGCATTTCAGAAGTTCCTCCAGATGTTCCTGCATGCCCTCACAGCTGTCTCCATCAAATCAGAATTGTGCACGGCCCCTATTTAACAAATATGATATCACTTCACTGGAGAGGCTACGCGCGCTGCCTCGCGCCGCCATCTTCTCCTCCCTCCCTCGAGATTTTGGAGATGTTCCTTGTCATCTTTACAGGTAACAATGATGTCATCCAGGTAACACTGAGTGCCTGGGCAGCCTTGCAGCACCTGGCCCGTAGCTTTCTGCCAGAATGTAGGTGCAGATGTTACCCCAGAAAAGACCTATTATAAAGCCCTTTATGAGTATTTATGGTGAGAAACACTTTGGACTCTTCTTCCATCTCCATCTGTAGGTTGGCTTCAGTGAAGTCCATTTTGCTGGTGTTTTCCTCCAGAAAGATTTGCAAAGATATCCTCTATCCACAGAGGGTATTGATCTACTTATAATACTGGGTTGATGGTAACCTTAAAATCACAACAGATCCTGACAGACCCATTCTTCTTCACTACTGGGACCACTGTCATTGTCCATGGGCTCTAGTCAACCTTGGAAAGAAATAATTCAGTCTGCATGCAATCTAGCTCACTGGCTACTTTATCATGGATGGTATAAGGAACAAGACGGGCTTTATAAAACTTGGGTGCGGCATTTTCATTTAACGTTGTTTTACTCTTGATATGTTTGAGTTTCCAATGCCATCCTTGAACACGGCTGCAGCATCATCCACCTTCCTTAATTCACTTTCAGTTGACTCTATTACAGGGGATGTGGAAAGCAAATGGTGAATCAGTCTCCAATCAAGTTGTAGTTGTCTCAGCCAATCATGGCCCCACAATTTTGGCCCTCCTGTTTTTAACATATAAAAGTCCAATGTGGCTTGTTGGTTATTGTATTTCACTGTTACAAATGTCATTCCTACAGGATTTACCTTTTCACCAGTATAAGTGCATAGTTGAATATCTGCAGTCAGTATCTTTGAAATGCTGTTCAAACTCATTTTGTGGAATGAGTGAAACAGCTGAGTCAGAGTCCTGTTCCATTCTTAAACACTAGTATAGTGTCATGATTACAGAAGAAGTGTAGTGCAGGTAGATGATAAGGTGCTTAAGAGTTGAGTTTAAGGTAAGGTAAACACTGCATTGACTGCAAAGCTGTGAAAAGTGCTACAAATTTTTGTGATCACTTCTAGCATAAGCCATATCACTTGTCTATCTTGTCAGTCCTGACGAAGGGTCTCGGTCCGAAACGTCGACTCTACCTTTTCCTAGAGATGCTGCCTGGCCTGCTATGTTCACCAGCAACTTTTATGTGTCACTTGTCTATAGTTAGTTTTTACATTGTAAATCTCAAAGCTTCTCAGTCCTCTGTCACTCTCATCATTACCAGATTTTTCATCAACATTGTGCAGATTAGTGCTCTTTTTGAAACTGGAACTTGACTTTTTATCTTATTTTCCCCTGTGCAGTCCATTTATTTTTGTCTGCCCTTTGTATGTGTCCTACTTTGTTGCATTTTCTGCAGGTTTCACCTTTAAACCTGCATTGGTCTGGTTTATGTGAGCCCCTACCACAATGGTAACACAAATTGTTCTCCCAGGCAGGCCAGGTGCTGTAATTTTGTTGACACTCACTTTCACTTCTGACTGCATCTCAATTGCGCCTTTTGTCTGCTGTTTCCATTGATACAGCGATTTCAACCGCTCTTTTAAATGTGCGTGTATGTGACTAGGTGTGTTAGGTGTGTAGCCATAGATATGTCAGGGCTCCCACAACCTTGTCCATTACCAAACAGCCCTCATTGTTACCCACACATTATACTGGCTGGTAAATAAGTCAGCTGGAGAGCTGACCTTCACCTTCAGAGAGATTCAGTGGTGAAGAGACTGCAGACAGTGATCAAGCTACAGCTCTTCCCAGCTCATCTTTTGCCTGAGCCTGGACTCCAGGGAAACCAGTTGGTGCAGCAGAGAAAGCAGAATCTCTCTGGTGCCAGACTGTCCACAACCCCATTGGAATAGAGCGAGGAAGGAGAGAAGATGAGGGACTGCTGACCTTGGAACCTGGATCAGAAAGTATCAGCTCCTGGAGTAGGTCAACAAGTTTCAGATTTATTTTTCACACGTGCATTGAAACATAACAGTGAAACGTTTTGAGTTAAAACCAACATACCTGAGGGTGTGGTGGGACAGCTCGCAGGTATTGCCACACTTTCTGGATCCAGCACAGCATGTTCACAATGTTTGGCAGAACATGCAACAAGACAAAACAGCAAAACAAGTCCCTTTTCTCCCTTCTATCCACCACACACACACACGGCGAGTCATCCAATTCCAAGACAGGCCTCCTGGGCTTCGGCCATTGGGCTTCAATGTCCGGACATCCAATGGACCTTTGGTCTCTGGTTTTCAATGTCAACCTGTGGACTAGATGATGATGAGACCCTGAACTTCAGGCTCTAGCACCGTGAGCTCACCAGCTTACTGGCCCACATACTTCCTGCTCCCACGGACATCCAATCCCAGGACATACTGACTGGGACAGCCTGACAGATACCCAAGGATGTTCTTTGACACCCAACCATGTCGTTGGCCTTCAAGCAAGGAGGGCAAGCCTGGACCGTGGATGTCCTTTGTCACGTCTATGGAGGGAAACCGACAGTCAATGTTTTGGGTGAAGGCCCTTCACCGGGATCCCACAGGAACAGGGAATTTTTCCCAAGGTCCGTGAGTAGCTAAAAGGAGCCTTATCAGTTACCGACAAGAGAAAATCTGCAGGCGCTGGGAATCCAAGCAACACACACAAAATGCTGGAGGAACTCAGCAGGTCAGGCAGCATCTAGGCAGGAATCACTGAAGGGTTTCGGCCTGAAATGTCGACTGTACTCTTTTCCTAGATGCTGCCTGGCCTGCTGAGTTCCTCCAGCATTCTGTGTGTGTTGTCAGTTACAGACCTTTGTGTTGCTGGGAGTTTTTATCCCCTTAAACATTCCCTGCCAATCAATAAAACCACAGCCAATCAGCACCTCGAACTCTTCCTCCCTCTATTCCACCCGGATGCCCAATAAAAGTCTCTGCTGGATGCTGCAGTAAACTGCAGCCAGGGGAGGAGGCTCTCTCTGGTTCAATATTCTTTGCAGCATGGTTGGCCTGTTATGTTGGTGCTGGAATGTGTGGCAACACTTGTGGGTTACCCAGGCACATCCTTGGGTGTATTAGTTGTTAACGCGAATGAGCCTTTTCACTGTATGTTTCAATGTACTTCTGAATCTGAACCCGAACCTAAATCTGAAATCTGGGAATACAAGGCACCTCTCAACATCAACCCTCAAATGTGAACTTGAAATTTCATCTACTACTTTCTTTTTAGTTTAAAAACCTGGATCAGATCATCCTGCATCTAACAATAGAGCTTTGACCAGTGACCAATCTGGGCATCGGAAGTTTGAAATGATGGATTTCACTCGGATCCACTGCCCGAGTAGAAAAAGGCAGCACTGATCGCAACAGCATAATTGAGCTTTGACCAGTGGTCAATCTGCATTTGGGATTGATTAGTAAGAGCAAATTAAAGGAAGGCAGTGACAAGCTTAGCGGTTGCCGTCACATTGCCATTGTATGAGGGGACACGGTCACAGTGGTGATCTTGAGGCTTTAGCTCTTTGGTGCTTCAGAGAGCCTTCAGTCAGAGAAAGGAAGTTAAAGAAACGCTCTGGGTTAGGTTTTTCTCCCCCTTCCTTTCTCTATATCTGCTCAGCTGGGACAGTAGAGGTGCCAGGCAGGATAGTGGAATACTCCTCTTGCGGGATCTGGGAAGGCAGGGAGACCCCCAGTGCCCCTGACAACTAGTACATCCAGCTGCAGTCTCCAACAATCCGTGTAAAGCAGTTGGAGCTGGAACTGGATGAACCCCAGATTATTTGGGAGGCTGAACGGGTGCCAGGACATATAGAGAGGTAGCTACACCCAAGGTGCAGGGAAAGGGGTTAGGGAGCCAGTGCAGAGTACCCCCGTGTCCGTCCCCCACAACAATGTCTGTCACTTTGGATACTGTTGCGGGGGTGGGGGGTGACCAAGCAGAGGGAAGTCACAGTGGTCGGTTCTCTGGCACTGAGTCTGGCTCTGTGACTCAGAAGTAAAGAGGGGAAAAAGAGACACACCGCTGTATCGCTTCCCAGGTGCCAGGGCCTGGGACAACTCAGATCAACTCCTCAGTATTCTTAAGTGGGAGGGTGATCAGCCAGAAGTTGTGGTCCTTGTAGGTACTAATGACATGGGTAAGACAAATGACAAGGTTCCACATTGGGAGTTCAGGGAATTACGTGCTATGTTAAAGGGCAGCACCTCCAGGGCTGTGATCTCCAGATTGCTTCCTATGCCACGTGCTAGGGAGGCCAGAACTAGGAAGATTATACAGTTTAACACATGGCTAAGGGGTTGGTTTAGGAGGGAGGGCATAAGAGTTTTGGATCATTGGGCTCTCTTCCAGGGAAGGTGGGACATGTACAGAAGGGACAGTTTGCACCTGAACTGGAGGGGGACAAATATTCTAGTGGGAAGGTTTGCTAATGCTGCACAGTGGGGTTTAAACTAGAGTTGTAGGGGGCTGGGAACTTGAGTGCCTGAACAGTTGGTGGAGGGCTTGTGGAGATATAGCCAGGAATCAAAAGCTTGAGCGACAAATATTTCAATGCAAGAAGTATCAGAGGAAAGGCTCAGGGCATGGATCGACACCTGGAATTACAACGTTGTAGCCATTAGTAAGACTGGTTGCAGGAGGGGCAGGACTGGCAGCTCAGTGTTCCGGGGATCCGTTGTCTTAGACACGACAGAGCAGGAACGATTAAAGGAGGAGGGATGGCGTTACTCATCAGGGAAAATGTCACGGCAGTGCTCAGTCAGGACAGACTGGAGGACTCGACTAGTGAGGCATTATGGGTGGAAATGAGAAATAAGAAAGGTATGAACACATTAATGGGTCTATATTACAGGCCACCCAACAGTCCTAGGGATTTAGAGAACAAATTTGTAAAGAGGTCGCAGATTGTTGCAAGAAACATAAGGTTGATATAGTACTGGGATTCCCATTCTGTAAAAGGACTAGTTGGGATAGAGTTTGTCAAATGTGTTCGGGAAATTTTCCTTCATCAGCACCTCGAAGTCCCAACATGAGAGAGCGTGTGATACTGGATCTGTTATTAGCAAATGAGACAGGGCAGGTGACAGAAGTTTGTGTACGGAAACACTTCGCATCCAGTGAGCACAATGCGATTAGTTTCAAAATAAATATGCAAAGAGATAGGTCTGCTCCATGGGTTGAGGTTCTAAATTGGAGAAAAGCCAATTTTGATGGTATCAGAAATGATTTGGCAAGTGTGGATTGGGACAGGCTGTTTTCTGGCAAAGGTGTACTTGGAAAGTGGGAGGCCTTCAAAAATGAAATTTTGAGAGTACACAGTTTGTATGAGTCTCTCAGAATAAAAGGTAAAGATAACAAGTGCAGGGGACCTTAGTTTTCAAGCAATATCGGGGCCCTGGTTAAGAAAAAAAAGAGCTGCAAAGCAGGTATAGACAAGTAGGAATAAATGAGGTGTTTATGGAGTACAAGAAATGCAAGAGAACAGGAAATCAGAAGGGCTAAAAGAAGGAATGAAGTTGCTCCAGCAGACAAGGTGAGGGAGAATCCTAAGGGGTTCTATAGGCATGTTAAGAGCAAAAGGAAGACCAGAATGGTAATTCACGTGTGCAGCCAAAACAGTTGGGGGAGATGTTAAATGAAATCTTTGCATCTGTATTTACTCAGGAGATCGACACAGAGTCTATAGAACTGAGGTGACCCTGTACAGATTACAGAGGACAAGGTATTTGCTACCCTGAGGCAAATTAGCGTGGATACATCCCCAGATCCTGACAAGGTGTTCCCTTGGACCCTACAGGAGGCAAGTGCAGAAATTGCTGGGGCCCTAGTAGAGTTATTTAAAATATCCTTGCGACAGGAGAGGTACCAGCGGATAGGCAATGTTGTTCCACTGTTCAAAAAAGGTTCTAAACAGAAACCAGGGAATTATAGACTGGTGAGTCTGACATCAATTGTGGGAAAGTTGTTGGAAGGTATTCTAAGAGACTAGATATATAAGTATTTGGATGAACATGGGCCAATTAAGGATAGTCAGCATGACTTTGTGCATGATAGGTCATGTCTAACCAGTCTTATAGAGGTTTTTGAGGAAGTTACCAGGAAAGTGGATGAAGGCAAGACAGTGGTTGTTGTCTACATGGACTTTAGTAAGGTATTTGACAAGGTCCCACATGGGAGGCTGGTCAGGAAGGTTCAGTTGCTCAGCATTCAGGATGAGGTAGTAAATTGGATTAGACATTGGCTTTGTGGGAGAAGCCAGAGAGTGGTAGTAGAGGATTGCCTCTCTGACTGGAGCCTGAGACTAGTGGTGTGCTGCAGGTTGTTTGCTATCTATATCAATAATCTGGATGATAATGGTTAACTGGATCAGCAAATTTGTAGATGACACCTAGATCAGGGCATAAGAAAGGCTATCGTGGCTTGCAGAAGGATCTGAACAGGCTGGAAAAATGAGCTAAAAAATGGCAGATAGAATTTTATGCCAACAAGTGTGAGGTTTTTCCACTTTGGTAGGGCCAGCCAGGGTAGGTCTTTACACAGTGAATGGTAGGGCACTGAGGAATGTGGCAGAATAAAGTGATTTGGGATTCCAGGTACATAATTTGTTGAAAGCGGCGTCACAGGTAGATAGGGTTGTAAAGAAAGCTTTTGACATACTGGCCTTGATAAATCAATATACTGAAATTGTATAAGGTGTTGGTGAGGCCTAATTTGGAGAACTGTATGCCGTTTTGGTCACCTATCTACAGGAAAGATGTAAGCAAGGTTGAAAGAGTGGAGAGGAAATTTACAAGGATGTTGCTGGGTCTGGAGGACCTGAATTATAAGGAAAGATTGAACAGGTTAGGACTGTATTCTTTGGAACGTAGAAGACTGAGAGGAGATTGGATAGAGGTATACAAAATTACGAGGGGTATCAATAGGGTAAATGTAAGCAGTCTTTTCCCTCTAAAGTTGGGTAGGACTATAACCAGAGGTCACAGGTTAGGGGTGAAAGGTGAGCAGTTTAAGTGGAACATGAGGGGAAGCATCTTCACTCATAGGGGTGTGAGAGTGTGGAATGAGCTGCCAGCACAAGTGGTGCATGCGAGCTTGATTTCAACATTTAAGGAAAGTTTGGTAGGTACATGGATGGTAGAGGTATGGAGGGCTACGGTCCCGGTGCAGGTCAATGAGAATAGGCAGTTTAAGTAGTTTTGGTATCTACTAGATGGGCCGAAGGGCCTGATTCTGTGCTGTACTTCTCTGTGACTCTATGTGTTACCTGTCCAATACCTACAGGAACCATGGGGAATGGTTTCAATGGCATCTGATAGGCAGCATAATCAATGGTTGATTATTCTACATGTCAGAGGTACTGATGTTACTTGGAGCTGGCAATGAGCAGGTCGCAGACATGAGCTGATAAGTGGCAAATAGTATCTCTGCCATAGAACATAGAACAGTACAGCACAGTACAGGCCCTTCAGCCCACAATGTTGTGCCGACCCTTAAACCCTGCCTCCCATATCACCCCTACCTTAAATTCCTCCATATACCTGCCTAGTAGTCTCTTAAATTTCATTAGTGTATCTGCCTCCACCACTGACTCAGGCAGTGCATTCCACGCACCAACCACTCTCGGAGTAAAAAACCTTCCTCTAATATCCCCCTTGAACTTCCCACCCCTTACCTTAAAGCCATGTCCTCTTGTATTGAGCAGTGGTGCCCTGGGGAAGAGGCGCTGGCTGTCCACTCTATCTATTCATCTTAATATCTTGTACACCTCTATCATGTCTCCTCTCATCCCCCTTCTCTCCAGAGAGTAAAGCCCTAACTCCTTTAATCTCTGATCATAATGCATACTCTCTAAACCTGGCAGCATCCTGGTAAATCTCCTCTGTACCCTTTCCAATGCTTCCACATCCTTCCTATAGTGAGGCAACCAGAACTGGACACAGTACTCCAAGTGTGGCTTAACCAGAGTTTTATACAGCTGCATCATTACATCGTGACTCTTAAACTCTATCCCTCGACTTATGAAAGCTAACACCCCATAAGTTTTCTTAACTACCCTATCCACCTGTGAGGCAACTTTCAGTGATCTGTGGACATGTACCCCCAGATCTCTCTGCTCCTCCACACTACCAAGTATCCTGCCATTTACTTTGTACTCTGCCTTGGAGTCTGTCCTTCCAAAGTGTACCACCTCACACTTCTCCGGGTTGAACTCCATCTGCCACTTCTCAGCCTACTTCTGCATCTTATCAATGTCCCTCTGCAATCTTTGACAATCCTCTACACTATCTACAACACCACCAACCTTTGTGTCATCTGCAAACTTGCCAACCCACCCTTCTACCCCCACATCCAGGTCGTTAATAAAAATCACGAAAAGTAAAATGCCATATCATGACCACCTTTAACAAGAGGGTGCAACAGCCTAACCTTGATATTCAACGACAAAACCATCACATGCTACCCTCAAACCTCAGTCAGCATTTACCAGAAAGTCAACTGGACACACACAAACGTATATAGCAAGGTTGCAAGTCAGTTCAGAAGCTTGGTCTGGTGCAGCGAGTGACTCACCTCCAAATACCCAAACTGTCATTTACAAGGTATCAGGGATTGGATTTCGGAAACCAGTGGTGGACATTTATTTGCAAACACAGCCTCGACCCCCAACTCCACCCACAGAGACACACACGCACATACCATACACACATACATTAACATGCACACAAACACATGGATGTCCATGCACTCACGCACACAACACACAAACCACACATGCATACGTACGCACACGTGCAGACATGCACGCACACACATACATACACGTATACACACACACACACACACACACACACGGGTATTTATGTGCATACACACACACCCCTCCCTTTGCATGACACAATTTCACAACGAGGACGAGTACAGCCACTGCCCTGGTTGCGGGAGAATGGGGATAGTTCAGAGGACGCGCAATAGGGGGTAGAGTAGCCGGAGCGTCCCTTTAAGACGTGTGGGAGGGAGTTATTGCGGCAGGTGCAGCCTCCGGCTCCCGGCTCGTCCCCGCTGCCGCAGCCGCTCGCCGCTGATTGGCTGAACGCCGTGAACAGCGGATAAATTGCGAAGGGACGGCAGCGCAGAGACAGGCGTTGTGGAGAGAGCACTAACCGCTGCTGCTGGGACCCTGTCGTCCTGTCGGGTTCTGCGGTTTTGTGGTAAGTGCCCCAGTCCGGGTGACCCTGGCACCCACTCTCAGCGGGGCTGCTCTCTCTCGCATCCCTAACCTTCCCTCCATCTCGCTGATTTCCCCCACACTTTGTGTCTCGCTCCGACCGGGCACGTATTTCCACTTCCTGCGTGGTACCTCTTGTCACACACTATCCGTCTTCACCACCCCCTCCCCTCCCCACCCCGCTCCCTGGTCTGTCTTCCCTCGCCCTCTTCCATCTCCACGGGCACGTGTGCGTGTGCGAGAGAGGGATTTAATGCGCAGAGTTTGCTGTGAGTGAGACGAACCCTGATAGATTGATGTGTATGTGTACATAGACTTTCCCCAAGTTACAGGACCAGGTCTCAGCCGGCTGGGGAGTTGAAGTTGCGCTTCAGTAGTTCTACAGTTGAAAGACAAAGGATCTTCTGGCTGGTTCTGTTTTCTGTTACCTGCTCCCTGCAGATGATCATCTTGGAAACAATTTGACCATTTGGGAGCGGGATGGAAGGCGAATTATTTCAGATTTTTGTATTTGTGATACCTGTTAGTTTGATAGGACTACTGTCTAATTAGGACTGATGGTCAAACTCTGATGTTAAGGTCACTACAGATTATAGTTTGGACACCTCACTCTGTTATGTTATGAAAGAACTGTCGGGTGGAGGTGCTTAAACCTATTTGCGGTTAGGTTTTTGGCTTTCATGTTATTATCCATATCATTAATATAACTGACAATGTTATTAATGTGACAAGCTTACAAATGACGCTAAAGTTGATTGTATAGTGGAGAAGGTGATCTAACATTACAACAAGATCTTGATCAACTGGGCCAGGGGTCTGAGGAATGGCAGATGGAGCTTTAATCTGGATAATTGCAGAGCTGTTGCATTTTGTTAGGACAAACCAGGGCAGGGTTTGCACAGTAAATAATAAGACAATGGGCAGTACTGTAGAACAGAGTTAGGGAACGGATACGATTCTTTGGAAGTGGAGACATGGGTAAGATGGGGTGGTGAAGAAGCTGTTTGGAGCTTGCCTCCAGTGGTTGGGATATTGAGTATGGGAATTGGGACATCATGTTACAGCTGTTCAAAATGTTGGTGTGGAAGTTGCAGCAAGGCAAGGGTTAAGATGTCCATGCCCGGAGGCGTGGGGGGTGGGGAGAAAGTTTTTAGAAAGGTCTTTGAAAAGCATAGTTTCTGTTTGCACAGTAGGAGCCTGGAGCCATGAGAACTAATTGAGGGATAATTACTTTACCTTCAAAGTATCATTGGTTGTTAGCTCATAGTGTCTGTTGACCTTAACACCTCCATTCATCTTGCAAATAAGGAATTTGAACACAGGCAAGGTTACCACATAGTCAATATCTGTAACTGCTAATCAAAACTGTTTTTTTCTGTTCAGCCTTCAGAACAGTGTAGTGACAAGGGGCCACACCAGTAAAATAATGTGGTTGAGGAGTCCAGTTAATCGGCGACAACATTGCTGAGGCCCATTGTGAAGGACTGTGTTGAGTTCTGGCTGCCCTGCTGTAGGAAGGGTGTCATTAAACTGGAGAGGCCCAGAAGGAAGGTGTGTGAGGATGTTGCCTGGACCAGAGGATTTAGGTTATAATGATAAACTGGAATTTCCATCCTGCCACACCTCCCCAAGGATCCTTCGAGGTTTAGGGGTGACCTGATCAAAGTTCAGAGTAAATTTATTATGAAACTACATATGTCACCATATGCAACCTTGAGGTTCATTTTCTGTATGAAAATATAGAAATATTTAAATATTATATAAACATTTATAAAATCATGAAGGGCGCAGATAAGGTGAGTAATCGTAGTTTTCTCCCCAGGGTCGGGGAGTCCAAAACTACAAGGCATAGGCTTAACATGAGAGGAGAAAGATTTTAGAAGGACCTGAGGTGTAACTTTTTCTACACAGTTGTGAATTTCTGGTGTGAGTTGTCAGAGGTGGGTATAGTTGTATTTAAAAAGGCATTTGGATGGTTCCAAGGGTAGAGAAGATCGGATGTGGGCCAAATGCGTGCAGGTGGGACCACCTCAGTCGGGGCTAGAGCAGCATGAGTGAGTTGGGGCCAAGGGGCCCCTTTTTATATTGTATATTGCTGTGACTTTGTGTCATTATTGAGTTATAAAATGATGGAATTGTTGGACTGAGGGGGTTATGCCAGTTGGAAATGCCAACCTTGACTGTTACCAGGCCAAATCCAACTGGGTATCAGGTGCCAGATGAAATGGTCGATACTACTTTCTTGTTTCTATGCTTCTAAATACTCTAAATGATAGACTGAATGGCCTGCTGGCCTTTGCCTGGAGAATGGGGACATGGTAGTGTAGCAGTTAGTGCATCACCAAACAGTGTCAGCCAGCAATTAATGATCGGGGTTCAATGCCGCTGCTGCCTGTGATCATGTGGGTCTCCTCTGGGTGCTCCGGTCCCCTCTGGGTCTCCTCTGGGTGCTCTGGTCTCTTCCCACAGCCCAAACACATACGGTTAGGGTTAACAAATTGTGGACATGCTATGTTGGCACTGGAAGCCTGGCGATGGTTGTGGACTCAACACAATCTTCACTGCTTTGATTAGACACAAATGACGCATTTCACTGTATGCTTTGATGTACACGTGATGAATAATGCTTATCTCTTTATCCCAGGGTGGTCTTGGCATTTCTAGTCACTCCTGTGTTTGACAGCCAGCCTGGTATGCAGGCGGCTGATGAAGAGCATCTCCATGATGCCTGATCTCTGGGGTTCAGGAAACTAGGCCTGCCTACCTATTCCAAGAAAGGAGAGAGGTTGTGGGTTCAATTCCCAGTTGAGAGATGAGAATATTTAAAAACAAGTGTAGACTGGCTTCTTGGTACGGCACTGAAGACATGCTGCACTGATTCATGCTATGTTGGGATAAAGTTTTGCATTTGTGCTGTCAGCTGGATGTAAGGGATGGCAAGATGACAGATGATAGCAAAGGGGGAGCATTGGTATCTTGGCTGATGTTTGCTATATGTAAATCCTTCGCACAGCATCGCATAATTTGGTCACTTCATACTGCTCTCTCTGTGATTTATGTTGGCTGCGAGGTGGCTTCAGCACTTCCTGTCTAAAAATAGTGATTATCTCCTTATGTACTTCAGGTATTCTGGGATTTAAGCCTGAAGCATCGCAGAGTAGCATCTGTGTGCCACTGAGTACAAGATCAAATATTCGCTGTACAGAATGGATGCTTTGACATGCTGTGCAATTTCTTGTGCATTGGAGTATAATTTATCTGACATTTCCAAGTGCCAGACTTGGTTGTGTAGTGTTGAGGTGTTATCAGCTTGCACTGCTAAACCAGAATGTTGTGAGCTGTGTACTGTGACTCGTTTATAAAATGTAAGGCATTGTCCTCGCACGATGGAAGATTAAGCTGAATCTGAAGGGCTTTCCTGCCACTTTAAAGAAGAGTACTACACCAACATAGAAAATTGAGAACTACAGCACAGTACTGGCCCTTTGACCCACAATATAGTGCCAACCTTTTAACTTACTCTAACATCAATCTAACCCTTCCCTTCTAGATAGCCTTCTGTTTTTCTACCATCAGATGCCTATCTAAGAGTTTCTTAAATTCCCTGAATGTATCTGCCTCTACCACCACCTGGCAGGGAATTCCACACACACCACACGTTTTTTTTTAAAGTCCCTCTGACACCCTCACTATACTTTCCACCAATCACCTTAAGATAATGCCCCCTTGTATTAGCCCTAGAAAAGTGTTTCTGGCTATCCACTCAATCTATGTCTCTTATCATCTTGTACACCTCGATCAAAGGTGAGGGGTTCTTCAGTGTAGAACAGATTGATCAGATGTGTGTCTGCAAGCTTTGTTTAATTTGTCTCAGAAGTAATTATCTTGAGAGCTGTGGAGAGTTTCTGGGATGAAGGTGCTTTGTCCAGGAAAGACCCAGATGGTGATAAATTGTTGGGAGGTACTGTTAATGTCTTGCTTGCTACAATGGTTTTGATGTGGATGCATTGCCAAAATGATCTGCTAGTCTTGTACAATGGAGGGAGGTTGGGGTCTGGGGCCTTGGCTAATATTTTTTTTCCCCTCCACTGAAGTTGTCAGGCTAGAACTGGAGGTCGGAGGTGAAAGGTAAGGTATTTAAGGGGAATCTGATGGGGAACCTCGTCACGAAGCAGACGGTGAGAGAGTGGAATGAGTTGCTGGCAGAGTTTGATTTCAGTATTTAAGAGGAGTTTGGATAAGTACATGGATGAATGGTCAATGGTCCAGGTGCAAGTTGATGGGTCTAGGCAAGCATAGTTGAGCATGGAGTAGAAGGGCCGAAGGGCCTGTTTCTCTGCTCTAATGCTCAGCCTCTGATGTTTGGAGTAATGATGGAACGTGTCCTTTCAGAGGGTCCTGTCATGTTCTAGGTCCTGTTTCATTTGCCCGGCAACTGCTGTTTACTATGTTGTCCATGGAGTTCAGTCTTCCCCAATATGAGGCGTGGATGGTGTGTTACCCGTGGATCGCTTTAGAGATGGCAATGGGGGGGGGGTGCATCTTTTTATGGGTGGGTAGGGGTGTGAACACCCCCCCCACCCCAGCCGTACATGCGACTCCGCTGACATTTGTAAAGTCAGCCTTCACTGGCACCATCAAGGTTTTAATTGGATTGAAGTGCTAATCAGTTGGTGGGCTTTCGTCACTGACAGACTTCTGAACCAGGGAATGTATGTATCTGATTCCAGGATGGAAAAGGTTGCTTATGTTTATGAGGCGCTGTTGGGTCTAACCATGAGATATAGGAACAGAATTGGACCATTTGACCATTGAATCTCCACCATTCAATCATAGCTGATTTTATTCCCCCTCTCAACCCTATTTTCCTGCCTTTGGTGCCCGTAATCAAGAACTGTCAACCTCCACTTTAAACATTCCAATAACTTGCCCTTCACAGCCAAGGAATTCCACAGATTTGCCACCCTTGAGTTAAAGAAATTTCTTCTTATCTCTGTTCTAAAGCTGCAACATTTATGTACTCAGACCTGGACCATATTTTTTGTGTGACTGTTTTACTGATATCCAATACTGTATATGTGCTTGCTATTTTGTATGTGCCTTGTGCTGTGTATGACTGTTGGTACTGTGTTATGGACCTTGGTTCTGGAGTAATGCTGTTCTGTTTGGCTGTATTCATGTATGGTTGAGTAACAGGTAAACTTTAATTTTACAGGGATGTCCTTCTATTCTGATGCTGTGCCTTCTAGTCAGACTTTTTCCACTATAGGAAAAAATCCACTCCATGTCCACTCTATCTCAGCTTTTCAATACTCAGTAACTTTCAATGAGATTCCTCCCCCCCCCCCACCCCTGATTCTTCGAAGCTCTGTTCCTCGAATGTTAACCTATGGGTCTACTTCTATGCTCTATTACTCTCACTATCTAAATGGAGAGGGTCTGCAAGTTTCAACATGGTGAAACATCTGGATTTGGCATGCACTTGGACCCAGGTGTGGGCAATAACTGGAGCTGAGCGAGGGTTGAGATTTGTGAGGTGGTTAAAGGCCATGGGGGCAAAGGGAAAGCTCATTTGAACTAACTAATAGAAGGACTGGGGAGCGCCCCAGGTCTGAGGCAGTGTTCAGAAGAGGTAATTCGCAGGTCACTGGAATCTGCATTCAGCAGTCCAAGACCTGAAGTTGACCTGGGATAAGATCGAAGACCCTGGGCGGTGTCGCCGATGTTACTTAATGTTTTAGAAACAGCTTCTTCCACTCTGCCATGAGGTTTCTCAATGGTCAATGAATGCTACCTCACTGTTCTGCTCTTTTACACCATTTGTATTTAATTTTATGTATTTATGATAGTAAGTTAGTAATTTTTTAAATGTATAACACTGTACTGCTGCCACAAAACAACAGATTTCAAGGCATATGTCAGTGATAATAAAGCTGATTGATTCGCTTTTCAGTCTCCGTATGTGCAGCTGCAGCTAGTAAATCGCATTAAGATGCAGAGGGAGGCATGTAATTTGGCCCATTAGGTCTCTGCTAGCCCACTGAGAGCAATTCCATTAGTTTCTCTTATTTCCTTACAGTCCTACAGCTTGCTCTGTCTCTCCTATGTCGATCCAACTCCCTTTTGAGGGATGTGGTGGGTTGCTGAGCTCGCTCCCCTGGTCTCTGCAGTGTTGTATATTTCCCTTCTGATTCTCTCACCACCAGCAGCCACTTAACCAACCATTCATCTTTGGTACGTGGGTCGAAACCAGGACTCCAGAAGACACGCACACAGTCACAGGATGAATGTGCAGACTCCATGTGGACAGTGCTAGAGCTCAGAATCAAGCCTAGGACAACGAACCTGATGGGCTGCATGGCCTAATTCTGCTCCTATGTATTGTGGTGTTGAGGCAGCAGCACTAACTGCTGCACCACTTGGTCGTTTTGTTGTCTGCTGTTGTAATTTTTGGAGCATTGCTGCCGATTTGCAGAGAAATTTGCATATGCTGGATAATCTGAGTGCCAATTGTTGGTAGTGTCACTGGGGAGAACAGCTCATCTGTATAATGGAAATATTGGCAAGGAGTGTTTGGCATCCTTGGTTAAATGTATGCAAAAGGCTGTATTTACAATCCCTTCAGTATTACTCAAAGTCAAAGTAAATTTATTATCAAAGTACACACTGAGGTTCAGTTTGCTGTAGACAATTACAGCAAGATAAAGAAATGCAATTGAATTTATGGAAAACACTATACATAAACAAGGACTGACAAATGATCAATGTGCAAAAGAAGACAAATTGAGCAAATAAAAATGAATATTTCTGAGAACATGAGTTGTAGGGTCCTTGAAAGTAAGTCTGTAGATTGCGGAATCAGTTCAGATTTGTGGTGAGTGAAGTTATTCACGCCAATTCAGGAACTTCATGGCTGTAGGGTAATAACTGTTCCTGAACCTGATGACGTGGGACCTACGGCTCCTGGACCTGCGGCCCAATGGTAGTAGCAAGAAGAAACATGGCCTGAATGGTGGGTGAATGATGCTGCTCCTTGTTAATGTGCTCAATGGTGAGGAGGGTTTTGCCTGTGATGGACTTTGGTGCCCGAGTGGGACAAGAACCCACCGCATTCTGTCTGACCCAGAAGCATGTGAAGTACCCAGTGAGTCACAGCTGAAGCAGTTAAATGACTCCTGTTAAATGCTGCCTTTCTCTGCAGGGAGTTTTTTTAATGCAGGGGGAGAGTCTGCAGTACAAAGGCCTGTTTGTGAAGAAGTGTCTTCAGACAGTCATGATGCTTGACATTTTGGTGGCTGAAGCCTTTACATAAGCGGCTCTAATTAAAGCGTCTTGCAAGCCGCCTCCTTAACCAGAGGGTCCTGACCAATGCTAGCTGGAGGGAGCGGCCAATTACGAAAGGTCAGCAGTTTGGGACAGGATGTGTGGGACTGAGGAATGTGAAGAGGTCACTTGTAATCGCCAACAATGCACCATGCTCAATGGTCCACTGTGAGCTGTAATTTGCAGGTCACAAGGGCACCCAGGTCCTACATCCTGCACCTCACAACAAGGCTTTGCATTCATGTCCTTTCCGGACTAATCCATTGCTGGGTTGTCACTGTGGGTGGAGGACTGGTTTGCCTGATGATAAAACATCAGCAGGAGCAGTGAATGCCCTGGTACTACTAATGGGACTGGGCAAAAAATAATACCCAAGGAAGGCTGTTGTTTGTTGAGTTGTGGTCAGGGCCTTGCAGGGTCGAGGTACAATTCAGAATGTTTACAGCGAAGAAGGAGGCCTGTTGGCCCATGAGTCCCCACTGGTTCCACATTGAAACATTCCAGCTAGTCCCACCCCACCCTGCAAACTCTTACCTTCCAAAAAGGAGCCGATTGCTATAAGTGAATTTGTTTCCTCTGCAGTGTCCTCCAGATTGACCATGTGTGCTTTGTTTAAAACGAGAATTGGATTCTTCAGCCAATCTCCTTTCTTCTGTCTTCGAAGATAGATAGCCTGTTTTGGGTTTGGAGGAGTGTGAGTGTGTCAGGGTCCATGAAAAGTTCTTGGCAAGTAGGACTTGAGAGAATCCCGAGGCATTCTATACACACAACAAGAGCAAGAGAATAACTAGAAAGCAGGACCACTTGAGGATAAAGTAGGGAACATGTTTTTTTTTAGATGGAGGATGTGGGTGAGGCCCTAAATGAGTACTTTGCGTCAGTATTTACCAACGAGAAGGATGTGGAGGGTAGCCAGATCTGTGTAGTGTGCTAATTTGCTAGGGTATTTTGAAATAATGAAGGAGGTAGATAGATACTTCATTGGTCCCAAAGGAAATTACAGTGTCACAGCAGCATTTGCAGTGCACTGATGCACAAATCTACAAATATTAGAAGAGAAGTAAGAAAGAATAAAAATAAGTTGCCTCAAACAGTCATCACTTCCCCAGCTATAGATTGACTCATTATAGAGCTTGGTGGCTGGGGGTAAGAATAGCCTTGTATAGTGCTCTTTGGAGTAGTGCAGTTGTCTTAGTCTCAGACATCCCACCTCTCCCGGAACTTCCGGGAGTCTCCCGCATATTAATAGTGGCTCCCTGATGCCCGCAAATTATATACAATATCACGGAAATCAATTTTTTTGAAAGCGAGCGAGAGTGACCGCGAGAGAGAAAGCAAGCGAGAGCGCTTGAGAGCGCGCGAGCGACCATGAGAGAGCGAGAGAGCGCGCCATTGCAGAGTGTTCCAAAAAAATATGAAACGTACATCACCCCAGACTACACTAAAGTGTACCCCTGCCTAATAGGGGTCAAAATAATGACAGTGTTGCTCGCTGCACTGTTTGCAACAGTGACTTTTCTATTGCCCATGGTGGGTTAAACTGTAAAAGACGTGTTGAGGTGAGTTTAATAGGTGTCATTCGTTCATTAGCATAGCTAACGTTATTTAAACTAGCTGGCTAGCTGCTAGGGAGCTACTCTGTTGCAGACATCCCACCTCTCCCGGAAGTCTCCCGCAAATTGATGGTGCTACCTCCCTGAAATGAGTTTTTGCAGGGTGGGATGTCTGTAGTCTATTACTAAAAGTGTTGCTCTGTTCAGCCAAGGTGGCATGCAGAGGGGTGAAAAATATTGTCCAGAATTGTCAGGATTTTCCATAGAGTCTTTGTTCTACCACAGCCTCCGGTGTGTCCAGTTTGACTTCTATAACAGAGCCAGCCTTTCTAATCAGTTTATTGGGCCTGTTGGCATCACCCATGGTGATGCTATTGCCCCAGCACACCACCGCATAGAAGATGCAGCTTGCTTGAAGAAAAGCAACATAGATTGAGTGGGCAGCCAGAGACTTTTTCCAAGGGCAGAAATGGCTTGTTCAAGGAGATGTGATTGGATGGAAGTGTAGAGGGGGGATGTCTGAGGTAAGTTTGTGGTAGAGGCAGAGACATTAAGGATATTTATGAAACACTTGGATGATCGAACGTTGGAGGGTTGTGGGTGGGAAGGAAGGGTTAGATTGATCATGGAGATGGTACACATTGTAGGCCAAAGAGCTTGCGCCATGCTTGGTGTTTTGTGTTCGATGAACTGGGCTTGCTTTGCTGCTTGGTATGTTCTGCTTTGTTGTTTTGCGCGATGCTCTGCCAAGCGTCGTGGACATTGTGTTGGCACCAGGTTGTGTGGCATCACTTGCAGGCTGCCCCCACCCAGCACATTCTTGGGTTATATTGATTGTTAATGCAAATGACACAATTTACTGTGTCAGAATTGGGTTTATTATCACTGACAAATATCGTGAAATTTATTTTGAGGCAGCAGTGCAGTGCAATACATAAAATTATTAATTACGATAAATATTAAGTAAGCAAAAGTCATGTTTTGATATACATGTGATAAATTAATTTGAACCTCCTGGGCCATGGCTGCCGGAGGGGATCTGTTCCTTTGTTACCCTCCTGACTTGAATGTACTTCAAACCTTTTGGGATTCTCCTTACCAAGGTCTTTTCATGCAGCACACACAAAAAATGCTGGTGAACGCAGCAGGCCAGACACAGGAAGAGGTACAGTTGACGTTTCGGGCCGAGACCCTTTGTCAGGATTATCTGAAAGAGGAGATAGTAAGAGATTTGAGAGGGGGAGGGGGAGATCTGAAATGATAGGAGAAGACAGGAGGGGGAGGAATGAAGCCAAGAGCTGGACAGGTGATTGGCAAAAGGGATAGGAGGCTGGAGAAGGGAGAGGATCATGGGACGGGAGGCCTAGGGAGAAAGAAAGGGGGAGAGGAGGCCCAGAGGATGGGCAAGGAGTTATAGTGAGAGGGACAGAGGGAGAAAAAAGAGAGGGGAAAAAAAATAAGGGATGGGGTACAAAGGGGAGGTGGGGCATTAACGGAAGTTAGAGAAGTCAGTGTTCATGCTATCAGGTTGGAGGCTACCCAGAGGGAATATAAGGTGTTCCTCCAATCTGAGTGTGGCTTCATCTTGACAGCAGAGGAGGCCGTGGATAGACATATCAGAATGGGAATGGGATGTGGAATTAAAATGTGTGGCCACTGGGAGATCCTGCTTTCTCTGGCGGACAGAGCGTAGGTGTTCAGCAAAACGGTCTCCCAATCTGTGTCGGATCTCGCCAATATATAGAAGGCCGCATCGGGAGCACTGGACACAGTATATCACCCCAGCCGACTCACAGGTGAAGTGTTGCCTCACCTGGAAGGACTGTCTGGGGCCCTGAATGGTGGTGAGGGAGGAAGTGTAAGGGCTTGTGTAGCACCTGTTCTGCTTAGTGCTGGGAGGGAGATTGGTGGGACGGGATGGGGGGGACGAATAGACAAGGGAGTCGCGTAGGGAGCGATCCCTGTGGAAAGCAGAAAGGTGGGTGGGGGGGAGGAAAAGATGTGCTTCATGGTGGGATCCTGTTGGAGGTGGTGGAAGTTACGGAGAATTATATGTGGGACCCGGAGGCTGGTGGGGTGGTAGGTGAGGATATGGGGAACCCTATTCCTTGTGGGGTGATGGGACCTCCGATTTTTAAGTTTTCTTCTATTTCCCCTGTAAGCTTTGACTTTTTCAATGCCAATTACCTATCCTTGACGTGTATCTCTTTTCCTTGGTCAATATCCTCTTTTTTTTTTTCCCCCCATTCACAGTTACCCTCTTTGCCTCTTACCTTTATAGAAACCTGCCAACTCTGAACTCCATTTTGCTCCTTCTTACCAGATGCTGTCCTCGTTCCCCTCTTCAGCCCCCGACTCTCCCACCAGCAGCTGTTTCCAATCTACCTCCAACCCAGGTGTAGACACCAACTCAAGGTCCTAGTTTATCTTTTCCTACGACTACCGTGAAGCTAGCTGCTCTTTGGTTATGTTCTTAAACAGTTCCTGTACAGACACTTCAATTACAGTCCAGTACATCCCCTTTCCTGCTGAATGCATTTTACAAATACCAGTCCATCTAAGCCTCCTTTAAGGCTTTCCCATTTGATTTTGGAGAGTTAAAATTCTTTTCAACCACAACCTGTTGCTTTTACACCCTTCTGCGATCTGCCTACATGTCTATTCAGATTCCCGCTGAGCCTACATGTCTATTCAGATTCCCGCTGACTATTGGTATACCCTGTCAAAGTAATAATGTCCAAGCCAATTTATTATCAAAGTACATGCATGTCACTATATACTATTCACTTTCTGGTGGCATTTATGGGAAAATAAATACAGCAGAATTTTTGGGGGGAGAAAACCATACATAGACAAAGACTGACAAACAACCAATGTCTAGTGCTTATTCCGAATTTCTACAGTAGATCCTTGTTGGCTGATCCCTTCAGGATGTCTTCCCAGAATACTGTTGTAGTGGTCTCCCTGATCAACAAAGCAACGCCTTTCTTTGCTGCCTCTCTGAAGCTTCTATCTTCTGGTATATTGAGCTGCTAGTTCTCCCCCTCCTCTCAACCGTGTTTCTGAGATTGCAGCAATTTCATAATCCACTTTCTCAGCTCATCCATCTTAATTGTAGGACTCCCTGCATTAAAGTAAATGCCGTTAAGCTGACAGGGCCTTGTGCTTCCCTGTCCGTCTCTTGCTGCTCCTCCTACAGCGTTTCTCTGTTCTATTTTATAGTCAAACGAACAGTGGTAATTTTCTGCTGAAGGGACTTTTGCAATGGGGTTGGGCAGGGAATTCCATGGTTTGGCCGTAATGACAATGGATGCATGTTCAAATCGGATGGGGTGCGTGTGGCAGTGAGAGTCTTAACTTGTCTGCTTATTGAAAGCCGCTTCCCCCATGGGATTGGCCTGTGTAAGGAGCAATGCAGGCCTGGTAGAGGGTGGAGGTGAGCTGCAGTAAAGAGGGCCAGGGTGCGCACTTTAGATGTGTATTTGCCACTGTGTGTATGTTTAGTGTCACAGGCAAAGCCCTCCCATATTGAGGATGTTTACAAGGATCACTGCCACAAGAAAGCAGCACCCATCATTATGGACCCCCAATATCAGGCCATGTTCTCTTCTCACTGCTGTCATTGTGCAGGGGGTACAGGGACCTTGCACCCAACACCACCAAGTTCTGTAGTAATCAAAACCCTGCAAGCATCAGGCTGGATAACTTCACTCGCCTCAACTCTGAACTGTTTCAACAAACTACAGACTCTCTTTCAATGACTGGTGTTCTCAGTTTTATCTATTTACTTTTTACTTGCACACAGTTTGCCTTTTGCACATTAGTTCTTTGTCGGTCTGTGTTTATGTATAGTTTTTCATAAGTTCTTAATGAAAGGTCTCAATCCAAAATGTTGACTTGTCAGTCCTTTCATAGATGCTGCCTAAACAGAGTTTCTGTAGCATTTCAAGTGTGTTAGTCTTTATAAATTCTATTGTATTTTCTATTTTCCTGTGAATGCCTGCAGGAAAATGAATCTGGAGGCAATATATGATGATGTATGTATACATGCTTTGAGAATAAATTTCTTTGGAAGTTTCCTGGCACTTTTGTGGTACAGATGTTATTTGCTACTTAGACCATGTTATGTAGGATGTGCTGTGTTGTTGATGTGTGTTACATTGCACAATTGTCAGCAGGCCTTTCTATTTCTGATCTTGCGATGGAAGAAAGTTCATTGAGGAAGCAGCTGAAGATGGTTAGATCTTGGACACTGCCCTGCAGTACTCTTGTAGTGATATTCTTGCGACAGAATAATTGACTTCCAACTAGGACCATCTTCTAAGTGGTAACTCCAAGCACTGGACTGTATTCACTTTGCTGCCCACTGACATTAGTTTTACAAGGTTTCCTTGTGCCCCGCTCGATCAAATCCTGTCTTGACGTTGAGAGCAATCACTCTCGGCTGACTTGTTCACGTGTGATCTTGTTTTTGAATCCGGAAATGCATCTTGTGTAATCTGTTAGCTGTGGGATTATTCCAGTGTGTCCATGTTAAACAGAAACAGCTTACCATGCATGTAGTTGCTATTTTCACCCAACTCCCTGGGTGCTGTATCACTCTGACTTTCTTGTCAGCAAACTTAAGAAACATTGGCTGTGCTGGCAGGGATTATTAGAGGCAGCAACTGTGGGGTTTGTACCGTCTTCCTTCTCTTTCCTTGTTAGTGGTTCAGTTGGGTTGAGTCCAATGACCCATTTTGGCTCTTAAACCCTCGTGCCCTCTGCTCGGGCTTTTGAACAAAGGACTGACTGACTATACCATTTACTGAAAAGCAGTAGTGTTTGCTCACCATAACTTGTAATTCATTAAGGTACAGCGCGGAATAGCCTCTTTCTGGACCTTCGAGCTGCGCCACCCAGCAATTCGCCTGATTTAACCCTAGCCCAATCACAGGACTATTTACAATGACCAGCTGGTACGTGGGAGGAAATCAGAGCACCCGCGGTCGTGGGAGAACGTACAAACTCCTTGCGGACAGTGGCAGGAGTTTGACCCAGGTCACTGGTACCGTAAAGTGTTGTGCTGACCACCGTGCTACCGTTAGCTCTGGCCCTGGACAGAACAGAAGAACCCTCTTTATCTTGGGGTCAGGGAGGGTGGCTGTGGAAGGAAGTTGTGCTTCAGCAAGGCTGCCCTGTTCACAACCCGTCTGATGTGTAGATGGAAGGATTCTGTAGAGAATATTGAAACTCTGGTGATAAAGGTCCCTGGTGAGTTGGAAGAAGCAGCCACCTCCAAAAACAACATAGGTTGGTGATAAATCTCAGCACGCTACCTGAGCTTTAACGGTTAGAGCAAGCTATTGAGGATTGTAGAACAGACCTCAGACCTGGCGTAAAACCCGTGGTTTACCAGGCACCAGTGATCCCTGGCCTCCTTCCTTGAATAGCAACTGTCATCCTCACTCAGTTGGCGATTCAATGCCACTCCATGCTGAATGGTAGCGTGAGGGCAAAAGTAGTGAGGTAGTGTTCATAGGTTGGTTCACTCTGTTCAGAAATCTGATGGTGGTGAGGAAGAATGTTGAGTGTTTGTCTTCAGCCTCCTGTAACTCCTTGATAGTAGTATTGAGGGGGCATGCCCTGGGTGGTGGGCATCCCTGATAATGGATGCCGTCTTTTGAAGATGTCTTCGATGGTGGAGGAACTACTATGCATGGAGCTGGCTGAATTTACAACCCTCTTCAGCTTTTTCTGATCCTATGCAGTGACCCCTCAATTCCTCCAGCATCTTGTGTGCATTACACTGTATTTCCCGGATCTTCAGAATCTCTGGTGTTGATGAAAGTGACTTACCTTGAACCTCTGCAGTCCATCTGGTGGAAGTGCTCCCTTGGTGCTCTTGAGCACAGGAAATTGTGACTGGATGGGTGGGCACTATGGTTAGCATAGACTTGTTGGGCTGAGGGGTCTGTATCAATGCTGGGTTGTACTATGGCTCCATGACCGCTCAAAGCGGTGAATGAGATGCTGAGGACTTCACCCATGTGTTGGGAAAACAGAAAAGCCGTGTAAGCGGAGGAGCACACTGCCTCCAAAATGACTTGCCTTCCCTGCTCAGTACCTACCCTCTCTGTGGAAGGGTCAGTGGTTCCCTTATCAGCCAACGCAGTGGAGACAGATTGTCCTCAAACCTGCGAGGTTGAGAAGGGCAGACAAGCTCCTCTGCAGGTCTTTGAAAACTCTGTGATGTGACTGTTGAATTTGAACACTGCTGCTCATCGTCAGCCAATTGCTGCCCTGTTGCTATCGGTGACGTACAGTCTCTACTGGTGTCAGACTGAACTGTAAAGTGATCTGCACCTGTTACATTGCCTGTCATGACCTGGGAACATCCCAGGCATTTTTTTTTTTAACAACCAAAAGGTAGCCCAAGGATGGGCCTGGCGAATGTTGTGCAATGCTATAAGCAAATGCTAACAATAAAATCCAGGGCAGTTTGAGGAAAAACTTCACCCGTAAGCTGAATCAGCAATGACCTGTTCTAAAGGGCTGGGTGTAGGTATGGCTGAAAAGAATTGGAGGGTACTGTTGTGGGTAATCATGACAAATATGTGAAATTTGTTGTTTTGTGGCAGTGGTACAATACATAAAAAATTTACTAAGTTACAATAAGAAGTGTATAATAAACAAGTAGAGTAAAAATAGTGAGTCTGAGTTCGCAGACTGTTTAGAAATTTGGCGGAGGCGAGGAAGCTATTGTTGAGTGTGTGTCTTCAGGCTCCTGTACATCCTCTGGCAGTAATGAAAGAGGGCATATCTTGGGTGGTGGGCATCCTTGGTCAGAGATGCTACCTTGTTTTGAGGCATTGCCTTTTCGAGGTAGCCTAGATGATGGGGAGGCTGCTGTCCATGATGGAGCTGGTTGAGTTTGCAACCCTCTTGCAGCTTTTTCCAATCCTGCACATTGGCACCAGATGGTGATGCAACCAGTCAAATGCTCTCCACAGTAAATCTGTAGAAGCAATTATGAAAATGTGTAGCTTGGGTGGTTGGATTGAGTTGTTCTCCAATCTTGGCTATTCACTTGTAAACATTTCGTCACCAAGCGAGGAGATATCATCAGTGCGCCGTTAATTGTGGTGTGCCCCCTTACTATCCCTTGCCAAGATCGGAGAACAACTCAAACCAGACATCTGTAGAAATTTGGTACGGCAGGGATTGGAGGTTGTTGGATGTAGAATCAGTAAATATTGGCCACAACCCTGCAGGCATTTCCTCAGATCCACAGATAGTCCTGTGAGACCTTTTCCTTTTACTTGAAGAAGCATGTAGTCTTCCTTCCCATCCAGCTAAATGCTATCATGTCAGCTGGGCAGCAGCCCAGCACTTGAGTGGTTGGATTATTGTTGTCACATGTGCTGAGATGCAGTGAAAAATACAGTCTTGCATGCCATACATACCGGTCACATCAAACATAAGTACATCGCCGTGATACAAAGGGGAAAGCAATAATAGAATGCAGAATATAGCTTTACAGTTAGAGAAGATGCCGTGTGAGTACACAACAAGGTGCAAAGGCCACAAGTGAGGTAGATTGTGAAGTTAAGTGTTTGTCTTGTACAACAGTCTTATAACAGCAGGATACGAGCTTTCCTGGAGTGCGTGTTTTCAAGCTTTTGTACCTTTTGCCTGCTGGTAAGGGGGAGAAGAGAAAAATGATGAGTGGGGGGGGGCCTTGATTTTGATGGCCTTTATTATGGTTCCCAAGGCAACAGGAAGTGCAAACAGGCTCTATGGAGATGAGGCTGGTTTTTGTGTTAAGTCCCAGAAATATGAATTATGACTGGAAGGCAGAATTGCAGCAAGTCCCATTTGCAGATTTAGTTTCAATGTTTAAGAGAAATTTGGATGGGGTATGGAGGGGCTATAGTCCAAGTGCAGGTCAATGGGACCAGGCAGAATAATAGTTTGGTACGGACTAGATGGGCTGAAAGTCCTGTTTTTGGGCTGTAGTGCTTTATAACTCTAGATTATGCTGTAGAAGTGGAAGGATTCTCCACTGCCACTCTCTGTTCTTCTTAGTTTTTCAGTCTTAATCCTGATTTCTTGATGCCACACACAAAAAAAATTGCTGCAGGGGCTCAGTGGGCCAGGCAAGCATCTGTGGAGGAAAATATACAGTTGATATCTTGGTTTTTATTTTTATTTTTGAGGTACAACCAGGAATAGGCCCATCAGGCCCTTTGAACTGTGCTGACCAATCCCCCAATTGAACCCTAGCCTAATCACGGGACAGTTCACAATAACCAACTAACCTACCAACCAAAATGTCTTTGGACTATGGGAGGAAACTGGAACACCAGAAGGAAACCCTTCTGAAGACCAGGGCTCTGTGTACACATGGGTGTGATAGGCCAGAAGGCTAGTTTCTGTGCTGTGCAATACTGCCTCAGCAAAAGTCAAGGAAAGGAGACGATACATCTATCCGTTCAGCCACTTTAAAGCGGGATTCACCCCAGTGAGTCTTATCTGTGGTTTGATAGACCTCTTTTGTTTTCCCCTATCTCCTTTCCCCTTTCACTCAGCTGGTTCTGCCAGAGGTAAAGAGATTTCACTAAATCTGCTCTCTGCTTGTGCTTCCCGAGGAGCAGAGCCATGAAAGCCTAATGTAATGTTTTTTTGGCTTCCTGTCACAAGAGTTCCATTATAAATGGTTCATAAAATCAGCTGCTGGAATTTGCCACTCTCTCAATTTGTGTATGATCCAGGATTCTGGAGGATTTGCTTTGCGAGTTTCTAAGAATCTTGTTTGACAAACTTTATTTCCAAACGAGCTGCTGTTAAACCAGACCATATGGGTGAGAGGTTAATGTATTCTCATAGAGCCACACTGCATGGAAATGGGGCATCCATGCTGACCAGTGGGGGGGCCCCCATTTGTATTGAACCCATCTGCCAGGTTTTGGGCCATTGCTACCTATGCTGAGGTAATTCAAATACTTAGCTAGACATTTCTTAAATACCACCAGCAGCTATGTTTCCACCACTCTGTCTGGAGTGTATTCCAGGTTTTTCACAATTTTCTACGTGAAAAGGTTTCCCATTGAATCTTCCCCCCCCCCCCCAATCTTTTGCCCCTTATCCTAAGTTTATGCCCTGTAACATTACCTATCTTGGAGGAAGAGGATTTTTTTTTTCACTAAATCAACCAAATTTGCAGAATATTGAAGCTAAATTTGTGTTTGTGACACTTTTCATGACTTTATTTTGCAATCTGTGCACAAAATCAAAAGCAGTAAAATGAAGCAGTGATGTTCTGCGGCAAGGATGGGTGCAGAAGGTCAAGAAAGCAGAATGACTTCCCTGTCCTGAATATTGAGCAACAGAATGATGTTCCATCGATTGCACACATTACACTCCTTCCTTCCCCTGACACCATCTGGTCCATTCCATTCATCTGCCCCAGGCTGATCATCTGTCTCAGGCCCCTGTTGCCGTGGCGATTTTGCAGATATGCAGTTGATCCCGAGCGGCTCTGATCACTGATTGCCACCACCCACTCCCGTTCACCGTCAGTCGGTAAGGGATAGGAGATCTGGTGGGGAATTTTGAGGGGGGATAGTTTTGATCTAGAGGGTGGTTGGATTTTGAACATGCTGCCTGTGGAGGTGATGGAGGCCAATTCTTTCAGGTTTATTTATCGCGAGTACATCAAATCACACAGTGAAATGCATCATTTGCATTGACAACCAACACTCTTGGATGCGCTGGGGGCAGCCCACAAGTTTCGCTGCACATTCTGGCACCAGCATAGCATGCCCACATTGCTTGGCAGAACGACACAGAATGCAACAAACTGCAAAACAAATCCCTTTTCTCCCTCTCGCCCATACATGGACAGTCCTTCAAATCCAAGTCAGGCCTCCTGTCCCTAGGCTTTGGCAATTAGGCATTGACTTCCAGACTCCAATCGACCTTTGGGCTCTGATCTTTGGTAATGACCCCTGAACTAGCCAATGATGGGATCCTGAACTCTCTCAACATTGAAGAAGTGGAGTGACCAAGTGCTGGTAAATGGGGATAGTATAGATGTGTCCTTGATCAGCATGGACACAGTAGGCTGAAGGGACAGTCACTATGCTATTTGACCTTTCTCTGGATTGCTGGGGTTTTTCTGGGGTTCATCCAGTTTGTACTGGATTTGGTGCTCAATCCTAGAATAGGTTGGAGTGTCCTCATCCCCTTGATGGCCCAACTCTTCCTCGGGGATCCGAAATATCTTGACCACTCTAGACTTGTAGTAAAACTCTTCCTGGCTCTAAGTGGCTTTCCAAACCTTTATGGTGGTGCGCAAGTGGAACAGGTTAAAAGCTTTAAGTTCCTCGGGGTCAATATTGCAAATGAACTGACTTGGTCCAACCAAGCAGAGTCCACTGCCAAGAAGGCCCACCAGCACCTTTACTACCTGAGAAAGCTAAAGAAATTTGGCCTGTCCCCTAAAACCCTCACTAATTTTTATAGATGCATCGTAGAAAGCATTCTTCTAGGGTGCATCACAACCTGGAATGGAAGTTGTCCTGTCCAAGACTGAAAGAAGCTGCAGAAGATCGTGAACACGGCGCAGCACATCACACAAACCAATCTTCTGTCCTTGGACTCACTTTACACCGCACGCTGTCGAGCAGTGCTGCCAGGATAATCAAGGACACGACCCACCCAGCCAACACACTTTGAGTCCTTCTTCCCTCCGGGAGAAGGCTCAGGAGCTTGAAGACTCATACGGCCAGATTTGGGAACAGCTTCTTTCCAACTGTGACAAGACTGCTGAACGGATCCTGACCCGGATCTGGGCCGTACCCTCCAAATATCTGGACCTGCCTCTCAGTTATTTTTGCACTACCTTACTTTCTCTTTTCTATTTTCTATTTATGATTTTATAATTTAAATTTTTAATATTTACTATTGATTTGTACTCCAGGGAGCGCGAAGCACAGAATCAAATATCGCCGTGATGATTGTACGTTCTAGTATCAATTGTTTGGTGACAATAAAGTATACTCCCACAGCCTGACACTGGGACTCCTTCCTGTAATGGCCTGGCCTAGCTCTGTCTTCCTTCCATCCCTCTTGTCCCCAAGTGTGCCCTGTTGTTGGATAGATGAGGAATGTTCTGGACTTGGGGTGGTGGTTCGGGGGAGATTGTGTGAGAGAGGGGAACCGAGAGAAATAGCAAACAAGGGGAAATGAGTTCCTATCGTCAGCATAAGATTGTGGGCTAAAGGGTCTGTAGTGTGCTGTAATGTTCTGTGTTTCTTCCCCCATCCCCAGTTGGAAGTGGTGACACCTTGGTGAGAACAGTGAACCCTGTCCGAGCTGGCTCGTCCTCCTCCAATGTGCTGGCTTGTGCGCTGCCCCTCTGCAGTCAGGGGTCCTTGTGCCATTGGAGTGTCAGTCATTTTCCCAGTGTCATTGGAGAGCAGAAGCTTGAACAGTTGGTGCACTGTGCTGGGTACTCTGTCCACCATCTGGGAAATGTGAATGAGCGAAGCAGGAGTAGGCCATTCTCTCACTTGCGTCTGTTTTTGTCATTCAGTAAAATTATGATTTGAACATAAAACAGAGCACAGTACAGGCCCTTTGGCCCACAATACTGTGCTGACCTTTTAACTTGCTCTAAGATCAATCTAACCCTTCCTTCTTACATAGCCTTCCATTTTTCTATCATCCTTTTGCCTATTTGAGTTTCTTATAATGTATCTGCCTTTGTCACTCTCCCTTCCACGCACCCACCACTCTGTTTACCAAAACTGCCAGTCATCCCCCCCCCCCATACTTTCCTCCAATCACCTTAAAATTATGCCCCCTGTATTAGCCATTTTCACCTTGGGGGGTGGGGGGAATGTCTCTGATTATCCACTCGATCTATGCCTCTTGTCTTGAAAAGTTCTATCAAGTCTCCTCTTATCCTCATTCACTCCAAAAAGAAAATTCCTGATCTTTTACTTTGGTGCCTTTTTTATTTATATATACACTAACTCAATATCCCTTACTATCTGAAAGCCCATCAGTTCCTGTCATGTTACAGCAAGTCATTGTGAGACTGCACGTGGGTACAGTGTACAGCTCTAGTCACTCTGCTACAAGATGTCATTGTGCCAGGGAGGGTGCAGGAATGATTCATGAGGGTGTTATTGAGGCTGAAGGGCTTGAGTGGCAAGGGGAGGCTGAATAGGAAGGGGCATTAATTGTCTTTGGAGTAATAGCGATCAAGCTGCGTCCTTGAGGCTTTAAGTATCTCTGAGATGCATAGACGAGTGGGTGTTTTTTCACTGGAGTGGGGCAGTTTAAAAACCAGAGCACAACAGGGGAAGGAAGATTTAAACGGCACTTGAGGGGCAACATGTAGAGGAAGTAATAGAAGCAGGTGCAATTACAATGTTTAAAAGACATTTAAACAGGTGTGTGTGTGTGTGTGTGTGTGTGCTTTAGAAGCATATGGGCCAAATGCTGAGAAATAGGACTTGCTCAGTTAGATAACTTGGTCAGTATGGAAGAGTTGGGCTGAAGGGCCTGTTTTACTACGGTATGACTCTCTGAATGTACTGAGTGACCTGATCCTCAGCTCCCTTGTGTAGCAAGGTTCACTGTTTTCTCATTGAGAAAATTCCTCTCATTTCTTCCTCATTTGAAGATGTTAGCCTTGAGTTCATGACCATAAGACATAAGACCATAAGACAAAGGAGCAGAAGTCGGCCATTTGGCCCATCGAGTCTGCTCTGCCATTTTATCATGAGCTGATCCATTCTCCCATTTAGTCCCACTCCCCTGCCTTCTCACCATAACCTTTGATGCCCTGGCTACTCAGATACCTATCAATCTCTGCCTTAAATACACCCAATGACTTGGCCTCCACTGCTGCCTGTGGCAACAAATTCCATAGATTCACCACCCTCTGACTAAAAAAATTTCTTCGCATTTCTGTTCTGAATGGGCGCCCTTCAATCCTTAAGTCATGCCCTCTCATACTAGACTTCCCCATCATGGGGAAACAACTTTGCCACATCCACTCTGTCCATGCCTTTCAACATTCAAAATGTTTCTATGAGGTCTCCCCTCATTCTTCTAAACTCCAAGCAGACAAACATTCCTCATATGTTAACCCTCATTCCTGGAATCATTCTAGTGAATCTTCTCTGTACCCTCTCCAACGTCAGCACATCCTTTCTTAAATAAGGAGACCAAAACTGCCCACAGTACTTCAAGTGAGATGCCTTATAGAGCCTCAACATCACATCCCTCGGCACTCCATCGAGGAGAAGCATCAGCTCTGCCTCTACCCTGGCCAGGATTTAATATGTTTGGCCTCCAGCCTGTGACTGCTGTGGGCTTTGCACCATAGGTAAAAGACACATGGCACTTGGTTTTGTCGTCCCATAATCATTGTTATTGATTATGAACTGCTAGAGGACCACCATTGATCCCTGTGAACTGCACTAATCATTATCCTTTATCATTATCATTACTTCCTGATAAAGGAATCATTTCATCCACTTTGTTTGATACCAGTTCTCACTCTGTAGCACATTATCCCCAACTGTCTGCACTCAAAGCTTGCTTCATATGTTCTCGTGTGGGGTCTCACTGAAGGCTAAATCGCAGCATTAACTGACGGCGCACATTGGCTCAACTAATAGAATCACTGCCCTACAGCTCCAGTAACCTGGGTCCAATCCATCGAAGTGTGGAGCTTGTAAGCTTTCCCTCTGACCATCCGGGTTTCCTGTGGCTGTCCTGGTTTCCACTCTCATCCCAGAGATGTGAAAAGTTAACTGGATCAGAATCAGGTTTATTGCAACTGGCATGTGCCATGAAATTTGTTAACTTAGCAGCAGCAGCAAAACAATGCTATATATAACATAGAAGTAGTAAAAATAAGTAAATTAATTAGTGATCATATATTGAATAGATTAAAAATCAAGTAAAAGCAGAAATAATCTATATTTTAAAAAAAGTGAGGTAGTGTTCATGGGTTCAATGTCCATTTAGGAATTGGATAGCAGAGGGGAAGAAGCTGTTCCTGAATCGCTGAGTGTGTGCCTTCAGGCTTCTGTACCTCCTACCTGATGGTAACAGTGAGAAAAGGGCATGCCCTGGGTACTGGGGGTCCTTAATAATGGACTGCCTTTCTGAGACACCGCTCCTTGAAGATGTCCTGGGTACTTTGTAGGTAGTACCTAAGATGGAGCCGACTAAATTTACAGCCCTCTGCATTTGATTGCACTGAATTGTCTCCAGTGTGTAAGTGAATGAGGGAAGAGTTCATGGGGTTGTGGAAATAAAACAGGCTGCGTGTAATCATGGTCAGCATGGACATGACTGGCCGAAGGGCCTGTTTCTGTGCTTTGACTGGTTCAGACATAGTGTCTATAAAATGTATTCACACCCCTTGGAAATTTTCATGTTTTACAACATTGAATCATAGTGCATTTAATTTGGCTCTTTTTGACACTGATCAACAGAAAAAGTCCCTTTTGTGTAAAAATGAAAATGGATATCTACAAAGTGAGCTAAATTAATTACAAATATAAAACACAAAATAATTCATTGTTTTAGTATTCACCTGCTTCAAATTGGTATTTAGTAGATGCACTTTTGGCAGCAATTACAGCCTTGAGTCTGTGTGGATAGGTCTCTATCAGCTTTGCACATCAGGACACTGCAATTTTCCCCCATTCCTCTTTACAAAATTGCTCAAGCTCTGTCAGATTTCATGGGGAATATGAGTGAACAGCCCTTTTGTAGTCCAGCCACAAATTCTCAATTGAATTGAGGTCTGGACTCTGACTTGGCCACTCCAGAACATTAACTTTGTTTTAAAGCCATTCCTGTGTAGCTTTGGCGTTATGCTTGGGGTCATTGTCTTGCTGGAAGTCTTCCTGCAGGATTTCCCTGAATTTTGCTGCATTCATTTTACCCTCTACCTTCACAAGCCTTCCAGGCTTTTTGAACACAAACATAAGCAACTGATGCTATTTTAAAAACTGTTTGTTCTAAGCATGGTCTAATAGCCACATAAGTACACAAGACTGAAGCAGACATCCCACCCTGCAAAAACTCATTTCAGGGAGGTAGCACCCCTCCCCCCCCCCCCCACCCCTGCGTCAACCTCCAAGGGTGTATGTAAAACTTTGTTTAGTGATTTTGTCTAATCTGTAAACCATGTTGGGTATATGCAGCAAATGTGACATTAAAATATGTACTTGTAGTATCATGCTTATTCTATTACAACTTTAAGCAAGTCTACAGGGAGTTTGGCCTCATCACGTAGGACATCAATAGCGTAGCTCCTTAGCAGCTAGCCAGCTAGTTTAAATAACGTTAGCTATGCTGTAATGACACCTGTTAAACTCACCTCAACATGTCTTTTACATTTTAACCCACCATTGGCAATAGAAAAGTCACTGTTGCAAACAGTGCAGCGAGCAACACTGTCATTATTTTTGAGGTCGACTGTAAAACCCGCCCACAGAGAAAACTGATAGGTCTACTTAGCAGGGGTTTTTGCACTGCAGACCGGTTTAATATTGACAATATTCTTGCGGACTGGCCGACCGGGGGCGGGGGGTGTTAATCACGACCAGAATATAGGTGATAAGTCAATAGCATCATAACATTTTAAGTAACGTTTGGATATTAAACACAGAACGCATATTTTCCCTGTATGAACATATAAAATCATTGCAACACACCAATATCGCTGAATCAGTGCGAGCCCTGGGCTTGTTTCCCTGCAACATCGAGGGGTGACAGGAGACAGTGATACTCGAAGGGGGTTCCTTATGTCCAGTCTATTCTGCAATTTAGTATTCGTTGCATTCATTGCAGAAAACTCCGCTTTGCAGCGATATGATGTTGGAAATGGAAGCAACGTTTTCAGTGCTTTCGTGGCTATCTCAGGGTATCTAGCCTTGACTTTGATCCAGAATGCCAGCAGAGATGTTATGTCAAACAAACTTCTCAGCCCGCCGTCATTTACAAGCTCAAGGAGTTGATCTTTTTCCCGTGCTGACATGGATGACGTGTGCATAATGACCTCGCGTGTGTTCAAGTTCAACAGTGTGTGGCAGGGAATGAGGAAAGGTGCAAATGACTCAGATCGTTTCATATCGCCAAATCATATTGTTTCCTCATGGCCCAGTGGTTGGGGACCACTCTTAGCACGAAGAGAGACCAATCAGGATACTCGCTCTCTCTCTCAAAAAAATCTATTTCCGGGATATTGTATATAATTTCCGGGCGTCAGGGAGCCACTATCGATATGCGAGAGTCTCCCGGAACTTCCGGGAGAGGTGGGATGTCTGCTGAAGCTAGTTAGAAAATGTTTGACAACAGACATCTACCCCGATTAGGTGGCATAGTGTATCAAATAAAGGGAATCCTGGCTAATTTCTCGATTACTTTTTGTTCTTTAAGAGTTGTCCCAAATAAGCAGTTGCCCCGATTAACCAATGGCCCAATAAATCAGAATCCACTGTATTTCCAACTTGGAGTGGTATAAGGAGAACTATTCAAATGATCATAAGTAACAGGAGCAGAATTAGGCTATTCATCCTATTGTGTTTTCTTTGCTATTTGGTGGCTGATTTATTATCCCTCTCAACCCCATTCTCCTGGTTTCTCCTTGTAAACGTTGACACTCTTAATAATCAAGAACCTATCAACCTCTTTAAATACACCCAATGACTTGGCCTCCACGGCCATCTGTGGCAATGAATTCTACAGATTCACCACCCCCTGGTTAAAGAACTTCCCTCTCATCTGTTCTAAAGGGATATCCTTGTATTCTAAGGCTTTGTTATCTCATCCTGGACTTCCCCCATACTGCATCAACATCTCAACCTCATCTCAACATCCACTTTACGTGGGAGTGCTCTGACACTCTTGTTCCTTTGTGGAGTGTGTGAGCTTGGTAGGTGCTCTGCAGAGCGTGACAGAGTGACTGCAGTGTGTGTTGTGTGTAGTCATCACTGTGCAGCATGGTAGAGGTAATGTATGTTCAGGGGGAGTGAAGGGCTGCCACCCAGTCTCCTGCATTGCTGGGCACTTCCGGGGAACTGCAGAGTATTTGATCAACACACAGTGCTGGAGGAACTTAGCAGGCCAGGCAGCATCTAGGGAAAAGAATAAACAGTTGATGTTTTGGGCCAAAACTCTTCATCAGGACTGGAAGAAAAGAAGAGGAGTTAGATCAAGAAGGTAGGGGGATAGGAGGAAGAAGTAGAGGGTGATAGGTGAAACTGGGAGAGGGGGAGGAGTGAAGTAAAGGGCTGGGAAGCTGATGGGTGAAAGAGATGAAGGGCTGGAGAGGGGGGGAATCTGATCGGAGGGGGTAGAAGACCATGGAAGAAAGGGAAGGGGAGGAGCACCCAGAGGGAGGTGATGGACAGTTAGGAAGATGAGGTGAGAGAGGAAACAGGAATGTTGGGGGAGGGGGTGGAATTACCAGAAGTTTGAGAAATTGATGTTCATGCCATCAGGTTGGAGGCTATCCAGACAGAATATGAGGTGTTTCTCCTCCAACCTGAATATGGCCTCATCTTTGCAGTAGAGGAGACCATGGACTGACATGTTAGAATGGAAATGAGAAATAGAATTGAACCAGGTGGCCACTGGAGATCCATGTCTTCTGGCGGTTGGAGTGTAGGTGATCAGCAAAGTGGTCTCATTGATTATACAGGAGACCACACTGGGAGCACCGGATGCAGCAGATGACCCCAGCAGACAGTCAGGTGAAGTGTTGTCTCACTTGGAAGGACTGTTTACCTGAATGGTGGTGAAGGAGGGAGCAGGTGTAGCACTTGTTCCGCTTGCAAGGATGAGTGCCAGGAGGTCAGTGGGGAGGGATGAATGGACAAGGGAGTCGTGTAGGGAGCGATCCCTGTGGAAAGTGTAGTGGAGGGGGAGAAAGATGTGCTTGGAGGTGGGATCTCGTTGAAGATGGTGGAAGTTACAGAGAATTGTGCAAAATATGTGGGCTACTGGGTGCTAGGTGTAGACAAGAGGACCCCATCCCTGATACGGTGGTGGGAGGATGGGTGAGGACAGACATGTGTGTGAAATGGAAGAGATGCAGGTGAGGACAGCGTTGATGGTGGAGGAAGGAAAACCCCTTTCTTTGAAGAAGGAGGACATCTTGTTAGTCCTGGTATGAAAAGCCTCACTCTGAGAGCAGCTGCGGTGAAGATGGAAGAACTGAGAGGAGGGGATGGCAGTTATTTTTCTTTTACAAGTGACAGGCTGGGAAGTGGTATAGTCCAGGTGGCTGGGAAGTGGTATAGTCCAGGTAGCTGTGAGAATCAGTGGGTTGGTAAAAGATAACGGTAGATAAACTGTCTCCATAGATAGACAGTGAGATCGAGAAGGTGGTGGGGGGGGGGGGGGAGGTGTCGGAAATGGACCAGGTAAATTTGAGGGCAGGGTGGATGTTGGAGGCAAAGTTGATGATGTCGATGAGCTCAACATGGGTGCAGGAAGCTGCGCCAATAATGCAGTTGTCGCTGTAGCAGAGGAAAAGGTGGGAAGTGATACTATTGTAGGATTGGAAGATAGACCGTTCCGTGTAGCCAACAAAGAAGCAGGGATAGCTGGGACCCATGCGAGTGCCCATGGGTACCACTTTTGCTTGGGGGAAGTGGGAGGAGCTGAAGGAGAAATTATTGAGGGTGAATTCTCTGGGGGGGGGAGTGTGTGTGTTCTAGCATCTGTAGATTTTCTTGGCAGCGTATTTGATGTTGACATCTGTGTGGCTAGTGGGAAGTCTGAGAGGAGACATTCTTTGCAGGCATCCCAGCCTCTAACCCTTTGTTTGTATCCATCGATGGATATAGTCCAGGTGTGAGTTGATGGGACTAGGTAGAATAATAGGTTGGCATGGATTAGATGGGCTGAAGGGCCTGCTTGTTTGCTGTAGACATGCCTTCAATGATGCTATGACATGGCTGGTCCCCTTTCTGATCCCTTGGTGATGGTAATGCCATTGAAGGTCAAGTAGGTGCTTGGATTCTCCTGTTGGAGATGGTCACTGCCAGGCTTGTTCTCTGCTTTGTGCTATGTAAAGCAAGACATCAAACTAAATGCAAAGCAGCATGGGGGATAAAGCAACCCCCCCCCCCCCAATAATACTCATAACCCTGACTCATCTTCTGTAACTTGTCCATTTCTTTCTACTCTGCAGCCCAGTTGTCTGTTCTCCTGAATCCCAACAACTTTCACGTGGAGCTCCCTCAGAGCCTGTTGGTAAACCGGCTGCACAGTTACTGGACAGCAACAGGTTGGTGACACGAGGAGATTGGTCAGGTAAAACTTTCTGACGCTATTCTAACTGCTGTTAACTAGGTTACTGTACTAATGGTCCGGCAGTTTACTACTGATCAATTCCATTACTTTATTGAATTGAAATAAGGATAATGGATGTGTACGCAGGTAATGTGGAAATCCCATTAGCCTGCTTTGATTCCATTGGGGATGTGAGAGAGCAGGTTTTGGCCGAAGCCTCCAGCATGCCATTATATTGAGATGAAAACTAATCTCCTTTGCAGCCTTTTAGCTCTGTAGCTGTGTCTGGCACAGAGTTTAATCCTGGTTCAGCACAACTAAGACTGTGGGTGCACAGCCCAGGTTTCCACTGAGGCCCTGCCAAGCCATCAGTACTTGCAGCCCAATACCATTTTGCACCCCTAGGTACTGGCTGTCAGCTGCTCAGCATGTAGCAAAAAATTTTTAAAACTACCAAAAATTGTGTAAGATATCAAGATTTAGGGAACCTTGGCTGAGAAGTTGATACTGATGATCTGTTGAACAAAAAGGAACCATATGGAAGGGGCAAGAGAAGGAGATACTGGGGGTAAGATAGCCTCTATGAATTCCCACTGCAGTCTGTAAGGAGTTTGTATGTTCTCCCTGAGACCACGTGGGTTTATTCCAGGTGCTCGGGTTTCCTCCAGCATTCCAAAGGTATATGGGCTCGTTGGCTAATTGGTCACGTATGGGCTCGGGCATATCAGGACAAAAGGGCCTGTTACCGTGTTGTACCTCTAAATTAAAAAAAATAAAGCAGATGCCTGGAGCTGATTTTTAAAGATAAATCAAGCAACACACATCAAAGTTGCTGGTGAACGCAGCAGGCCAGGCAGCATCTCTAGGAAGAGGTGCAGTCGACGTTTCAGGCCGAGACCCTTTTTATATTTTATGCTTTTCCGGGCTGCACCCCCTCATCAAGGCACAAGATGCTGCGATGCCTCCTCGTTTAAGGATTACTGTCAGTTGTACATGGGCTTCTCTAAACTAGCAGGAAGGACACAAAGTACAAATCAATGTGGGGATTAGATTAGATCACTCTCCCCAACACTGATCCACATGCCTCAGCTGCGTGATCTGTGCTGGCTCCCTCCAGTTCAGCTGTGTAAAAGAAATGTATGATACTAGACGACATTGCTTGAAGGTGGAGATTGGGGCGGGGGGGTCGGGGAGCAGGGAAGAGTTTTAAAGGAGATGTGAGGTTTATTTTTAAAGACTGATAGGCTTCTTGGATGTGTGTGCGTGTGGGAGGAAAGGGACTTGCTTTGCTGTTGTCATTTTGTTGCTTGTAGGGTTTATTTATTTAAAGATACAGAACAGACCGTTCCAACCCAGCAAGTCCCACTGCCCAGCACTGGCCTGATCGCAGGACAATTTATAACGATCAATTGAACTACCAACAGGTATGCCTTTGGACCGGGGGAGGAGACTGGAGCACCCGCAGTAAACGTGGTCACAGAGAGAACTCCTTACAGACGGCGCTGTAAATTGAACTTCTGAAGTCTGATGCCCCGGGCTGCAATAGTGTTGCACCAATCGCTATTTTGTTGTGTTCTGTGTTGTTCTGCCAGGCATCGTGAGCCTGCTAAGTTGGCATCGGAAAGTGTGGCGACATTTGCGGGCTGCCCCCAGCACGTCGCTGTGTTTTGTTGGTTGTTAACACAAATGATGCATCTCTCTGTATGTTTCAACGTGCGCGTGATAAACTTGAATCAAGCTGTGCTGCCAGGGATGGTGACGGAAAAAGATGTGATAGTGATGTTTCAGAGGCACTTAAACAGGGAATGCAGAGGTATGAATGATGTGCAGGCAGCTAATTTGGCATCCTGGTTAGTACAGACATTGTGGGTCAAAGGATCTATTCCACATGATTCATTTTGATTGTGTGTACTGTTGTTTTTGTTGATTTTAACTTGAGTCAGCCACTTTTCAATTGCAGTTTATGGCTGATGGTGTTGACTCTCGAGTCTGACCTTGTCTTTCAGTCAGCCAGGCTGCGCTTGGAGTCAGCCCAAGCCTTGTATTTTCCCTACTCTCGGCCCTTGCAGGATCACTATGATATTTCGATGGGGGAGAGAGAAGGGGTCGGCTGCTGGAGAGCCCCTGTGATGTAACCCGCTCAATCCCAGTGTGCTGATAGTGCAATCACTCGAGTCAAGTGTGATGTGAGTGTGTTATCCTCACGAAACACAGAATGCTGGCATCTGGAATGTGTCAGCTGCCTAATTTTTGCTCGCTCACTCCCTCTTCAAAGAGAGCTAGCAGCTGCTTCAAAGCTTGTGTGGTCTCTCTAGCCCGGGCAAAATATCCCTTTTTATTAAATGAGCTCATAACAGGGCTACAGGTCCTTTGGACAACTTGTCCATGCATGGCCATTGTATCACATTTTTCACTGCTTGACCAATATCCCCCTAAACCCAAATGTCTTTTAAATGTGTTGTTGTACCTGCCTCAACCTGTTCCTCTGGCATCTCACTCCATGTACACACCATTCTCTCCATTAGGTCCCTTTTTAAATGTTCCACCTCCCTCCTTAAACCTATGCCATCTGGTTTTTCATTGCCTTCCCTGAAAAAAAGACAATGTATGTTTACTCTAGCTATATACTCTTTGTGATTTTTATACACTTCCAAGGTCACTCCTCAATCTCCTACACTCCAAGAAATGGTCCTTCCTGCTGCCCTGATTGCCGAAGTTTCATGGAAATAGTTAAAGTATAGAAAAGACAAACTATAGTTTGACTAAGTAACAAACTGTTTTAAAATGAAAAACAGAACAAATTAGAACACTATCAATATTACTACAATACTATACTGTAAGTTCTTAATAGTTACTAACAGTTATTAATCCAGTGTACACTGCCTTGTTCTTTGACTGTAAGTGAACAAAATCAGCACAGGCACCTAGTATACAGAAAATAATGGACTGCCTTCAAACAATACTTCTGACAATTGTGTCCTCCAAATCTTCATTTTCATTGTAACATTCAAAATGATTGTCGATACCTTCAAATTTTTTGTGGTCCCTAACTTGTTGAAGTAGTGAAATCACTTCATGTTTACTCCTGGCTGTTTCTGACATCTGCGAGCCTGAATGCTTGAAACCGTAGTGAGCAAAACTGTTTGGAATTGTCTTGGGGCTAAGTTCTCACCAACTATCAGTGACAAAAATCACTGCTGTTTGAACAGTTACATGCAACTGACACTATTTGAAAACTATTCATTGGTGTAGTGTCTAACTGCCAGGCAAGTACATGTGACTGATGCTAGTTTAGAAACTGCTCAGCAACAGACTTCTGCCCCAATTAATCGACATGATACCCAAATACATGAAGGTAATCCTGGCAATTTTCTTTATTAGCTTTTGGTCTTTAAGAATTGTTCCAGATAGTGGCTGCCCTAATTAACCGATGGCCCAATTAACCAGAATCCACTGTGTACATATATACACATACGTACACACTATATACATATATGTATTATGTACCTCCTGTACCTAATAAAGTGGCGACAGAGTACATTTGTGGTCTTCTGCTGTTGTAGTCCATTCACTTCAAGGTTTGACATGCTTTACATTTACAAGTAGGCTTTTCTGCACATCACTATTGTAATGCATGATTTTCTGAGTTATGGTTTCCTTCCTGTCAGCTTGAACTAGTCCGGTCATTCTCCTCAGACCTCTCTCATTAACAAGGTATTTTCACCCACAGAACTGCCACTCACTAGGGTTTTTTTGTGTTTCACACCATTCTCTGTAAGCTGTAGAGAGACACGTGTGTGGAAAATCCCAGGAGATCAGCAGTTTCTGAGATACTCAAACCACCCCAACTGGCACCGACAATCATTCCATGGTCAAAGTCACTTAGATCTCATTTCTTCCCCATTCTGATGTTTGGTCTGAACAACAACTGAACCTCCTGACCACGTCTGCATGTTCTTGTGCATTGAGTTGCTGCCACATGATTGGCTGATTAGATATTTCAATAACAAACGGGTGTACATGTTTACCTAATAAAGTTGAGTGGCTGGGGTAGGAAGGGTCTTTGGGTTACTTTCTCAAGGTGGTGAGAACAGTAGACAGAGATAATGTAAGAGGCTGGTTTTCATGACACTAGGTTGTATCCACATCTCTTTGAAATATCTTGTAATTTTGGGCAGAGCAGTTGCCATAAAAATCTGTGATGCATTTATATAGAATATTTTTTCTATGGTGCATCTGTTTTTAAAAAAAAAAAAAATAATGTGGGTCAACAAGGATGTGTAGAATTCCTCTAACTTTCTGAGGAAGTAAGGTGCTGGTGCTTTCTTGGCTGTGGCTTCTACTTGGCTGGACCAGAACACGCTATTGTTGATACTTGTACCTAGGACCTGGATGCTGTCAACTATCTCTACCCCAGCACCATTGATACGTACAAGGACATGTACTCTGCCCAGCTTTCTGAAGTCAGTGACCAGTTCTTTTGTGTTGCTGATTGAGGGGAATGTCATTGTCTTGCAATTATGCCACTAGGCTGTCTATCCCCATGGAACTCCCCCTCTAACAGTGCAATAACAGCACTTTCAGAAAGATCACAGTGGTTCAAGTAGGCAGCTCCACACTATCCTTCTGAAACCAATTGGGAATGAGCCCTAAATTTTGTCTTTGTTAGACAATGAACTGCGTATTTTTAAAGTCAGAGTCAGTGGCATGTGAATGGTGAGTCAGTTATAGAGCAGGGAGCTCTGATGAAACTTCCAGGACCTTGTCTGCTTGTTCACAATCCAGATCCATATCACGAACTCAGCTCCTCTTGCTGGTGGATTTAAACACATTTTATTGAGAATATCCAATACGGTAGTAGTCGGTCAAATGGTCTTCCATCTCAAATATTTTCAAAATTCAAATCCCAGTACAGCAATTTGACCACTTTATACTACAATGGCCACTTCTTAAATAATGGTGTTCTTTCTAGTTTGATTTGTTTTTCTTGTGAAAGCTGTATATTTGATGCTTTGTGCCTGTAACATTTTTCATTGCAATGCTGCGTACTGGTACACAATAAGACATGGGAGCAGAATTGGGCCATTCAGCCCATTGAGTCTGTTCTGCCATTCTGTAATGTCTGATTCCAGAACCCACTCAACCCATACACCTGCCTTCTCGCCACATCCTTTGATGCCCTGACTGATCAGAAAACAATCAACTTCCGCCTTTAGTACACCCACGGAGTTGGCCTCCACTGCAGTCTGTGGCAGAGCATTCCACACATTCACTACTCTCTGGCTTTAAAAAAAAAAAAAAAGAAATTTCTCCTTGGCTCTGTTCTAAAAGATTGCCCTTCAATTTTGAAATTGTGCCCTCTAGTTCTGGATGCCCCCACCGTAGGAAACATCCTCTCCACATCCACCCTATCTAATCCTTTCAACATTCAGTACGTTTCAATGAGATCCCCGTGCATTCTTCTAAATTCCAGTGAGTACAGGCCCAAAGCTGCCAAATGCTCTTCATATGTTAAACCCTTCACTCCTGGAATCATCCTCGTGAACCACCTCTGGACTCTCTCCAATGACAGCACATCCTTTCTGAGATATGGGGTCCAAAACTGTTGATGATACTCCAAGTGTGGTCTGACTAGTGTCTTTATAAAGGCTCAACATTATCTCCTTGCTTTTATATTCTATGCCCCTTGAAATACATGCCAACATTGCATTTGCCTTCTTTACCACAGACTCAACCTGTAAATTAACCTTCTGGGAGTCTTGCATGAGAACTCCTAAGTGCCACTGCACCTGTGATGTGTGAATCTTCTCCTCATTTAGATAATAGTCTGCACTATTTTCCTTTTACCAAAATCAGACGTCCCACCTCTCCTGGAAGTTCCAGGAGTCTCCCGCATATTGATAGCGGCTCCCCGGCTCCCTGACGCCCAGAAATTATATACAATATCCTGGAAATTGGTTGTTTTTGGAGAAGAAGAGTGAGCATCCTGATTGGTCTCTCCTCGTGCTAAGTAGACCTATCAGTTTTCTCTGTGGGTGGGCTTTACAGTTGATCTCAAAAGTAATGACAGTGTTGCTCGCTGCACTGTTTGCAACAGTGACTTCTCTGCTGCCCATGGTGGGTTAAAATGTAAAAGACATGTTGAGGTGAGTTTAACAGGTGTTATTTGTTCATTAGCATAGCTAACGTTATTTAAGCTAGCTGCTAAGGAGCTACTCTATTGATGTCCTACGTGATGAGGCCAAACTCCCTGTAGACTTATAGTTGTAATAGAATAAACATGATAATATAGTAAGTACATATTTTAATGTCACATTTTCTGCATATACCCAACTTGGTTTACAGATTAGACAAAATCACTGAACAAAATATTACGTACACCCTTGGAGGTCGACGGGGGTGGCGGGGGGTATATGGGGGGGGGGTGCTACCTCCCTGAAATGAGTTTTTGCAGGGTGGGATGTCTGCAAAATGCATTATCATATGTTTCCCAACATTGTATTCCAGCTAACACTTTTTTTTGCCCATTCTTCCAGTTTGTCTAAGTCCTGTTGCAATCGCATTGCTTCCTCAGCAATACCTACCCCTCCACCTATCTTCATATCATCTGCAAACTTTGCCACAAAGCTATCAATTCCATTATCCAAATCATTGACAAACAGTGTGAAAGGTAGTGGTGCCAATACTAACTCCTGAGGAACACCACTGGTCACTGGCAGCCAACCAGAAAAGGTCCCTTTATTCCCACTCCTGCCCGTCAGCCATTGCTCTATCCATGCCAGTATCTTTCTTGTAACACCATGGGATTTTATCTTGTTAAATAGCCTCATGTGTGGCACCTTATCAAATGCCTTCTGAAAATCCAAGTAAGTGACGTCCACTGCCTCTCCTTTGTCCACCCTGCTTGTTACTTCCTCAAAGAACGCCAACAGATTTGTCGGGCAAAATTTCCCTTTACAGAAACCATGCTGGCTATGACTTATTTTATCATTAGTCTCCAAGTACCCTGAAACCTCATTCTTGATGATAGATTCCAACACTTTCCCAACCACTGAGGTTAGGCTAACTGGCCTATAGTTTCCTTCCTTTTGCTTTCCTCCCTTCTTTGAGTGGAGTGAAGTTTGCAATCTTCCAGTCCTCTGGAACCATGCCGGAATCAGGTGAGGCTTGAAAGATCATGACCAATGCATCCATTGTCTCTTCAGCAACCTCTCTCAGGACTCTGGGATGTAGTCCATCTGGTCCAGGTGACTTACCCACCTTTGAGTTTGCACTTTTTCCTTTGAAATAGCAATGGCACTCGCTCCTGACACTCGCAGACCTCTGACGTATGGCTGGTGTCTTCCACAGTGAAGACTGATGCAAAGTATCCATTAAGTTCATCTGCCATTTGTTTGTCCCCCATTACTACCTCACTGGCATAATTACCCAATGATCCAATATCAACTCTCGCCCCCCTTTTATTATTTATATAACTGAAACAACTTTTGGTATCTTACTTTATATTATTGGCTAGTTTGCCCTCATTTCATCTTTTCCCTTGTAGCTTTTTTAGTTGCCTTTTATTGGATTTTAAAAGCTTCCCAATCATCCAACTTCCCACTCACTTTTCCTACCTTGTATGCCCTTTCCTTGGCTTTCATGCAGTCATTAACTTCCCTTATCAGCCATGGTTACCTACTGCCATTTGAGAACTACTACTTCTGTGGGACATATCTATCCTTCACCTTGTGAACTATTTCCAGAAACTTCAGCCACCTCTCTTCTACAGTCATCCCTGCCAGTATCCTCTCCAATCCACCTGAGCAAGCTCCTCCCTCATGCCTCTGTAATTCCCTTTATTCCATTGCAATTCTGATACATGTGACTTGTACATCTCCCTCTCAAATTGCAGGATGAATTCAATTATATTCTGATCACTGCCTCCTGAGGGTTCCCTTGCATTAAGCTCCCTAATAAGATCTGGGTTATTACACCACACCCTATCTAAGATGGCCATTCCTCAAGTAGGCTCAAACACAAACTGTTCTAAAAAGCCATCTCATAGCCATTCAACAAATTCTCTGTCTTGTGATCTGACACTAACCTGATTTTCCCAATCCCTTTGCATTTTGAAGTTCCCCCATTACAATTGTGTTATTACCCTTATTACATGCCTTTTCCAGCTCCCTTTGCAATCTCAGCCCCACATCTTGGCTACTATTTGGAGGCCTATATATGATGCCCATAATAGTTCTTTTCACTCTTGCAGTTGCTTAACTCCCCCCTCATAGATTCAACATTCTCTGACCCTATATCACCTCTTTCTAAAGATATAATTCTATCTCTTACCGACAGACCTACACCACCACCTACGCCTTCCTGCCTGTCCTTTAGATACAAACTATATCCTTTGATGTTAAGCTCCCACCTATGGTTTTCTTTCAGCCACGACTCCGTGATGCCCACAACGTCATACCAACCAATCTCTAATTGTGCCATGAGTTTGTCCACCTTATTCTGAATGCCACACACATTTAAATACAACACCTTCAGTCCTGCATTCTTCGCCCTTTTGAATTTTGTCCCTGTGGTACAATTTAACTCTTTGCTGTGTCTGCATTTGTACCCAATCATTGGCTTGTCCTTCCTTACATTCATGTTACAGCCATTATCTGCTTGTAAACCTGCTGGCTCATCCTCACTCTGTCAAACTGGTTCCCATCCCCCTGCCATATTGGCTTAAACTACTCCCAACAGCTCTAGTAAACCTGCCTGCGCTTGTGCATTTAACAATAAATTCAACTTTAATTCAATAAATTCAACCTCACGAGTGCATTTGAGATGGTATTGGAAGTTTGATCAGAGGGGGATTTTAAGAGCTGCTTGGAGAAGATTGATGAAATCCAAAAGCTTGTGGCCTGAATTGGTGAGCATCAGGGATACAGGCTGGGTGCATTTGGAGGATTGAAGGACTTTGGGGTTGGAGATAGGAAGAGGCAAAGCTGTGGAGGATTTAAAACTGAGGGATGTTGGGACTGTCTGCCAGTGAGCCTTAGCAAGCAGGGATGAACAGGACTGTGTGAGTTAGACAAGGGCGAAGGAGATATGGATGATGCTAAGTTCTGTGAGGGCTCTGAAACAGCCCACTGTTAATGAATGTCAGTGGTACAGGGAGCTGGGAATCAAAACAAAGGCACGGAAGTCTCCACTATGGATCTGATAGATGATCTGACTCTGACTCCAGAGATGAGAGGGCTGATTGTTATTGACTGTGAGTGTCTGGAAACTCCTATCTCAAACAACTGGGCTGGTGCTAAACTAGTATTTGAAACTAGGGTGATATTGGATTTGGTTGACACAGCTGCTATTGTGGGGATCTGAGTCATTCTCCAGAATGTAAATGTGGCTAAGATTCATTTTTTTTTAAAAAAGGAACTATATTAAAAGCTACTTGGGATTTGGGTAACAACAACCTTTTAAAGGAAGTACATTAGTAATTTAGCTCAAACGTGGGGTTTTGCAGCTGGGTTACCAAGCAAAATCCCTGACTAGGCAGCAAGGGGATATTGGGGAAGAGGTGTCTGAAAAGAAAGCCGAGAGGGGCTAGGAATGGAATCCCAGAACTCTGGGGTAGTTAGAGTCTGCGAGGGTTTAGTTGCAGCTGGAGCTGATGAAAGAGGTAGTGAGGCAAGCCCAGGACCCATCGTTTACGCTGCATCTCTGTGGTAGGCTGCAAAAAGTAAATCATCCATCCAGTTGTTATCACATCACAGCCAGGATGGTACAGAGTGAACAAGATGATCCTTGCTTGTTCTTCACCTAATAATTCCTACATTATTACAAAACCCTGTAGCCCATCGTGGGAGAGCTTGGCAGCAACTCTACCCCAGCTGTACCTGCTCAGGAAGTGATTGCTGAACAATGTGCTTTGTTGTTGCTGCCAATTCAATGGCCTATTCATTTGGAGATGTAGCATAGCAATACGCCCTACTGGTCCAATGAGCCTTTGATGTCCAATTATAGACGCATTAATTAACCTGCTAACCCATATGTCTTTGGACTGTGGGAGGAAACCAGAGCACCCAGAGGAAACCCCCATAGTCATGGGGAGAGCATACAAACTCTTGCGGGCAGCAGCGGGCATCAAACCTGAGTCGCTGGCACTGTTTAATGTTATGCCCTTGCAGTGCTACCATGCTGCCCTCAAACAGGGCAACACAGAGGGGAAGAACACCCAACTGTCACAGGGTTTCAAACTCGTGCCTTCAGTAGTGACTGTAACCTAAACATAGCACCTTAGAACGCTGGCCAGCCTGACAATTGTTGTCGGATGTCTAGACTGCACTGAACTGTTATCAGTTGTCTCCTGTTAGAGTAAAACATAGAGGTACTGAAATGGTTTCTGAACAACAGACGTTGTACACCACCCAGAGCACAAGTCACCCCAAGGTCTTTAAGCAGTTGGCTATAATTAAGAATCAGAATAGTTTTATTTATTGAGTACTTAAGGGTTCCTGCACAGATGTATGATAGAGGTTGGAGGGGAAGGGTCAACGTGGTGAGAGATTAATTTCCCAGAGAGTGTTTCATGAGAGGATTGATTGGGAACCTGAAACCGAATATGGGTCGGGAAATGTAAAGTCATCAATTATGCAGGAGATGAGCATGGAGTGGAGATGAGCAGTCTCCTTGCTGATTGTCAGGGGCCTTCTCCTTCTCCCTCTCTCCTGAGGCTTGTCTGAGAATCAGGAGAGGAGGAGGTGATGGAAAATAAACAGAAGGCAGTTTCTTGTTTCATTTCCCCTGTTATAAGAAAAGTGTTTATGTAGCTTGGAATTTTACCATCCCGTGCCCCTCTGTCCTTGCCTGTTGCCCTTTCATTCTGGTCCAGCTGCAGCGGAGTCATGTGAATGCGATGAGTCAGAGGTTCAGTTCCCAGTGCAGACATTGTTGCAGTAATGCATGCTGCCTCTCCAGCACCGCAGAGCTCTGGGCCATTGTACGGACCCTGGGAACAAAGCCCCCAGTTGGTCTGTAACTGAATCCAAGGCAGGTATTGAAAAGCAGCCGGGGTATATTTTACCAGTGTTGTGATCGATGTCATTAAGGAAAACGTAGATTTGTCTGCTTATTGTCGTCTTTTACTCTGTGGTGTCTTGCTACGTGCATATTAGCTTCCCTGTTTCCGATGCGTTATAGTCATAAAGCACTACAGCACAGAACAGGCCCTTCGGCCGATCTGATCTGTGCCAACCTGTTACTCTGCCTAATCCCATCAACCCACATCAGACCACACCCCTCCCATCGATATAATTATCCAGGTTTCTCTTCAATATTGTAATGGAGTATGGGCAGAAGGACCTGTTTCTGTGCTCTGCCATTTCCACATCAAGGCTTAAAAGGCTGGCAACCATCTGCAAGGATGAAGCATTGACATACTGCTTTGTTCCTCTTGTGTGGCTTAGGCAATGCTGATTCCCTTGCCAGCCGGGAGAGGGTGGTGCTTGGTGGTGACCTTTGTGCTTGGGTCCTGTTGACAACCTGGAATGGTTTGTGTAAAGCACCATAGTTATTTTTGGCCCTCGCTCGTGCCTGTGTACACAGATTCTCTGCAGCACTTTTTGTTGCTGCTCTCTTGACTACCTTCCTCCCCTCGCCACATCCTCCCAGCCAGCCAGGTATCTTTACCAGTTGTCTGGCTTGCCTCAGTTTCTCTGATCTTTGAGGCCCTGTGGATGGTTGAGGTTTAATGCTCGATGGGACAGATCTCCTAATGCAGTCCTCAGGAGAGTTTGCCTCTGCCCTGTCCATTAGGTAACGACATGACAGTGTGGCTTAGTAAGACCAGGGAGACCCCCCCCCCCCATTACGGTTTTTCCCTACAATCAAGAAGAATGCCCTAGATTCCTTTAATTTGTGGTCGTAAAGAGCTTTCGGCACATTAACCTTCATAAATCAAAGTATTGAGTACAGGAGATGGGATGTTACGTTGAAGTTGTGTAAGACCATTTCTTTTATAAGACTTAATACTCCAAATTAGGCCTCACATTTATAGGTCAAATTGTGTGTGGTTCTGGTCACCTACCTACAGGAAAGATGTCAATAAGATTGAAAGGGTACAAGATTGAAAATTTACAAGGATGTTGCCAGGGACTTGAGGACCTGAAGAAGAAAGCCCTTAACTCCAGGTGGAGTCATCGGGACGCCGTCATGACCGCGTTTTTTTTTAAGCAGGCTTTCTTATTTTTATGAGGCAGGGTTGCTAGCTTGACACTCAGCCCAACACGGATGGAAAGTGTGCAAGGGTGCCGGCTGGATTTGAACCTGGGAACCTTCGCTCCAAAGTCCGGCGTGGATGCCACTACGCCACCAGCTGGCCAGGATAATACCTGAGGACTTAAGTTGTAGAGAAATGTTGAATAGGTTACGACTCTATACCCAGGACTGTAGGAGAATGAGGGGAGATTTCATAGGGGATGAAAAATTGAGGGGTATAGATAGGATCCAGGCTTTCCAGGCTTTTTCTGCTGAGTTTGGATGAGACTACAACTAGACATCATGGATTAAGGATGAAAGGTAAAATATTTAAGGGTAACCAGAAGGGGAAGTTCTTCACTCAGTGAAGAGAACATGCTACTGGTTGATGTGGGTTTGATTTCAACATTAAGAGGAGTTTGTATAGGGAGATGGATAAGGAGGGGTATGAAGGGCTGTGGTCTGGATGTAGGTATATGTGACTAAGCAGAATAATAGCTGAGCATGGACTAGATGGGCTGAAGGGCCTTTTTCTGTGCTATAGTGGTTTATGACTCTGACCACGGCAAAGCGCCCATCTCCCTTACTTATCCGTTCAGTGTAACCCTCGCCTCCACTATCAACATGAAGTTGACCACTGAGGTGTCTATTGTGAAGTAAACTACTGGTCGGGCAGTATTTGTCAATACTGGGTGGTGAGCACGTTGGTTTGATATATTACCAGAACAGGCACATTATTGGCCTGATTTTAAAAATGTGAATGTCTGGCAGCGTCCGTCAGGTGGGGAAGGCAGATAAGTGGTGTCTCTGGGTAGGGTAGAGAGTGGGCAGGTTCTGTTTTACTGATTTACCCCATTGTCTCTGCTTCCAGTTGCTGGAGCCTGAACACTGAATCCAGTCTCCCTCAACCTCCCCTACAGACTGTGGGGATATCTGAACACTCTACTGAGACCACACTGACCCCACGGACAGTATCTGGCCTGGGACACTGGTGAGCACAGTGCTTGGGGTCTGTCCCTGTCCCTGTCCCTGTCCCTGTCCCTGATTCCATTGCTTGAACTCTGCTCTGGACACTGGGCCAGCTTCAGGATGAGCTGATGTTGCTAATCCTATTCTGCCTACACGTTCCCAGTGACCTTTTGTCCCCCCGGAGAAGCATGGTCCCGGAGGGGCAGAGGACAGATGTCTCTGCTATTGTTGCTCTCTGCTTGAAAGGAGAGTCGGGCTCCGGCTGACAGATGGCCTTGCCTGTGGTGTATTGCAAAGCTCTGTGTTGTTCAGAGCAGCGGGAATAGTCATGCAGAGAAGTCTGGTGAACCATGGCCGGCCCAGCAATAACCTGTGGCCCCAGCCCAACGTATTGCTGAGGACCTGGCTTGACCAATTGCTGCGACCAGGCTGTCTGTCCAGGGCCCCACCCGCCCACCCTGGGGCAGCTGGGGCAGTAACTCCAGGTGACTATGGGACAGGTTCTGAGCAGCGAAATAGCAAGTACACAGAACCCAGGCAATGCACTGATTTCAAGTCCTGCATTATTCCCGAGGAAGAGCAGGAAACTCTAGCAGTTACCAGGCAACCTGAGGAACATTCTCGGAAATGCAGGCTGTTAGCTGCCAAGAGAAGCAGCTTCCTTACAAGCTGGGCCTGATTCACACAGGACTGATAGTGTATTGGGGTTGTAGAGCACGGAGACAGGGCCTCTGGCCCAACATTTATACTAAACTCTTCCCAACTGCTTCCATTTGACTCGGCTCCCTCTGAGCCTTTCCCATCCACGTACCTGTCCAATTACCTTTCAAATGTTGTTCCTGTACCTGCCTTGACTACTTCTGGCACCTTGTTCCATAAGTTTAGCACACCCTCTGGGTGAAAACAAATTGTCCCTCGGGTGCTTATGAAGTCTTTCCCTTCTCACTTTAAATCTATGCCCTCTGGCTTTTGATTCCCCAGCCTCGGGGGGGGGGGGGGGGGGGAATAAAGGGTTGATTTACGATTTTTGTCTCATTCTCCTACATTCTAAGCTAAGAAAGTTCTGGCAGTATTGACTACCCTGCTACAAGTGTGATATTACTAAGGTCTTGTCTAACTGCATCATCCTCTCCCATCTCCTGTACTTTTGTGCCCTGAGCTATGAAGCCTGCATGCCAGAGGCCACCTTCACCACCCCATCTGCAGGTGATGGCTCTGTGGAAGTTGCAGCAAGGTAAGGGTTAAGATAATGTCCTGGCAAGGATAGGTTACAGGTAGTCTGCAGTCAATCCAGGCAAATGAGACCTTAGAAGAACATAGCTTCCCTTTGTACAGCATGGGGCCAGAGCCATTTGCCATACCGAGGCAAGATAAGGATGCAGATAGAGGATTCTAAGGTGATACCTACTATTGGTTGGCTACTTTAATTCAGAAGTATTATTAGCCTTCACCGTGGAGATCCTATTGGCTAATACCCCTATTATTGTAGTGTGATTGGTGATTGATTATACAAGTGAGGAGTTTGAACCTGCACAAGGATACCAATTTGTCAATATCTGTGTCCAACTAGTGTTCAAACCTGAGGAGTTTGGTGACAGGATTGTTCTTTTATGCAGAAGTAGATAAAGTGTGAGTGAGGAACGGGTGTGAGTTTTCAGAGTCTGGTTTCTCGGTGACAACAGTGTTTTTAGGAAACTGTTATTGTACTCCCAGTCCATCTGTTCTACAATATGCCCCAATACTTGTTCACTGTTCAAATCCTGCCCTGGTTTGACTTCTCAAAATGCAGCACCTTTCACCTTACCTTCCTGATCAAGACCTCCTGTAAGTTTACACTGCCTATTTTAGTCTCATCTGTAAGATGTGAATTAAGAGCAACAAATGTTAAGAATAAGGGAAGGTTTCTGGAGGTGGGAAGTGACTCCTCTCCAGGAATCGGTGGCAGTGCATGCTGGCACTGTACTCTGGGCATTTACAGAATTGCGCTTTGAAGTGGGCACTTGGAAAGGTGTTGCTGTGGTCTAATGTGTGTGGGGAATTTTTCAGGACACATTTGATCCTGCTTGCACACTTAATGCAGGAGTTGGTTGGGCGAAAGGGCCTGCCCCTGTACTGTTAGACTTTGAAAGAATGGGTCATGTGGGCATCAGGAAGTATTTCTTCAGAAAGGCCACTGAGAATCTGGAACTTTCAACAACGTACAAGGAAAATAGCTGGGCGCATGCCTCTAAAGGGAGCTCCCTGATTTATTGTGTATGAGGCACCTTCACTTAATCAAATCTTGGCCACCCACATCCAAGATGCGAGGACAAGGGTTCCCAACCAGAGTCCCGGATCTCCTGGTTACTGGGATCAGTCCACAACATGGAAAAAGTAGGGAATCCCTGCTCCAGAAAATGGCTCAGGAATGATTTGAGGACAGACACTTTGACTGAAATATTCAATGCATCAAGAAATTAATTTCATTGATCCTTCAAGGAAAATCCTTTTGCCTTCATTGATCGGAATATTGGGTACAGGAGTTGGGAATGTCATGTAACAGCTGCACAAAATGCTGATAAAGCCACGTTTGGAGGACTACTGACAGCTCTGGTCACCATGCCCTAGGAAGGATGTCATTAAACTGGAGAGGACAAGGACATTACTGGGATTAGAGTTGCTGGATAGGCTGGGATACTTCTCTCTGGAACATAAGGGGACTGAGGTGTTATAAAACAATTGACAGTAGCCAATTAACCTACCAGCCTGCACGTCTCGGATGTGGGAGAACATCTGCGCAGTCACAAGGAGAACTTGGAAACTCCATGCAGATGACACAGGAGGCCAAGATTGAAGCAGGCATCCAGGAGCTGTGAGACGGCAGAGCTAACCGTGACACCGCTATGCTGGAGCTCCCAGCAAAACAAATTTCTCCCCTTCTTCCCCCCAAGCTTATCAACTCCCTTCCCCTTATTCCTACCTAATTGAATCCAGACTTTGTCCATGAAACATCCTCTTCCACCTCCAGCCCAGGGAGTCTCATCTGGATGGCTACACTTTGGAGTGATGCTCCAGATCGGTTCTGGTTGCCTCAATATAGGAAAGATGTGGAGGTTTCATGTTCTGTGGCTGTGGCTGGGCCTGGCCTGATCTCCTTCCCTGAGAACGGTCAGTCTTGCAACAGGCGTCAATCAGGGCTCTGTATGGGGCTTGACAGGTAGAAATAGATTTGACATTTCCCCAGCTGTGGTGCCTAGAAGCTAGGGCTGTAGTCTCAGAATAGAGTGTTGGCCATTCGGGACCGAGACGAGGAGAAATGTTGGCACCATGGGTATCTCTGACCTACAGGGCAGCAAGCAGTGCAGCTAGTAGAGCCATTGACTGAAGTGCTGGAGAGCAGGGCTCAATCCACACCCTCCTCGGGTGTGAAGTTTGCCCATTCTCCCTGTGACCTCGTGGGTCATCTTCAGGTGTCACAGTTTCCTCCCTCATCCCAGATAAGTGCAGGTTATCAAGCCAATTGGCTATTAAATTGTTTCTGGTGTGTAGGTGAGTGGTAAAGTCAGGGGAGTTGGGATGGGTGTAAATGGAATAATACAGCATGTCCCCCACCACGCAGGGCTTGCCTGCTTCTCATTACTACCATCAGGGAGGAGGTACAGGAGCCTGAAGACACACTCTCAATGACTTAGGAACAGTTTCTTCCTCTCCTGCATTGATTTCTGAATGGTCTATGAACATTTGTTAATGTAAATATCAAATCAAATGATCCTCAAAATCGATGGACCCCAACCGCAGACTCGGGTTCATGAGTGCAGTTCCCTTTAAGAAAACGGAAGTGAAAAAAGCGTGCTAAGCTACAGGTATGGTTGAAACACAGAAGCCTCCCGACTATCCTGCTGGTAAATGTATATTCTCTAGAAAATGAAATTGACCTCAGAGCAAGATTTCAATACCAGAGAGACTTCAAGATTTGCTGTGTGCTTTGCTTCACGAAAACATGGCTCACCCCTCTGCCATTTTGGACACAGTGCTGCAACCTAATGGTGAATGGTGAAGCCATAAACACAGGTCAGATGATTCTTTTAAAGGTAAAGGAGTGGGGAGTATGCTTCAGGATTAAATCATCATGGTGCACAGACATAACGGTGCTGTCTCCAGTCCTGCTCACCTGACCTGGAACAGCTGCTGGTCAAGTGCTGAGGGAGTTTTCTGCCATCATCCTGGTCCTAGAGTACCTCAGGCCAGTGTTGGGCAGGCACAGAAGGAGCTAAGCACTGTGATCAACAGCTATGAAACAATGCACCCTGATGCCCTTCCTATCATTGTGGGGGATTTCAACCAGGCCAGCTTGAAGAAATCTCTGAACAACTACCACCAACCTATCACCTATGGAACCAAAGGAGCCAACATGTTTCACCACCATCACATACAGCCCAATTCGTTTACCCACATTTGCTCCATCTCCCCAATCTAATACAAACTTCAGGGCTAGCAACATTAACCTGACACCCCCAATGTCCACAGGTGTCTAGGGGAAAGAATGCCACAACTCACATTGAATAATTCCATTTCTCATTGCAAATCCTTACTTCTGATTGCAAATCATCATTTTGGGGATAAGGCCTCGGCATCAATACTAACTATTGTTGATGCTGCTATTGGTTAGTATTGATGGGCACCCAGGAGATCAAAAACATCTGGTGTATATCAAAAAGTAGCTTGCAGATGCACCTGATCCAACCGTGGAGTCGTGTGCAGTAGCCGCAGTTGTTAACCTGGAACTCTTGACACTCCAGATCAGTGCAGTTTCCTGTTACTACTAAAACGCAATTCTATCTTGAGACAGATTAGATTGGATTATGAGAACACTCAGTCCTCTTTTATTGTCATTTAGAAATGCATACATGCATTAAGAAATGATACAATGTTCCTCCAGAGTGATTTGTCCTTTGGTTTGTCCTGTTTTCTGTGATCATAGTCATAGTCATACCTCGGGATCAATAAAGTATGACTATGACTATAATCACAGAAAACAGGACAAATCAAAGACTAACACTGACAGAACCACATAATTGCAACATATAGTTACAGCAGTGCAAAACAGTACCATAATTTGATAAAGAACAAACCACGGGCACGGTTTAAAAAAAAAAGTCTCAAGTCCCGATTGACTCTCGTGTCCCCGATAGCAGGCAGCAAAAGGGAGAAACTCCCTGCCATAAACCTCCAGGCATTGACAATTGCCTATGCATTAGAAGCAGCCGACACAGAGACCGTCCATCTGAAAACTTCGAGCCTCCGATACAGCCTCCTGAGCGCCATCCTCTGCCGAGCGCCTTCGACCTAGCCCTGGCTGCTGAAACAAGCAAAGCCGAGGGTTCGGGGCCTTCTCCTCCGGAGATTCTCAATCGCACAGTAGCAGCGGCAGCGAAGCGGGCATTTCAGAAGTTTCTCCAGATGTTCCTCCGTACTCTCACGTCTGTCTCCATCAAATCAGGATTGTGCACGGTCCCCTGCCTGACAGCTTACAGATATCATTCACTGGAGATGCACCTAGGGAAGGAGGAATTATGGGTGGGGCAGAAGGGAAATGAGATTGGAAAGCGCTCTCAGTGCCGAGAAGCGGTTGCAAATATTAAGTGAGGTGACTAGATCAGTTCTCTGCTTGTGAATCGTGTGTAACCCAACCTCCCAGTCAGTGAAGGGCTGGCACTGCTCCAGGAGCACACGGGATTCTCTACCAGTTAAAGATTAATGCTCTCGACACTGCTGTAACAGCCCAGGAGAAAAATAATTGGTGCATTAAAAAGATTGCCTGCAGTTTCCTTTACCTGTTTTTTTTTAAAAAAGAGGCATTTAATTTATTATAAAACTGATGAAGGTGGCGAGTTGTGGGGGGAGGGTGTGCTTATCAGATTGGGTATGGACACTGAAGGTCATTCAAAGGAACCACTAGGAAAATCCTTAAATGTAATAACTCTGTGTACAGAAACCCTTCTCTACCCCTAACCAGCTCTTTACGCATTTTTCCATTAATTTGCCCTTCTGTTGGGCATTAGGCAACTTGCTGCGAACAAGAGCAAGGTGGGGGTCACCCTCCTGCAGGAACAGCGGCTGCCTTTGGTGCTCACACATAGGAGCCACAGGAGCAGCAAGGTTTACACAAAGGGAGGATTTACAAAGTGTTGTTAAAATATCAGGAGAATGTGGAAAAAGTGGAATTGAGAGAGTGAAAGGCAGGTGTTGAGACCTTGGCAGATGAAGGCACAAAGCAATAATAGCGGAGCAAGAGAGCAGAACTGGAAGTGCAGACTCCAGAAGACTTTGTGAGGCATTGCTTGTGTGTTAGAACAGTTACATGTTGGAAGTAACAAAGGCATCGTGAAGATTTCAATGGCAGAGGAACAGACAAATTTCAAATGGACATTCTTGGAGATGATATTATGTCATCCAAAGCTCACTTTATACCTCAATGGGTAAATTGTTGTCAGTTGTAATGAGGTACAGTGTAAAACGGAAATACTGGTCCATAGATAGTATGGATCTGCATCCTTACCATATGCATCATCCCATCAATCAGTCCATTGAGGTGATGCAAAGAAAGTACATTTACTGAATAAAATGATTCAGTTACAAAGAGTGCAGTGCAGGCAGAGAATAAGGTGCAAAGTTATGATAAGGTCAGGAATCCACCTTATCGTATAAGGGGGCCATTCAGTAGCCATTACATCAGGATAGAAGCTGGCCTTGAGTCAATGGATATGTGCTGTCAGTCAATGGGAAGGGGGAGAAGAGAGAGTGGTTTGGGTCGGTAGGCAGTAGGAGCACCCCGATTGTAAATGCACTCCTTTAACCATAGAACCATAGAAACTACAACACAGAAACAGGCCTTTTGGCCCTTCTTGGCTGTGCCGAACCTCCAGCGGGATGGAGTTGATGCCAGGGAATGGCATTTGTGGCAGGAACCCAAGACTATTACTCTAACCTTTTCCAAAGTTCTGCTCATCTAACAGTGTTTGTCAGACATCAGGCATGGGAATTGCGAAAGGATTGATAGTGGTGTGGTGAAACTGGGTGCCAGGGTACATGGGAAAAGTGTTGCTGAATAATATTTGTGGAGGGTTAAATGTGTTAAAGAATTAATGAAATGATCCAAAGATTTGTTCTTGGAAGAACCTAGTAGCTGCTGGAAGGTGTTATGGATGGCATCTCAACAACAAGTATATGGACAAGAAAGGAGCCAAGTGTGCTTGCTCCAAAGTGGGTTTGGGGAAACGATGGAGAACAAAGCAGTGGACCATGCCAAAAGCAATAGATTGAGAAGGAACAGATGCTATTTGACAATGCGGCTTTGATAGGAGCTATTTCAGTTATGTGAGGGCATGCAACCTTTCAACAAAGTTCTGAAAAAATGGCTAAGTTCTGGGCACAAACTTTGGAATTGGAACCATTCGAGAATTGGAGGAAGTTGTAGAAGGGATCGAAATGGCTTCAGATGGACCTAGTCTAAGAGGAAAGATCAAAGTTCAAAATAAAACTGATCAGAGTACATGCATGTCACCATATGACCCTGAGATTCTTTTTCTGCAGGCACTAGCAAATCTATAGAATAGGAACTGTAAGCTGTAGATAAACTGCAAATAATAAATAAATAGCATGAAATAACAATGTAACAAAGTCCTTAAATGAATCAAGGGACTGCTGGTTGAGGAGTAATAACTGTTCTTGAACCTGGTGAGTGTGAGTCCTGAGGGTCCCTGTATCTTCTACCTGATGGCAGCAGTGAGAAAAGACCTGGGTGGTGTGGTTCTTTGATAGATGTTGCTTTTCTACAGCAACGTTTCATGTAGATGGGCTCTTGGTTGGGAGGGTTTTACCTGTGATGTACTGGGCTGAACCCACTACCTTTTGTAGGAGTTTTCCACTCAAAGGTATTGGTGTTCCCACACCAGGCCATAATGCAGCCAGCCAGCACACTTTCCACCACACATCCATAGAAGTTTGCCAAGGTTTTTGATGACATGCTGAACCTCCACAGACTCCTGAGGAAGTAGAGGTGCTGTCATACTTTCTTTGCAATAATATTTGTATGATGAGTTCAGGACAGGACAGGAGATACTGACACCCAGAAATTTAAAGTACTGACCCTCTCCACTTCTGATCCTCCGATGATTACTCTTAAAATCTGTTAACTCACCCAGAAAAGGGAGTTGGGAAGCAGGAAATGTTCTTTTGGCTTGGGGTAGAGAGAAGGCTGAGGGAGCTGCTCAAGCACAGGGTATGTCGAAGGCAATGGATGAAGGAATTGCAGAAGTAAGGCTTTAAGACTGGGCCAGTAAAATAACTGGCCTGTTGAAGTGGGAAGAGACAGCTGGCAACTGTAGGCACTAGGAGACAAAGGTCCCAAGTTCAGCACTGGGTGGTTGTTTATAGTGGAGGAGTTAGAGAGAAGGAATTATTAGCTTACAGTGACCAAAAAGTTTGGAACAGTTGAAGTTTATTGAAGAATTATTGACATGTAAGGGGGTTTTGATTTTTATGTTACTGCGGAGGCTAATTAAAATGGTGTCTTTGTTATGTTAATCTGGGGAATGTGGCTTTGTTGTGTTAAACACTGAGAAAGTTTGCGCTAACAGTTTGTTTTTGCTTTAGAGGGTGATAAGAGGGTGCTATTAACCAATTGGGATAGTTGTTATGGTTTTGGTGTATTTGAAGATACTGTATGCGCGGGGTTTTGGGGCAGAAGGCGGGAGAGCGAGACAGGGGATGGACGAGGTGCTGTGAGTCCGCTAACGGGGTCGGACCCCGAGCGGGACGTTCGGCGAGGAGAGGAGACGGACTCGTGTGGAGCGTCTGGTCGACCACCGTTGTTGGTCCCAGGCAGCCGGTCGAGGTGGTCCGAGGGGGTCGCAGGGTGAAGAAGAAGGTCCTTGAGCTCCAACGGCTTTTGTGCACGAAGAGATTGAACTTTGATAAGTGTGGTGCCTTTATTTTCCTTTTGTATTTTATTCTCTTTTAATTATATAGTTCCAGTAATATCTATAAACTGTAAATCATTTAATTGCATCTGGTGTATTGTCTGTTATTTGGGCGGGGTGGGGTACATCACACAGCATCCACACAAACTAATTACCCAGTTTGGCGGGGCCGAGGGCTGTTTCCCTAGATGACAGCGAACCGAGCGACCCTGAGGGTGGCCAAGGGGGGCTACATACAAAATTTGTTTCTCCCCAGATTTTCTTTAAAATCAGTTACCTGAAGATTGCAGTATATCAAATACAGCCTGTAGCTTGTAGCTATCCACCAAGTAGCCAAATTATGTGCGGGTCTTGGACCTGAAACATTAACTCTTGACTAGCATTTTTTTTAGTTTTTACTTCAGGTTTCCAGCATCTGCAGTTCATCTGGTTTTCATTAGCTGTGGGTCTGTGTCACTGTTCAGATGAACACAGGCCAGGCAAATCTCAGCCGGAGCTTGGTGTCACGCTAACTGGACCCACTGAGTTCAAAGTGCAATTCTGTACAAGGTTTTCCCCAAAGTAAGAACCAGAAGCAGTAGGCCATTTGGCTCTTCATATCTACTTCACTATCCTATCCTATCCAATCAAATCACAAATGATCTTTTACCTCACCCCTCTCCTACACTGTCTTCACATCCCATGCTTCCGTCAATCGATCAATCTTGAGTTTAAATCCAATGAATCCCCGCAGTCTTTTCAGCTGGATAATTCTAAATATTCAAACCCTTTGGGTGAAGAAATCCCCTTGTGTCCACCCTGCCAGCTTTTTTAAAAACTATGACCTCTGGTTTCAGGCACCCCTCTCAGGGGAATCATGTCCTCAACATCTACTTTTCTCTCTTCAAGGAGAAGATGAGGAGCTTGAAAGCCCAGAGGACAAGGCTCTTTGCTACTGCTTTCGGACTTCTGAACCAGTCACCTCTTTCACATCCCCTTCCCAGTGGCTCTGCACGTCTCTGTTATTGGGACTTTAACATTTCTTTTCACACAATGATCTTTGCACCATTGTTGTTTTGCATTAGTTGTTGTATTTATTATTACCGTGTATACTCTTTACTCTGTGAGCATGGAATTTCATTGCAGCCTAGTGTACACTACAGTCGATGAAGTTAAGGAGCTACTTTGTCAAGCCTTGTAAGAATTTTGAGGTTGACCAGCAACTTTTCAGTCTCTACCAAGCTTGGGTGACAGATATAGAATGATACAGCACAGTACAGGCCCTTCAGCCCACAATGTTGAGCCAACCTTTAATCCACTTTTAAGATCAATCTGCCCTTCCCTCCTACATAGCTCTCTATTTTCCTATCATCAAAGTACCTACTTAAGAGTTTTAAAAAATGCCCCAAATGTATCTGCTTCTGACATCACCCACTCCCATATACTTAAAATTATGCTCCCTCATCTTAGTCCATTTCTGCCCTGGGAAAAAGTCTTTGGATATCCAATGGATCTATGCTTATCCTCTTTTGCACCTCTATCAAGTCATTTCTTATCCTTGGCTCCAGAGAGAAAAGCCCAAGCTCACTCAACCTGTCCTCGTATGATGTTCATTCTAGTGAAGGTGGCATTCTGGTAAATCTCCAATGCACCTCTCAAGAACTTCCAAATCCCTCCAATAATGAGGTGATTAGAACTGAACACAAGATTCCAAGTGTGGTCTAACCATCGTTTTATAGAATTGCAACATTACAACACAGCTCTTGAATTCAGTTTCCCCCAGCTAATGGAGGCCAGCACACCTTTTGCCTTCTTAACAACCCTATCAACTTCCATAGCATCTTTGAGGGACCTATGGACGTGGACACCAAAATCATGCTGTTCTTCCGCACTAAGGATCCTGCCATTAACCCTGAACTCTTGCCTTCAAAGTTGACCAGATGCATCTGTTTCACACTGTGAGCCTCCCTAGCGATGGGACTGATAATTCAAGACTCAATCAAGACCAGAAGGAAGTCTGTTCACTTTTCAGGATGTCCTGCAAAGTTGATGAGGCGAAGGGGCCCACTAAGAGCAGGATAGACAGCAGAGGAATCGAATTTCTGGTGGATGAAAAGAACAGCAGAGGAGTTGAGAATGAGGAGTAGGAAAGAGTGATCGAAACAAAAGGCTGTAGAGACATAACAAGACTGAAAGTGCTGGAATCTGGAGCAATTGATGGAGGTATTCGGAAAGTTAGGCAATATTTTGTGGAAGGAAATGGACAAGTCCAGATGAAGGGTCTTGACCCAAAATGTCCATTTCTCTCCATGGATGCTTGAGTTCCTCCATCAGTTTGTTTTGCAAAAGACTGCAGATGCTGGAAATCTGAAACAAAACAGAAAGTGCCAGGGTTGTCCAGGGTCCTCAACCTGAAATCTCAACTCCTTTTCTCTCTCCACAGATGCTGCCTGACCTGCAGGATAAATACTGGTGTTGTTTGAGGGTTGGGGAATTTAAGCAGAGTGGAAAGGGCCTTGGCAACAATCTGCAAAGTGCCTTTAATAGTTAATTTATCAGCAGTTATTTTTAATGCAGAAATTATTTTTATTCATTTGTGAAACTAATTATCATCTCCATCCCCACACTTGATCTAATGTTTAATTGTCATGTGTGGGAGTGGATGTTAGTGGGTCTTGTGCACTAATCCATTTGATCTATGAATGATCTTTGAATAGCCTTTGTTCTGACTATTGAAGGGTTAAGGGGGTGAAAAGCAAGAAGTTTTGTGACCGCCCACTTTTTTTTTGAGTTGGGAGGGCGGAGCTTTGTTCCCTTTGTTAGATTTAGTGGAACTGTGGCAGTGGGAAAGGCGTGATTGTAATGTCGGGGGACGGTGTAGCGGAGAATCAGCGTGTACTGAGCTACTAGTCTGTAAAAACCTCCCACCTCCCAGGGAGTGAATCGAGCCCTGGGTATCCACTCCATTAGCAGCTGCTTCTAGATCAAAGGATAAAGGTAGGGCAGCCCTCGGGCTGGGACAATAGGGTTTGGGTTCCATCCTCTGCCCCCTCCCTCCCTTCTGATCACCCAGTCTCAATATTGTGTAGATCTGTCTAATTCTGTCCGAGGATGCTTTAAACTGATTTATAGGGTTATATAATGGAGCGTGTGTGTTGTGTGATTGCCAGGCATCTGTAGATTATAGATGTTATATCCCACGGAGAGACGTTCTTGTGTGTACGAGAGAGAGTGGGGGGAGGTGTGGGGCTGAGAGAGTTGGAGTATCTTCTCCAAAAGTAATGTGAAACTTTCAGTCCCCAGGTTTACATTGGGAGAAATGTGACAGAGGCGCTTTAAAGCTGCGAGTTAGACAGAGAGGCCCCCTTAGTGCAACAGTGAATCCGCCTGACAGCTGGAGTGTCAGAATGCGGATAAGCCGTCCGATTGAAGGATAAGCCCAAAGGTTACTACGGTCATCTTCCAGCCTCCTTTATCTGTTTATCCGCCTTTTCCCCTGGATTCTGATGATTAACCATTACTGGGGTCACTTTCAAAGACGGCTCAATCAGTCAGTAACTCATTCAAGAGAATTAAAGGGGGGGAAGGAGAGAGGACAATGGTCACAGCTCTCCCTACCTCCCCCCACCATGCACTTAATCAACTCCAGAGTCACCTGCACACCGTCTCCCCACCCTTTTCCCTTCCCATCTCAGTCTCTGAAGAACAGCTTCATCAGAAGGAGCCTTTTATCAGCCGGGTGTTAGCACAAGTTCCAGGGGGGCCTTTTCTTTGCTCAGTATGAGGAGTGTTGGATGGCTCTGGGCCTGTACTCACTGGAGTTTAGAAGAATAAGGGGAGATCTCATTGAAGCTTATCAAATATTGAAAGTCCTTGTTAGAGTGGACATGGAGAGGATGCTCCCAATAGTGGGGGAGCTGAGGACCAAAGGACACAGCCTCAGAAGACAAGGACAACCCTTTAGAGCAAAGATGAGGAGGAATTTCTTCTGTCAGAAGGTGGTGAATTAATTGCCACAAATGGCTATGGAGATTAAGTTGTTGGGTGTATTTTAAAGTGGAGGTTGATAGGTTCTTGATTAATGGGGGAGTCAAAAGTTACGGGGAGAAAGCAGGAGACTGAGGTTTAAGAGGGATAATAAATCAGCCATGATGGAATGGTGGAGCAGACGCGAATGGTTTAATTCTGCTTCTATGTCTTATGAAGTCACCATGTCCGTCTTGGTTGCATGGGAGTTACCCACTCTGGTATTCCAGTGCCAAAATGGGTAGTATTGATGGGTACTCGATGGTCAACTTGGGGAACTGGGGGCCGAAGGGCCTGTTTCTGTATAATACGGCTCCATGACTGAAGACTTACTGGTGGTGGCAGCTTTCAGCTGCCTCGTTTCCTCCAGCTGAATGTAAACAATCCCATATTCTGAAGTTCAGGTATATTGTCATAGACAAGCCGGCACAGAGTATGAACACCATGAAAAACAGCTCCTTGCTGCAGCTGTGCAGTAAATCATAAGCTCAAGTTAACACAACATTAAATTAACGTAAATGTACATAATGTGCAGAACAAGATAAACACTATAACACCAGTGCAGGGAGGGAGGGAGATGTAGAGAGACAGTCTGAGGCAAGGTTAGGGCTTTTCATATTTTAAGGACCTGATGGCAGTGGGGAAGAGGATATTGTTGAACATGTGAGGTGTGGGTTTTCAGGCTCCTGTTCCTCCTGCCTGGAGGTAGCATCAAGAAAAGGGCATGGCCCAGATGGTCAGGGTCCCTAATGACAGATGTGGCCTTTCTGACACATTACCTTTTGTAGATGCCCTCAGTGGTGGGGAGAGCTATACCTGTGATGTAACTGGCAGTGTCCTCTACAATGTACTCTAAAAGTACAACACAGGCTGAATTTGCTGCTCTCTCCCAGCTCAGAACAGTCCCATTCAGTCAATAACTTTCCCTGTAACCTACTCCCAAAAAAACTTCACCAGTGCCTATCATCCTGCCTACAGCAGAGTGAATGTATAGTGGCCAGTTAGTCTGCTGGCCCAGATGCCTTTAAGATGAAACCAAAGTACCTTTCGAGTGACCCACGTCACAGGGAGAACGTGCAGACTCCACAGCTCGAAGGTCGGCATCAAACGCGGGTGAGTGGACATGTGAGGCAGCAGCAGTTCTACTAGCTGTGCCGCCGTCTGCTCATGGCACTGCAGAGAAGAGCAACAGAGTCCTTGTAATGTCCTGGCTAATGTTTATCTCCCAACTAATATTCCTGGAAGAGGGCAAAATCATTATGGAGCTTGTTCTTTGCAAATTGCCTTACTTCAGTAATACTGAAAGCACTTGGCAGAGGCTGGAGTTGTGAAAATTGCTTTAGAAATGCAAGTTAGTCTTCTCTTAACCATTTACAATGTTAGTCTGAAGCGTCTGCACTCTCTGTTTAATCTGAACTCTGATTTGATCTGGTGGCAATCTGTTTTGCTGTAGATTGGGGAAGGAATATTGTATTTTCTCCATAGCAAAGGCAGCTGTTGCCATAGTCAGAACCACTTTTGCCTTCGATAAGAGTGTGTGCATTCAAAGGATGCCAAGGTCCACCAGCTGATATCTGGAGGAGGAGGTGGAATCACATACAAGTACTTTGTTTAAGGGTAACACACGCAAAATGCTAGAGGAATTCAGCAGGGTCCTGGTAAAGGGTGTCTGCCCAAAACATCAACACTTCGTTCCTCTCCAGAGAGGTTGCCTGATCTGTGGAGTTCCTCCAGCATTTTGCTTGCGTTGCTGTGGATTTCCAGCATCTGCATTGAGGCAGACACTAGTTCAAAGCTTAAAAGCAAATTTATTATCAACGTGCATGTACACGTCACTATAAGCAACCCTGAGGTTCATTTTCTTGTGCGCATATTCAAATCCAATAGATATAATATAATCAATGAAAGACTTCACCCAATAGTGTGGACAACCAGAGAGCAAAAGACAACAAACTCTGCAAATACAAAAGGAAAGGGAAAAATAGTAATAATATAAACAATAATTGTCAAGAACATGAGATGAAGAGTCTTTGGAAGTAAGGCCATAGGTTGTGGAAACAATTCAATGATGGGGCAAGTGATGTTGAGTGAAATTATCTCCTCTGGTTCAAGAGCCTGATGGTTCGGGGATAATATCTATTCCTGATTCTGGTGCTATGAGTCCTGAGGTTCCTGTACCTCCTTCCTGATGGCAGCAGCAAGAAGAGAACATGACCGGGGTGGTGGGGTTCCCAATGGTGGGTGCTGCTTTCCTGCTACAATGCTCTGTGTAAATGTGCTCAGTGGTGGGGAGAGTTTTAACTTTGATGGATTAGGCCACATCCACAACTTTTATAGGATTTTTCTTTAGTAGGCAAGGTATAGGAAGTCACTGCCCTAATACAGAAAAATGGGCAGAGGGGTCAGCGTGGATGTGGTGGGCCAAAGTACAGGTGCACATTCCTTTATACGGGAAGATGTGCGTAGGTTTGGTGCGCCGCTGGGTCGTAAAGTCCACTGCACTGAGACAGGTTAAATAAGGGACTTGAGCATAGGTGTTTTTTGGTATTGGTGGGGGGGGGGGGGGGGTCGGAAATCCGAAAAATTCTGAATTCCGAAATGCAACTGGCCCCAAGGATTTCGGATAAGGGATTGTGGACCTGTACTGGTTTCTGTGTATGTTGTTAACACTTGATGGTAACAACTTTATGGCTGAAACGAATGTGATTTGTGGCATTGAGACTGGCCATGACTTGTTTATCTTTATTCCACTCTCATTCCACTCTCTGGTGCAGACTATCACTGGTAATGATGGCTGCTTCGAGCCTGTTTCTGTGGGTGTATAATTAAACAAGCTGGAGCTGAGTTAGACAGATCAGCTAAAAGCTGCTTTAGTTCTGACAAAACTAAGGGATTATTTAAGACAGAGCTACAATTACAGTGCCAGGGAATCGGGGGAGATGGGGACTAGCTGGTCCAATTATCTGATGTTAGCCAGACAGGGCTAATTTTCATCATTCTCACAAACTCCATGGTGTAATCTAACTCCTGCTGTGTAATTGTTGCCTCCAACCTTCTATTAACACCTAAAGCTAAAAACAGATTTACTAATTCCATCGCTTTTGCAGGATATCCATCAAATTACTCTTTAGTCTGGATGATTTCAACTCTCATTCCTGACACTTCCCTTGATAGCTACTCCAATAGGGTGCTTGTATAAATCATTGGGAGGGCATCTAAAAGAGTATCAGCTCCATATCTGGGCACCACTCCTCAGGAAGGACTTAGCAAAGGTGAGAGGAAGGACTTGCAGGAAAGGTTGTGAATAGGAAGGGAATACTTAGCAACCTTAGGTTTTGAAACTGAGGCTTTATGGCAGGGAGGGTCTGCAAATGTTGAAGATGAAAGGCAAAGGAAATAAGAGAAATGGTGCTTTTAGCTGTGGGAGCTGTTTGATTGCAAGTTGAGCTTTAGACATCACCAACTGACAACTGTGCACCCCAGCAAAACTGCTCCTAAACACGAGATTCTGCAGATGCTAGAAGTTCAGAGTAATTCAAACAAAATGCTGGAGGAATTGCTGGACGGGTAGCATCTATGGAAAGGAATAGAGTACATGTTTCAGGCCTAGACCCTTCATCAGTACTCTGCTCCTGCCCCCACTCATCTGCTGATCAAACCCTGCTGAAGGATGAGTCCACACTGATGCAGTCAGCTCTTGCTCATCTCTTCCTCCATTCACCAAAAACAGAGGGTCATCCAGGCCTTTGCTGGTATCCCAACTCCATCTCCAGTCCCACTTACCCGTAATGTATTCTACTGACCTCTATTGGCTTCCAGTTAAGAAGGCTTTGATTTTTGTCTCCACCTTCATGACTTTGTTTGCCATAACAGCACCTAATATTATTATTTGGCATCAGTTCACCCAGTTTGATCTCCCCATGACCCCTTTCAGCCTCTGCCTGCTTGCTTCAGAAATCCTTGCTCCCTGTGACCTCACACTCTCTCTATCGTCGTAACCACTTTCAGATTGTGATTGTATCCCTTACTCAGTCTTTCCATCTGCCTTTAGACTTGTGCAATTGCCAATGTTTCCCTCTGAAAAGGAGAGATTCTCAAAGATTTTAATATTTATATCCTGCCTAATCTCTAAGCTTTGGGTGTGTAGTTTAGTGAGATCTAATGTAATTAGTGATTTCTGTTAAATGGAAAGTAAATGTTGTGGTAGACTATACTGTTGATGTATTGTGGGTCCTTGTGTTTTCTACTTACTGATCTGTACTGAAGGAATAATTTATTTACATTAGACACAGTTTTCCCAGTTACTCTAATGAAATATTGTTGCTGGTGAGATTGTATTTAGGTTTGTCGATTTTACAGGTAGATTCTGTTCATTTTTTAAAAATCTGATGATTAAGGTTAATGATCAAAAAGATGGCCATTCATTACTCAGATTGCAATCCAATATCGGGTGTCTCTCTAGAATGGGAGGACATTCATTCACCACAGAATCCAAACTCCCCTCCTAAACCTCTTCCAGTGAGGTCTTCTGTCTTCTCCAGGAGATGGGTGGTGATACTGGGCTGGTTTGTATCCTTGATTCCCTTCCAGCCAGTGCCTTGATTTATGGTATTAATGCACTTAAATGTGTTCATGTCCTTTCCATTAGATAATTCAATGAGTTCAAAATCTGTACAGAGCAAACAAACAAAGAATGGCATAAATCTAGGTCCGGGCTTCTGGACAATTTAACAAATTATCCTTGTACTGCTTTGTTTCCTGCCCTGGTTCAGGAGATGGTGTACACATTTCTGAGGCAGTCTAAGCAGCAATTAAAGAGGGAATGGGGAGAGGGAGAATGACTGACAAAAGGAAGGGGGCAGATGGGGAGAGAGGAGTGACAGTTTGGTGAAGTTTGTTAAATGTGTCCCATGTCACTGAAGTTTTTGCCCTGGGCCATAGCTACAGTGTAACATGACACAGGTTGAACTGGATATATCACAGTCCTTGTGTTGATTGCTGCATTATTCCACTTGCCCTACCCTCCTTGTCAACTGCCTTCCTCACCTTTAATTTGTCTGTCAGGTCAGATTACAATTTTAAAATCTGTGACCTCCTGAGGAAAGGACAGGTGTGGATTACTCAGCATTTTTCAGTATTAGTATGGTGGGTTTTTTTTGGCTGTGTTATGACAAGCTATCACATCCAACCTAACATATCTTAAAGATGAGCTTTATTAATCACAGAAACATACGGTGAAATGCAAAACAATATTTTTTTAAAAAAGCTGAAGGAACTCAGCAGGACCTCCAGCATCAGTAGAAAACAGTAAACAGTCGATGTTTTGGGCATAGACACTTCCTCAGGACTCAAAAGGAAGGGGGAAGGGAAAGAGGCTAGCGGGAAGGTGTTGGTGAAGCCAGGTGGGTGGGAGAGGTCCAGGATCGGAGAAGAAAGAATCTGACAGGAGAGGAGAGTGGATCATAGGAGAGAGCAAGGGGGAAAGGGAAGGACCGGGGTAAGTAATGGGCAGGTGAGGAAAAGTAAAAGGCCAAAGTGGGGAATAGAAGAGGGGAGGAGGTGGTGAAGAATTTACCAGGAGGAGAAATCCATCAGGTTGGAAGCCACCCAGATGGAATATAAGGTGTTGCTCCTCCACTCTGAGTGGCCTCATCTCGGCAGAAGAGGAGGCCATGAATCAATCCGTAGGAATGGGAGTGGAAATTGGGATTAAAATGTTTGGCCACCGGGAAGTCCCACTTGTGGTGGATGGTGCGGAAGTGCTCGACGAAGCGGCCCCCCCCCCCCAATTTATGGTGGGTCTCATTGATGCAGAGGAGGCTGCATTGGGAGCACCAGACGCAATAGATGACCCCGGCAGATTCACAGGTGAAATGTTGCCTCACCTGGAAGGACATTTCAGGGCCCTGAATGGAGGTGAGGGAGGAGGTGTATGGGCAGGTGTAGCACTTGGGCTGCTTGTAGGGGTAGGTTCCTGGAGGGGGATTAATGGTAGGGTCAAATGGGCAAAGGAATTGCGGAGGGGGGAGTCGGTAAAGACATGTTCAGTGGTAGGAGCTCTTTGGAGATGACGGAAGTTGCGGAGGATAATGTGTTGGATGCAGAGGGTGACAGCGGGAAGATGGGGTGAATGTGGAGGTACAGGAAATGGAGGTGTGGGTGAGGGCAGCATCAATAGTAGAGGGAAGGAACTCCTGTTCTTTAAGGGAGGAGGGCAGTTGTCCTGGAAGGAAAGCTGTATCCTGGGAACAAATGTGGCAGAGGCAAAGAAACTGAGTAAAGGAATAGCATTTTTACAGGAGATGTGGTGGGAAGAGGTATAGTTGAGATGACCATGGAAATCGGTAGGTTTATAAAAGATGTTGGTTGATCGTTTGTCTCCAGAGATGGAGACAGAGAGATCAAGAAAGGGGAGGGAGGTGTCAGAGATGGACCAGGTGAATTATAAGGGCAGGGTGGAAGTTGGAGGCAAAGTTGATAAAATTGACAAGCTCGACATTGGTGCATGATGCAGCACCAATGCAGTTGCCAGTGTTGCAGAGGAAGAGTTGGAGTATAACCGGGGAAGGCTTGGAGTATAGACTGTTCTACATAGCTGATGAAGAGGCAGGCGTAGCTCAGGCCCATGGATATCTGTCTTGAATGATTTCATTGTAACCTCATTCTCACCTGCCTCCAATAATCCCCCTCATTTGGCAAATATCTATTTACCTCTGCCTTAAAATATTTTGCAAAGATGCATTCCTGGGTTTAAAATACCTGTGATGACACCCCCTCCCCCCCCCACCAATTGGCTCTCCTTGATCAAGTAATGAGCAAGAATTTGAAACTGGTGGTTGAACGGATGTTCAGATTAGCTGTGAAGGAGCAGATACAGAAGGCTGACCAGTCTTTACCTGTCCCACCATTCCTACTCTGGAGTCCCAGCAGAGGAGTTAACTTGGACCTCTTCACAATCCATATGAATTGAAAATTAGAAATTAAGTAGGATTACGATGTATTCTTAGTGGAATACCTGTCCATTCATAGTTATTTCAGTGGATGTGGCGTTGATGTGAGGTGCCCTAGACGGTCCATTGGTGTTGAAATCTGATGGAGTTGAAGCCCGGTATGACTCCTCTTCTGTCACTTAGGAGAGATGAAGGTAGGGCTCTATGTAGTCAAATTGATTGTGAAGGGTTTGTGTGCTTTGTTAGTGCGTCTGAGTATCTCCTATTCAAAGTTCTAAGTAAATTTATTATCAGAGTACATATATGTCATCATAAACGACCTCGAGATTCAATTACTTGCAGACTTTTACAGGAAAGTGTAGAAATAAAATAGAGTTTATGGAAAAACTATATTAGACTGACAGACAACCAATGTGCAAAAGAAGTCGATTTGCAAATAATAAAAAAAAATTTAAAAAAAATACTGAGAACAGGTTGTCTTAAAGGTGAGTCTGGAGGTTGTGGAGTCAGTTCTGTGTTGAGGTGAGTGAAGTTATCCACGTTGGTTGAGGAGCATGTTGGTTCTAGGATAGTAACTGTTGCTGGCCCTGATGGAATGGGACCTAAGGACCCATTGATATCAGTGAAGAGGAATATAGACAAAAATCAGCCTTCTGGGTTATGGTTACAGTACAGAATTTGGTCAAGTCATGTACCATCTTGTAATCAGCTCTGTCAAATCTCCCCTCATTATCCTACGCTCTAACCTATTCAACCTTGTCCCATAACTCGGGTCCTCAAGGCCTAGCAACATCCTTGTAATTTTCTCTGTACTCTTTCAATCTTAATGATACATTTCCAGTAGGTAGGTGACCAGAGCTGCCCACAATATCCAAATTAGACCTTGCCAATATCTCATACAACTTCAACATTACACCCTAACTCCTGTACTCAGTACTTTGATTTAGGAAGTCCGATGTGGCAAAAGCTCTCTTTTTGGCCCTATCTACCTGTGACTCCACTTTCAAGGAATTATGAATCTGTGTTCCCAGATCCCTCTGTTCTACCACACTCTGCGGTCCCCTGTCTAAATCTTACCCTGGTTTGTCCTCTCAAAGTGCAACACCTCACACTTGACTGCATTATATTCCATCTGCCATTTTTACAGCCCTTTCTTTTTTTACCCCCAGCTGGTCCAGATCCTGCTTCCAAGCTTTGATAGCTTCCTCACTGTGCACTAAACCTACATCACGGTATCATTCGCAACTTTTCTGATCCAGGGCAAGGTGAAGTCGCCCTGCTGATACAGAGAGCTGCAGCCTCCCATGTATTGTTGATATGTATAAATCGATGTGATGGGGGAAGAGATTGACTGACTGAGGGCAGGACACTGGGGGAGCTGCTGTCTCATCTGGGGTTCAATCCTGACCTTTGGTGCTGTGCGGTGTGTAGACAATCCCCCTCTGGCGTGTAGGTTTTGCCCAAGTACTGGACAGGGAGGTACAGCACAGTACAGGCCCTTTGGCCCACAATGTTGTGCTGACTTCTTAACCTACTCAAAGATGAATCTAACTCTTCCCTTCTACATAGACCTCCATTTTTCTATCATCCATGGGAAATGCCCCTAAAGTATGTGCCTCTACCTTCACCGCTGTTCGTGTGTTCTATGCATTCACCACTCTCTGTGTAAAAATGCCTCTGTCATTGCAGGTTTAAATCCAGATGAAGGGTTTAACCTGAAACGTGACTGCTCCTTTCCCTCCACAGGTGATGCCTAACTTGCTGAGTTCTTCACGTTCCAGCATCTACAGTCTGTCTTCTGTTTACTGATTTAAATCGTCTCCTATTCACACCTCCTCCAGTCGCGTCTATCGTTAGTCAACAGCCTTCATCAGCTTCTCCCTGTCAGCTCCAGCACCACAAGCAACTTGTCTCTCTCGTTCTCTGTCCACAAGACAGAGGGGTAGTATTAGGCTGTCGGGCCCATCGAGTTCCTCTGCCCATCCCATCATGGCTGATTTATTATCCCTCACAACCCCCATTCTCCTGCCTTCTCACCACAACCTTTGGTTCTTGATTAGGCAGGGCACCAATCAACCCTGTCACAGACGCAAATAAGAGAAAAATCCTGCAGATGCTGGAAATCCAAGCAACGCACACAAAATGCTGGAGGAACTCAACAGGCCAGGCAGCATCTACAGAAAAGAGTAAACAGTTGACGTTTTGGCAGGACTGGAGGAAAAATAGATGAAGAGTAGATTTAAAAGATGGGGGGGGGAGGGGAGGGGAGAGAGAGAAAGCACCAGGTGATAGGTGAAACCTGAAGGGGGAGAGATGAAGGAAAGAGCTGGGAAGTTGATCGGTGAAAGAGATACAGGGCTGGAGAAGGGGAGTGATAGCAGAGGACAGAAGGCCATGGAAGGAAGAGAGGAGAGAGGAGCACCAGAGGGAGGCGATGGGCAAACAAGGAGCTAAGGTGAGAGGGAAAAGGGGGATGTGGAATGGTGAAGGAGGAGGGGGGAGGGCATTACCAGAATTTGAGGCTAGTTTTGAGCTACCCAGGTGGACTCATCACGATAGTAGAGGAGGCCATGGATTGACATACTGGAATGGGAATGGCATTAAAATGGGTGGCCACTGGGAGATCCTGCTTCTTCTGGTGGGTGGAGCATACGTGCGTGGTGAAGTGGTCTCCCAATCTACATCAGGTCTCCCCGATATACAGGAGGCCACACTGGGAGCATTGGATGCAGTATATGACCCCAACAGACTCACAGGTGAAGTGTCACCTCACTTGGAAGGACTGTTTAGGGCCCTGAGTGGTAGTGAGTGAGGGAGGAGGTGTAGGGGCAGGGTGTAGCACTCATGTTAATAGCCACACATTTTAATTCCGCTTCCCATTCCATTCCGACATGTCAATTCATGGCTGCTTCGACTGTCGCGATGAAACCACACTCAGGTTGGAGGAACAACACCTTGTATTCCATCTGGGTAGCCTCCAACCTAACGGCATGAACATCGATTTTTCTGACTTCTGGTAATGCACCCCCCCCCCACCTCTTCAACATTCTCCATTCCCTCTTCCCTCCCTCAGAACTCCTTTCCAGTTCTGTTTTTTTTAAGGTTATTAATGTGGTGCTAATAAAAGTAGACAAGGCTGGAAACACTCAACAGATCAGGCAGCATCTGTGGAAAGAGAAACATTTAATGTTTTGGGTCAGGGAAATCTTGCCTGACAAATCTGTTGGAATAAGTTGAGGAAATACCAGGCTGAATAGACAACGGAGAGTCAGTTGATGTTGATTACTTGGATCTTTAGGCCATTGACAGGCCGCACATAAGACTTCAAAACAAAATTAGAGCCCATGGTTTTATGGGAAATATGCTAGCATGGATAGAAGATTGGCCGACTGTCAGGAGGCAAAGAATGAGAATAAAGGGCACCTTTTCTGCTTGGCTGCCGGCAACTAGTGGTGTTCTGTAGGGGTTTTTGTTGGGACTGCTTCTTTTCATGTTACATGGCAATGATTTAGATGTCAGAATTGATGGCTTTATGGCTGAATTTGCAGACAATGTAAAGATAGGTGCAGGGTCAAGTAGTGCTGAGGAAACAGGGAACCTGCAGACAGATTAGGAGAATGGGCAAAGAAACAGCAAATGGAATATAGTGTAGGAAAGTATACGGCCATGCACTTTGGTTGAAAGAATAAAGATTATTTTCTAAATGAGGAAATTCAGAATCCAGAGGTGCTTAGAGACTTGTAGATGACTCTTGCAAGATTCCCTTAAGGTTAACTTGCAGGTTGAATTGGTGGTAAGGAAGGCAAATGCAATGTTAGCATTGATTTCAAAAGAACTTAAATATAAAAGCAAAAATATAATGCTGGGGCTTCATAAGGCATTAGTCAGACCACACAGAGCTTTGTGAGCAGTTTTAGTTTCCTTATTTAAGAAAGGATGTGCTGGCATTGGAGAGGGTCTAGAAAAGGTTCATGAGAGTGATCCCGGGAATGACAGGGTTAACATATGAGCAGGGTTTGAGAGCAGTGGGTCTTAACTTGCTGGAGTTTAGATTTTTGGGGGGTGGGGGGTGGATCTCATTGAAACAGATCAAATAAGGCCTAGATAGAGTGGATATGATGTTTCCAACAGTGGGGGAGTCTAGGACCAGAGAGCACAGCTTCAGAATAGAGGGACGTCCATTTAGAAGGGAGATGTGGTGGAATTTATTTAGCCATAGGGTGGTGAATCTGTGGAATTCATTGCCACAGACTGTGGAGGCTTTGTCTTTGGGTATATTTAAAGCAGAGGTTAATGGGTTCTTAACCTTTGACACCCTTACGGGAAGAAGGCAGGAGAATGCGATTGGGAGGCATAATAATCAGCAACGATGGAATGGCTTAATTCTGCTCCTATATCATCTGGTCTTTTCAGAACTTGCTTTTTCAGATCTGATAAAGGAACTTGAACCCGACTGTTCTCCTTCCACAGATGCCTGTTGGTCTGCTGCATGTTTCCTACGTTTATGTTTTTATTATAAAATCCAGCAATGGCAGTATTTAATTTTGTTTGCTGACGTGAAAGCTAATTCTGTTCTCTCACCACAACTTGCATTGTTAACGAGATTTCTCAGGATAGAACTGAGGGAAGTGTGAATCAAGTTTAGCACAGATGTTCCCACACAAAGCATTGTGATGGCCAGATAATTACTTGAAAGTTAATTACAATAACACTGGCTGTATTCTCCCCACTGCTGAAGCACTGGAAATGATTTTGTTTTTGTTTCTGGACTGGACAGAGGGAGGCCGCACTGGGCCGCGGGGGGCGGTAGAGGGGGAGGTCGCGGTTTGTGGTGCTACGTGTGAGCGGACGATTGTCGCTGCTTCTTGTCAGCAGGAAGTCGGGGAGGAAGCATTCGGAAAACGGCGGCGGCAGCAGCGGCAGTGGCGATGTTGGCGGGGTAAGTGGGGGTAAGGTGGCGGTGGCTGGGCACCGCACGGGGAGCCCGGCTCGCGTGCCTAAGCCGTACTCGAGGCGACAGCCGCGGCCTATCGTCGGGGCGGGTTCTCATGCGGCCTCCGATGGGCCTGGCGTCGTAGGCCTCGCGGTCGCATTTCCTCAGACCCGCTCCCCTCCCCCCACGTCCGAAAGCTCCGCTCTCTGCTCCCTGAAATCTATCTGTCTCTTCCCTCCCCCCACGCCGGAGCTACCCGAACCCCACAACACACGGTCCCCACCCCGGGTCCTTCCAACTCCCCCACCCCCATCCGGATTGCCTGCGCAGCTTCCCCGCACCACTCCCGTCCCCTACTGAATCTACCCCCCCCCACCCCGGGTCCTTCTAACTCCCCCCCCCCACCCCGGGTCCTTCTAACTCCCCCCCCCCCACCCCGGGTCCTTCTAACTCCCCCCCTCCCCCGGGTCCTTCTAACTCCCCCCCCCCCCACCCCGGGTCCTTCTAACTCCCTCCCCCCCCCCCACCCTGGGTCCCTCCCCCCCCGGGTCCTTCTAACTCCCCCCCCCCACCCTGGGTCCCCCCCCACCCCGGGTCCTTCTAACTCCCCCCCCCCCACCCCGGGTCCTTCTAACTCTCCCCCCCCCCACCCCGGGTCCTTCTAACTCTCCCCCCCCCCACCCCGGGTCCTTCTAACTCCCCCCCCCCCCACCCCGGGTCCTTCTAACTCCCCCCCCCCCCACCCCGGGTCCTTCTAACTCCCCCCCCCCCCCCACCTCGGGTCCTTCTAACTCTCCCCCCCCCCCCACCCCGGGTCCTTCTAACTCTCCCCCCCCCTACCTCGGGTCCTTCTAACTCTCCCCCCCCCCCCACCCCGGGTCCTTCTAACTCTCCCCCCCACCACTCCGGTTCCATCCAACTCCCCCCCCCCCCCCCCACGCCGGTTCCATCCAACTCCCCCCCCCCCACTCCGGTTCCATCCAACTCCCCCCCCCCCCCACTCCGGTTCCATCCAACTACCCCCCCCCCCCACTCCGGTTCCATCCAACTACCCCCCCCCCCCCCCCCACTCCGGTTCCATCCAACTCTCCCCCCCCCCCCCCACTCCGGTTCCATCCAACTCTCCCCCCCCCCCCCACTCCGGTTCCATCCAACTCTCCCCCCCCCCACTCCGGTTCCATCCAACTCTCCCCCCCCCCCCCCCACTCCGGTTCCATCCAACTCTCCCCCCCCCCCCCCCACTCTGGTTCCATCCAACTCCCCCCCCCCACTCCGGTTCCATCCACCCCCCCCCCCCACTCCGGTTCCATCCAACCCCCCCCCCACTCTGGTTCCATCCAACCCCCCCCCCCCCCCCCCAGTCTGGGTGCTCCCAGCTCCTCCCCTCCCCCCCCCCACTACTCTGGGTGCTCCCAGCTCCTCCCCTCCCCCCCCCCACTCTGGGTGCTCCCAGCTCCTCCCCTCCCCCCCCCCCCCACTCTGGGTGCTCCCAGCTCCTCCCCTCCCCCCCCCCCCACTCTGGGTGCTCCCAGCTCCTCCCCTCCCCCCCCCACTCTGGGTGCTCCCAGCTCCTCCTCTCCCCCCCTCCCCACACCGGGCCCTTCCAACTCCCCCCCCCCAAAAAAAAATCCAATTCCGGGTCCTAACTCTTCCCTCCTCCAATCCAATTTCGGGTCCTTTCTACTCCCCCCCCCCCCCAATCCAATTCTAGGTCCTTTCTACTCCTGCCCCCCCCATCCAATTCCAGGTCCTTTCTACTCCTCCCCCCCCAATCCAATTCCAGGTCCTTTCTACTCCTCCCCCCCCCCCCTCCCCAATCCAATTCCAGGTCCTTTCTACTCCTCCCCCCTCCCAATCCAATTCCAAGTCCTTTCAACTCCTCCCCCCCAATCCAATTCCAGGTCCTTCCAACTCCTCTCTCCACTACCCGTCTGGCTGCTCCTCTGCTCCCTTTTGTCATTACATTGATCTGCGCTAATACTCTGTCTCTGTTTCTTTCACAGTATGTGTTTTGTCTCTTGTAAAACTCTGATTGACCATCAGGGGGTTACACTGTCATGTGCCATTGATTTTCATTATGACGTGATCATATTGACTAACTACTGAAGCTTCTGTGTTCGCAAGCCAGGTGGTCGATGGTGAAATCCATTTGCTTTGTGTAATGCGATTAGTTGATAATAAGACAAAGCAACTTGTCCTGTCACTTGAGCAAGGGCCGCTTAACTGAAGTTGACCTAGACTCCAGGCTTGTAAACTTCGTACTGAGTTTATTCAGTCCATCATGTCTGCTCACCATTCTATCTTGGCTGAGTATCCCCCTCAAACCCCATTCTCCTGTCTTCTCTCTGTAACCGTCAACACCCTAAATAATCAAGAAGCTTTCAGCCTCTGCTTTAAGTATCCATTGACTTGGCCTCCACTGCCCCCTGTGGCAATGGATTCCACAGAATCACCACCCACTGGCTAAAGAAATTTCTCCCCATTTCTGTTCTAAAAGGATGTTATTTTATTCTAGACTCTCCCACTAGCCTTTGCACATTGACTATTTAGTCCTATCAGTAAGTTTAAATGAGTTTGCTGGTCAGCAGGTCCATGAGAGCTATTGCACATTCCTTCTGGTGTCTATAACCCCCCCGCCCCCCCCCCCACTTTTTAATTGGGTCGAAATCCTGCTAATTCCTTTCCTACAGCACTGTTACACACTGTGTAGTGCTGACTTGTCTTTCTCAAGGGCATTTACAGATGTATCGTAAACATTAACTTGGAGACATGAGACTGCAGATGTTGAGATGTGGAGCAAAAATTAAACTGCTGGAAGACAGCTGTGCGCTTTGATGTTTTGGGTTGAGACCCTGCATTAGGACAGGTTGCAGAGTGTAGTATTGGGAAGTGAGACAGACTGATTAGGGATAGCTGGAACCGGAGGAGGGGGTGGGGGCAGATGAAGCAAGGTGGGAGAGGAGGGATGATAAGGCGGGGTGATAGGTTGAAACATGGAAGAAATATGCAGCAAGAGCCAATGGGGAAGGGAGGAGGAAGGGTAGAGACAGGCTGATAGGTGATGATGGAACATAGTAAATGTTAACTTCCGTGGCGCCCACAACCAGAGAGAGATTTTTTCAAATAAAAGTAAAATAGATATATTTTTATTGAAGATGATAAGTAAATATTGCATATTTTACAGGTTGTGGTTAACCATGGGAAAGATGAGTCTTGATTTATTGTCGCAGTTGAAAGGTGGCATCTCTGCAGTGGTGAGGTGTGGTTCTGATAAAACTGAGAAAATTGGTGGAAATCCAGTCAGATGTATCTCTGTCGTTTGATGTGGGGGAAAATGCAGAGCTTTTTCAATATGAAGGCACCAAATTTTGCTTGCACCCAGTGGCCTGTCTGTTATTGGTCTTGTTAAAATAAGATAAAGATCTAGGCAGAATGCCAGACAGCTGAGAGAGATCAAAAGGCAGAATGTCTTTAAATCTGCTCTCCCATCATGTAAAGTCCTCTAAAACAACATCTAACACTATGTGGAAACCCAAGGACTGGGCTTTGGAGTGTTAGCTAATGTTATTCTAGGCAATGTAAATACTGAGATTGGAGATCGTTAACGTACACAAGTACTGTTTAAAAGTTCAGTGATTATGCTTGTCAGATTTAAAGGATTCAAAATTATGAAGTACAGAAATTTAATGATAATTGGATAAAGAGCCAAGACAAGGAATGATCAGGTTGACATAATTTGGAATGTGTTGCCTTAAAGCGGTGAATTTTTTTATATATATAAAGGAATTCAAACAGGAATTAAACACTAAGTAAAATTTTAAAGACTTGCAGGGAAAGAACAGTAGGAATGACTAGATTGTTGTGATTTATTTTTGCCTTTTCCTGTGATCCTTTTCTTTGCAAAATCTGTCACGGGTGTAAGTTGGTTTGATAACAATCATGAGGATGGGACAGTTCTTCATGAGAAACCTTAAGCTGTTTGCTGCTTGTGCTCTGTGGTTAGAAGTGAAGGAATAGACTGCAACTAATCAAGTTGTTGTCCCAGACTTCTGTGCAGTCATTGGGCTCACAGCAGATTCAGAATGTGAAGCTCTTGTCTATTGGCTCTCCACTATAATGCCGAACTGTATTTTGACTAGCTGTAAAGACTGGAGGAGGAGGAGGAGGTTTAGAGGAAGCTTGAGTGAGATCTATGAAATAAAATGTATATATAAAGTAGACTGAAGAAAACTTTCCCATGATCAGAATTGAATAAAATAGAGGACGTAGGTTTAATTAAAGGGTAAACAATTTATGAGGCATGGTGACTACGTGGAATGGGAGAGTGGTAGAGGGAGAGCTGCTGACAGCATTGAAGTGTCTTGACAAGCGCTAGGCATAGGCTACAGGCTGAGTGATGGATAGATGCCTGCTGCTTAGTGTGGACATTGTGGGCTGATGGCCTGTTTCCATGCTAAATGACTTGTAAAGAGTATTAAAATGTACAATGATGTGTTTAGTATATATTTAGATGTATTCTTGATTCGTGAATGAATTTTTAAAAAAAAACAGGATTATATGTGTGAGGAGGTCAATGTGTCATTAATACTGGGTCTGAACTAAACATGCTCTTCTATTATTGCAAAATACAGATTGTTTTACATTTGTGACCTTATTGCTAAATTCTTAATTTCAGTTATTGTGGAATTACTTGCACCCTTTTTCCTGTTTCTTCTATTTTGAGGTGAACTTGACACCCATAAGACACAAGCAGAGTTAGGCCATTTGTCCCACCTCTGACTGCTGCCCTTCAGACATTTGCAGTGACGTATAAATAAGACTGTATAGCTGTTTCATAATAGTTATGAATTGAACTGCAGTTTTGGAAGCAGAGGAAAAAGGAACAGAATTATCAATACAGGTCATATGTTTGCTGAGGTTTTGAGTATTTCCAGCATTTTCTGCTTTTATTTCAGATTCTTAGCATTCAATGTTTTGCTCTTCTGCCTTGGCATCACTTCTGAGCTTGGACTTCACTTTGTCCAGATAAGAAAAGATTTGGCAATCCTCTTCCCTCTCCCATATGATTAGGTAGACAGGCACTGGGCCAATTTTGGAGCCTGGTGTTTGCCATCCTTCTGTGTAATTGTACCATTATGCTGATACTAACCATTTTCAGAGACTGGTGTGTGAGATCCCTGGTTGATTTCTGACAATGTGATCCAAAGAATCTTACTAGAATATAAACATTGAGTGCTTATTTGTCCATTAAATACTTTTTCACCCCATGCCTCTGTGTTAATTCTTTTCCATTTCTGTGTCTTCTCTGATCCATGCCATTGCATTTGTATTTGACATTGCAATCTTTCTCTTTGTGTTTAGTGACAGTTATATGTGCCCTGACCTGGAGGTCCAGACGACAATGGATCAAACTGATTACATGACAGATGGAGCACTGCACGTTACACTGACTCTTCGACTGCTCATGCATGGCAGGGTATGTAACCGAGGGGCTACAAAATACACTCAGAACCCAAAGGCGACCTGTTGCCCAATTACGCATAGTCCTAGTGTGGAACTGCTAGATCTCTCCATCTTGTCACTGGGTAGACACCTGAGGTAGGCTCTATTTCGTACCAGGGTATGCACTGTGGAACATGAAACATTACAGCACACCATAGGCCCTTCAGTCTACAATGTTGTGCTGACCCTTTAACCTAGTCTAAGATCAATCTAACCCTTCCCTTCTACATAGATAACCCTTCATTTTCCTACCATCCATATGCCTTTCTAAGAGTTTCTTAAGTGCCCTTAGTGTATCTGTCTCTACCATCACCCCGGTAGGATATTCCAAGCACCCACAACTCTCTGTATTAAGAAAAAACACTTACTCTGACATTTCCCCTTTCTTCTATACTTTCTTCCAATCACCTTAAAATTATGAATGTAAATATGTTAGCCACTTCTGATTTGGGATTAAGTCTGTCTATCTACTTGATCTATGCCTCTAATCACATTGTACACCTCTATCAAGTCACCTCTCGTCCTCTGTACATCACACTATAGTGTGTGAATAATGTCTGTGTTAATATTGGGCCAATTCAAATCCTATTACGTCGGTAATTTCTGGAAACTACGTGAAATAGCTGTATAACTGATGTATCAAACTGTTAGATAATCATTGCAAATATCAATTTAAGGATGCAAATTCACCACGCTTGCCTTGTCTGGCCATACCAACTTGTTTAACTTTTTAATGTTACCTAAAACAGCCTGCTAAGCTTAAGCTGTTCATCTTTAACAGTAACTAAAAAGAACAATTAGGGTGGACATTATACGAAATTGTTGCTTTTGATTAATATTCGGCCTCAATGCCCATGTAGCATCTCTACCCAAAGCTAACACAACTAGAGTGGGGATCTAGATACATTTTGATAACTGTGTTCCTCCTTTCTTCTCACAGGAGGTTGGTAGCATCATTGGAAAGGTGAGTACCCAGCACAGGTCTTTGTTCACAGATTTATTTCTGATTCCTAGCCACCGCTGTGCGTTGGGATGTTTCAGTGATCTCACTCACTTTCTTTTACTTTTCAGAAAGGTGACACAATAAAGCGAATGCGCGAGGAGGTGAGTTATGTTGCGACTCTGGTCATTAAATATTCAGTCTAATCACAGGGTTTGTCACTGGGTAGAATGCAAAGGCTGTTGCTTACAACACACAATAATCGTAAAGTCAACCAGCTCCGTCATGGGTACTGGCCTCTCCAGCATCGGCATCTTCAAAAATCGATGCCTTAAAAAGGCCACATTCATCATTAAGGACTCCACCATGCCTCCTCCTCATTGCTACCATCAGGAAGTACGTACGTGAGCCTGAAGACACACACTCAACACTTTAGGAACAGTTTCTTTCCATCTGCTATCAGATTTCTGAACAGTCCATTAAAACTACTTCACTATTTTTGCTCTTGCTGCACTAGTTACTCTTTCTGCATTAGTACTGGTAATCTGGCAGGAGCAATGGATGTTGGGAATGGCGAGGGTGTGGACAAGTGGCAAAGAAGGGTTACCGGAGCATGGGGTGGCATGGATGCAGATGTACCTAGGTTATTTTATTATAAGCAATTGGTTTATTGATCTTTACAGGATGTCTGATGCTCCTCACTCCCTGCCCCCTTCTCACTCTCAGTCCACAACAGACTCCTATCCGAATCGGGTTTATTATCACTCATGTATGTCATGAAATTTTATTTTTGGTGGCAGCAGTACAGTGCAACATTACAGTACATTACAGTACTATAGCTATATACGTGCCTAAGACTTTTGCCCAGCACTCTATGTATGTAATTGTAATTTATAGTACATTGCACTGTACTACTGCTGTGAAACATCAAATTTCACAATATACGTGCTAATAAACCTGATTCTGTATTCTCATTCTGGCTGCAAAATCAGTCCCACATGGCATGATAGTAGTAACACACCCCTTGAAGGTAACACTTGCACCAACTTGTTCTTTTGAAGGTGATCTTCTCAGTGAGCTCATGTATATTGTTGATTCCACAAGAGTTGGATGACTCTTCAAGCTCCAGACAAGGGCTTTAGTTGGTTGGTTTGCAGTAATATTTACCCAAGGTTGCAGTAATGGGTGCACTGTAATTGATGGCTTTGTGCTGCTTATTTTTAGAATAAACTGAGCACAAACTGATTGAAGCTAGGGTTCAGTGATGGCAACATAAATACAGCTTACCTTGCTGCATGTAACTAAGTGGATGTTTTGTGTTTCTTTCATGCAGAGCAGCGCACGTATCAATGTGTCTGAGGGCTCATGCCCCGAGCGGATAATCACGATTACTGGTTCAATGGAGGCAGTCTTCAAAGCATTCACAATGATCGCAGGCAAACTAGAAGAGGTGTGTGTTTGGGAAGGTGTAGTACTGGAGCCTGTGGCCATCTGCAGAGGACAGTGAAAGGCTAACTGGAGGAGTTGCAGCGTTTCCATTTTGTGCAACATTAATGAGGTTGGAGATGAAATATGGGAGCTCCTTGCACTATGGGAGGATTGCATTCCCAGAAAACAGCGCACATTGCAGTTTTCAGTAATGCAAAACCACATCACCTCTACACGCATCAAGAAATGCGAACTGAAATTAAAAATGACCAGAGATTGGATGGGCATGCATTTTATTCCATACTTTAGATGTTTTGTAACATGAGTTGCCTGTTCCTTGCCAGTGTCCTTAAAAGTTAGAGCCTAAGGTTGGGTACAGAGTGTGGTTCACTTTTAATCACGCTAAAGACAAGTAGGTGAGATAAGCTCTGCAGAGGCCACAGAAAGTAGGTATTGCATTGATTTGCTTCGATAGAATTGGCCACTTTCTGTGACAGATCCTCCCCAAAACTGATGGTGGTCCTCAAACTACAGAGATCCTCCTGATGAGTAAGGATCCTGCTGATGAGCTGTTGAAGATGTTTATGAAACCCTAGCACATTCATAAATGATACTTCCCATACCGCTGTTATCATCCTATGCCACTTATCCTCGCTTTAGCCTTAACTTCCTGTTTCAGATTTTTAAAATCCCATCTTTTGTGTTTAAATCCCTCCATAACCTTCCTATATCTGTAACCTGTCTTCTACTTCCTCTCCCTCCCTTAACCGTACTCTGCAGAAGTGACTCTTTAAAATCTCCTTTTCCAATTCTCCCATAAACAGTCTTAAATAATTCCATTGATCAGTCCTTTGGTAATGAGTTGAAATCTGGTTTTAGTTACTATTAATTTCTAGAAAATACTGTGAAAAATCTTGGAATATATTAGTGTGTTATATTTAGTATCTTCCCTCCATTCCCCCTTTTCCTGTTTTCAGTGTCTTGGATCTTCTGTTGATGACATTACACCGAAAGTCCTCTCTGTCCTTTGTTTCAGGACCTCAGTACTTCGAGCATAAGTGACACGACAAGGAGCAAACCCCCTGTTACACTGCGTCTGGTAATCCCTGCCAGTCAGTGTGGTTCGTTGATAGGAAAAGGGGGATCAAAAATCAAGGAGATCAGAGAGGTAAGTTGTTTTGTGGGAACTCAGTCATAGCCTGTGAGAAAAGTAGGAGCCTAGATTCGGTTGTGGGCAATGCACTCACAATATTATGCACTCAATACCTGCAACAGTGCTAATGCAGCTCTTGTTTAACTGGAAGCAGCTAATGCACTACCACATATAGTGGGTATCTATTGACCGACTTTAGTAACTTCAGGTCACACATCACCAGGTTTAGGAACACCCTACACCTATCAGGTTCCTGAGCCAGTATGGATAACTTTGCTCACCTCAAATCTGAAGTGATGTTTATTATTTTTATTTATATTTGCAGAGTTTCTTTTGTATGTTAATTGTCTTTGTTTATGTGTAGTTTTTCATACATTTGATTGTATTTTCGTTATGTCAATGCCTTCAAGAAAATGAATCTCAAGGTAGTATACGGTGACATGTATGTATTTTGATAATAAATTAATTTGAATTTGACCTCCTGTGACAGGTTTATCATCTCAATGGTACCTGTACGTCACCAACAGAGGAGTAGGCAATTTAAACCCAGGTGATGCGTGTTCATTGCTCACAGTATGGAAATCGGAAGCTTGCATTGTGGAATAGTGGTGCAAACAAGGCATTGAGTATTACGGCAGATCTAAAAGCTGCTGTTTGTCTTAATGAAAGCAGAGGCATAGAGGAGAGTTAATGGAGGATTATCATTATACAGTTACTGGCAAGCACCTAGAATGAGCAATTTTAAATGCAACATAGTATCTGGCACATATTGGTTGATGGAAACTAATTCACCAGTAACTTCCAAAATAAAATTTATTAGAATGAAGTCAGTGCCAGGGACAGTGAGTTGAATAGTTTCACTGTTTGATCTGGGCTTTGAAATTTAAAAAATGGGTAATGTTGGAGATATTCAGTGGGTTAGAAACAGCATTTGTGGAGGAATGAGAGTGTGTCATGTCAATGAGCTTTAGTCAGAAATATTAACTTCATTTATCAATCCAGGTGTGCCTGACTTGTTGAATGTGTCCAGCATTTTAGAGGTAAAGCTACAGATGCTAGAAATCTGAAAAAAAGACTTAAGTCCATTAGTAGAGGCGAGGGTTTAACTTCAAGGTCTTCCCCACTATTGAGCTTATCTTTAAGGAGCACTGCTACAAGAAAGCAGCTTCTATCATTAAGGACTCATACTATCCAGGCCATGTTCTCTTCTCACTACTACCATCAGGCAAGTGGTGCAGGACCTTGGGTTCCACACCAAGTTCATTTATTACCCTACAACCATCAGGCTTCTGAAATGGCATGGATAACCTCAGTCACCACAACTCTGAACTGATTCCATAACCTACAGACTCACTTCAAGGACTCTACAACTCGTTCTCAGTATTAAGTTTTTTTTAAATTTCAGAATTTGTTGTCTTTTGCACATTGGTTGCTTGTCGGTCATTATTTATGTGTACTTAAATTCTAATGTATTTTATTTTCCTGTAAATGCCTGCAATTAAATGAATCTCAAGGTACTATATGGTTTGAAAATAAATTTACTTAGATTTCTCTTTGAGAAATGCATTAATACAAGTTTTTGTGAAGCCAAGATGCCAGGGATTAAGTTTGTACCAACCAGCTGTTGCACATGTCAGACTGTGATTTAAGCAATTCAAAGCAAATTTCTCTTTGCCTTTACAGACTACTGGAGCTCAGGTCCAGGTAGCTGGTGATCTGCTGCCAAACTCAACAGAGCGTGCAGTCACTATCTCTGGAACCCAGGATGCCATCATCCACTGCATCAGGCAAATTTGTGCAGTTATTCTGGAGGTGAGAATTGTAAACTGTGAAGGCCCAGAGATGGACTCTGTTTTAAAGTGTCTGGTAAATGATTAACAGGAAAGCGATGAGCAGTTGACACTATGGGTCACCCAGGCAATCTTGATATCCTGGAGCAGAGTGCCTTGTGTTTTGTGGTTGATGCCATGTTTATATAATAAGTGCTCAGAAAATGATGTACAGTTCATAGTTTAGTTCTCAGTCTTGGGATTTTTTTTTTGAGCAATGTGAAAATAATTTATTCCTCTTTCTAACCTGTGCCGAGTTTGTTGCTGGAAACTATTCCTCTTCTCCACCATAATATGCTGGGGAAGTTGATGAGATCAGGATTTGAAATCTTCCAGCAAAAAAGGATAAGAGAATAGTATAGATTTCAACCCATTCAAAGTGAATAACATTGTCGTAATTATTATCAGTATAATATATTTGAGGTTCATAAGTGTTCAGGAGAATTAATTTTCCTGGAAAACTACGTTTGTTGCCAGTGGACAGTAAACTTAACATTTAATTAATTTAAAGAGCAGGTCACTGTATATCACTCTAAAGCCCCTGAGGGTCCAGGGTATTGTCCTTAAAAGACAGCTGGAAAGACTTGAGATAAATGTGCAGTGATGATATAGTGCAGCTTGATATTTATAATTCTGTTAGAGGAGTGGCGCTTCATTGCTTTTAAGGGCTGAGGGATGATGAACCGGAGTCTAAATCTTTGAGTGGATCCTGATTTTGGCACAATACATTGAATTCTGCCTTGTACCATGATTAAGTTCAGAACAGTTGTGAGAATGGAGTTGAGGCACGAGTAAGGTTAGGATGTAATGAGAAGACAAGGACCACTTACCAGAATAAGATACTTTGTATTCCATGCAGGTTAAGGATTAGCTTTTTGTCATGTACATTGAAGCAAGCAGTGAAACGTGATGTTTGTGTCGAATCAAATCAGCGAGGATTGTTTTGGAGGCAGCCCACAAGTGGCACCACGCTTCCAGCACTAACTTAGTATACCCACAACTCACTAACCCTAACTCGTACGTCTTTGGAATGTGGGAAGAAGCCCACACGGTCACGGGGAGAATGTACAAACTCCTTACAGGCAGTGGATTGAACTCTTGATTAGTGATTGTGTAAAGCGATTGCACTAACTGCTACACAGAGCTCCTTACAATGGTATCTTTGGGGATTTAATTAGATTTAACAATAGGGGTGGGTGTGAGATTTTTCTGAATATGATGTGGCTGGAGCAGTTTATTGCTGCAAATTTCCTTCAGCTTGTCCATGCTGGAATCCCACAACTCCTTAGTTATTTGATAGGGCTAGGTCACCAATTCACTCCCTTCTGAGCCTGGTCCTGTGTAATCTAGAGCAGTGGGTGATGACACATTCAAGACTTTTAGATATTAATGGAATTGATATGCAGATAAATCAAAAGAGTTGAAGTAAAGTCACTGACATTAAATGGCATTGAGTCTGTATGGCTTCCCGGAATTTTTAATACTTTATGATAATACTCTTTGTTTGTTTTGTTTGCAGTCTCCACCTAAAGGTGCCACCATTCCTTACCGTCCCACCCTTGCACCTGGACCAGTGGTGTTCTCTGGCGGACAGGTAAGCATGATTTTAATAGTGACCTGTTCATATGTGACCAGTGGCTGTTGTGTATTCTTTTGTTCTCTGTCAAGACGGATGCAAGTTCAGCCAGCAAAGTAGTCTTTTAGGGAATTAGCCCTCATCTTGAATGAGCATTTGTGGGCTGGTGGATTCTGTAGTCAAGGGAGTTTTGCAGTTTGGTGGTTCCCTTTTGGAGAAAGCCTTGGTGCTATGGGGATGGAAGTAGGTTTGAGATGAAGTGAAGGTGATAAGTCACTGGTGCAGTTTAGCCTAGTCTACTGGGTCTTTTTGGGGATGGGAGTGCAAGCACCTTGCTGGGGTATTAGTGGGTTAGGCTACTCCCTATTCAGATAGGCAGACATACTTTATTGATCCAGAGGGAAACTGGTTTCGTTACAGCTACACCAACCAAGAATAGAGCATAAATATAGCAATACAAAAACCACAAACAATTAAACAACAATATGCAAACTATGCCAGATGGAATTAAGTCCAGGACCAGCCTATTGGCTCAGGGTGTCTGACCCTCTACGGGAGGAGCTGCAAAGTTCGATGGCCACAGGCAGGAACAACCTCCCATGAAGCCCAGTGTTGTATCTCGGTGGAATATGGCTGGAGTCCAACAGCAAAAAGTTCAATATCCGGGCTACAAACTCGTTCCTCGATCGTAATATGACCAGAATTGCACCATCCGTTGTTAACCAGAACAGCAAGCCCCCAACTCCTTTACGCCTACCGCTCTCAGTGCGCTTCCGGTCAGCCCAAATGGTCTGGAAGCCCTCCATGGAAAAGTCTTGGTTGGGTATGTCCTCGTGCAGCCACGTTTCAGCAAAACCCACAACACTGCTCTCCTGAAATGTTCTCCGACTCCTGGCCAGCGCCGTCAACTTGTCCATTTCATTACCCACCGAACTCCTGTTCTCCATAAGTCTCTGTTGTCTCAACCTGGTCCTCTTTCCTTGCCTTTGTGATCCCCCTCTGCATCCTATGTGTGTTTTCCTCCACATTTCAGCAGGGGTGTCACTGCAGGATCACTGCTTGGGTTAAAACTCAACCTTCGGTTTTCAGTTGTTAGAAATGGAATTTAGATAGAACCAAATGATTTGCAGCAAGACTTATTGCTACCTGGCACATTTCATTCCATTCCACATCATATCAATCTTAGCCCTTCCACTTTAAGGACAGAGTAATTCTGTTCTTCTAGTCTCTTTCAGAAACATTTTTCCAGTTGTAGGAGAATTTTTGTTATGTGGGAACTTGCATGGGTAGGCATGTTTCTGGCCAGTGGTGGCGTATTATTGCATTTTTGAGATACTGCAATTCCTTATTATGGTATACTGCATCACTGCATGATGTTCCGTTCCGTTCCCTTCTCTGTAGATAAGGCTAGGCTCCGGGTCCTTTTTGTTTCTAGTTGGTATCAGGGTTAGCAGAACTCATTCACTCTGTACTGTACCGCTAATGCATTTTGTATTGATACGTTCGTCCTTTGGCTTTTGACACATTTTTTATGAACACAATTAGATGTAGAAGTAGGTGAGTCAGAATGTATGATCAATTCAGTTAAGTGCTGACTTGCTAATAGGATTTGTGGCAGCGGCTGCTTCCTTGGAAGCTGTTTCTATTCTAGTTGAACGTTCACTTCTCTGGATATAAAGCTACCTACCAGGTCCAGCTATTCTTTGTAGCATTTGACATTACCTCACCATTTAATACTCTGACATGGTTCCCCCCAAGAAACTGACATGTTTTAGAAATTGACTTTCGTGTCACAACTTGATTCTTTCCTATTATTCAAGATTTTAATTCCTTTAGTTTAACATGGAGTTAATTCTCCAGACGGGAACCCTAAGGAAACTTGCTAAAGATGAATCCTATCTTGCTGTTGACATTGCACAAATGTTGGTGAAAGACTAAACATTAATTCTCATTAACACAATCAAACCATTATATTTTTCAGTGTTGTCTAGGTTTTTGCACTGTAGTTAAAGAACTAGTACCTTCACGACAACCCAGTCTTTTTATAGTCAATTAAAATGAATTAAATAATAAAGTATCAGTGTGGTTTATTGTAGGAAGCCAACATGCTCTTGGCAAAGTCTCAGTAATGTGATAGTAATCAAATAATTATTAACATGGGGGGAAAATACCAAGAAAATGAACAGGTTTATAGTTGACTTCAGGGATTAAGGAATAATAATTGGGCAGGGCAATGAGGAGCATTCCCAGGCTTTGAGGCATTGCTGTTCTTTAACCAACATTTCATCCAATAGTCAGCATCTCTACAGCATGCTGCAGTGTTAGCTTGGTATTTTGTTTATCAGCAGAATGGGATTTAAACCCATGATCTTTGATTTGAGTAGAAGTACTGCCGCTGAGCCCTGGCTATATTTTGTTGTGCGCAACTGCCCAGGGTTCTCCTTTGAAGTGCCAGAGTCAGCTGTGGCTGAGTTGTAGAAAAGCTTTTAGGGATTTGGTTTAGGAGTCTAGAGCTCGTTTCCTGAAAGGACGTTGAACCGGAAATCTTCACAACATTTACAAAGTGCTTGTTTGAGCTCTTGAACAGCAAAATGTACAAAGCTATGGACTAGCCTGAATTCTGTTTTTGAAGGGAGGTATTCAAAGTGCCAAACACCCAGCACCTACAACGTTGAACAATACAGCACAGTGCAGGCAGGCCCTTGGTCCACGGTATTTTAACCTACTCCAAGATCAATTTAGGCTTACCGCCCACATTGGCCTCCATTTTTCTTTCATCCATGTGTCTATCTTGAGAGCGTCTTAAATGTCCCTGATGTTTCTGCCTCTATGATCACCCCAATAAGGCGTTCCACACACTGAGCACTGTGTGTGTGGGGCACGCACGGGCAGGTGTGAGTGTGTGTGTGTGGCGCACCGTGCACGGGCGGGTGTGTGTGTGGCACGCCACGCATGGACGGGTGTGGGCATTGTGGGGGGGGAATCGTCCTTCTGACATCTCTCCTATACTTTAACCAATCATCTTAAAATTACACTCATATTAGCTTTTTCTGTCCTAGGAAAATAAATCACTGTCCCTTAAATTTCTGTAGTTCCGTGGTAGGGCAAGAGATTCTAGTCACTTCATTCCAGCTGCTTGCTAAGCCTTTGAGTGGTGTTAGTGAGATGTTTACTCAAACAATGTCTTATGCTTTAAATTTTCTTTCAGGCCTACACCGTCCAGGGACAGTTTGCGGTCCCTCATCCCGATGTAAGTGCAATTCAAATAGTTATAGCTTGTAAACAAAACACTGTTTTGAGAAGTCCTTTGCGATTGGGAATTGAAGTCTGTTGCTGCAGACAAATTTTAATACTGCATCAGAAAAACCTTTGGCTCAAAACAACAGCTCGGAATAAGTGTTCCATGTTGAATGGATGGGAGGCACGTGACCAACACATTCTTCCCACCCATCAGACTGTACTGGTGATCCATAGAGAGTCTGTTCTGAAGCAGTTAGTATTCGTGATCGAAGTAGTATCTGTAACTGCCCGCAGTGCTTTAAAGCCTTGCTAAAGTGAGAAGTTCCAGCTGTTCCTGCTGGAGACTCTTGAATAAGATCAGCTAAGTTAGACTGATTGACCAGACCATTTAACAAAGTTTGCAGAGTACAATTTCCCAATCTCTTGAACCATTGATGAAAAGGGCACAAGGCAGAACTGAGATGTATCTCTATTTGGTCTTGCCAGTCCCACCATCACTTTTTGGGTAGGCACCATTATTCTCTCTGCCTCTCACTTGCTGAACATAAAGAATGAAAGCAAGAGTGGGCTGTTCAGCACTTCAGTGCTCTGCCATTCAGTAAGGTCTGTGGCTTCAGGACTTACCCGTATTGATTTTACGCCCCTTAATTTCCTGTATCCAAAAGTCTATCTCTCTGTCTTAAATTCAGTCAGTGACTGAGCTTCCATCACCTTCCTGGGTAGAGAATTGCAAAGATTTGGTGCCCTTTGGGTGAAGTGTTTTTTTTTCATATCAGTCCTGAATTACCCCTGGTTTTAAACAACGTTCCCAGGAAACTATCAATCTCTCATCTACCCTGCCAGAATTTTTTATGAACATATCACTGTACGTGCCATTTGGCCACAATGTTATGCCAGTCTTTTAAACTACACTAAAATCGATCTAACTTTCCCTCCTATATAGCTCTCCATTTTTCTATCATCTGTGTGCCTATCGAAGAGTTTCTGAAATGCCCCGAATGTATCTGCCTCTACCATCATCCCCGGTGGTATGTTTAAATGAAACCCACTCTTGTTCCCTAAGCTCAACATTCTGTCATAAGACATCATCACCAATGCAACCCCACCCCTCTCTCTAGTCCCAGGAGCTTGCATGACAAATCTTTGTTGCACACCCTTTTTCACATGCATGTCGTTCCTTAGCAAGGGAGACCAGACCTGTGACATTTACTCTAGATGCTGTGCTCTCTCCCCCCTACCTTGCCCACTCTTCTGTGGAGGGCAGGTGCCAAGTTGATATTACAGAATCAGAAGTTTGAGAGTGAGACAATCACAAAGTTTGGCAATCAAAATTAACTTTGGTTGATACCTTCTTGCATTTACTTTGTAGTTGTCCAAGCTTCATCAGTTGGCTGCTCAACATGCTTCCTACAATACAGTGAACCAGTCCTCCTCATCGTTCTCCGGTATGTACAAAGTGTCAGTCACTGTACTTTGTCAGTTCATTACAGTGTGAAGCTGCACCTTACCCGCAGTCTTGTATCCGGAACAATAAGTTCTCAGCAGAAGCTTCAGCTTTATCTGTTTAATCCACTCAATAGAGTGAATGGTATTGAACCACATACAGTGGGGAATGAAGCTGTCCATTTGACATAATATCAGTCATTGTAAAAGAATATGGCTGTCTGGTTTGGATGGGGGTCAGGGATCATTAAAAACAGTACAAGCATATGCTGGTGGCTGTGAGGAAATGAGTACATATGAAGAGACTAGGGAATGAAAGCTTCAATAAAGGGGAACTTAACTCAGAGGGTGGCATGAGTGCAGAACAAGCTGCCAGTGGAAGAGGCGGATGCGAGTTTGATTTCAACATTTAAGAGAACTTTGGTTAAGTGGTGTATGGAGAGCTATGGTCCATGATGGATCGAGGACGAGGAAAAATGACAGTCTGGCATGGAACATGGCCAAAGGGGCCTGTTTCTGTGCTGTGGTGCTCTACAAAGAATGGAGTCCTTAACATTAAATCCCAAGTAGTTTGCTCAATTTACCTGTAAAGCTGTTGGAGAAAACCGGCAAACCTTTTCACTGTCCATTAGGTAGAATTGCATAATGTCCTTGATGGTGATTGAAGCTAGACAGTGCCCTTTCTTCATGCTGATATGTTCCTTCCTTCCTGCAGGAGTGGATAACAGCGGTCAGACTACATCTCAGGAACTTCTGATTCCAAATGATGTAAGTAGACTTGGGTGTGCTGGATTCCTGCTGCCCTGCTCTTGGATTAGACCTAGTAAACAGGCAGCTGATGTGATCCATTCTCTAAGCGTGTACATTTGTACATTCTGCCATTCTCAGGACTAATGCTCACATAGCTGCATTCTGGGTCCACGGCCTGGTTAGGTAATTTGGTTGCAAAATTATGTAAGCACTTTGCTGATTAACTTACAGGTAGTGCCACATTCTCCAAGGTGAACAAGGCCAAATAGTAAGATTTCTATAGCAAACTATGCCATGGCACATTGAGTCAGTTTCAAGTGAAATTTGTGTCGCACCGATGAGGGAGTTGGAGATGAGCTGGGATTGTTGTGTATACACTGACTGCCAGCCTAATGATTTAACATCTGAGAATCAAGACATGCATTTCTCTGATGCCTTTCATAATCTCACAATGGTGTTTGTGTAATATTGAAACTGTAAAAGCTAATTTGTACCTAGCTTATTTCCACAAATAACAATGAAATAATGAGGTATTCTTCCATATTAGTTGAATGATAAGTATCTGCTTGCTTGAAAGGGATGCGATCTGCTCTTCCAGTATTGGAATCATTCTGAGACAAGCTGAATCATCTGTTCATTGCCGTAGCCAAAGGGGAAAATCTCTTGATAGTTCTGCACTCCCACTCAGTCAAAATTGGGCTCATTGGCCTCAGACTGGAACACCTCCCGACTCGGATTTGGGGATATTTCTGAGCTTCAGCAACAGCAGCTTTAGAACAACGGGTTTCTGGGGTGGTTCTTTCCTCCACACTGAGCGCCTTGTTCAGGCTATCCTAACACTGATCCAGTATGAATATGGTCCACGTAATACCAGTAGAATCTGAGCAGGACTGTGGATCTGGGAGGGCTTCATAACAATTGATATTGCATTGGTTAAAGAATTGAGAATCATAGAGTGATAACTCATCTCTAAACCAGGGGTTTGACCAGTTTGATGTGTAACCCTATTCCCAAAATTGAAAATTAACAATCCGGAGAAGGGGGGGAAAGCAAAAGATTCTGGATTGGGGGGTGAGGGGTTGCTAACTTGTTGATTTGTGTTTTCTGATCTTTTTCTAGTTTTCTCTATGCCAGCAGTTGTGTAGTCTGGGGAATGGCTACTCACTCTTGTTACTTGTGCCTTCCATGCTGTGCTAGAATTGCCAAAGAGTGGGTGGCTGGTGGGGGAGGTTGCTGCACATCACTACCCATTACTCTGAGGAAGTTAATCCTGACACCACGTGCCAGAGAAGAATGGCTGAATGTCTGGTACGACACGCTTAAAAAAAAAAACTCTGAGGAAACCTGCACGCCATGGGGAGCCCACATACACATCACACAACACCAGAGGTCAGGATTGAACCCCAGCTGCACCAGTGTCCTGCCCTCAGTCAGTGAATCTCTTCCCCATCACAAGTGGGTGATTTATGTACAACAATACATGGGAGGCTGCAGCTCTCTGTATCAGTAGGGCAACTTCACCTTGCCCTATCGGTGAAATGAACAGCTCAAACTATAACTTGAGTAACTGAACTTGCCATTGATTTGAGATGGGGCATGTAGACAATGTCACAGCAAATCTGCAGAAAATACTGTTAATTCAATCATAGGAAAGATGTGGAAGCTTTTGAGAGGGTGCAAAGGAGATTTTAGATCTGTCTGAATTAGCATGGCTTATGAGGATAGGCTGAGTGAGTTAGGGCTTTTCTCTTTGGAGTAAAGGAGGATGAGTGGTGACTATCCTTACAGAAGTGTATAGGATGATGAGCCTGAATCGAGTGGACAGCCAGAGTCCATTTCCTAGGCAGAAATGACTATATCTGGGCATAATTTTAAGGTGATTGGAAGTAAGCATGAGGGAAGAACACCCCGTCAGGGCCGGTGGTAGAGGCATATACAACAGGGCATTTAAGAAACTCTTACATAGGCACATGGATGAGAAGGAAAAATTTGAGAATTGTGCAAAAAGGAAAGATTAGATTAATCTTACAGTAGGTTAAAAGGTTGGCACAACTCTAGGCTGAAAGGCCTGTACTGTGCTGTAATGTTATGTTCTCAATGCCCTGTCTGGACTGGAGTTGTTATGTAGCTGGCTAAGCTGTGCTCATGTGAATCTTTGAGATTGGTACTGCCATTCTGTGATCTGTTGTTCTGTTCCTGCTGAAGGACAGTGGACAGAGATTGAGCTGCAATTCCTGGCATGTGTTCAATGTGAAGCAGGGTCATAGCTCCTGCGAAGACCATACTTATAAATAGTCAGCAGCACCACACAAAACCCAGGAGTGTCAAGTGACAAAGGCAGAAAGGAATGCTGTCCAGACAACATACAGCAAACTCCTTTTGAAATCCAGGACAAGAATGAACAGCTATCTATTTCACTAAACAGATGCCAGGCCAGAGCTGGAGGGACACTCCAACTCTGCTAGAGGTCAGAGCACATAATGTAGCATGTACTGAGTATTCTAGAATCTGTAATATTGAAACCACATCAGGGGCACTCGCACTAATGTGAAAGGAGGAACCTTGTATTTATACCAAGCCTTTCACAACCTTGTGGTTCCAAAGCATTTTACAACCAATAAAAGGACTTCAGCACTCCGTGTTGTAACGTAGGAAAGACTGCAGCAAATTTGCTCATAGTCAGCTCCTACAAACTGCAGTGTGACAATGACGAAATAACCTACTTTATTCGTCTTGTATCACTAAATACCAGATAGAGTACCAAAGAGAACTGCTCTTCATACTTGTCCCTTGAGACACTTTGCATCATGATGCTCCTGCCTGTGAATAGAGGCCTCAGTTCATTCTCATCTGAAAAGACAGTACATTTGTACAGGAGAGTAAGTTTCAGATCTTTTGTTTAGGGCTCTGAATAGATCATACTTGTATCTTCTAAAGAGGCTGATGAGCAATGAGATTGAACTGTTTAGGATCTAGGTGTAGTGATGGGGCTGAATCTTCCATCTCCTTACTTACAGCTACAATGTTTTATTCTTAGACTATTCAAATCAGGAAGTACTAATAGTTGCTGCTGGTCTTGCTGTTGATAGGTACCCTTGCCAGAGCTGGTCACACTGATGATAGGCAATGTTGTGTAATGATATGCAGGTCAATTGGGAAAATCAGGTTGGTAATGGATCTCGAGAGTAAGTTTGTGGAATGCCTAGAAGGGCAAACAACAAAGATAAAATTAGCAATAAGATAGAGGATTGGGAAGCTTTTAAAAACCAACAGAGAGCAACTAAAAGAATCATTAGGAGGGAAAAGATAAAACATGAAAGCAAGCTAGCAAACAATATCAACTTGGATAATAAAAACTTTTACAAGCATATTTAAATAAATAGATGGGAGGGCCGCTAGAAAATGAGGCTGGAGAAATAATACCGGGGGCCAAGGACATGGCAGATGAATTAAATGAGTATTTTGCATCAGTCTTCATTGTGGAAGGCACCAGCAGTGTGTCAGATGCAGAATGTGAAGGAAGAGAATTGAGTGCAGTTACTATTACAAGAGAGACGGTGCTCAAAAAGCTGAAAGACCTAAGGGTACATAACTGCACCCTGGGGTTCTGAAAAAGGTAGCGGTAGAGATTGTAGAGGCATTTTAATGATCTTTCAAAAATCATTGGACTCGGGCATGATGCCACGGGACTGGAAAATTGCAAATGTCTCTTGACTCTTTAAGAAGGGAAATTGTAGACCTGTTAGCCTGACCTCAGTGGCTGGGAAGATGTTGGAGTCATTTCTTAAGGACAAGATTATGGTGACACAGGACAAGATAGGAAAAAGTCAGCATGATTTCCTTAAGGGGAAAATCTTGCCTGATTAACCTGGAGAGTACAAGTTGGATCGATAAAAGGGATGCAGTGGATGTTGTATGTTTGGATTTTCAGAAGGCCTTTGATAAGGTGCCACACATGAGTCTGCTACCAAGTTGAGAGCCCATGGTATTGCAAGAAAGTTACTGGCATGGTTTAAAGCATTGGCTGTTTGGTAGCAGGCAACGAGTGGGAATAAAAGGATCCTTTTCTGGTTGGCTGCCGGTGACTAGTGGTGCTCCGCAGGGATATGTGTTGGGACTGCTTTTTATGGTGTATGTCAATGATTTAGATGATGGAATAGATAGCTTTGTTGCTAAGTTTGTAGATGATACGAAGACTGAAGATTATTACCACAGGCAGCTTTGGAGGCCAGGTTGTTGGGTGTTTTTAAGGCAAAAATTGATAGGTTCTTGTTTGGACATGCCATCAAAGGTTACGGGGGAAGGCTGGGGAGTGGGGCTGAGGTGGGGGGAGAAAGGATCAGGCATGATTGAATGATGGAGCTGACACAATGAGCCAAATGCTTAATTCTGCTTCTATGTCTTGTGGTCGTATGATTCTGATCATCTGCTTTGTGTGGCATAAACTCTCAGGTGGATTTTTGTGCTGTTCCTACCCCTAATCATGCACCACGCACTCAGGAAAGGGGCTTACTAACATAGGAACAAGTTATTAGCCTGCTTTTTAAAAAGAAACACAGATCTTCCCTTCTCAGCTCCATATTGCTAGTGTTTTTCACCCAATTTGTCACATGTACATTGAAACAATTGTTTGCGTCAAATCAGTGAGGATTGTGCAAGTGTCACCACACATGCAGTGCTTTCATAGCATGCCCACAACACTAATCTACTGTAGGTCTTTTTTCGGAGTTTGAGAGGAAACTCACACAGTCAAAGGGAGAAAATACAATCTCTTTACAGTGGTAGGAATCGAACCGTGGTCTTTGAGCCAGTGCTGTAATAGTGTTACACTAACCACTATACTATCATGCTGCAGGGCCTCCCTTGTGAAGATTCAACATTGTATGGAGAAAATATACAATATGCTCACGCATATTCTCAAAGGTGCTCAAGCTGCTAGTTTTCAGACCTAACTCCAGACTCCTGTGCATTTGGCTGAATCAGTCCAATCCTGCAGGGTAGATGTTCACTGGGAACAGATCATGCTGTTAAGCAATGTGCTTTGAAGACTGGGTCCAAGACAAATGGAGAGTAACTGGTTAGTGGTTTGGGCTCAATGTAGAAGAGGCTTCACCTTGTGTATAGTAAACATTTGGACCTGTGGAGGTGGGGGGGTGGCCCATTTGGGGCAGGGTATGGAAGCTCTGTAAGATTTGTATAACTATAGATGGTGTTAATGGTGATGTATGCTATTAGAAATGTTTGTGTTCTTTTCCCTGGTACTTTGGGCTAGATAACGCCCAAGGATTTTCCTTCTTAATAAGAGTAAGCAAGATGTCAGTAGCGGTTCGGTCTTCTCACTAACTCCTGATCTATTTTCTCCTCCCATCAGTTAATAGGCTGCATCATTGGGAGACAGGGCAGTAAAATAAACGAAATCCGGCAGATGTCAGGTGCTCAAATCAAGATCGACAATCAGGTTGATGGTTCGACCGAGAGACTCGTTACAATCACAGGGGGTGCCCTGAACGTCAACTTGGCACAGTACCTCATAAACGCATGGTAAGGAAACCCAGTGGCCTAGTCCAGCACAGTAATGAAAGAGGTAGCACACCGTAGCACATAAAAGGGACAGGAAGGAAGCTTGCTGGCAGGAGGCACAGGTTTGATGCTGGGTTACGGTGAGCTATGCACAGAGTGAAGGGCACAGTGGATGGAGTCAAGTCAACTCATGTAAGCACCCAGTAATTAACGGTGCATGGGAGGGGGACAGTTTGGAGCACTTAGTTCTCAATATGTACTCAAGTCTTGTTTTGAGCTCACCCACACGTGCTTTCATTTTCCCAGACTCTGCAGGTGTCATTCCACATTAGGAGATTGATCTGAAATCCAGTTCCTCTCCTGCGTTCCTTCCCTTTCTCCCCCCCCACCCCACCCCCACCCCTGTCCATGGGAGGCCAAGGCCTCTGATCATTGCCTTCTTGCAAGGATCTTTGCTGGACTGAGTACTGGCACAATTTGACCCTTCTCAGACTGATAATCATAGAGACAGCACTGAAATAGGCCCTTCAGCCCACCCAGTCCATGCCAGCCATCAACCAATTATCATTTACATAAATCCTATATTAATCCTATTTTTTTTATTCTCCCCACATTCCCATCAACTTCCCACCCCTCCCCCCAAATTCTACCCCTCACCTCCCCACTAGAGGCAATTTACAGTGGTCAATTAACCTGCCGACCCGCACGCATTTGGGATGTGGGAGGAAACTGGAACACCTGGAGGAAACCCACACGGTCACAGGGAGAACGTGCAAACTCCACACAGACAGCACCGGAGGTCAGGATTGAACCTGAGTCTCTGGAGCTGTGAGGCAGTGGCTGTACCAGCAGTGCCACTACGTTGGGATGTTTGGGGAAGTGCTTCAGCTCTGTGGTTAGTTTCTTATTTTCTCCCCTCCTGTATTGGGGTACAGTTTCACAAATACTGTTCACCCTATAGTAACCCACCTAAGTGATAGCACTGATGTATCAAAAGGACTGTTTGTCATTATGCATTGTTTAAAGGTGCAGGTCAAGTGTGCTCTGGCTCGGTCACAGGCTAAAACTTAGCGTAAGTTACCCCTACCTGAACCTCTTTATCCTATCCCAGCCAGGCCTTTAACACTGATGGCTGTTTAATTGGCTGATACTGGTTCAATCAGCTGACAGTGGGGATTGAACCTGAGACTGTGTTGGTTGATGAGGATTGGGTCTGTCCATTGTTGGTGAAGCTGTGAGAGACTTTAAGATTACAGACACTGAATATTCAGGTTCCCCTGGCTACTCTAATGAGTTCAACCTTTCTTTTAAAATTTAAGATAAAATGGCCACTATTGCAATGTTTTATCTTCTGTTTGCTTTTCCACTCCCCTAAGCCATGCACCTCTCTTTGGTCAAATTTGGCATTGTGCCCTGTCACTAGGTTTTTCATTGAGAAGCCCAAATAAAGTAGTCAAGGCCAGTGAGCACAGATCATCATCAAGGACCCCCTTCAAACAAACAATCTGGCCTTTTAAAGAACCAGATCGTCAGGTTGAAGAAATGTGAATTGTATAGTTACCTTTATTTGGAAGGCACTGGGTGTGTCCACAAAAGGAATAAATGGGATGAGAGAAGAGGAGACCAAAGTGTGTAGAGAGAGCAAAAACCCCTTTTGATGCAGCTTTCCAGCCACTTTACCCCACTTTCATGGGTTTTAAGGAAGATGGACATAACTTGAAGAGTTTTCTAACTAGAAATGCCTGTTCTGTGCTTGGGGTGAACAGAGTGGTTTGCACACTGGAGCTGGTTTGTCCACCAAGCCATTTCCTCAGCAGAGGTTTGATTAGATGTTTGCGGCTGTCTACTGGTCGGCGACAGGACCCAAGGCTGAAACTGGCTGAGTGTGGCTCCATTCTGTGTACCCTTCGTAAGATGGGGAGTCTTAGGTGGTTGAAGGTCATTGAGCTGAGAATGCCCCCCTTGCATGTGTTTATTGCCTTGTGTATGTGTGTGTTTTAATTCAATACAGAAGTATTGAACCTGTGGCATAATGTATCCTTACATTTGTTTTAATATCATCCTTCACCACCCCTCCTTAACTCAATCTTCTTCAATTCCTCTCACCTAATATAACCCTGACCTCTCTCCACCTCTCTTTCTTTACAGTTTAGAGATGGCTAAAACCACCTCCCAGAATGCTTCCATCACGACCCCAGTTGACCTCAACATGACCTTCTCTCAGCCTGCCAACCCTGCCTCTTCCCCACTGGCATCGATGAGCTCCGCCCTCCCATCCTCTCTGCTGAATGCCCCCTATGCCATTCCCATCTCCAGCCTCCTTGGCATGAAAAATGTTCCCTTCCTGGCATTGTCTGCAGCCAGCTCGGGGCCTTCTGGGAGCATGTCAGCTTACACAGCCAAAATCCCCTCATCCAATGGGGTTAAGAAGTCTGAGCGACAGAAGTTCTCACCGTATTGAGAGGATGGTGCAGCTGCCCAGACCCTGTGTAGAGCTAGTGAGGTAACGAGTGAACGGGAAGGAGTCATGGGGAGAATCATTCAGATTTGTGAATATTGTTATTTAGGAGGTCTGTTTTCATGCAAGTCTGTACCTGCAAATTAACCCCAACCCCTTAGAGTGGCTGAATAGTCTTTATTTGATTCCCTTGGCATTTACGAAAAAACTAACATTCTTCACAGCTGGTGCTGTTCAATGATTTTAAATTTCCCATTGGTTAAATTAATCACAATCAAGACAGTGGCTCAGTGGGTTGCATACACTGCCTGATGAATAACTGAGCCACTGGGCCAAGCATTCCTTGCATTCATTTTCAAGGCAGGATGGCAGTGATCCTCGGTGACCAGAGTGGGCGAGCAGGGGAGACATCTGTCTGTTTCCATTCCTGAACGGCATCAGTGACCTCTGCTGGAACAAGCACCAGAAGGCAGATCGACAAGTGGGTGGGATGAGGGGGAGAGGACATCCAAGCCAAGTTTGCTCAACCCTCTCATCTCTCCTAGCACCAGCAGGGTCAATTACTGTCTGATAATTAACTGACCTGTAGGTGCAGGAGTGGGGTCTGTGTGTTTGTTAGCTCCTACAGACTTTTATCCCAGCTGAGTCACTGCCTCTCAGAAGAGAAGGGAGTAATGTGGAATGTGAACATGATAATTAAAATTTGGAGGGGGGGGTGGCATTGTTTATATTGATAACAGCTTGCTGTGCATTTTGGATATCGGGAAGATGTATTGGAAGTCACTGGACATTTAGGGCTTGGTGCATTCCGTCAATCGAACCACTTCTGTGCTGTATTTTGCATTATTCAGATGTTTTAAGGATTTTAGTTATACCTGATGACTTCAGGCAATATTTCAACTTTGAATATTACAATGGAATTATTTTGGTTTTCTCTCAAAATATTAAATGACCACAATAACTGCTGAGGCATAGTGAGGGGAACAGCCAGTAAACACATCTGGTCCAACCTCAACAAGTTTTCAAGTGTCTCCTACAGGTTCCTTGTATCTAATCCCTGACCCTTAGCACACATAATGAAAATTAAGCATCATTAACTGACTATGCAAAGTTACACATTGGCTTAATTTTTTAAAACTTACAAATATATCTGATTTGACTAATGCAGCCACTCCCAGAGAGCTGATTTTTGTAAACTCCTATTGGAACTGGACTTTTTCTGGTTTATTTAGAAAAATGAATCATATATATTTTTCCCAGTTCCTCTGCGGCTCCAATGTTCCCAGTGCAGGATGGAGCATAGCAGGACAGACATGAAGGAAAGAAGTTCTTTGTACAGGCTACAGGATTGCAACACATCTCATGAAGATGCACACACCCACACAGGCACAATAATACACCACACTGTCTCACATCACACTGACGGCTTCTACATTAGACATTCCACTCCCTTGCACGTGGGCCATTCACTGGGCACCAGTTTTGCCAGGTTGGAGGAGGTGTTGGTGTTAGAATTGGGAATGCAAGAATGCTGGTTTCCAGCAGTGCGACATGCTCAAGGCCTCGCTTGCACCAAATGCAGTCTTGCATTCTGCCTGACTCAGGCATATGTTGGAGATGGGTGCTGTGAGGTGCACTCTTCAAATGCAATGTGGGAGGACTCTGTATCTGCCCTGGGAGTGGGCAGTAGGACAGTGTAGGACAGACAAGTTCCGTACCCTCAGAGCAGGTCCCATGAAGCGTTCATATTTGCCTCCTCTAGGCTGTTCTCTGAATGCCAGTGGCGTCCTCGTTGACCTGGGACGCAAGACCTCGCAGGAAGGTTGGACAAAGCCTGCAATCCCGCTCCGTAGAGCTTGAAGCGCTGTGATTGACGTGATGACGTTGCCCTCACTTGAGATGGTATTGAGGGTACTTGTTTAGATGAGCCAGTGTGCTGAGTCCTTGACTGAAGAAAGTTTTGTGTAATGGTACAGGCGGGGCCTCTGTGCGTGCACACACAGGGTTCTGGGCAGGTGGCCATGTTTAAAATTACAGACCCAGATCTTCGTTCCCCCTTCCCGCCTCTGTCTTCATCCCGCCTCTGTCCTCATCTTCTTGTGTTGTGGTGTTCAAATTCGCTCTCCATTTTCCTTTGCAGTTGTTTCTTTTATATTTCCTGTTATGTTTCGTTAAATAAAAGTTTTTTATGCAACACAAATTCCTTTTATAAAATCTTAATAAAAGTTTTTTGGCACATTACAGGAGTTTTTTGTGACATTTTTTGGTTGAGATTTCAAAGATTCTTACAAGAACAAATATTGTAGGAGGTGAGTTGTGGAATCTGCATGGGTTGGGTTCATCTTGAAGGCCTGTCCATTGGTAGCAATGGCAAAGAGGTCCACGAGCTGGAGCTCACTGTAAGTAGCTATCAGATAATGAGTGCAGGCTCATTTGATTCCTCATCGATACTACTGGGAAAACAGTCATCCACCAACTCCAAAGGGGCGGTGATAAATATTGTGTTGCTACTTTGGGTCAATTGGACCCTTACTATAATTGACCTAGATTTGAAGCATATTCAGACTGATACAAACTGTGGCTGCCAGATTCTGGCTGTCATGAAATGGAAAAGGGCTGTTACTAAAAACTGAGTGGAGTTACCATCAACTGGGAAGCTGGTCTGAGTTTGGGTTTCAATCTAGGCTAGTTTGGGTGAGTGAATAGCAAAGAAAAAGATTCTGCATTTGCATTAATACTACAATAATTTGCTGTAAGATCTTGAAACAGTGGGTCCCTACTGCATTTTCTGTTTGCAGAGGTAATAGCCTGGGTCAACTCTAGGATTATCCTCTCCTGGTTTCAGTGCAAGTTTATATTGAGGCTTAATAATAGTTCCTATGCTTGCCCCTTTCCTGTGAGTGCAGGGATTTTGTAGTGGATTTCCATCCTTTTAAATTGCTAGTGGTTTCAAACTTAGCTAGCTTGAACTCAGGAGCACTCCCTGTTTCTACTTTCTGGAGGCTTGGGCCTGGGTGTCTACTCACACTTGTTATGCACCCAAAGCCCATGTGCTAGCCTGGTGTATATTACTTCCTGAGCAATGAAATATCAGACCCAGGGCTGATGCCTGTCAGAGTTGGGGTGCTGTTTTCATTTGCAAGCAGGAGCAGATTGGCTGTTCCAACTCAGCACATCCTCGGACACATGAGTTAGGCTGTTGGTTGTGTATGAGTTTGTCTCTTCAATCTGGGACTCCTCGCCACTCTTCTAATCAGTCTTAGACCTTAAAACTGCAAGATTTTGGAGCAGAATTGATCATAGCTGATTTATTTTTCCCATTCTTGTGCCTTCTCCCCATAACCTTTAACACCCTTAATAATTGAGTACATACCAATCTCTGCTTTAAGTTGTCAAGTACCCTGTGACGGGTTAAAGAACCAGCAGAAATGGAAAACATCTTGGAGTCCAGTATTGCTATTAACTAATGGTGTTTATTAGTAACTATGCAATACAGTAATATAAATGCAGATAAATCAAACAGATCAGCAATCTGTGACCAAACACAGGTTCAAACAGACTACCCTTCAATGATTTTTGAATCTTATCTCCAACAGTAAATGAGAGTAGGGGAACCCCTCAACCCAGTTTTTCCCATTTTTCACACAATATGTTTTAATCATGGTCTTAAGAGTGAAGTTGAACCGTTACACGGCTCCCTTGGACTCTGTGTGATATGCAGATGACACAATGTACCTAGCTCCCAATTCAACTATCCCCTGGCATGTTCTCAAAGTAAAATTACTCCGCTGGTCAAATTGAATTTCTTTGGACAGACCTACTAGTGTGAAAAACTTACTGGATGCTTTTACCACAGTCTTAAATTGATGTTTCCAAAAGGCACGGCTTCAGGGAACCTAGACACAGCACACACAATCGTTAACAGATACTGATGACCAGTTGCAAGTTTTGGCAATGGGCCACTATGACCTTGAAAACAGTTCACCAAAAGCAGGTATCGGCCAAAAGTGGTGTTACTGGAATAACCTGATTAAGTTTCCTCTCAACCTGGCAGGTATGGGAAGTCCTGCAAAAATTCATAACATCCTCCCTTAAATTAGGCCAATAGAATTCCTTCATAATTCTGTTCACTGTGTTTCTCACTCCAAAATATCCACCTAAAGGCATACTGTAAGCCATGTTTAAAATTTCAGCCCTGCAAACTTTCGGAACCACTACCTGACTTGCAGGCACAGTGGCTGGTCTGCACTTCCTCATTAACACCCCATCTTTAAGATAATATCCCAGTGACTCTCTCTGAACCTCCTCTTCTGTGAGAGCTGTCTCCTTTAAAACCACCATTTCAGAATCTTTATTCTGTTCCTCTGTAAATTCCTCCTCCTCGTAACATGGAAGGCAGAGAAGTCTGTGACACATTATCATACTTTAAACCTCTGGTTTTGCTATCATGGGCCTCAGCAGACTTCCTAAACATGCTTCGAGTAATTGCGCATGCGGTATAAACATCAGTCTTTCTGTGTGGTTCATTAGCAACAGCTTTGCTCATTATTCGAATTGTTAAATCATCCTTATCTTGGAGAGATGTCAACCTCCCCACATTGTTTACTAAACTTAGCACCATCACCAGACTTATGAGAACCATGTATACATTGTGGAAGGGGCCAAACAATCCATTTATCAAATTTCCATGACCTTTACTTTGACTTGTTTCCATAACAACATCCACCAATGGGGTCTGAAACCCATAAGAAACTTCCTCACTCAACACACATCAAAGTTGCTGGTGAACGCAGCAGGCCAGGCAGCATCTCTAGGAAGAGGTACAGTCGACGTTTCAGGCTGAGACCCTTCGTCAGGACACTTCCTCCTTCTCCACAACATCATCATGAATAACACATAATTTTGCAGGTGTTTACCTCCAAATGTCCAAACAAAATTCAACAGAGGGGGACGTTCTTCCTCAGCAGGCCTTTGTCCTGCAAGCAGGGTCAAAGGTCACAACCAATCCAACCTTTACAAGTACTTTATTCAAAAGTCCAGGAACAACACTTTTCCCAATACTTTCAGTAACATTTATCTCATCAGTAACTTTTAGAGCACTGTCTAATACAAGTGACTGAGAATTCTCAATTTCCACTGGTACCAAGGTTAACCTCTTATTCACTGAACCAAAACCATCTGACACCAAAGAACTGCATTCCTTTCCAACCAAGTCAGACCTTAACTGAGTTTCAACACAAGGTTCAGTACCCTGTGAATCCACAGGTACTTCAACAACCTGAACACAGGCAATTGGGACAGCTGCCTTTTCTGGGCTTTCATCACTTGTCCCAGTTTCAAATTCAAGGTCACCCTGAGCTACTATCTGGGTAACTCTCATCTGGAGTAAACTCAACCTCGTGGGTTAAAACAACTTCTCGTCCGCTTTCTTAGCAGACCCCCGCAGGGTGGCAGCATCCTCTTCATCTAGGTATGCCCTTACGTCATAGGGGACACAACTTTTAAATTCATCAAACAAAACAAGCTCTTCTGAGCTGTAATAATCAGCAGGATCTGGCACTAAACCTCTCAGCTGCCACATCTCCCTTTCAAACTGTCTCTATCGTTCTGCCTCTTCTCTCCGTTTGTCTGCCTCTTCTCTCTGTTTTTCTGTCTCATGAACCCTCTGCTTTTCTGCTTCATCAGGCTCGAGCTGTTTTAATTTCAATTTCAATTTCAATTGCAACTTAACCTCAGTCTCAGTAAGTACCTTACCTTCAACGAATAACTCTAACACCTCCTCAGCAAACTTTCCCTTAGTTATATAATGCTGGGCTATTACCGTCTGCATCTGAGCTTTCCTCATTTTAGTGGTCACCTTTAGTCTTAACTTTTGAGCAATTCCCAACAGCACATCCCTTTTAGCATCACCTCAGGGGTTGGTTCTGCCATAAACCTATAACCTCAAACTCTATTTCTGTTGACATTCCACACAAGTAAATCAAAAGGGATTTTCCCCAATCAATTCAAACAAACCTCCCACACAATTTGTTAATATCACGGACGCAGGCCCCAATTTTGATAGGGACCCGGGACAAGTTAAAGAACCAGCGGAAATGGAAAACACCTTGGGTCCAGTATTGCTATTAACTAATGATATTTATTAGTAACTACGCAATACAGTAATATAAATGCAGATAAACAGATTAGCAATGAATATATATAAGTAAGTATATCAGTAAGTGTGGAAGTATATGAAAATAAAGTTTCTTCAAGTCTAGGGGTAAATAGATAGTCTTACGATGATGAGTAAAGTTCAGTTCAGTTTGTGGTATTGAGTTGAGTAGTGATGGAGAGAGAGAGAGGGAGAGATTTGAGACTTCAAGTGAGCTGACGCCGTCAATCTTCCCATTGTCCTCCGAAATCCTTTAAAAATCACTGACTGTGACCACAACAAAGGGGACCGTTCTTCTGTGGTGGAGTTATCAACCCAGGTGAGGGTTGGACACACAAATAACTCCCCACCGGTCATGCCCTGTTCACACTGCAAGAGCCACTGATCGATCCTCCAAAACCCACTTTTTCTGTGGGCACAACAAAACTCATTCAGTGTCCAAAACCATGTGTCTGTAGGTCTATTATCTGACCTTCTATTTATCTCCCTGTACTGAGTACCAAGTGTGGGCACGTGGCCAAGTGGTTAAGGCATCGGACTAGCGACCTGAAGGTCGTGAGTTCGAGCCCCAGCCGAGGCAACGGGTTGTGTCCTTGAGCAAGGCACTTAATCACACATTGCTCTGCGACGACACTGGTGCCAAGCTGTATGGGTCCTAATGCCCTTCCCTTGGACAACATTGGTGTCGTGGAGAGGGGAGACTTGCAGCATGGGCAACTGCTGGTCTTCCATACAACCTTGCCCAGGCCTGCACCCTGGAGAGTGAAGACTTTCCAGGCGCAGATCCATGGTCTCACAAGACTAACGGATGCCAAAAACTGAGTACCAACTGTCATTCAAACAGCTCCTCCCTTCTCTGTAAGAATGTACAAGCAGGTGATGTCCTTGGGAAAATATAAACAAACTGTGAGCAGTCTCATCTCTCTCTTAAAAGCAAGATGTCGGTGTTAAATAACTCTCTCTTTCTTTTCAAAGGTATAGTCCATAGGGGTAATTCAGGACCCCGTCACAAAGTATACTCAATGACCTCCCTCTAGAGCTGTTTCGAGAAATAAATTCCACTGATTTACCATGTTCTGGCAAAAGAACTTCTCATCCCCCTTCTAAAGGAATGTCCTGTTATGAGGCTGTGCACGCTGGTCCTAGATTCCCCCAATATTAGAAATATGCTCTGCATGATCTAGTCCTTACAATATTGGGTTGGTCTCAATGCTGCCCCCCATTCTTCTAAACTGCAGTGGATACAGGCCTAGAATCATCAAACACTCTTCATATGTTAAACCTTTTGTTCCCAGGTTCATTTTTGTAACCCACTGGGCTCTCTACAGTGCTGGACACCCATTGTTCGATATGGGGCCCAAAACTGCTCACAATATTCCAAATATGGTCTGATTCAATGCCTTAGAAAGCCTCAACTTTATTACTTATCACCAACTGAAGCTGCAATTTGACCTTTAGGGAATTGTTCACTAGTGCTCAGCCCCTGTGCATCTGATTTCTGAATTTGCTCCCCATTTAGAAAATAGTCTATGCCTTTATTCCTTGTACCAATGTGCATGACCTTACACTTCCCTCCACTGTATTCCATCTGCCATTTCTTTACCCATTTTCCTAATCAGTCCATGTCTTGCAGATTTCCCGCTTCCTTCACACTACCTGCCCCTCTACTTGTCATTGCATCTTCTGCAAACTTGACCATGAATTCATCAGTTCTGTTTAACAAATAACATGAAAGTAACGGACCAAATATTGACCCCTGCGGAACACCACTACTTGCCAGCAGGCAACCAGAAAACGCCTGTTCATTCCCTACCTTGTCCCTCTGCCAGTCAGCCAGACCCATGCTAGTATATTTCCTGTGATACCATAGGCTTTCCTTTGTCTATCCTGCCTGTTACTTCATCAGAGTACCCATGGACTTATGGACCTATCTTATCATGTGCCCCAAGTATTCTGAAACCTCATACTTAATAGTGGACTATACCATCTTGCCAATCACAAAAATCAAGCTAACTAGGCTATAGTTTCCTGTGTTTGCCTCCCTCCCTCAAAGAGCAGAATGACATTTACATGACAAATGTTAGCATCAGATCCCGCTCCCCAAAGGATGTCCCCTGAACGCCATTCAGTTTTCAAATATCCGTTTCACAGCACCACATTCTATCACGTACCCCATGTACAACAGCTACATCCCATGGTGGGTCACTGTTCATTGTTCCCATGATTGAGAAGTTGCGGAACCTGATCCTCTGTACCACCCTCTGCAATTGGATCCTCGACTTCCTAACCAGAAGACCACAATCTGTGCGGATTGGTGATAACACCTCCTCCTCGCTGACGATCAACACTGGCACACCTCAGGGGTGTGTGCTTAGCCCACTGCTCTGCTCTCTCTATACATGACTGTGTGGCTAGGCATAGCTCAAATACCATCTATGAATTTGCTGATGATGCACCATTGTTGGTAGAATCTCAGGTGCTGACGAGAGGGCATAAGATAAGCCAACTAGTGGAGTGGTGTTGCAGCAACAACCTGGCACTCAACAGCAATAAGATGAAAGAGCTGATTGTGGACTTCAGGAAGGGTAAGATGAAGGAACATATACCAATCCTCACAGGGATCAGACGTATAGAGAGTGAGCAGTTTCAATTTCCTGGGTGTTAAGATCTCTGAGGATCTAAGCTGGTCCCAACATATCAATGCAGTTATAAAGAAGGCAAGACTGCGACTATACTTCATTAGGAGTTTGAAGAGATTTGGTATGTCAACAAATACACTCAAAAACTTCTATAGATGTACCGTGGAGAGCATTCTGACAGTCTGGTATGGGAGGACTGGAAGAAGCTGCAGAGGGTTGTAAATTTAGGCGGCTCCATCTTGTGAACTAGCCTACAAAGTACCCAGGACATCTTCAAGGAGTGGTGTCTCAGAAAGGCAGTGTCCATTATTAAGAACCTTTAGTACCACAGAGCATGCCCCTTTCTCACTGTTACCATCAGGTAGGAGGTACAGAAGCCTGAAGACACACATTCAGCGATTCAGGAACATCTTCTTCCCCTCTGCCATCCGATTCCTAAATGGACATTGAACCCTTGGACACTACCTCACTTTTTTTAATATATAGTATTTCTGTTTTTTGCACGATTTTTGATCTAGTCAATATATAACCATATAAACCATATGACAATTACAACACAGAAACCGGCTATCTCAGCCCTTCTAGTCTGTGCCGAACTCTTACTCTCACCTAGTCCCACCGACCTGCACTCAGCCCATAACCCTCCATTCCTTTCCTGTCCATATAGCTGTCCAATATAACTTTAAATGACAACATTGAACCTGCCTCAACCACTTCTGCTGGAAGCTCGTTCCACACAGCTACCACTCTCTGAGTAAAGAAGTTCCCTCTCATGTTACCCCTAAACTTTTGCCATTTAACTCTCAGCTCATGTCCTCTTGTTTGAATCTCCCCCATTCTCAGTGGAAAAAGCCTATCCACATCAACTCTATCTATCCCCCTCATAATTTTAAATACCTCTATCAAATCCCCCCTCAACCTTCTACATTCCAAAGAATAAAGACCCAACCTGTTCAACCTTTCTCTGTAACTTAGGTGATGAAACCCAGGTAACGTTCTAGTAAATCTTCTCTGTACTCTCTCTATTTTGTTGACATCCTTCCTATAATTCGGTAACCAAAACTGTACACAATACTCCAGATTTGGCCTTACCAATGCCTTATACAAATTCAACATTACATCCCAACTCCTATACTCAATGCTCTGATTTATAAAGGCCAGCATACCAAAAGCTTTCTTCACCACCCTATCCACATGAGATTCCACCTTCAGGGAACTATGCACCATTATTCCTAGATCACTCTGTTCTACTGCATTCTTCAATGCCCTACCATTTACCATGTATGTCCTATTTTGATTAGTCCTACCAAAATGTAGCACCTCACATTTATCAGTATTAAACTCCATCTGCCATCTTTCAGCCCACTCTTCTAACAGCCTAAATCTCTCTGCAAGCTTTGAAAACCTACTTCATTATCCACAATTCCACCTATCTTAGTATCATCTGCATACTTACTCATCCAATTTACCACCCCATCATCCAGATCATTAATGTATAAGACAAACAACATTGGACCCAGTACAGATCCCTGAGGCACACCACTAGTCACTGGCCTCCAATCTGACAAACAGTTATCCACCACTACTCTCTGGCGTCTCCCATCCAGCCACTGCTAAATCCATTTTTACTACTTCAATATTAATACCTAACGATTGAACCTTCCTAACTAACCTTCCGTGTGGAACTTTGTCAAAGGCCTTACTGAAGTCCATATCGACAACATCCACTGCTTTACCCTCGTCAACTTTTCTAGTAACCTCTTCAAAAAATTCAATAAGATTTGTCAAACATGACCTTCCACGCACAAATCCATGTTGACTGTTCCTAATCAGACCCTGTCTATCCAGATAATTATATATACCATCTCTAAGAATACCTTCCATCAATTTACCCACCACTGATGTCAAACTCACAGGTCGATAATTGCTAGGTTTACTCTTAGAACCCTTTTTAAACAATGGAACAACATGAGCAATATGCCAATCCTCCGGCACCATCCCCGTTTCTAATGACATCTGAAATATTTCTGTCAGAGCCCCTGCTATTTCCACACTAACTTCCCTCAAGGTCCTAGTGAATATCCTGTCAGGACCTGGAGATTTATCCACTTTTATATTCCTTAAATGCTCCAGTACTTCCTTTTCCTCTTCTCTAATCATCATAGTCCATAACTTCCCTACCTGTTTCTCTTATCTTACCCAATTCAATATCCTTCTCCTTAGTGAATACCGAAGAAAAGAAGTTGTTCAGAATATTCCCCATCTCTTTTGGCTCCACACATAGCTGTCCACTCTGATTCTCTAAGGGACCAATTTTATCCCTCACTATCCTTTTGCTATTAATATAACGGTAGAAACCCTTGGGATTTATTTTCACCTTACTTGCCAAAGCAACCCCGTCTCTTCTTTTAGCTTTTCTAATTTCTTTCTTAAGATTCTGTTTACATTCCTCGAGCACCTCATTTACTCCATGCTGCCTATATTTATTGTAGATATCTCTCTTTTTCCAAACCAAGTTTCCAATATCCCTTGAAAACCACGGCTCCCTCAAACTTTTAACCTTTCCTTTCAACTTAACAGGTACATAAATCAAGGAAGGTAGTGCACCCGTGGCTGACAAGAGAAATTAGGGATAGTATCAATTCCAAAGAAGCAGCATACAAATTAGCCAGAGAAAGTGGCTCACCTGAGGACTGGGAGAAATTCAGAGTTCAGCAGAGGAGGACAAAGGGCTTAATTAGGAAGGGGAAAAAAGATTATGAGAGAAAACTGGCAGGCAACATAAAAACGGACTGTAAAAGCTTTTATAGATATGTAAAAAGGAAAAGACTGGTAAAGACAAATGTAGGTTCCCTGCAGGCAGAAACAGGTGAGTTGATTATGGGGAGCAAGGACATGGCAGACCAATTGAATAATTACTTTGGTTCTGTCTTCACTAAGGAGGACATAAATAATCTTCCAGAAATAGTAGGGGACAGAGGGTCCAGTGAGATGGAGGAACTGAGCGAAATAAATGTTAGTAGGGAAGTGGTGTTAGGTAAATTGAAGGGATTGAAGGCAGATAAATCCCCAGGGCCAGATGGTCTGCATCCCAGGGTGCTTAAGGAAGTAGCCCAAGAAATAGTGGATGCATTAGTGATAATTTTTCAAAACTCGTTAGATTCTGGACTAGTTCCTGAGGATTGGAGGGTGGCTAATGTAACTCCACTTTTTAAAAAAGGAGTGAGAGAGAAACCGGGGAATTATAGACCGGTTAGCCTAATGTTGGTGGTGGGGAAACTGCTGGAGTCAGTTATCAAGGATGTGATAACAGCACATTTGGAAAGTGGTGAAATGATCGGACAAAGTCAGCATGGTTTTGTGAAAGGAAAATCATGTCTGACGAATCTCATAGAATTTTTTGAGGATGTAACTAGTAAAGTGGATAGGGGAGAACCAGTGGATGTGGTATATTTGGATTTTCAGAAGGCTTTTGACAAGGTACCACACAGGAGATTAGTGTGCAAACTTAAAGCACACGGTATTGGGGGTAAGGTATTGGTGTGGGTGGAGAGTTGGTTAGCAGACAGGAAGCAAAGGGTGGGAATAAACGGGACCTTTTCAGAATGGCAGGCGGTGACTAGTGGGGTACCGCAAGGCTCAGTGCTGGGACCCCAGTTGTTTACAATATATATTAATGACTTGGATGAGGGAATTAAATGCAGCATCTCCAAGTTTGCGGATGACACGAAGCTGGGTGGCAGTGTTAGCTGTGAGGAGGATGCTGAGAGGATGCAGGGTGACTTGGATAGGTTGGGTGAGTGGGCAAATTCATGGCAGATGCAATTTAATGTGGATAAATGTGAAGTTATCCACTTTGGTGGCAAAAATAGGAAAACAGATTATTATCTGAATGGTGGCCGATTAGGAAAAGGGGAGGTGCAACGTGACGTGGGTGTCATTATACACCAGTCATTGAAAGTGGGCATGCAGGTACAGCAGGCGGTGAAAAAGGTGAATGGTATGCTGGCATTTATAGCGAGAGGATTTGAGTACAGGAGCAGGGAGGTACTACTGCAGTTGTACAAGGCCTTGGTGAGACCGCACCTGGAGTATTGTGTGCAGTTTTGGTCCCCTAATCTGAGGAAAGACATCCTTGCCATAGAGAGAGTACAGAGAAGGTTCACCAGATTGATTCCTGGGATGGCAGGACTTTCATATGAAGAAAGAATGGATGAACTGGGCTTGTACTCGTTGGAATTTAGAAGATTGAGGGGGGATCTGATTGAAACGTATAAGATCCTAAAGGGATTGGACAGGCTAGATGCAGGAAGATTGTTCCCGGTGTTGGGGAAGTCCAGAACGAGGGGTCACAGTTTGAGGATAGAGGGGAAGCCTTTTAGGACTGAGATTAGGAAAAACTTCTTCACACAGAGAGTGATGAATCTGTGGAATTCTCTGCCACAGGAAACAGTTGAGGCCAGTTCATTGGCTATATTTAAGAGGGAGTTAGATATGGCCCTTGTGGCTACGGGGGTCAGGGGGTATGGAGGGAAGGCTGGGGCGGTGTTCTGAGTTGGATGATCAGCCATGATCATATTAAATGGCGGTGCAGGCTCGAAGGGCCGAATGGCCTACTCCTGCACCTATTTTCTATGTTTCTATGTTTCTATAAAGATTCTGTACCCTCAACATTTCACCTTTAAAGGACCTCTATTTCTCTATTACGTTCTTCCCATAAAACAAATTGTCCCAATCCACTCCTTCTAAATCCTTTCGCATCTCCTCAAAGTTTCCCTTTCTGCAGTCAAAAACCTCAACCCTGAGACCAGACCTATCCTCCATAATTACATTGAAACTAATAGCATTGTGATCACTGGACCCGAAGTGCTCCCCAACACAAACCTCCATCACCTGACCTATCTCATTCCCTAACAGGGGATCCAACACTGCCTCTTCTCTAGTTGGTACCTGTATGTATTGCTGCAAAAACTATCCTGCATACATTTTACAAACTCCAAACCATCCAGCCCTTTTACAGTATGGGCTTCCCAGTCTATGTGTGGAAAATTAAAATCTCCCACAATCACAACCTTGTGCTTACTACAAATATCTGCTGTTTCCTTACAAATTTGCTCCTCCAATTCTTGCTCCCCATTTGGTGGTCTATAATACACCCCCATAAGTGTTACTACACCTTTCCCATTCCTCAATTCCACCCAAATAGCCCTCTAATCTATCCTGCCAGAGCACCACTGTAATATTTTCTCTGACAAACAATGCAACACTTCCCCCTCTTGTCCCTCTGATTCTATCACACCTGAAGCAATGAAATCCAGGAATATTTAGTTGCCAATCACACCCCTTCTATAGCCATGTTTCACTAATAGCTACCACATCATACTTCCAGGTATCAATCCATGCTTTAAGCTCATCCACCTTTCTTATAATGCTCCCAGCATTAAAATAAATGCATTTAAGAAATTTTCCACCTCTTACTCTCTGTTTATCACTAACGGTGCAAACAATTTTACTATTTTCTTTTTCTTCCTTCTCCCCTACATCTGTTCCTGCACTCTGGTTCCCCTCCCCCCTTGTACCTAGTTTAAATTCACTGGAGCCTCTCTAGCAAACCTACCTGTAAGAATATTTGTTCCCTTCCAGTTCAGATGTAAACCGTCTCGCTGGAACAGGTCCCACCTTCCCTGGAAAACTGCCCAATTATCTATAAATCTGAAGCCCTCCCTCCTGCACCATGTCTTCAGCCACATGTTGATCTGCGCTATCTTACTATTTCTAAACCTGCCTGAACGTGGCACTGGTAGCAATCCTCAGATTGCTATCCTGGAGGTCCTGTCCTTTAACTTGGCGCCTAACTCCCTAAACTCACCTTTCAGGACCTCCTCACTCTTCCTACCCATGTCATTGGTCCCCACATTGTCCACAAAATCCAGCTGCTCACCTTCCCTCTTGAGAATACCGAGAACTCGATCTGAGCTATCACGGACCCTGCACCAGGAAGGCAACAGACCATCCGGGATTCTCGATCTCTTCCACAGAACCTCTTATCTGTCCCCCTAACTATCAAATCCTCTATCACTACTTCTTTCCTCTTTTCCCTCCTTCCCTTCTGAGTTGAGGGTCCCATCTTGGTGCCAGAGACACAACCACTGCAACTTGTCCCTGGTAGGTCGTCCCCATCAACAGTATCCAAAACGATGTACTTATTATTGGTGGGAACGGCCACAGGGGTGTTATGCTCATTTTGTCTATTCCCCTTCCCTCTCCTGACAGTCACCCAGCTACCTGTCTCCTGACTCTTAGGAGTGACTATCTCCCTGTAACTCCTGTTTATTTCTGCCCCTAACTCCCGAATGATTCGAAGTTCATCCAGCTCCAGCTCCAGTTCCCTAACGTATAATTGATTTACTTATACATATACTGTACCATAATTTATTTACAAATACCATAATTGATTTACTTATTTATATATTATTACTTTATTGTGATTTTTGTATTATGTATTGCATTGAACTGCTGCTGCTAAGTTAACAAATTTCACGTCGCATGCCGCTGATAATAAACCTGATTCTGATTTCCAAACTGCATATCACTTGCTATCGAGAAGAGTTCAAACGAGCGAAGCATCCGGTTATCCAAATTCGGAGCCTTGTTTGTCAGGTTCTGTTTGCTGATCCCTCTTCTTGTACCTTAGGCAGATGTTATGTGCCAATTAATTTCTCTGGCTGCTGGAAATCCTTAGCTGTCTGAAACTTTAGCCAGGCCACATTAAGTGTAATGTGAACAGTTCTGGTCATGGAAGAGATTTATCGGGATGCCACCTGGATTGGAGAGTAGTGGCTATATGGAGAGGTTGGATACGCTTGCAGTGTTTTTTCTTGAGCATTAGAAGACCAGAAGACACAGGAGCAGAATTCAGTCATGCCATCATGGCTGATTATTATCCCTCTCAACCCCCATTCTTCTGCCTTTTTCCGCATAATCTCTGATGCTCTTACTAATCAAACTGTGCTTTTAAGTATACCGAATGGCTTGGCCTCCACAGCTGTCTGTTGCAATGATTTCCACAGATTCACCACCCTCTGGCTAAAGAAATTCTTCCTCATAGAGTAATGGAAACAGGCCCTTCAGCCCATCTAGTCGTGCTGAAAAATTATTCTGCCTAGCCCCGTTGACTTGCACCCAGAACCCATAGCCCTCCTTACCTCTCCCATCAATGTATCTCTCTAAATGTCTCTTAAATGTTGAAATCAAACACGCATTCACCACTTACACAGGCAACTCATTCCACACTCTCAACACCTTCTGAGCGAAGAAGTTCCCCCTAATGTTCCCCTTAATCATTTCACCTTCCCCCCTAACTCTCGACCTCTAGTTCTAATCTCACTCAACCTCATTGGAAAAAGTCTACTGGCATTTACCCTATCTATACCCTTCTTAATTTTGTTCACTTCTATCAAATCTCCCGTTATTCCCTAGACCACAGGAAGAAGTCCTAACACATTAAATTTTTCCCTATAAATTAGGTTCTCAAGTCCTGCAACAAGCTTGTAAATTTTCTCTGCACTCTTTCGATCTTATTGACATCTTTTCTGTAGGTAGGTGGCCAGCGCTACACACAATGCTCTAAATTTGGCCTCACCAACGTCTTACGTAACTTCAACATAACATCCCAACTCCTGAACTCAATATTTTGATTTATGAAGGTTAATGTGTCAAAAACTCTTTACAAGCCTCTTACGTGTGACATAATTTTTAAGGAATTATGGATCTATATTCCCAGATTCTTCTGCTCTACCACACTCTACAGTACCACTTACCATGCATGTCCTACCCTAGTTTGTCCTCCAAAAATGCAACATCTTTCACTTGTCTGCACTAAATACCATTGGTCATTTTTCCATCTAGTCCAGATCCCGTTGAAAGCTTTGATACCCTTCCTCACTGTCCACTACACCCCCAAATTTACAGATCCAACTTACCTTGTGTCATCCAGATTGTTAATATAGATGACAAACAACAGCAGACTCAGAACAAATCCCTGCAGCACACCACTAGTCACAGACCTCTAGTCAGAGAGACAACCATATACTACCATTCTCTGGCCGATGTCTAAACCAATTTAATACCTTATCCAGAAAGCCAAGCATCTGTATCTTCTTGACCAATCTCCCATGCAGGACTTTTCAAAGGTCTTGCTAAAGTCCATCTAGACAATATCCACTACCTTCCCTAGTTCCATACGATTGGTTAGACATGACCTACCACAAATAAAGACACATTGACTACCCTTAATCAGTTTCTGTCTATCCAAATACTTACATTACAGTCCCTTAGAATGCCCACCTTGATGTTAGCTTCACTGGCCTATGATTTCCAGGCTCATTCTTGGAGCCTTTTTAAAACAGTGGAACAACATTAGCAATCCTCCATCACCTCGCCCATGACTGAGGAGATTTTAAGCACGCACGACACGCTGGAGGAACTCAGCAGGTCAGGCAGCATCCGTGGAAATGAACAGTCAACGTTTTGGGCTGAGACCCTTCATCAGGACTGAAGAGGGAGGGGGCAGGGGCCCTATAAAGAAGGTGGGGGGAGGGTGGGAAGGAGAAGGCTGGTAGGTTCCAGGTGAAGAACTAGTAAGGGGAAAGATAAAGGGGTGGGGAAAGGGAGGCAGGGAGGTGATAGGCAGGAAAGGTGAAGGAGGAATAGGGGAAAACACAATGGGTAGTAGAAGGAGGCAGAACCATGAGGGAGGTGATAGGCAGCTGGGGGAGGGGACAGAGTGACATAGGGATAGAGGAAGGGAGGGGGAGGGAATTACCAGAAGTTGGAGAATTCTATGTTCATACCAAGGGGCTGGAGACTACCTAGACGGTATATGAGGTGTTGCTCCTCCAACCTGAGTTTGGCCTCATCATGGCAGTAGAGGAGGCCATGTATGGACATATCCAAATGGGAATGTGAAGCAGTGTTGAAGTGGGTGGCAACCGGGAGATCCAGTCCATTGTGGTGGACGGAGCGGAGGTGCGCGAAGAAGCGGTCATCCAATCTGCGTCGGGTCTCACCAATGTCGAGCACCTCTGCTCCGTCCGCCACAACAGACCTTGTACACCACGGTTCCTGTATCCTCCCATCCTTTCCCTGCCTCATTGGAACGTACCTATGTAGAACACCACGCAAATATCCCCTGAACATCTGCCATATTTCCCTGAGAACATCTGTTTCCAATTTATGCTTCCAAGTTCCTGCCTGATAGCCTCGTATTTCCCCTTACTCCAATTAAGTCCTTTCTTAACTTGTCTATTCCTATCCCTATCCAAATCTATGGTAAAGGAGATAGCATTGTGACCACTATCTCCAAAATGCTCTCCCACTGAGAGATCTGACACCTGACCAGGTTCATTTCCCAATACCAGATCAAGTACAGCCTCTCCTCTTGTAGGCTTATCTACATATTGTGTCATGAAACCTTCCTGAACACACCTAACAAACTCCACTCCATCTAAACCCCTCACTCTAGGGAGATGCCAATCGATATTTGGGAAATTAAAATCTCCCACCACAACAACCCTGTTATTATTACTCCTTTCCAGAATCTGTCTCCCTATCTGCTCCTCGATGTCCCTGTTACTATTGGGTTGTCTATAAAAATCACCCAGTGGAGTTATTGACCCCTTCCTGTTCCTAACTTCCACCCACAGAGACTCCGTAGACAATCCCTCCATGTCTTCCTCCTTTTCTGCAGCCGTGACACTATCTCTGATCAACTGTGCCACGCCCCCACCTTCTTTGCCTCCCTCCCTGTCCATTCTGAAACATCTAAAGCTTAGCACTTGAAATAATTATTCCTGCCCCTGAGCCATCCAAGTCTCTGTAATGGCCACAGCATCATAGCTCCAAGTACTGATCCAGGCTCTAAGCTCATCCGCTTGTTCAAAATACTCCTTGCATTAAAGTAGACACATCTCAAACCATCGGTGTGAGCGCGTCCCTTCTCTATCACCTGCCTATCCTCCCTCTCACACTGACTCCAAGCTTTCTCTGTTTGTGAGCCAACTACCTCTTCCTCCATCTCTTCAGTTTGGTTCCCACCACCCAGCAATTCTAGTTCAAGCTGTCCCCAATAGCTGTAGCAAACCTCCCCACCAGGATATTGGTCTCCCTGCAATTCAAGTGCCACCTGTCCTTTTAGTACAGGTTACTCCTGCCCCAAAAGAGGTCCCAATGATCCAGAAATCTGAATCCCTGTCCCCTGCTCCAATCCCTCAGCCATGCATTTATCCTCCACCTCACTCTATTCCTGTACTCACTGTCACATGGTACAGGCAGTAATCCCGAGATGACTACCTTTGACGTCCTGCTTCTCAACTTCCTTCCTCCCTGTAGTCTGCTTTCCGGACCTCCTCCCTTTTCCTGCCTATGTTGTTGGTACCAATATGTACCACGACCTCTGGCTGTTCTTATTCCCACTTCAGGCTATCATGGACGCGATCAGAAATGTACCAGACCCTGGCACCTGGGAGGCAAACTACCATCTGTGCTTCTTTCCTGCATCCACAGAATCGCCTGTCTGACCCCCTAACTATAGAGTCCCCTATCACTGCTGCCATCTTCTTCCTTTCCCTACCCTTCTGAGCCACAGGGTCAGACTCTGTGTCAGAGGTGCAGCCACTGTTGCTTCCCCCAGGTAGGCCGTCCCCCCCAACAGTACTCAAACAGGAGTAATTATTGTCAAGGGGGACAGCCACAGGAGTGCTCTCTGGCCTCTGACTTCTACCCTTCCCTCTCTTGACTGTTACCCACTTCTCTGTCTCCTCAGGCCCCAGTGTGACTACCTGCCTATAGCTCCTATCATCTCATCACTCTCCCTGACCAGATGAAGTTCATTGAGCTGCATCTCCAGTTCCCTGACGCGGTCCCTAAGGAGCTGCAGCTCAGAACCTTGTCACCCTTCCTACCCATGCCATGGACCACGACCTCTGGCTGCTCACCCTCCATAGACCACGCCCTCTGGCTACTCACCCTCCCATTTAAGAATGCTGTGGACTCCATCGAATTTGGCCCTGAGCCTGGCACCCGAGAAGTAACATATCATCCTAGAATTTCGTTCTCATCAACAGAATCTACTGTCTGTTCCCCTAGCCAACAAATCCCCTATCACTACAGCTTGTCTCTTGAATCCACTTCCCTTCTGAGTCACAAAGCTGAACTCTGTGGCAGAGACCTGATTGTTGTGGCTGTGGCCTTCCTCACCACCAACATTATCCAAAATGGTTATTGAGGGGAATGGCTACGGAGGTAACCTGCACTGGCTCCCTATCCCCTTATGCCCCTTTGGCTGGCCACCTGTGTTCTGTGCCTTGGCTGTAACTACCTCCCTGAATCAACCCCTCGACCTTCCAAATGATCCAGAGTTCATCCAACTCCTTAACACGGTCTGTAGGAAGCTGCAACTGGATGCACGTCTTGCAGCTGTAGTCGTCAGGGATACTGGAGGTGTCCCTACCTTCCCATAAAATTCAAGAGGAGTACTCCACTATCCACTGATCTAATGGCGCAATAAAAAAGAGAAGAAAGCTACCTGAAAAACCTGCCTCTCCTCACTGAAGCCTCAGCTCACCACTCTAACACTGCCACACTCACACCATGGCCCTTCCCACAATGGCAGCTCTGCTAAAACCAATGTAACTTCTTCTGTTGGCCCTTCCCAAGTGACTAGTCACTCTGTGAAGAGTGATGCATTGACACGCTGAGTGTGCGCTGTTCTAAAGGGACATCCCTCCCAGGAATCTCATTGAATTGGAAGGGCCAGAGGCCAGAATGGGATCATGCAAGAAAGGAGGCTCAGAGGTTCAATTTAATGTCAGAGAAACGTATACAATATACATCCTGAAATGCTTTTTCTTCGCAAAACATCCACGAAAACAGAGAAATGCCCCCAAAGAATGAACGACAGTTAAACGTGAGAACCCCAAGGTCCCCCCCCAACTCCCCCCTCCCACGCGTAAGGGGCGGTGAGCAACAACCGCCCCTCCCCCCACCGGCAAAACAAAAAGTGCACCCGCTACCGGGCACAAGCGTGAGCTAGGCGATAAGGAAAACACACACTTTGCAGTTACCCCAAAGGCTATCTCAATTCATCCGGCATTCGGCAACCCACAGGTTCTCTCTCTCCCTAATAAGAGAGAGGGAGATGTCCCCCATTTTCACAGTGAGCGGGAGACATAACAACAACCCGCTGTTTTACTATGTTAAAACGTCCGTTTCATCGCTTTTTACAAGCTCTGTGCCCGAAGATCATAAGGATCTCAGGTCTTCGGGCCCACAGCGAAAGACTTTCCGGTCTCCCCGACGACACACGAGTCTCCTGCCATGACACTGACCCTCGATCCGCCCGTCTCTAGAGCCTCGAGATCTTAGGCTTCCAAACACTAGGCCAACCACTTGACGTGCCAAACATCGGCCGGTCCTGAAACCCCGAGAACGGGTCCCGTTCCTGCAAAGAACCGAAGTCAGCGTGTAACTCCTGGTCAAAAGGACCCTGAAAGGGAAAAATAAAGATCAGCTGAGCACAGGGATGGAGAAGGATTGGCACTTGAAAACATGGTAAGGAGTTTAAAACCAGCACTTTGTTGCAGTGGGATCACAGTGTGCAGACACTAGAGAAAAGAATGAGCCATAATTTCCAGTGGAGGTCAGAAGGGGCCGAGGATTCCTGTGGAAGAGGAGGTACAGCAGGGTGACTGGTGCCCTGAGGTGTGGTCAGGGAGTGGACAATTCTGAGGAACTCAAGTCTTTGCCATATTGGAGGATCTTCTTACTCCACCCAATCTCGACTTTAAGTGAAGGAACAAGAGGGATCAGTTTGGGAAGAGCGAGATCCATGGGGAATGACAGGCTCTAGATCTACACCATCTCCAGGCAGCATGTGAATGAACAATGAGAGCTGAGTAGGGATGGTGGCATTAATAGTGACGAAAGATCATTGTATCTATTCCTGACTGCCATTGGAGGAAGAACCAGCCAATGATGTGACATTTCATGGACCCCGACACTGCAGGCGTAGGCACGGTGATGCTTGAACCCACCTTGTTAGGCACTGGGCCAAGCTGATAACTACTGAAAGCATACGACAAGAACAGGCTCTTCAGACCATGATATCTGCAGCAAACGTAATGTCAAATTAAACTAATCCTTCTCCACAGATGCTGCCTGACCTGCTGAGTTTCTCCAGCATTTTGTGTGTTAAACTAATTCTGCTTGCATTGATCCGTATCCCTCTGTTCCCTACCTACGTGTTTATTTAAAAGCCTCTGGAACACCACTATTGTAGCAGCATAAAACAGTCTGCAGAAAGCACAGGGACTTCAGGTGAAGGCATGGTGGTGACACCTCCACAGTCAAACAGCCTAATGACCCCCTCCCCTGCACACCCCCACCACCTCCAGATCACCCTTAAGAAGCTGATGAACTAGACAAACGGCAGCAGAGTCCAAGGGCTGAAGGAAGGAAACGGGAGGGTGCCCTTCCCTTCCCCACACATATTCTGAAGCAACACAGGCAGGGGCGTGAATGGTTAGAGGTACAGGGGATACTGTAAAGAAGATTATCATTCACATTTCCCAACACTACGCAATAGTGCTGAGAAGCATAATCTTTGCACACTCTTAAAGAATTACAAGAACAAAATGAAAACAGGAGTAGGCCACTCAGCCCCTCCAACCTGCCCCACCATTTAATATGATCATGACAGATCTGCCCCAGAGCTGTTAATTCCAAACTTTCAAAGGTTGTTCAGCCTCATTTTTAAAATCAGTCGTTAATTCCAGCAGGTTCACTGTGAGCAACAAACCAACAGCTGGAGGAACTCCGTGGGTCAGGCAGCATCTGTGGAGGGTGTGACGAGAATACACATAGATAAGATGTTAGCTGTCCTGTGTGATCAGCAGTTGGTCTGCCACCTGTCTTCAAGAGAGAGATAAGGGACAATGAAGCAGCATCTGGAGATGTGTAATGAAGGGACGGGAGAGAGAGCTGTCTGGAGCGGCTCCCCCTTTGAACCCTGAACTGTTTGAAGTGATGGACAGGTGATACCCCAGCAGGGGGATAAAAAGGGACAGGTTCGCTAAGGCAGGACACACGACACCCGAGGTAACAAGACCCTGGAAGCGGTGCGCCTCTCACGAGTCGGTGGGAAGTACCGGACAACGCACAGGGTGGAAAGGTACGATCAGCGGGAACCCGGTGTGTGTCCGCCCTTGCTTGGGTGCCGAGTTCACTGCAGAGGATCGACCGCATCTGGAGGAGGGGTCACAGTCGGTGACCTCAGGTGACATCACCAAGGACTCGCCCAAAAGCTGCTTGTGAGCAATATCGCAGGTCTGTGAGTGGAAGCCGTGTCTGAATGATCAGTTGTTCCCGTTCTCTCTCTCCCTCCCCCCACGTTGTCCATCGCCATGGCCACGATTACTGCAAACTGAACTACTAAATTGGACTGAACTTTGTGTCACTTTGAAATTGGTCATTTATCCCCAGACAACAATAGAGCTTGATTGATGCTGTTATCTTAATTCTGTGCACGTGTGTGTTTATTATTGCTGAACTGTTGCATTTATTATCCTTTCGATTACTGTGTTGCTTGTTTCTTTAATAAAACTTTCTTAGTTCTAGTAATCCAGACTCCAACTGAGTGATCCATTTCTGCTGGTTTGGCAACCCAGTTACGGGGTACGTAACATAAGTGGGGTTCTCGTCCGCGATTTTGAACGCTAAATTTGGGACGGAGTAAATTGGTTGGGTTAAAATTCCCGAAAGAAAGAAAAGACAAACAGCAGAAATGGAGGCTGAGGAATTTATAAAGGCGCCGACCTTGGAGGCACTAGAGGATGCCAGGAAATCGGAATTGGTAGCTGTGGCCAAACGGTTGAATCTTGCTAAGGTGAAGTCGACAATGAGGAGAGAGGAGATACACAGAGCTATCGTAGAGCACTATGTATCTAAGGGTGTGTTTCCCCAAGGGGAGCTGGAGGTGGTGTCTATTGAAAAACCTGGTGGAGACGCGGTACAGGTGCAGCTTGAAAAACTGAGACTCGAGCACGAGTTCCGGGTACGGCAGTTAGAACACGAAGAGAAACAGATGGAGAGAGAGGAGAAAGAGAGGCAATGGGAGCGAGAAGAGAGAGGGAAAGGGAATTTGAGCTGGAGAAGTTAAAGATAAGGGCCGAGCAGGGGCTCGTGCCGAACCAAGGTGGACGGTTCAGGGCGACCCAGGAGGTTAGGCTGGTTCCCCCATTTGACGATACCGACGTGGCTCGGTACTTCCTCCACTTCGAAAAAGTGGCTATAAGTCAGGAATGGCCGAGGGATAAGTGGGCTGTTTTGCTTCAGAGTGTACTGAAAGGGAAAGCCCAAGAAGCTTACTCCGCTTTGTCCGCGGAAGATGCCCAGAGGTATGAGGTGGTGAAGGAGGCCATCCTCAGGATTTATGAGTTGGTCCCGGAGGCATACCGGCAGAGGTTCCGGAATGCGAGGAAGCAGTGGGACCGCACGTATTTAGAGTTTGCCCGTGAGATGCAGACATATTGTGAGCGTTGGTGCGCCTCAAAGGGGGTAGAGGGGGATTATGACAGACTACTACAGCTGATCCTGATTGAGCAGTTTAAAGGTTGTGTCCCTGAGGGTATGAGACTCTACCTCGATAAGAAAGAGGCAGCCACGTTAGCCGCGACTGCTAAGTTAGCGGATGAATATGCGTTGACGCATAAAATGAAGTTTGCCCGGAGTAAAGGCTACCAGAAGGGTAGTCAGGACGGCAGGGAGAGTCCGCCGGAAAAGTCAGAAAGTAAGCCGGGGACTAGTGAAAAGGATAAGGTAGACCGGGAGCAGTCTGGTAGGAAGTCTCCTGGGGTCGTATGTTATAATTGCTGGAAAGTCGGACACTTTGCGTCCAGGTGCTTTGCCCCAAGGAAGGAGACAGGGAAAGGAAAAACGGGGGTTCTGAATGGCTGTATCGAGCTGTTAAGTGAACCGCTAGGGAAGGACAGGTCTGAGAAAGTTCAGGAAGGGCGCGAGAGGTTTATCTCGGCTGGATTGGTGTCAGTGAAGGAGGGGTTAAAACCAGTTCCAGTGCGGATCTGGAGAGACACGGGAGCGTGTCAGTCACTGATACTGAAGAGTGTATTAGAGTTTAGCTCAGAGACCCAGACTGGGGAGGTCAAGGTCAAAGGTGTTGGGGAAGGGACAGAGTCAGTCCCTTTGCACCAGATACACTTACAAAGCAACCTGTTCTCTGGACTAGTCACGATTGGGGTGAGGTCCGAATTACCGATGAAAGGCGTGGAAGTCTTGCTCGGTAATGACCTCGCCGGGGGAATCGTGTTCGAAGCAGTGAGATTGACAGGTCAGCCTGCCAGCATTGAGGTCCCGCCCATGGACTCACAGGTTCATCACGGGACTGCGGTAGTAAATTTAGCTGAAACGTTTCTGCCAACCTTGTACGGGATGGGGGTAGAAAATGAAAAGAAGGTGTGTAGTGAGACAAGAGGTAGTGAGGGAGCTGGGACAGACGTAGCAGTAGCCAGGAAAGAATTTGTGCAGACGCAGGAGCGAGACGAGGGGCTGGTGGTTTTGGCAGAGACAGCTCTCTCTGACACAGCTTTAACAAGGGAACTAGTAGGCTATTGTGTGGAGGAGGAAGTGCTAAGGAAAAAAGGGAAATCAAGTACAGTACCCGCAGATAAGGAGTGGGGGGTGGTGCAAAAGAGTTATGGGGGTGTGGTTTTTAACATGGCCCACGACGTACCCCCCGGTGGACATTTGGCCATGCTGGAGGAAACAGTTGGTGGAATCATGAAAGAGGTTTACCGGCTGCCCAGGGGGAAGGATGTGACCGACGCGAACTGAGACGGTCACAGGCTTTTGATATGCTAACAAACCTAGTCGGTGTTAGCGTGGAAATCAATGAAGCTAGGGGCCCCCTGATAAGAGGAAAAAACCATTTTGGAAAGATTAGTATGGGATCGATCAGATGGGAGAAGGCTATTGTTTTGGCCAGGTCTACTGATAAAGTCTCTCCCTTAATCCCCGAACAAAGCGAATCTTTAGCAGAAGTAATTAAACGACTCGCACCCGTGTGCTTGATTGTCCCGAGGCGATGCAAAGAACTGGGACGCTGGGTGATGTCTGTTTCAATAAGGCAGCCCAGCAAACAACAACCATATATAATGAGTAATTCAGTGACTAAAGGGCTGATGAACAAAGAGGTGTGTATTGGCAATTTAATACGGCTGTCTGAAGCCAGCTTGATAGTGAACCTTGAAAAAAATGAATTCGGCCACACGAGGGTCACTTACCTGGGAATTGTGGTGACACAGGGGCAGCTGGCAGCGATGCAAGCTACAGTGCAGGCTATCGCTGACCTCCCAACCCCGACAGACAAGAGGGCCCTCAGAAGGCTCTTGGAGATGGTGGGGTACTGTAGGAAGTTTTGCAATAACTCTGCGGTCACTATCCCTCCCCCTCCTACTAAGCCCTTGCGAGAGAAAACTGAGTCGGAATGGGACGACCCTTGTTATTGTGGTCCGGGACAAAACCAAATGAGAGGTTACATTGATGGAAGCTGGGTGGCAGTGTTAGCTGTGAGGAGGATGCTAAGAGGATGCAGGGTGACTTGGATAGGTTGGGTGAGTGGGCAAATTCATGGCAGATGCAATTTAATGTGGATAAATGTGAAGTTATCCACTTTGGTGGCAAAAATAGGAAAACAGATTATTATCTAAATGGTGACCGATTAGGAAAAGGGGAGGTGCAACGTGACCTGGGTGTCATTATACACCAGTCATTGAAAGTGGGCATGCAGGTACAGCAGGCGGTGAAAAAGGCGAATGGTATGCTGGCATTTATAGCGAGAGGATTTGAGTACAGGAGCAGGGAGGTACTACTGCAGTTGTACAAGGCCTTGGTGAGACCGCACCTGGAGTATTGTGTGCAGTTTTGGTCCCCTAATCTGAGAAAAGACATCCTTGCCATAGAGGGAGTACAGAGAAGGTTCACCAGATTGATTCCTGGGATGGCAGGACTTTCATATGAAGAAAGAATGGATGAACTGGGCTTGTACTCGTTGGAATTTAGAAGATTGAGGGGGGATCTGATTGAAACGTATAAGATCCTTAAGGGATTGGACAGGCTAGATGTAGGAAGATTGTTCCCGATGTTGGGGAAGTCCAGAACGAGGGGTCACAGTTTGAGGATAGAGGGGAAGCCTTTTAGGACCGAGATTAGGAGAAACTTCTTCACACAGAGAGTGATGAATCTGTGGAATTCTCTGCCACAGGAAACAGTTCAGGCCAGTTCATTGGCTATATTTAAGAGGGAGTTAGATATGGCCCTTGTGGCTACGGGGGTCAGGGGGTATGGAGGGAAGGCTGGGGCGGTGTTCTGAGTTGGATGATCAGCCATGATCATAATAAATGGCGGTGCAGGCTCGAAGGGCCAAATGGCCTACTCCTGCACCTATTTTCTATGTTTCTATGTTTCTATGTAAATTTATCAGTGTTTTTGGCCACTATGAGGTTTGCTGAGTTGGAGCCTGGTCTAAGGGATTATTAATAACACCTATAAAAGGGACGGAAAATGTGATTGCTGACTGTCTGTCAAGGTGTTGACAACTTCAAACTCGCTGTGTTAGCCGAATAGCTGATAAAGATGTATATTTGTGCGTGTATCAAATAATGTATTCATGTTTGTAATTTTTACCTCCCGGTAAAAATCCTTAAAGGGGGGAAGTGTGACGAGAATACACATAGATAAGATGTTAGCTGTCCTGTGAGATCAGCAGTTGGTCTGCCACCTGTCTTCAGGGGAAGGAGAGATAAGGAAGACAATGAAGCAGCATTTGGGAGATGTGTAATGAAGGGACGGGAGAGAGAGCTGTCTAGAGCGGCTCCCCCTTTGAGCCCTGAACTGTTTAAGTGATGGACAGGCGATACCCCAGCAGGGGGATAAAAAGGGACAGGTTCGCTAAGGCAGGACACACGACACCCGAGGTAACGAGACCCTGGAAGCGGTGCGCCTCTCACAAGTCGGTGGGAAGTACCGGACAACGCACAGGGTGGAAAGGTCGATCAGCGGGAACCCGGTGTGTGTCCACCCTCGCTTGGGTGCCGGGTTCACTGCAGAGGATCGACCGCATCTGGAGGAGGGGTCACAGTCGGTGACCTCAGGTGACATCACCAAGGACTCGCCCAAAAGCTGCTTGTGAGCAATATCGCAGGTCTGTGAGTGGAAGCCGTTTCTGAATCAGTCGTTCCCGTTCTCTCTCTCTCTCTCCCCCCATGTTGTCCATCGCCATGGCAACGATTACTGCGAACTGAACTACTAAATTGGACTGAACTTTGTGTCACTTTGAAATTGGTCATTTATCCCCAGACAACAATAGAGCTTGATTGATGCTGTTATCTTAATTCTGTGCACGTGTGTGTTTATCATTGCTGAACTGTTGCATTTATTATCCTTTCGATTACTGTGTTGCTTGTTTCTTTAATAAAACTCTCTTAGTTCTAGTAATCCAGACTCCAACTGAGTGATCCATTTCTGCTGGTTTGGCAACCCAGTTACGTGGAAATGGCCAATTGACCTTTCGGGGCAAGACCCTTCACTGGACTGGAAGAGTAGAAAGGAGGTGGTACAAGGGGTGGTATGTGACAAGTTCCAGCAACTCTTATGTCTCTGCAAACACGAGGAAATCTGCAGATGCTGGAATTTCAAGCATCACACATAAAAAATGCTGGTGAATGCAGCAGGCCAGGCAGCATCTATAGGAAGAGGTACAGTCGACGATTTGGGCTGAGACCTTTCATCAGGACTAACTGAAAGAAGGGATAGTAAGAGATTTGGGAGGGGGAGGGGGATCCCGTTCACCAGCAATTTTTATGTGTGTTGCTCTTCTGTCTCTGGGCGGCTGAAGTCCGCTCTTTTCCATCCAGCTGATGCAGAGCTCCCTCCGGGTCTGGTCTCTCACTCACCAGCATGCTTGCCACAGCTCAGTCCCATTGCATTCCCATATCTAAGAAAGGATGTGCGGGCACTGGAGAGGCTCCAGAGGAGGTTTACAAGGATGATTCCTGGAATGAAAAAGTTAATGCATGTGGAGTGTTTGATGGCTCTGTGCCTGCACTCGCTGGAGTTTAGAAGGATGAAGGGGGTTCTCACTGAAACCTACTGAATATTGAAAAGCCTAGATAGAGTGGATGTGGGGAGGATGTTTCTTACAGTGATAGCGTCTAGGACCAGAGGGACAGCCTCAGAATAGAGGGACGTCCCTTTGGAAGAGAGATGAGGGATCTCTTTGGTTAGAGGGTGGTGAATCTGTGGAATTTATTGCCGCAGATAGTTATGGAGGACAAGTCATTGGATATATTTAAAGTGAAAGTTGATAGGTTCTTGATTAGTCAGGGTGAAAAAGGTCATGGGGAGAATGCAGTCAAATGGGAATAATAAATCAGTGATGATTGAATGGCAGAGCAGACTCGATGGGATGAATGGCCTATGTCTTCCACTGCTATGTCTTCTGAAGCTTGGCATTTGCCTATGAATTGGTATCCATTTAAACCATTTAGTTTCTCCTCTAAGCCTCTTACTAAAGGTTAACTAAGGATGGACTTCCATTATGAGTCATCCGTGGCAACTTGGAGACATCCCAAAACAAGCCATAATGCATTGCTGGTGGAAATAACTCTGTCCGCCCTCTGTGGAAAGTCGGGGTGGGGGTAAATAACGGATCCTATTAAGTTCGCGCAGAGTAAGAATGACAACGGAGTAGTAGGATTAAACAGTTTTACTGAATCATGTTAGCCATGGTAACGTGCTGGGCAACTTACAATGTGGGAGCGATGAACCAGGCCAACTGAGACGAAAACATATGCACTCCAAAGCCTGCACAGAAAGAGAATGCCTCACGCTAGTACAGAGGTTCCCAACCCCATATCCATGAACCCTTTGATTAATAGTGGGGGTCCATGGCCTAAAAAAAAGTTGGGAACCCCTGTGCTAGTAGGAGGCCCAACTGATTCACCAGGTGATCAATCAGCTGTATGTGAACTTGCAGGCTAATTCTACTCCTGTGTCACATAGTCTTGTCACATTCTCGCAAACTGATACAGTTCAGCACCCTGTTCTGTTTTGGAATTGACTCCCACACCCCCCTCTCACCCCAGCTTGCTCCCTCTGTTATCCAGCAGTTTGACCTTTGACTCGAGGACAAACGCCTTCCTTCCTCCACAGGAACATACAGCAGCTTCGAGGGGCAGCACAATGCCAGGCTATCGGTTCATGGTGACTGTTGGGTACTACAGCCCAACACACCACAGCTACTGCATTGGGGTGTTGCAGTCCTTCGCAGCAGTATGTCTTCTGAATAAACCACACTCCAACACCCACTCGCTTACAGCATCGTGGTAGAACCCAAAGCCCGTGTGTGTGTTTGGTGAGAGGAGGGAATTAAGAGAGTTTGATTATCTCACAGAAAAGATTAGACCCCGATCCTTCACACAAAGTCAAAATAAATGTATTGTCAAAGTATGCATGTGTTACCATGTATTACCTGGAGATTGATTTTCTTTCAGGCAATACAATAGAATTTTTTGAAAAACTATCTATCTATATATATACACAAAGACTAATAAAAATCCAATGTGGGAAAGAAGACAAATAGTGCAAATAAAATATAAATAACATGGAGAACAAGGGTTGCCGTGCCCTCGAAAGTGAGTTTGTAGGTTGTGGAATCAGTTTAGCGTTGAGGTGAGTGAAGTTATCCATGCTAGTTCAGCAAACTGATGATTGTAGGGTAATAATTATTCCTGAACCTGCTGGTGTGGGACCTAAGGCTCCTGTCCCTCCGATGTTAGTAGTGAGACAAGATGGTGAGAGCCTGGATGGTGGGGGCCCTTAATGATGGATGTTGCTTTCTCGTGACAGTGCTCCATGTAAATGTGCTCAATGATGGGGAGGGCTCTGCCTGCGATAGACTGGGCTGCATCCACCACTTGCTGTAGACTTCTCCATTCCTGGGCATTGCTGTTTCTATACCAGTCTGTGATGAAACCATTACGATACTCTCCACCATCAATAGAAGTTTGTCAAAGCTTTAGGTGATCTGTCAAAGCTACACAGACTTCTAAGAGAGTAGAGGTACTGTTGTGCCTTTTTCTGGCCCCAGGGCAGATCCTCTGATATTCTGATATAACACAGTGTTTCATATTTACCCCACCACCACAAACCAATTCTTTTCCAGTCAAAAGAGGGGTGTTAATCGGAATAGGGTGGCTCTTGGGTTGATGGGATTACAGTCCAGCTGAAGGAGTCCTTGAATTCTGCTCCTTTGTTTCTTCGAAGGCAGTCTTGATAGCTGAAACAGAATTTCCAGGAGGACAAGAAGCTCAGGTCCTAAGTTCCCAAAAATTAGCGTAACCAAATGCAGAAATTACATCTTAGGTCCTAAAGGGGTTTGACTGGGTAGATGCTGGGATGTTCTCCCAGCTGGGAGAAACACAATCAAGAAGAACATCTAGAATGGGTTTCTCATTTAAAAGTAAGATGTGTAGAAGGTTCGTCTCTTGAAGGTGGTAAGTCTCTGGATTTCTGCCCTTGAGGTTGGAGGACACTGGATCATTTTATATATGTATTTGAAATATTGGGGTTACAGGGGAACTGACACATGGCTGGACTGGATGGTGGCGACACGTAGAGGTGGATTGTGCATGGACGTGGAAGTTCTGTCTCAGTCCTGCTCCCCCAACCCGAAACACCTGGTGGTCCAGTTTCATCTGTTCTACTCGTTCTCCACCATCATCTTGGTAGTGGCATACATTCCACCACTGGCTAACATCAAGCTGGCACTGGAGCAGCTTAGCACTTTGATCATCAGTCACGAGTCAGCATCCTTAATGCCTTCCCGATCATTGCAGGGCACTTCAACTTGGCTAGCTTGAAGACGCCTCTGACTAACTACATTCAATATATCATCTGTAGAACCAGAGGAGTCAATACACTTGATTGCTGTTACACCATGATAAAGAATGCTTACAGTGCCATCCCACACTTATGCTTTGGCAAGTCCAATCATTTGGCTGTACTTCTACTGCTGGCAGATAGGCAGAGACTAAGAACCACAGCTCCAGAGGTGAAGATGGAGAAGGTATGGCCAAGGGAGGTGAAGGTATATCTACAAGACTGATTTGAATTGCTAGGCTGGACCATCCATATTCGGGGATTCATCACCAGTTCTTAATGAATATGACACAGCTGTCATCACCTCCATTGACCTGTGTGGATAAATGTATACTTTTGAGAACATACCAAGTCTTTCCAAACTAGAAGCTCTGGATGAATCATAAGATTCACAGTTTGCTGAGTCTAAACCTGTGGCATCCAAGAATGGTGATCCAGAACCCTACAAGAAGTTATGGAAGGCCCTTGTGAGAGTCAAAAGACAGTTCTGTGTGAAGTTAAGAGACATTGTCCGGAATACAACAGCTGTGGCAGGTTTGTATGCCATAACTTCCTGCTGGGCGAAACCTGACAGCATAAATGGCAGTGATGTTTCACTCCACAGTGAGCTCAATGCCTTTGTTGCATGCTTTGAAAGGGAGAATAAGGACAAATCCCTACAGTATCTGATGACCCTGTGTTGTGTCTCAGAGGCCAATGTCAGAACATAACTTCGAGAGTGAACCCTTGCAAGGTGTCAGCCTGACGGTGTACCTGGCCGGATACTGAAAACCTATGCCAGTCAACTAGTTGGAGGGTACGGGGGCATCCTCAACCTCACACTGCTGCAGTCGGTGGTTCCCACCTACCTCAGAAGGGGGTCAATCTACCAGTTCCAAGAAGAGCAGGTGAGCTGCCTCAATGACTATTGTCTGGTATGCAGTCACATCAGCTGCAAGGAAGAGCTTTGAGAAGTTGGTTCTAGCTAGAGTTAACTTCTGCTAAAGTAGCTGCACCTGCTGCAACTTGCTCACCCTCACACCAGCTCTAACGCAGGTGCAATCTCACTGGCTCTCCAGACAACCACGAGTTCCAGACAGATTACTGCTTATTGATTACAGCTCAGCATTCAATGCCATCATCCTGTCAGTACTAATCAACAAGCTTCAAAACCCGGGTCTCTACATTCCCTGTGCAACTGGATCTTCAACTTCCTCATCGGGAGATCACAGTCAACGCGGGTCGGAAATAACATCTCCTCACTGGCAACCAATGCACATTTAGCCCACTGCTCAACTCTCTCTACACTCACGACTAGGCACAGCTCAAATTCCATCTGAAAACTCACCAGTGACAGCACTGTTGTTAGAAAAATCACAGATGACAACAGGAGTGAGAAGATTGGCTGGTTCATCAATGAGAGCAAGGAATTTATTTTGGACCAGGAAAGGGAAGTCAGGAGAGCACACGCGGGTCCTCAGTATGGGGTCAGCAGCTTTCAGTTCCTGGGTGCCATCATCTCAGAGGATCTGTCCTGGGACCAACACAAAGGAGGCATGCCAGCAGCAATATCTCATTAGGAGTTTGAGGAGATTTGGTATGTTACCAAAGACTAAGCACAGCTCCAATGCCTTATCGAAGTTTGCTGATGACACCACTGTTGCAGGCCAATTAAAGATGGTGATAAATCAGCATGAGTGGTGCCATAATAGCAAACTCTTACTCAACGTCAGCAAGACCAAGGAGCTGAATATTGACTTCAGGAGGAGAAAACCAGAGGTCTGTGAGCTAGTCCTCACCAGAGGATCAGCACTTTAAAATTCCTCGGTGTTATTATTTTGGAGGATCTGTCCTAGCCCCAGTACGTAAATTCAATTATGAAGAAAGCACAGCAGCTCCTCTACTTCCTTAGGAATTTCCAAAGATTTGGCATGACATCAAAAACTTTGACAAACTTCTATAGATGTGTAGTGGAGAGTATATTGACTGCCTGCATCACAGTCTGATAAGGAAACACCAATGCCCCAGAATGGAAAATCCTACAAAAAGTAGTGGATATGGCCCAGTCCATCAGGTAAAGCCCTTCCCACCATTGAGCACAACTACATGAAGCGCTGTTGCAGGAAAGCAGCATCCATCATCAGAGATCCTCACCACTCGGGACATGCTCTCTTCTCCCACAGCTGCCTTCAGGGAGGAGGTACAGGAGCCTCAGGAATCACATCATCAGGTTCAGGAATAGTATCACCTCTCAACCATCAGGCTCTTGAACCAGGGGGGATAACTTCACTCACCTTCACTTGCCCTGACATTGAAATGTTCCTATGATCAATGGACTCCCTTTCAAGGACTCTTCATCTCATATTCTTGATATATTTATTTATTTATTTTTGTATTTACACAGTTTGTTGTCATTTGTACACTGGTCGAATGCTCAAATTGGTGTTGATTGATTCTGTTAATGATATTACTCTATAGATTTATTGAGTATGCCCATAAGAAAATGAATCTCAGGGTTGTATATGGTGACATATATGTACTCTGATAATAAGTTTACTTTGAACAGTTAGCCAGAAGGAACTATAGTCTACAAATTTGTGAATTTGATTAAAGGACAGGAGAAGCAGACAAACCAATTGTCTTTGTTTTCCTTCCTCCACCATCAAAGTTGCCCTCAACCGCACCTCATCCATTTCATGTACGTATGATCTTACCCCATCCTCCCATCACCCTACCAGGGATAGGGTTCCACTTGTCCTCACCTACCATCCCACCAGCCTCCACATCCAGCACACAATTCTCCGAAACTTCTGCCACCTCCAACTGGATCCCACCACCAAGCACATCTTTCCCTCCCCCCTACTTTCCACAGGGATCGCTCCCAGTGCAACTCCCTTGTCCATTCATCCATCCCCACTGATCTCCCTCCTGCCACTTATTCTTGCAAGCGGAACAAGTGCAACACCTGCCCCTACACCTCCTCCCTCTCTACTATCCAGAGCCCTAAACAGTCCTTCCAGGTGAGGTGACACTTCACCTGTGAGTCTATTGGGGTCATTTACTGTGTTCGGTGCACTTGGTGTGGCCTCCTGTACATCGGTGAGATATGAGGTAGACTAGGAGACCACTTCACCAAACATCTATGCTCCGTCCACCAGAACAAGTGGGATCTCCCAGTAGCCACTCATTTTAATTCCACTTCCCATTCCCATTCCGCTATGTCCATCCATGGCCTCCTCCACTGTCATGATGAGGCCACACTTAGGTTGGAGGAACGACACCTTGTATTCTGTTTGGGTAGCCTTCAACCTGATGGCATGAACATTGATTTCTCAAACTTCCAGTAATGCCCCCCACCCTTCTCCATTTCTCATCTCCTTTCCCCTCTCTCACCTCATCTCGCCAATCAACTTCCCAGCTCTTTCCTTCATCCCTCCCCCTCCAGGTTTCACCTATCACCTGGTGGTTCTCTCTTCCCCCCTCCCACCATTTAAATCTACTCCTCGGCTCTTTTTGTCCAGTCCTCGCAAAGGGTTTCAGCCCGAAATGTCGACTGTACTTTTCCATAGATGCTGCCTGGCCTGCCGAATTCCTCCAGCATTTTGTGTGTGTTGCTCAGATTTCAAGCATCTGCAGATTTTCTCTTATTTGTCTTTGTTTTCCCCCATTTTGTGGATTCTGAACTAATTCTTCCTCTGGGATAATCTAATCAGAGCAATTGAATGTGGACACGAGGAACTTCAGGTAATGACCTGCTAAACCTGAGGCCATTCTCAGACGAGCAGCTATTTATTGTACAAAATGCCAAAGAAGCAATCTGTGATCTCAATAGACACACATCAAAGTTGCTGGTGAACGCAACAGGCCAGGCAGCATCTGTAGGAAGAGGTGCAGTCGACGTTTCAGGCCGAGACCCTTCGTCAGGACTAACTGAAGGAAGAGCTAGTAAGAGATTTGAAAGTGGGAGGGGGAGGGGTAGATCCAAAATGATAGGAGAAGACAAGAGGGGGAGGGATGGAGCCAAGAGCTGGACAGGCGATAGGCAAAAGGGATACGAGAGGATCATGTGACAGGAGGTCCGGGAAGAAAGACAAGCGGGGGGGGGAACCCAGAGGATGGGCAAGGGGTATAGTTAGAGGGACAGAGGGAAAAAAAGGAGAGTGAGAGAAAGAATGTGTGTATAAAAATAAGTAACAGATGGGGTACGAGGGGGAGGTGGGGCCTTAGCGGAAGTTAGAGAAGTCGATGTTCATGCCACCAGCTTGGAGGCTACCCAGATGGAATATAAGGTGTTGTTCCTCCAACCTGAGTGTGGCTTCATCTTTACAGTAGAGGAGGCCGTGGATAGACATGTCAGAATGAGAATGAGATGTGGAATTAAAATGTGTGGTCACTGGGAGATCTTGCTTTCTCTGGCGGACAGAGTGTAGGTGTTCAGCAAAGCGGTCTCCCAGTCTGCGTCGGGTCTCGCCAATATATAGAAGGCCACATTGGGAGCACTGGACGCAGTATATCACCCCAGCCAACTCACAGGTGAAGTGTCGCCTCAGCTGGAAGGACTGTTTGGGGCCCTGAATGGTGGTGAGGGAGGAAGTGTAAGGGCATGTGTAGCACTTGTTCCGCTTACAAGAATAAGTGCCAGGAGGGAGATCAGTGGGGAGGGATGGGGGGACGAATGGACAAGGGAGTCGCGTAGGGAGTGATCCCTGCGGAAAGCAGGGGGGGGGGAGGGAAAGATGTGCTTAGTGGTGGGATCCCGTTGGAGGTGGCGGAAGTTACGGAGAATAATATGTTGGACCCGGAGGCTGGTGGGGTGGTAGGTGAGGACCAGGGGAACCCTATTCCTAGTGGGGTGGCGGGAGGATGGAATGAGAGCAGATGTACGTGAAATGGGGGAGATGTGTTTGAGTGCTACACATGCCCTTACACTTCCTCCCTTACCACCATTGAACATTGACTTCTCTAACTTCTGCTAATGCCCCACCTCCCCCTCGTACCCCATCTGTTACTTATTTTTATACACACATTCTTTCTCTCACTCTCCTTTTTCTCCCTCTGTCCCTCTGACTATACCCCTTGTCCATCCTCTGGGTTCCCCCCAACTTGTCTTTCTTCCTGGACCTCCTGTCCCATGATCCTCTCGTATCCCTTTTGCCAATCACCTGTCCAGCTCTTGGCTCCATCCCTCCCCCTCCTGTCTTCTCCTATCATTTTGGATCTCCCCCTCCCCCTCCCACTTTCAAATCTATTACTAACTCTTCCTTCAGTTAGTCCTGACGAAGGGTCTCGGCCTGAAACGTCGACTGTGCCTCTTCCTAGAGATGCGGCCTGGCCTGCTGCGTTCACCAGCAACTTTGATGTGTGTTGCTTGAATTTCCAGCATCTGCAGAATTCCTGTTGTTTGTAATCTGAATAGACTCTGTCTGGGTTGCCTAGTTTAACTGGTTTGGACCAGTCAGAGTTGGAAAACACAAATACATAAGGCTGGAGAGGCGAGAGGCGAGCAGAACCATGAAACAGTGTTGGTTGTAACCCTGGACTAGAACCCAGTAAGAAGGTGACCCAGGTAGGTCAGATGACCTTGAGACAATGGGATGGAGATCCAACAGTTCAACTGATGAGGATCACTATAAGAGTCAGGAGCTCCAAGTATGTACCAGCGATAACTATCCGGCAACCAGAGACCAACCATTGTGGATAAGGGGGACCCCACGAACATGTGGAGATTGGGACCACGAGTAGACTCCTTTACCGGGTAACACCTTTTCTCTTCATTGGCTGCTCATGGAGTTTCAGTTTGTGAACCCACATGATTTTTTAGTTGAGGCAATAAAAGTTACTTGTTGGTAATTACATATTCTCTGTGCCTCACTGATCATTATTACAAGGGGTGATTCTTGTAACAGAATATTTGCATCCCTGCTGGAGGCTCAAGTATAAATCTTTGTTCTCCAGTAGACTCAAGTCGGACCGTGTAGGTGAGGAACAGAGAAATATGGGGCTGGGTAGTTAGCAGTTACTAACCCAGGATGAAGAATTCAGGGAATTCTGCAAGTCCAAAGGGCTTGGATTGTTTTGATTGGAAGGGATACCTCCAGAACTACGTGTTGGGGAAGTGGCCACAATACGTGGAGTTTGTTGGTCACCCTGGCTGCGAAGGGAAAGCTGCTGGGAACGCCCTTTGGAAAATCGGCCAAGGGAAGCTGTTGGGCAGGAGGGTTAAACAATTACAAAAACCAGTAGCAGTTGGCTGTTGAATTGAGGATTTGATAGAATTAGAACAGACTGGGAGGCAGAAGGAACAACAGATTAAAGTTATGGATTTAACAGAGGAGCAGAAGGAAAGACGAAAATTTTTTTAAATTAATAGAAGGAGCAGGTTCTGAAATACACAGGGAGCAACAGGGGAGTGCTTGTCAAAGATGGAGTAGTTCTAGATGAAGGAAAGCTTGCGGGTCTGGAGGGAGGAAGAAACCAGATGATCTGTTGGTACCATGATCTATGTGGACGTCAGGGGTGCGAAAGCACCCTGGAAAAGATCGAGGAAGTGGGCTGGTGACCTCAGATGAAAGATGATGTGGAGCATTGTGTCAAAAATTTCTTGACCTGTGCACAATATAATCCTGACAGAAATGTAAAGGAAGGAGCCCTTAAACACTCCAGACCAGTGGAAGGGCTTTGGGCTAATTTGCATCTAGTTTATGCTGGTCCCTTACTGCCCACCCCAGGAGGGTACAAACATACTCTGGTAGTAACAGATACCTTTACGACGTTGGGGCAAGCTTTCCCAGCGAAGACAAAGACAGCAAAGACCATTGCAAAAATCTTATTGGGAAGGATATTCACTCGCTGGGGACGACCCCGGGGTATCGAATCGGATCAAAGCACACATCTCACAGCCCAGTGAGCAAAGTACTGACTTCTCCTGATAAAAGTTGGTGGTACCATAACAGTCAGCTGAAATTGGTGGGGAAGAAACAGGAATGTTATCACCATCGACACATAACAATTGGTGTACAGGATAATCCTGATTTGGGACACTTGAGGATGGAACAACTGTTCCAAGAAGATGGGGACAGGTCCTATCAAGGGAGTAATTTTCAGTTCCTTAATCCTGAGAACCAGGAGAGTTTTGTCAGAAAATCAAAGGAAAAGGAAAATATGGCAGTGCCTGTCTCTCCTGACCCAAAACAAAATTGGGTGAGGAAGAATGGGCGCCTTGTGTTCAAAGACAGTTTGGAGTCTGGATTGGATGGTCTGGAAAAACAAATAGAAAATATGGACTTAAAATAATTTAAGATTTAAACTGGAAGTAAGAGCAGAAATTACCCGTGTGGTACGGGTTTAATTCAACATGGAGAGAATAAGGCATTTTGTTGCAATGGAATTAACTATGACTAGGGTTGTGCTCCAAAGCCATTACAGCGAACAAATGTATCAACAGTGAGGTCATTGCTTGGAGAACACTTGGTGAACAAAAACAAATCTTCTCTACAGACATGGGTAATGCGGGCTAACAAAGGAGAAATGGAGGATTCAAATTTGTATTACACTGGGGTAGATGGCTTGACATGCATGGACATAACCCTAGAAAATCCAGATCAAAGGTACAATTCCTGTGCAATAAAATTCTAGAGGTGTCATTATTCAAAATCCCAAAGGGCATAATCATAAGTCAGTCTTTAGGTCCAATTATTAAGCAGCCTTCAGGTAATGATGGCTATGGTAAGATTACAGTTCTGTGGGATCACACACCAGGTGAATATTGAGTGGGGCAGTGATCTACACAAGAGGTTTCTCTCTTTCTCTGGCTGTCCATCCCATAGGATGATGATGGTTCCTTTCAGTCAGGTAGTGGGGTTTGGATACCCCACTCCTCAGAAAGGAACAGCGTGTGCATGAGTGGATGTTAGATGAGTAGGGGGTTGCACAGGTCCAGACCCACCCTCCCGACATCCCCTCCCGGATCCAGCGGCATGGTGAGGTCCAAGACAGCTGGGGGAAGTTCTGTTGCAGTGAATGGCCAGACCAGGCTTCGATGCAAGGGATGCCCTTTCTGCGCTTCACGGCACGTGTTTGCTAGTTGGCCGTTGACCCCACGAGAGGGTTCATCCGCCCTTTGACAGGTCTTGTTTTTTGTCCTGCAGGGTGTCTAGCCACTCTCCTCACCAGGCAAGCCTAGTGGGGGAGCCGGTTTAGTCGCCGACTGCCTGACCATGCGACAGGTAGTATTGGGTTACATGGTACCAGTAGCACTCAGAGGAGCACTCACAAGAGGTATATCGACTGGGGAGGTCACCCCAAGCATTTTTTGAAGCTTGCTTCCATCATTATAAACTGTCCACAGGGGAATGTAGTACATGGGGAGAGCAGAATGGGGAAGGCGCTAAAGGATATGGGAGGCCCTTTCAAGGTTTTCAGAGCTATTAGAAAATCACTACTCCACACCCACAAGTGATGGAAACTACTCCAGAGCCTAAATGTAGTGAGGCACAATGTAATACAAACGGCGTAGGATTAGTGTTAGAAGGCACAGGGGAGTCTGTCACTTTGGTACCAGGGTACCAGCATGTGCAAGTAAATTTTAATCTAACTGAAATAACGATGCTTGGCTGCAACAAAACGATTATTTACTCACCACTTTGGGAGATAACTAAGCAGGAGTGTGAGTTTTAGCCAGTCAAAAGTAGAAGGAAAAAGAGGGCTATTGGAATTAGTGGGAGCAGGTTATGCATCAGAGGTAGCAATGGTCATACCCTAGATATAGTAGAATTAGAAACCCAGATACAGTCCCTCCAGTAGGAAATATGGGATATTATTGAAAAAAATTATCAAGATCAGGTACAAACTAATCAGACTGGTCGAGATGCATCCCAGGTAACTCTGGATGTGGTTTAATTTCTGAAGCTCCTTCAAGATACAAGTCTGATTATTGACCGCATGGACCTCATGTCTAAGGAAATGCATAAAACTGATCTGTGCTACATATGCTAATACTTTATACTTTACTGTCGCCAAACAATTGATACTAACGTACAATCATTACGGCGATATTTGATTCTGCGCTTTGCGCTCCCTGGAGTACAAATCAATATTAAATATTAAAAATTTAAATTATAAATCATAAATAGAAAATAGAAAATGGAAAGTAAGGTAGTGCAAAAAAACTGAGAGGCAGGTCCGGATATTTGGAGGGTAGAGCCCAGATCCGGGTCAGGATCCGTTCAGCAGTCTTATCACAGTGGGAAAGAAGCTGTTCCCAAATCTGGCCGTATAAGTCTTCAAGCTCCTGAGCCTTCTCCCAGAGGGAAGAAGGACAAAAAGTGTGTTGGCTGGGTGGGTCATGTCCTTGATTATCCTGACAGCGTGTGGTGTAAACTGAGTCCAAGGATGGAAGATTGGTTTGTGTGATGTGCTGGGCTCTGTTCACGATCTTCTGCAGCTTCTTCTGGTCTTGGACAGGACAACTTCCATACCAGGTTGTGATGCACCCTAGAAGAATGCTTTCTACGGTGCGACTATAAAAATTAGTGAGGGTTTTAGGGGACAGGCCAAATTTCTTTAGTTTTCTCAGGAGGTAAAGATGCTGGTGGGCCTTCTTGGCAGTGAACTCTGCTTGGTTGGACCAAGTCAAGTCATTTGTGATATTGACCCCAAGGAACTTAAAGCTTTTGACCTGTTCCACTTGCACACCACCGATGTAAATTGGGTCGTGCGGTCCGCTACTCCTTCTGAGGTCAACAACCAATTCCTTCATCTTGCTGACATTGAGGGATAGGTTATTGTCTTCGCACCATGCCACCGGGTTCTTAATTTCCTCTCTGTACTCAAACTCATCATTACCCGAGATACGGCCGACAATTGTGGTGTCATCAGCAAACTTATATATTGAGTTTGATGGAAACTTGGCTACACAATCACGGGTGTACAGTGAGTACAGCAGGGGGCTGAGTACACAGCCTTGTGGGGCACCAGTGCTCAGAGTGATTGTAGAGGAGAGCTTGTCTCCATGATTGGCACTGATTTATTACAACTTGATGCACATCAAGTACCAAATTGGGTCTCAGATGTGCAGCTAAAAGAATAGGTGGGAGAAAGGGTGCCATTGTGTCATTTTAGAAGGCTTACAATAACCCTCAGAGTACTGAGTACCTCTGATGATGTAAATGAAGGTTTTACGTCAGAGCAGTATTCCACATTCCCTGACATGGAAATAATTCAACCTACCCTTTGAAAAGGGTTCACAATGTTGGTAAATCCCATGAGAATACGTGGATATCCTAAGTAACCTACCAACACATGCTATTGTTATGAATGGTACTGGGAAAAAGAGAGATTTATCAATATACCATCAAGGGGGAGACCACTTGTCTTATCCAGAAGAAATGACAAAAGCAGAAACTTACAAATTTGTTGTTTCAGTACTTAGGAAAATTGTTCATTGTCTATTTTGCCTGTGAATAATCAGTTTTTCTTACAATATGCACTGGTGGGACAGACATATTATATAGCAACAGCGGCCACCACTTATACCAAGGGATGGAAACAATGCCCTTTGGAAAGTCACAATGTCACCATAGGGAATATGACTGTAGATCTGGCCGTCGGAGGATGAACCTTGCCTCAGCCAGCAGGAGACACAGTAACGAAGGAGAACTTCAAGATCCGATGCTCTGATACAGAGGGACTATGTTGATACTGAGTTAGCTCACTTGACTGCAGACTGGACGTGTTGTGGAGGAGGCAAGGGAGATAATCCATCAATAGACTAAACAAACTAAAGTAAATATAATACACGCTGGTAAGGCAAATGAAATATTGTGTGACCAGGCTTTTGAAGTAAATTTTGGAATTGGAATTTGAATTGAAATGTTCAAATACATCCGTGGGTGAAAATAGTATTGCATGCTGCTGTAATACTAATTTTATGTGCCCTGATAATTGTATTGCTCAATGTATGTCAACAGAGAAGGTGGAGGGCTGAAATAACGGAAAAGAATAGAGGATGATACTTTTAAGAACCAGCAGAGACGATTGTCAGAATAAAGTGGGTGAATTTAGTAAGTAAATATTAGTATTATTTATAGAATGTAAGTGTTGCACACCTACTGGGGTTCTATAGCACTCCTATGGGCAGTCAACTGAATGAGAGGAAGACAATGATCCTAAGATAAATATCTTTGGATCAAGAAGAGGGAAATGTTGGCCAGAAGAAACTACAGTCGACAATTAGTGGGTTCGAATGAATCACAGACAAAGGAAACAGACAAACCAATTGTCTTTGTTTCCCCTCATCTTGTGCACTCTAAACTGACTTTTGCTCTGGGATAATCTAATCTGATAATTGAATGTGGACGCGAGGAGCTTCAGGTAACAACCTCCTAAACTTGAGACCATTTTCAAACGAGTAGCTATTTATTATGTAAAATGAAAGACCTACCAAAGAAGCAATCTGTAAGGTGTAGTGAAAGTACTCCCTTCAGACTGCTCTGTAGGAGGTTCCAATGAATTTCCATGCCCAGCGGTTATAAGCTTGGGAGTGCTATAAATGAGCATCACTAAGTTGCTGCAGTGCATTCTGCTAGGATTAAACAATGTGGGCTGCAGGGCACAAATGTTCAGCTAAATTCCTCACCCAGCAACAAAGTGAAAGATCAGATGTTTTAGCAATTCCTTTTGAAGGATTAGCCAGGACAATGGGGACATTTATTGGTCTTGCTTTAACAAAAAGCCATGAGTTTACGAAATGACACAGATGGCAAAATTAGCATCAATAAAGCCAGTACAACAGTTCCTCAGTACCTTCACCGGAAGGTCAGTGTGGAATGAGAAGGTCAAAGCACTGGAGTGGCAGGAAACCCATAGCCTTCAGAACTGATACATCAGAGTGTACTCAGCAGAAAGGATGTTTGCTGGTATCCAGATGCACACATTTCCATATTAAAAATAAAACTGGAATGTCTCATCCCAGCTCTGTTCCAACACTCCTGTTTTCTTGATAACAAATAATAAGCAAACATATGGGCTTTTCCTCAAGAATCCTAAGACCCCAGGCCAGACTGAAGCAAGGAGAAATGACCAGTGCTCCATAGCATCCTACAGTTTTGGAGAGAAAGACAGATGAGCTAAGGGCAAGATTGCTGTATCGGAGGGAAATGAGAGATTGCTGCGTTCTCTGCTTGGCTCACGTTCTGTGACGTGGCTCACCCTCCACACTCTGGACACTGCGCTCCAGACCATGGGGTCTCAATCCACTGTATGGAACATCCAGTGACGTCAGGAAAGGTCAGAGGACAAGGCTGCTTCATGATAAAGTCTTCCTGGTGCTTGGACATAGCAGTCTTGTCTCACTCTTGTTCTCCCAATCTGGAACATCTAATGATTAAAGGCCAACTGTTTTACTTACTGAGAGAGTTCTCCAAGGTAACCTTGACCGCAGTTTACATACTGCCAAAGGCAGATGTCAAGCCAGCACTCAATGTATTAAGTGCCATGATCAACAAAAAGCAACAGCCTACACTGACACCTTTCACATCCTTGCAAGGGATTTCAATTAGGCTAGCTTGAAGAAATCTCTGCCCAACTACCTGTAGCACTAGAGGACCAACCATACTTGACTACCGCTACACTACCATCAAGAGTGCCTACTGTTCCATCCCTCAATCAAATTCAGTAAATCTGACCATTTGGCTGTCCTCCTCCTACCTGCATATTGGCAGAGACTAGAGGGCAAGGTATCAGAGGTAAGGACAACAAAGAGGTGACCAAAGAGGAGCGGCTATGGAATTGCTTCATAGGTCATGTTCAGGGACTCATCAGAAGACCTAAGTGAATACATCATGGTTGTTACAGACTTTATAAAGACACTTGTGGATGGGGGTGTCTCCCCCGCCTCCCAAAATCAGAGTCTTCTCCAACCAGAAGCCTTGATGAACTGAGAGATTTGAAATCTGCTGAGGAGACAGGAATGGCAATCCAGGAAAGCATAAGGTCCTGGTATGGCCTCCAGGAAACTATCTCACATGCAAAATGGCAATTCCAAACTAAACTTAAGGTGCCACGGTGGCGTAGCAGTTGGTGTGACACTCTGGAGTTCAGAGTTCAATTCCGGCACCGTTTTGTGAGGTGTCTCTGCTTGTCCTCCCACCCCGCCCCCCCCCCCCACCACCACCATCGAGTGTATGGTTTTTCCCCGGGTGCTCCAGTTTCCTCTCTCAGTCCAAAGATGTACCAGGTAGGTTAATTGGTCATTGTAAGCTGTCCCATGATTAGGTTAGGGTGAAATTGGGGTTGTCAGGGGGTTGCTGGGCTGGGGAGGCACAGCTCAAAGGCCTTGAATCAGAGGGGAGTTTGACAACTGTGGCAGGGGCTTGAATGCCATCACCTCCTACAAAGCAAAACTAAGCAATATAAATACAGCAAGGTTTTGCTCCCAGATGAGCTCAATGCCTTTTCTGCTCACTTTGACTGACAGAGCATGGAGACACCTACACAGAACCCCACAGTCCCTGACAACCCTGTGATCTCGGTCACTGAGGTCAACGTGAGAGCATCCTTTCAGAAAGGTGAATCCATGGAAAGCAACTGGCCCCGATGGCGTACCTGGCCAAGTACTGAGGACACGTGCTAATCAACGAGCCGGGGTATTAAAAAAAATCAAAATAGACTTTATTCATAATAAAATATTTACAAGAATAAACCATGCAATGCCTTTTTATTCTTTACATTCAGAGTTAATGCTTTCAGTACTGTTCTATTACATCAAAACGAGGGATGACTGATAAGTTCGTGGCCTAAGGTAGAAGGAGTCAATTTTAGAAAACCCAGCACATTTAATTTTCAACATAGGCCCCTCCTACATTCACACACTTAGTCCAGCGGTCGTGGAGCATACGGATCTTGGACCTCCAGAAAGTGTCCACAGATGGGTGATTGATAAGTTTGTGGCCTAAGGTAGAAGGAGATGAGTTATAAAGCTCTCGTTACGTACACATGCAGGTCAACTCTTTGAGTGATTATGCAGAGTGTTTGAAGTTAATAACTTATCTCCTTCTACCCTAGGCCACAAACTTATCAATCACCCCTGCCGTGGACACTTTCTGGAGGTCCAATATCCGTATGCTCCATGGCCGCTGGACTAAGTGCGTAAATGTAGGAGGGAACTATGTTGAAAAATAAATGTGCTAGGTTTTCTAAAATTGACGCCTTCTACCTTCGGCCACGAACCTATCAATCACCCCTTGTAGCATCATATTCACGTACAGTACTGCAATAATTCCTCACCCAACCTGGCCCCTCCTTGTCCAGGAAGAGCCTACACTGTGGTGCCCCTGAAGAGGGTGCACCAAGTTTCAGTTCACATCTCAGCACGTACTCCTGCAGCCTGGTGCCAGTCAGCAGCATTCTTCTATGAACATCTCAATCTGCTAACGGACCAACAACTCTCAAGCAGGTAAACGGCATCTTTCACCGAGGTGAGGGTATGTCAGCAGCACCTGATGTTCACCTCCATGGGTGTCCCCAGGGACAGCCCGTAGATCAGAATCTTCTGTCACCTAGCTGCTCAGGATGAAACGTGAGACAGGCCCTTGCATCTTTCTCCAAACCCACGGTTGCAAAGACGTGGGCTACCATTTCTTCCCAACTACAGTCATCCTGTGGGCAACTGGCTGGACTGTTTACGGACATCTTCAAAGTCACACTTCGGCAGTCCAAGGTACCCACCTGTTTCAAGCAGGCATCAGTTATACTAGTGCTCAAGAAGAATGCGGTAATCTAAATTCCAGAAGCATTTACATCCACAATGAAGTGCTACGAGAGATTGGTCATAAAGCATAACAACTCCTGCCTGAGGAGTGACCTGGATCCTCTCCAATTTGCCTACCGTCATAATAGTTCAACAGTAGATGCCATTTCATTGTCCCTTCACTCAGCTCTGGAATTGGACAATGGCGATACAAACGTCAGAATGTTTTTCATTGACTACAGCTCAGCATTCAACACTATCATCCCCATGAAACTCATCACTAAGCTCCAGGACCAGAGCCTTGATACTTTCTCGTGCAACTGGATCCTCGATTTCCTCATTTGCAGACCCCAGTCAGTTTGGATTGGTAACAACGTCTCCTCCACAATCTCCATCAGCACAGGTGCACCACAAGGCTGTGTGCTTACCTCCCTGCTCTACTCACTTTAAATCTATGATACCTTTGTGGTTCAGCTTTAAGTTAAGGGAGTCCTGTCAACTCTTCAAACAATCTCCAGCAGCAACAACCACCACTCACCCTGCCCTCTTAACATGGAGAAACCTCCTAAGTTACAGCAGATTCTCTCTGGCAGTAAGTGCCTGGCCATACACTGAGTTTTGAGAAAGTTTTTAAAGAAAAGGCAGCAACCCAAAGTCATTTTAAAGTTGCAGCTGCAGATTTATGTGCAATAACTAAGTGTTTTAAAGCACCACTTCAACAAGGGGATTTATTGCTACTAATTCTTAAACTGCTGCTGAGGACTAAAGAATTACTGTTATGTTACATTTAATTTAACCTAATTAAATATCCTAAAGGGATATGTATTTTTTAAATGACTATTTCCTGCCTCCTTTGGAACAAAAGACTTGACGGTCTCATACCACAGTAATTGAGACAGTACCGTGACCTAAGTCTCAAGGTAGGGGTAGAAACATAGAAAACCTACAGCACAGTACAGGTCCTTCGGCCCACAAAGCTGTGCCGAACGTGTCCTTACCCTAGGACTACCAAGGCTTACCCATAGCCCTCTATTTTTCTAAGCTCCATGACCCTATCCAGGAGTCTCTTAAAAGACCCTATTGTTTCCGTCTCCGCCACCGTTGCTAGCAGCCCATTCCACGCACTCAGCACTCTCTGTGTAAAAAAAACTTACCCCTGACATCTCCTCTGTACCTACTTCCAAGCACCTTAAAACTGTGCCCTCTCGTGCTAGCCATTTCAGCCTTGGGGAAAAAAACCTTTGACTATCCACACAATCAATGCCTCTCATTATCTTGTACACCTCTATCAGGTCACCTCTCATCCTCTGTCGCTCCAAGGAGAAAAGGCCGAGTTCACTCAACCAATCCAGGTAACATCCTTGTAAATCTCCTCTGCACCCTTTCTGTGGTTTCCATGTCCTTCCTGTAGTAAGGTGACCAGAATTGAACACAGTACTCCAAGTGGGCCATTCTCATTTTACAGCCAAGTGAGCACCTTGTCAGGGATTGTCACATGGTGGAAATAGTGACTTTAGAAAGGCGTTGAAGAGGCAGGTCACACTACAGAATTCTCTGGTCCTGACGTGTGTATGTTCTCAAAGTTTATTGCTTATTTATTTAGAAACATAGAAAACCAGCAGCACAATACAGGCTCTTCGGCCCACAATGCTGTGCCGAACATGTACTTACTTTAGAAATTACCTAGGGTTACCCAAGGCCTCTATTTTTCTAAGCTCCATTTACCTATCTAAGAGTCTCTTAAAAGACCCTATTGTATCCATCTCCACCACCATTGTCGGCAGCCCATTCCATGCACTCACTATTCCCTGCGTAAAAAACTTACCCCTGACATCTCCTCTGTACCTACTTCCAAGCACCTTAAAACTGTGCCCTCTCATGTTAGTCATTTCAGCCTTGGGAAAAAGGCTCTGACTATCCACACGATCATTGCCTCTCATCACCTTGTACACCTCTATCAGGTCACCTCTCATCCTCTGTCGCTCCAAGGAGAAAAGGTCAAATTCACTCAGCCTATTCTCATAAGGCATGCTTCCCAATCCAGGAAAAATCCTTGTAAATCTCCTCTGCACCCTTTCCCATGCCTCCTTACTTTCTCAATAATCCTTGCATGGGGTACCTTATCAAATGCCTTGCTGAAATCCATATACACTACATTTGCTGCTCTACCTTCATCAATGTGTTTAGTCACATCCTCAAAAAATTCAATCAGGCTCGTAAGGCATGACCTGCCTTTCACAAAGCCATGCTGACTATTCCTAATCATATTATGCCTCTCCAAATGTTCATAAATCCTGCCTCTCAGGATCTTCTCCATCAGCCTACCAACCACCGAAGTGAGACTCACTGGTCTATAATTTCCTGGGCTATCTCTACACCCTTTCTTGATTAAGGGAACAACATCTGCAACCCTCCAAACCTTCAGAACTTCTCCTGTCCCCATTGATATCATTGCCAGAGGCTCAGTAATCTCCTCCCTCACCTCTCACAGTAGCCTGGGGTATATCTCGTCTGGTCCCAGTGACTTATCCAACTTGATGCTTTCCAAAAGCTCCAGAACATCCTCTTTCTTATATGTGTATATGCTCAAGCTTTTCAGTCTGCTGTACGTCATCCCTACAATCACCAAGATCCTTTTCCGTAGTGAATACTGAAGCAAAGTATTCATTAAGTACCTCTGCTATCTCCTCCAGTTCCATACACACTTTTCCACTATCACGCTTGATTGGTCCTATTCTCTCACATCTTATAGAACATAGAATAGTACAGCACAGTACAGGCCCTTCGGCCCACAATGTTGTGCCGACCCTCAAACCCTGCCTCCCATATAAGCCCCCACCTTAGATTCCTCCATATACCTGTCTAGTAGTCTCTTAAACTTCACTAGTGTATCTGCCTCCACCACTGACTCAGGCAGTGCATTCCACGCACCAACCACTCTCTGAGTAAAATACCTTCCTCTAGTATCCCCCTTGAACTTCCCACCCCTTACCTTAAAGCCATGTCCTCTTGTATTGAGCAGTGGTGCCCTGGGGAAGAGGCGCTGGCTATCCACTCTATCTATTCCTCTTATTATCTTGTACACCTCTATCATGTCTCCTCTCATCCTCCTTCTCTCCAAAGAGTAAATCTTGCTCTTCACATATTTGTAGAGTGCCTTGGGGTTTTCCTTAATCGTGTCTGCCAAGGCCTTCTCATGGCCCCTTCTGGCTCTCCTAATTTCATTCTTAAGTTCCTTCCTGCCAGCCTTATAATTTTATAGATCTCTGCCATTACCTAGGTTTTTGAACCATTGGTAAACTCTTCTTTTCTTGTTGACTAGATTTTCTATAGCCTTTGTTCCTGGACCCTACCATCCTTTCTGTCTCAATGGAACATAGCTATGCAGAATGTACTGCAAATATCCCCTGAACATTTGCCATATTTCCCTGAGAACATCTGCTCCCAATTTATGCTTCCAAGTTCCTGCCTGATAGCTTCATATTTCCCCTTACCCCAATTAAAAGTTTTCCTGACTTTTCCTGACTGTTCCTATCCCTCTCCAATGCTATGGTAAAGGAGATAGAATTGTGATCACTATCTCCAAAATGCTCTCCCACTGAGAGATCTGACATCTGACCAGGTTCATTTCCCAATACCAGATCAAGTACAGTCTCTCCTCTTGTAGGCTTATTTACATATTGTGTCAGAAAACCTTCCTGAACACACCTAACAAACTCTACCCCATCTAAACCTCTTGTTCTAGGGAGATGTCAATCAATATTGGGGAAATTAAAATCTCCCATCACGACAACCCTGTTATTATTGCACCGTTCCAGAATCTGTCTCCCTATCTGCTCCTCGATGTCCCTGTTACTATCGGGTGGTCTATAAAAAACATCCAGTAGAGTTATTGATCCCTTCCTGTTTCTAACTTTATTATTATTATTTGTATTTGCACAGTTCATTGTCTCTACTTGTTGTTAGTTCATCTTCGTTGTGTGCGGTATTTCATTGATTCTGTTGGGTTTCTTTGTATTTACTGTGAGTGTATGTACTTTGATAATAAATTTACTTTGAACTCTAAAAAAGATGTGGACCAGAATAAGTTTAAGTCTTATCAAGAGGTTCCAATCATTCCGATGCAAGGTAATAGATGTACATTTTGTGAAAAGCAGATGCTAGTAGTGGCAAGTACGATTTGGGTAATTCAGCATTTTAAAGTCACATAACTAAAAAATATTTTTTCATGTTGGACATAGGAAGAGAATGAATGGGAACTGGAAAAAAATCAGTGGAGAAAGAAAGAAACCTTGCAATTACATAGCATCTTTCACAAGTCCAGGACGTCTCTGATCTATTAACAACAGAGGCAAATACCAGGGGTGATCGATAAGTTCTTGGCCTAAGGTAGAAGGAGTCAATTTTAGAAAACCTAGCACATTTATTTTTCCTACATTTAGACACTTAGTCCAATGGTCGTGGAACATATGGATTCCTTCTTTGTAGAAGTCCGTGTCTTGGACCTCCAGAAAGTGGTTCATGGCAGGGGTGATTGATAAGTTTGTGGCCTAAAGTGGAAGGAGATTAGGAGAAAAAGCAATCTTTCTGCATTTTCACTCAGAGTTGAACTGCACGTGCGTGTAATGAGAGCTGTATAACTCATCTCCTTCTACCGTAGGCCACAAACTTACCAATCACCCCTCGTACTTGCTACAAATGAAAGGATAGCCAATCCAAGATTCTAAAACAGCCAGGAAAATAACCAATCAGATAATGTGGATGAAGGGAGTAATTTTGTGTTTTCAAGAGAGAAATTGCTGCTTGATGAGTATTTAGTATATGAAGCAGCATAGGGTACAGAACTCCCTCTCTACTGCTCTGACATGTTAGATAGATTCTGTGATCAAATCCCACAAGTGGGACTTGAATCCATGACAATCTGCCTTGCTGTGGCAAGTAAGCCAAGCTGACAGGATAGTTGACAAGAGTAGTGAGAAACTGGAAGACTGGAAAATGTTAAAAAGCAACAAAGAACCACAGGCAAGCAATAAGGAAAAGGAAGATTCTCAACTACTCTAATTGTGGTGTTTTTCTGAGTTCTACATCAGTGAGTTGTGCCTTGCCATTCGTCTCGCCAGTAACACCTTGACTGATGGCTAAGATCTGATGGTAATAACTCCAGGTGAAGGCAATGTTGTCCACACCCTTCTCTCAGTGAAGTTAAAAGTATTTGGAAATGGCATGGGCCCAAATGGGCAGATATCCCGGCAAAGAAATGCCCCATTCTGCAAAAAAATGCAATAATTGCTCTTGTTCTAGTGTTCAGCCTGCACTGGAGAAAACGTCCACTTTCACACAAACCAGAAGGGTAGGATCAGAGGCAGAACTGTGGGTGCTCCAAAGATTCCCAGTTGGGGTGGCAACCAAGAGGATGAAGAGCATGAGAAAATCTTACCATTAAAGGAGACAGTTAACCTGGATGAAGAGATCAACGCAATCAATGTCTTAGAAACTACTGTACCATAATTTAATTTACCAGGACGGAGTGGATCCTGAAAACCTATCACAGGCAGCACCTCTGGGCAAAAATAGAATACATCTAAAGGGACCAGCCAGGAAAGATACGGATGCCGTAACTAAGCACAAGCTAGTTGTCCCATTTACAACTGAACAATGTAAAGCTGATGGCTGCCACAATATCTATGTTAACTTGGGAGCGTTCCACTCACACGAGGAGAAAACATCAAATCCGATCCATTACTAAGTGCAAAAGGATCGGTGAGCTCCACTCCATTGTTTGGCACTATGGCATTTGCAAAGGACCCTCGAGGCATGAGACAGTGGAAGACTTTGTGGCGTCTGTAATGAACCCTTTAGAACAAAAAATGGACTGAGTCAAAATAGGAGGCATCAATATGCTCAACTCAGGAGTACGAAGAGATCAAAAGAAATCCTGGACAAGAAAAAGCCAGAGAGGAACGGACTTTGGAGAGAAGAAGAAATCGAACTCTTGCTGGACATGAGGAAAAGCATAATGGGTACGACTTATCAATATCAAGATTAGCAAGGTATTAATAATTGAGACCAACAAGCAAAACTCTGCGGTACTAAAAAACCAGGTGGTGGCCAGAAATCAGATGGGACAGGCCAGATCTGACCTGGTAACAACTGACTCTGTCAGCTGAAATTGAAGTGGTTGACTCACCCATGAGAATTAAATCGAAGGCGAGAAATCCAGCTGATGGAAATCTGATGTCGCAAGAATTGTGTGCCTCTGTTCCTGAGGAGATGTTAGGTTGTGTAACGGAAGATAATTTGAAAGAAGCGAGTGGGCCACAGTCCTGAGGAGTCGATGGATTGCGTAGTGCAAGAGAGAGATTTCAGAAGAAGCAAGCAGGGGCAGTCAGAACATTCTGTGTGTCACAGTTCCTGAGGAGAAATTGGATTGTGCATAATTAGGCACCAGGCAAAGGCCAATAAAAATGTTAGGTTTAAATGGAGGGGCTATTGTGTGAGTGGGCCACTGTTAGTGTGGAGAATTTAGGCTTTGGCTCACAGAGAGGGGATTCGGCGAGGAGAGGTGGAGGCTGTAGATAAGAGGTATTAAAAAATTTTTTTTTTCTCTTTCTTATTGCACAGTTAGAGCAGTGGGGATTCCAGGCAGGTTATTGGGGGATGTGAGAAGCCGGGAAGGCCTCCAGTGCCCCTGGTCACTGCATCTGCAAGAAATGCATCCAGCTGTATCTTCTTACAGACTGTGTTAAGAAATTGGAGCTGAAACGTCCACTTCCACACACACCAGAAGAATAGGATCAGAGGCAGATACTTACTGTGGGTGCTCCAAAGATTCTCATAGTGAACTAGGGAGTCTGAGGGATTGATCAACAGGTCATACAGGGAGGTAGTTATACCTAAGGTGCAGGACCCAGGTGACTGGGGGAGGGGGAAGGGGATAGGCAGTCAGTGCAGGGTACCCTTGTGGCCATTCCCCTCAATAACTGGCTCTGTGACTCAGAAGGGAAGGGGGAAGAAGAGGCAAGCTGTAGTGAAAGGGGATTCATTAGTTAGGGAACAGATAGGAGGTTCTGTGAGCGAGAATGAGATTTCCGGATGGTATACTGCCTCCCGGTGACATCTCAGATTGAGTCCACAGCATTCTTTAGTGGGAGGGTGAGCAGCCAGAGGTTGTGGTCCACATAGGTACCAATGACATAGGTAGGACAAGGGATGAGGCTCTACAAAGTGAGTTCAGGGAATTAGGTGATAAGTCAAAGGGCAGGACCTCTGGGAATGTGATTGCTACCCATGGCATGTGCGAGTGAGGCCAGAAACCAGAAGACCATACAGATTATCACATGGCTGAGAGATGGTGCAGGGGGAAGGGCTTCAGAGTTTTGGATTATTCGGCTCTCTTCCAGGGAAAGCGGGACCTGGCAGATGGGATGGCTTGCACCCAAACTGGAGGGGGGTTTAACTTGCATGAAGGTTTGCTGATGCTGTGGGGGGTGGGGTGGGGGAAGGCTGGGTTTAAACTAGAGTTGCAGGGGGATGGGAACCAGGGCAGATAGTGGACTGGTTATGGGGAAAGCTGTTAAGCTTACGTACAAAGTCAGCAATCAAAAGGTTGAGCACGGTGGGAGAGATCTGAGTTGGGAAAGATCTCCTGCACCGAGAACAGCCTTGCTACACGGTCTGAGGAGTTAAGCAGCTTCTTGGCTGTTTGACAGGGACAGCAATGAACCAGTGATGAAGGCCTCGGACCCTGAGGAGGACACAGTGCTGACACTGAGCACACGTGAGGTGAGACGTACTCTCCGTAGCGTCAACACACGCAAAGCAGCTGGACCAGACCGCATACTCAGGAGGGTCCTCAGGGACTTCACTGACAAGCTGGCAGAGGTTCTTACTGAAAGCTATGACCTCTCTCTGTCCCTTGCTGTGGTTCCTGCATGCTTCAAAACATCAACCATCATACCAGTACCAAAGCAGTCAGCGGTAACATGCCTCGAGTACAGACCAGTTGCACTCACCTCCATAACCACCAAGTACCCGCAGAGACTGCTTGTGTCTCACATTAAGAATGCCACTCCCGCTACTCTGAACCAGCACCACTTTGCCTATAAGGCAAACAGATCAACTGAGGATGCCATCTCCATCACTCTCCGTGCTGGAACACTTGAAGCATAAGGCCACCTATGCCAGAGTGCTTTTTATTGACTACAGTTCTAACCTCAACACCATACTCCCCAACAAGCTGAGCATTAACATACAAAGTCTGAGACTCAATATGTCAATTTGCAACCAGATTCTGGACTCTCTTACCAATTGCACCCAGACACATCAACCTCTCTGACCCTGAAGAGCGGTGCACTGCAGGGATGTGTACTGAACACTCCTTACACTCTTTTCACCCGTGATCGTGCTGCTGTCTCTGCCACCAACTCCATCATCAAATTTGCAGACGACACCAGTGACTGGATTTATTACAAATAACAACAAAACAGCATGCAGAGGGAAGGTGCAGAAACTGTCTGAGTGATACAATAAACATAACCTTTCACTCAACATAAAAAAAACAGAGTAATGATTATCAGCTTCAGAAAATCAAGAAGGTATGAACAAGCTCCACTACTCATAAACGGTGAAGCAGTGGAAAGGGTCTCCAGCTTTATGAACATCACTGAGGAGCTCTCTTGGATGCCCTTGACAGTAGGGAAGGCTCAGCAGCACCTAGACTATCTTTGGAGTTTAAAGAGAGCAAATCTGCCCCAAAAGCTGCTGGTAAACTTTTACCCATGTGCCATTCAGGGCATACTGACCTGAGGGCATGACGGTATGGTACAGCAGCTCCAGTAAGATCGACCGGAAAGTATTTCAACGAGTGACCGGGACTGTATAGATCATCATTGGGACACAACTGCCAGATACGGCAACCACCTAAACTCAAGCTGTCTACGGCAGGCTTGCAACATTGTGATGGACTCATCCCACCCCAGTAATCACCTGTTCAATCTCATACCATCAGCAGATTCAGAAACATCGCTGCATGGATGTCCAAACTGAAGGACAGCTTCCCCCCCCCACCCCTCCCAAGGCTGTCGTCCAGTGAACAATGCCACCTACACCCACCCGTAGCCCACAGGGACTATGGACGATCTCCAAGTGCAATACATGTGCATATGCAATATTTGGGGCAATACTAAATGGGGCAGCTACCCTCCTTTGATTTCAGTGCTCTGTTTTTTCAACTTTAATTCACAATGCTATTTTATATTTAATCACTGAATTTTTTTTAACATAGGCATGTACAATACTTGAATGGGGCAGCCACTGTGTCTTTTCATTTTAGTGTTGTTTGTTTTAATTCATTTGTAACTTAGGTGTCTTTCTAAATGATGCAGATGTTATTTTAGATCTAGTCATTGCGTTTCTAATAATTGAATTGCCAGTATGTTGTTTTGCACTGAATGAAATAGCACTGCAATCTCCATGTCCTGAACAATGACAATAAAGCTCTAACTAACTATTTCACTGTTGTATTGTAGAAAAGGCAGACAAGCTTAGGACACAGATCAGCACATATAATTAATGAAACTAGGTTACAGGAGGGGCAGGACTGGCAGCTCAAAGTTCCAGGACACCGTTATTTTAGGCGTGATGGAGTGGGAGCGATTAAAGGTTTCAAAGGTACATTTAATGTCAGAAAAATGTATTCAATATTCACCCTGAAATGCTTTTACTTCGCAACCATCCACGAAAACAAAGAAGTGCCCCAAAAAATGAATGACAGTTAAATGTTAGAGCCCCAAAGTCCCCCCCAACAGTTCCCATCCCTCCTGCGCATAAAAGACAGCAAGCCCCCCCTCCCCCCACCGGCAAAAAAAAGCAATAGCTCCCACCACCGAGTACTCAAACATGCAGCAAAAGCAACAGCAAAGACACAGACTTGCAGTACTCCAAAGACTACGTTTTCACCCGGTGTTCGACATACCAAGGGAGAAAGAGATGTCTCAGTTTCACAGCGAGAGGGGAGACATAACAAACAACTCGCTGGTTCACGATGTTAAAGGTCTGTTGTGTTGCTTTTTCCAAGCTCTGTGCCGGAAGATCTCAGGTCTCTGGGCACACAGCCAAAGATCTTCCGACTCCCACGATACACCAGTCTGTAGGGACACTGACCTTTTGATCTGCCCGTCTCCAGAGCCTCGAGATCCTAGGCCTCCAAAGACAAGCTGAGCTCCTGGGCTGCGCCCTTGGCATGTCGGATAACGGCCAGTTGTGACAACCCCGACAGCGGGTCCCATTCCCGCAAAGAATCGAAGTCAGTGTGTAACTCCAGGCCAGGGTCTTCAAAAGAACCCCAAAAGGAGAAAATAGAGATATTAAAGATGGAAGTAGAGCTGTTCCTGAAGATGCAAGCAAAGGAGACACCGTTTAGTGCCATCTTGACTAAGCTCCACCCTCTGTAAAGGGGAAGGGGGTGACGTTACTCATCAGAGAAAATGTCATGCAGTGCTCAGAGAGAAAAGACCAGAGAACTTGTCTACTGAGTCAATAGGGATGGAACTGAGGAATAAGAAAGGGATGACCACATTAGTAAGATTACATTATACACTACCCAATAGGCCATGGGATTTAGACGAGTAAACTTGTAGAAAAATTGCAGGAAGCATAAGGTTGTGATAGAAACAAACAAGAGAAAATCTGCAGGTGCTGGAAATCCAAGCAACACACACACAATGCTGGAAAAACTCAGCAGGCCAGCTAACATCTATGGAAAAGGGTCTCGGCTGGAAACATCGGCTGTGCTCTGTCTGGCCTGCTGAGTTCCTCCAACATTGAGGTTGTGATAGTAGGTGATTTTAACTTTCCACATATTGACTGGGACCCCCATACTGTAAAAAAGCTGGATGAAAGAGAGCTTGTCAATGTGTTTTGTTAAGTTTTCTTAATCGAGGTCCCAACTAGAGAGAGTGCAATACTAGATTTCTTATTAGGAAATGAGTCAGGGTGGATGACATAAGTTTGTGTAGAGGAATACTTTGCATCTAGTGATCATAATGCCATTGGTTTCAAGATAATTATGGAGCAGGGAAGTTCTGGTCCTTGGGTTGAGATTCTAAATTGGAGAAAGGCCAATTTTGATGGTATCAGAAAGGATCTGGCAGGTGTGGATTGAGACAAGCAGTTTTCTGGCAAAGGTGTACTTGCTAAGTGGGAGAACTTCAAAAGTGAAATTTTGAGAGTACATAGTTTGTATGTTCCTGTCAAAATAAATAGAAGGGATAACAGGTTTAGGAAAACTTGGTTTTTGAGAGAAATTGAGGCGCTGGTTAAGAAAAAGGAGGTGCATCAGCAGGTATAAAGTTCAAAGTAAAATTTATTATCAGAGTACATACATGTCACCACATCCAACCCTGAGGTTCTTTTTTGCGGGCATACTTAACAAATCTATAGAACAGTAACTGTAAATACCAGGAACTGTAATTTGTAAACAAACTGTGCAAAGGCAGATATCAATAAGTTGCAATTAATAATGAGCATGAAATAACAAGATAAAAGAGTCCGTAAATGAGGATAGCTATCCCCTTTTGTTCAGGAGCCTGATAGCTGAGGAGTAACTGTTCTTGAATTTGGTGGCGTGAGTCCCGAGGCTCCCGTACCTTCTACCAGATGGCAGCAGAGAGAAAAAGAGCATGGGCTGGGTGGTGAGGATGATAGATGCCGTTTTTCTACAGCAAACATTTCATCTAGATGTGCTCTTGGTTGGAAGGGTTTTACCTGTGATGTACTGGGTGGAATTCACTACCTTTTGTAGGATTTTCCGCTCAAAGGTATTGGTGTTCCCATACCAGGCCATAATGCAGCCAGTCAGAACACTTTCCACTACACATCTATAGAAGTTTGTCAAGTTTTTTGATTTCATGCCGAATCTCCACAGGCTCCTGAGGAAGTAGAGGTGCTGTTGCGCTTTCTTCGCAATGGTACTTAAATGATGGGTCCAGGACAGTTCCTCAGAGATAGTGACACTCAGGAATTTAAAGTTAGTGACCCTCTCCATGTCTGATCCTCCGATGATTACTGGCTCATGGACCCCTGGTTTTCCTCTCCTCAAGTTCCTTGGTCTTATTGACATTGAGTGAGAGGTTGTTGTTACTACACTTCCTTCTCCCTTATTAGGGAGGGAGACAACCTGTGACATGTTGAATGCCGGGTGAAACACGAAGCCTTTGGGGTAACTGCAAGTCTGTGTCTTTGCTAATGCTTTGCTCATGCTTGAGTGCTCGGTGATGGTGCCAATGCTTGTTTTTTTTGCCAGCGGGGGGAAGGGGATTGTTGTTTGCTTCCACGTACATGTGGGAGGGAGGGGAGCTGGGTGGAACTTTGGGGTTCTCATACAGCAATATTTTTGTTAAAAAGCTGTTTGTAAAGAGAGATTGTTTCGGGGTTGCGGGGGTTTAGTTCCGTTCTTTCTGCCCAGTGCGCATGTGTGTAGTTCCCCCGCCATGCACCGCGTTTTCAGTGTAGCCGGTGCTGCATCAAAGTGACCAATCAGATTAGATAAGAGTACAGACTGTTGCAAACATCAATATACAGCAGTGGTCCCCAACCTCTGGGTTGCGAAGCATGCAGTGGTGCAGCGGTAGTCGGGATGCACCCAGCACATCTTTAAGAGAAAAAGCCGAAATAAACAAGCTAATTAATTAGGTGCCGCCCGGCACATAAATGTCGGCTCAGATCAGAGGCGACGCAATTGGCAATCGCTCGTGATATCCTGGTAGCATAGCAGAGGCTCCACGAAAGAAGGCGAAAACATACCAATTCCATCTAGAACGGGAAGAGGAATTTCTATTTACCTTGGTGAAAGACAAGTGTGTATGTATGTTGTGCCACCAAACACAAGCACTGACTAAAAGAGGGAATCTGGAGCGGCATCGCAACACCAACCTCCAGGAATTTAAAGACACCTACCCCCCAAAGAGCGCAAGTCGTGCCTGGAAAGTTGAGCTGAAATCAGGGTTGAAGGCCCAGCAATCGTTTTCCACAAAACATGCTGCTCAAAATAAGGCTGCTATTGAAGCATCATTTCGTGTAAGTCACCTTTTGGCTGAACACAAGAAGCCTTTTACAGATGGCGATTTATTCAAGGAAGCAATGGTCATTACCGCAGAGACTTTTTAATGACTTTAAAAACAAAAACTGCATCACAACCGCAATATGTAATATACTGCTTGGCCCTGCAACAGTGACAAGGAGGGTAGAGTCACCGTCAGAGGACGTGAATATTTTTCACTACAGTTTGATGAATCCCTGGATGTAATGCAAACAGCTCAGCTTGTTATATTTGTCAGAATGGCTTTCCAGGATTTTACAACAAAGGAGGACTTCCTCACTCTTTTGCAATTAAAGAACGAGAGGTGAGGATATTTACGAGTTTAAAAAATATGTCCGTGAAAATGACATCCCCATTCATAAACTGGTGGCAATTACTGGTGATGGGGCCGAGCAATGCGGTGTGTGCGCGTTGGTTTTATACCACTAAAAGTCAATGCTTACTTCGGGTCAACTTATCTATGTGAAATTGCATTTTCACAGATGAAAATTATTAAATCTAAGTACAGGAGCTGACTTACTGACAGACACCTCACTAGGGTTGCCAACTTTCTCACTCCCAAATAACGGACAAAAGTAGCAGTCAAATCCCGGGACATTTGTGCTTACCCTGAGAAAGACTACCATGACCATGAAATCTTGCGTAGGCACCTGTGTGCGCATGCACATATGTGCCGATATTTTTTACCCCACGAATCGGTTTTGGCTTAATTTTCATTATTTCTACTTTATACAGGCTGTGTATTTATCATATCATTCCTGCTTTTACTATATGTTAGTGTTATTTTAGGTTTTATGTGTTATTTGGTATGATTTGGTAGGTTATTTTTTTGGGTCTGGGAATGCTCAAAATTTTTTTCCATATAAATTAATGGTAATTGCTTCTTCAGCGTAAAGCATTTCGGCACAAAAGGTTTCATAGGAACGTTCTACCTTAGCGGGGGGAATACGGGACAGTTGGCAACCCTACACCTCACAGACTGTCTCAGACTGGCTGTCTGTAGTTATGAGCCAAATTTCAGGGAACTAGCAGAAGGCGTTCAGCCCCAGTCATCACACTGAGTGCAACTGTCAATTTTTATTCATTTATTTTTCATTTTGAAATAAAATTAAACAATGAAACTTAGAATTAAGGGTGTGAAGTATTGTAATATTCTTAAAGAAAGACAGCTATGGCCTGTTTGATATGCTAGTTACAGTGTTTTCTTGTTTGAATTAATTTGAATGTTTGACAAAAGTGTTTTGTGTAATTCAAATACAATTCGCCCAAATAAAAGGCCTCAAATTGGAAGTACAATCTGAGCTGTTTTTTCTCTTAACGATTTAGTGGGTAGATCTTGCCTTTCATTAGGCCAGGATAGGGGATCTTGGGCTTAAAAAGGTTGGTGACCACTACTATAGATGCTGCCTGGCCTGCTGTGTTCACTAGCATTTTTTATGTGTGTTGCTTGAAATTCCAGCGTCTGCAGATTTCCTCATGTTTACATTATAAAGATGACTTTGTGCACTTCTCAGTTTTATGTGTTGTGTCTGCATGTATAATAGGTCCCTACCCTGACGCCAGGATAACTGTAGGAGACCTGATAGAGCGAGCTGACTGAGTCGGCGGATGCTCAGAGATGTGGGCTGTGACTCATAAAACCAATGGTGTAGGTTTTGAGAACATGAGCTTTGCTGATAAGGATTGACTGTAAATTGAACGGTACATTAGGAGTCCATAAATATTTGCAGAAGATCAATAGTAAATCAGACAGTTAAGCTGTAGATAACACCAAACTGAGCGGAAAAGCAAATTGTGTAGAGGATGCGGAGGGAGCAAAGGATGCTGGGCATCACGAGGATGAAGCGCCGCAGGAGGGTGTGGGACAGGTGGCAGAGAAGGAGTGCCAGGGCAGGGGGTGGGGGTGGTGCAGGTGCAGACACACTCAGCCCTGAGACATCAGGCAAGGTAATTCGATTCCAAACAATTGGTTTATTGACCTTTACAGAATGTCTCTCTGGTGCTTCCCGCTCCGTCCCCTCTTTCCTCTTCCTTCCCTTTTTCCCAACCATGATTTCCCTCTCCCTGCTCCCATCCCACTCTCAGTCCACAGTACAGACCCAAATCAGAATCAGGCTTATCATCACTCACAGATCACGAAATTTGTTTCTTTTTGCGGCAGCAGTTCAGTGCAACAGATAAAATTACTACAGTACTGTGCAAAAATTTTAGGCACTCTAACTACATAAGAGTGGTGATTGATAAGTTCGTGGCCTAGGGTAGGAGTCGTCAATTTTAGAAAACCTAGAACATTTATTTCCCCTACATTTACACACTTAGTCCAGCAGTTGTGGAGCATACAGATCCCTTCCTTGTAATAGTCAGTGTCCAGAACTGGTCCACAGCGGGGGTGATTGATAAGTTCGTGGCCTAAAGTAGAAGGAGATGAGAAAATTCAATCTTTCTGCATTTTCACTCAAAGAGTTGAACTGCACGTGCATGTAACGAGAGCTGTATAACTCATCTCTTTCTACTGTAGGCCACGAACTTATCAATCACCCCTGCTGTGGACCACCTGGAGCTCTAAGACGCTCTTGTTACGTGCACGTGCAGTTCAACTCTTTGAGTGATAATGCAGAAATTTTTAAGTTAATAACTCATTTCCTTCTACCCTAGGCCATGAACTTATCAATCACCCCAATGAGTTATTAACTTCAAACGTTCTGCATAATCACTCAAGGTGTTGAGCTGAGGGTAGCAGACACCAACAGAATCAACAAACTCATTCGTGAGGCCAGTAATGTTGTGGGGATGGAACTGGACTCTCTCACGGTGGTGCCTGAAAAGAGGATGCTGTCTAAGTTGCATGCCATCTTGGTCAATGTCTCCCATCCACTACATAATGTACTGGGTGGGCACAGGAGTACATTCAGCCAGAGACTCATTCCACCGAATTGCAACACGGAGCATCATAGGAAGTCATTCCTGCTTGTGACCATCAAACTTTACAACTCCTCCCTTGGAGGGTCAGACACCCTGAGTCAATAGGCTGGACCTGGACTTATTTCATAATTTACTGGCATAATTTACATATTACTATCTATGGTTCTATTACTATTTATTATTTATGGTGCAACTGTAACGAAAACCAATTTCCCCTGGGATCAATAAAGTATGACTATGACAAAGAGTTGAACTGCACGTGCATGTAATGAGAGCCATATAACTCATCTCCTTCTACCTTAGGCCACAAACTTATCAATGACCCCTGCTGTGGACCACTTTCTGGAGGTCCAAGATCCGTATGCTCCACGACTGCTGGACTAAGTGTGCAAATGTAGGAGGGGACTATGTTGAAAAATAAATGCGCTAGGTTTTCTAAAATTGATTCCTTCTATCTTAGGTCATGAACTTATCAATCACCCCTTGCATATGTGACTGTTCTATATAGATAGGTTAAATGAGTGGCAAGGGTCTGATAGACGGAATACAAATTTGGTAAACACAAGGTCGTCTATTTTGGAAGGAAAACATAAGACAAGATTATTAGTGATGCTTTAAGAAAAGGTGGCTTCCATCATTAAGGACCCCGATTACACAGGACATGCCCTGCTCTCATTGCTACCATCAAGGAGGTGGTACAGGAGCCTGAAGGCACACACCCAATGATTCAGGAGCAGTTTCTTCCCCTCTGCCATCTGATTTCTGAATGGACACTGAACCCATGAACACAACCTTGCTACATTTTTGCACTACTTAATTAATTGTTTAATATATAAATATATAGTTACAGTAATACACAATTTTTTCCTCCATTATTTTGTACTGCATTGTACTGCTGCTGCAAAGACAACAATTTCATGACATATGCCAGAGATATTAAACCTAATTCTGATTCTGATTTAAATGGTGAAAGATTGCAGAATGCTGTTGAACAGAGGGACTTGAATTGCATGAATTGCAAAAGGTTGGTTTGCAGGTGCAACACATTATCAAGAAGGCAAATGGATTGTTGCCCTTCATTGCTAGAGGGATTGAATTTAAGAGCAGCAAACTTATACTGCAACTGTACTGGGTACTGGTGAGGCCACACCTGGGTACTGTATACAGTTCTGGTCTCCTCACTTGAGGAAAGATATATTGGCTTAGGTGGCGGTGCTGAGGAGGTTCACCAGGTTGGTTCTGGAGATGGAGAGATTGAGTTGCTTGTGACTATATTTGTTAGAATTTAGAAGAATGAGAGGCGATCTATAGAAACATATAAAATTATGAAAAGGATAGATAAGATAGAGGCAGGCAAGTTGTTTCCACTTGTAGCTGTGACTAGAATCAGGGGCCATAACCTCAAGATTCAGGAGATTAGATTTAGGATGGAGATGAGGAGAAACTGCTATTCCCAGAGAGTAGTGAATCTGTGGAATTCTCTGCCCAGGGAAGCAGTAGAGGCGACCTCTTTTTAGGGGAAATGGGGAAAAGGCTGGTAGATGGAACTGAATCCATGACCAGATCAGCCATGATTGTACCAAATGGCAGGACAGGCTCAATGGGCTACATGGCATACTCCTCCTATTTATTATGGCCTTATTAATACAGTAATGATTACTGACATCACTGTTAAGGTACAATGATTACTGTAATTTCACAAACAACCTTAGTTACCAGTTTATAATTACATTTATCTGAATCAATTACAAGAATTTGTACAGGTTTATACATTTCCATTCACCTACAAGTCACTGTGAGTTGTTTGGTTCAAAATATGCTGAACACCCATTGTAAACATTCATGTGCTCATTTTTCAGTGATGGCAAGAAATTCAACATTGAGAATGTGACCAGGGACTTGATCCTATCCATAGGTGCTGCAGGTCCGTTAGAAGTGGCGATTCCACCAAAGTCAGAGACTCCATCTTATCTGGTGTCCTAGCTGAGACCATTAGCACAGCACAGAACAGCGAGCAAAGTAACAGTTGAGGGAATAATTACCAGAAAATGGATTGTAAACAATGGGAGATTTACATGGGCCAGAAGGGTAATTCCATATTTATGAAAAGATGCACACATACAGCACATAATAGCTGAATGCAAAAACTACACCTATGCAAGTTTAAGAGGTGTCGTCACTTCTATGACTCAGAATCTATTAAAGGGGAAATTGTATTGCACACTTCTTTGCTTAGTTTTAAATTCGGAGAGCAGGCCGGGAGATTTTACCAGTCCTGCAGGCCATCAGAACTGACCCACTTCAGGTCAGCATTTTCAGTTGTTTTCTCACATTTCTTTTACAAAGCCATCTTTTGGTTTGGAGTCTCCTGATCATCTTTATGCAAAACTGCACAGTTCAACACCAGGTGCACTCTCACTTCCAGCACACAATGATATTCGAGTCATTCTCCAGCCTCTCGTCCAATTCCTTGTAACTAATTCCTGAGGGAAATAAAATTAAACCCAGTGATTACAGCTGCAACAAAAAAATTCTAAACTCTTCCAATAGCCGTTCATGAGTGTGGTACAAGAAGAGCGTGTCAGCTGCAGCTAAAATGTTAGTGTTGGTGCTTTGAAGTCAGATAAAGTCCAAGTTCATGATCCACTTAGGTACATAATGATCTGTCTTTCTACAGCTGAGAAGAGACACACAAGAGATACTAGAGTCTGGAACAACATAAAAAAAGAGCTGGAAGAACTCAGTGGGTCAGGCAGCACCTATGTAAAGGAATAGACAGTGGATGTTTCAGATTGAAACCCTTCTTCTAGATTCTATTACAAGGGGAAAACTCACTCCAGAATCCATCATGTCAGTATCTCACATGCCCTTATGAGAATCACTCACAACGGTCAGGTCAGCAGCAAAATCCAGTGTTTTGCATCCTCTGCATCCAGAAGGATATAAAACAATATCCACAATGACGTTAAGTAAAATTGGGATAAGTAGATTGCCCTGTTTTAAAGCTTTATTTGAAACATGTACATCAAAACACAGTGAAATGTGTCAATTGCTTCAACAACCTACACAGTCCAAGGACGTGGCCCACAAGTGTCGCCCTGCTTCTGGCTGCCACAAAGCACGCCCAGAACTTATTAACCCTAATGCGTACATCTTGATAGGAATGGGTTTGGCCTTAACCTTTCCTTTCTTGAAAAGAATGCTGGAGTCAGTATCTCACATGTTTCAATAAGACCACTTCTCAGTTTTTTACACTCCAACAGCATAGGCACAATCTATTCAACCTTGTAAACTGAGCGCTTCATCCCAAGGATTAATCATTACACCTCTCAGAATTGTTTCCAATACCAGTATAGCTGTCATTAAAGGCTAAAGCTGTTTGTGGTGCAGCAGGTGAGGTCTCACCAACAACCTGCATCACTGTAGTTTCACATACTGTGAAATGCACCGATTGCGCTAACAAACAACACACCCAAAGATGTGCTGGGGGCAGCCAGCAAGTATCGCCACACAGTCCGGTGCCAACAAGCATGGCCACCATGTTCAGCAGAACAATAGTTCTGTAGCAGCAACAACAAAACAAAACAGGACACCAACAGGAAAACAAGCCCCTTTCCTGCTCTCCTACCCATTCAACCACCCCCTCACTGCCAAGCCTACAAACTCAGGACAGGCTGCCTCCAGTCTGTGGCCCTGGACTCTCAGACATCGGGCTTCCATTCTTCATTTAAAACAATATTCAGCTTTCTTATTATCGAAGTGGGCAATTTCACATTTTCCACATTATACTCATCTCTCTGAGGTTAACTTATGTCCCTGACTCTATCTTACTCAAAATTTGTTTCAGAATCTTTGTGTTATCAGAAGATCTGGCTACACAACACTTAGTTTCGTCATCTAGATTATTAGCTACATTTTTAACAAACCAAAATGACCCATTTTACCCCAATTCTCTATTTCCATGAGGGAGCCAGTCCTCCAGCCTGGCTTACATAATACACCCTGAAAGCCACAAGTTCACAAGGAGTAATTTTTAAATGGCACCATATTAAATGAAAGATCTATCTACTGATTCCACTTCATCAATTCTAGTTCCTCAAAGAACTTTAATAAATTTATCAACTTTCCTTTCAAAAAGCCACATTGATTCCATTTATTTGTATTATTTCCTAGATGCCTTGCTATTTCCTTCACAATGAATTCCATATTTTTCCCAATGTCAGCTAAGTAGTTTAGGGTGTTCTCGAGCAGTGGTATTACATTTGTAGTTTTCTGATCTGCTGGGGTATTTCTTGAATCTAAGGAATTTTGGAAGATCATAACCAATGCATTCACACTTCTTTTTTTGATCCTAGGATGCAAGTCATCAACATTAGGTCTCATTAGTTTGCTTAGTAATCATTCTGGTTAGAATGAATAAATTCCTCACTTCTACTCCCAGATTGTAACCATTACAGGGGCTCTTTTAATGTCTTATACCCTGAAAACAGATACAGATTGGAGATTGGGCAGCACAGGAGCATGGTGATTAGGGCAACTCTTCACAGTACAGACGACCCAGGTTCATTTCCCATCGCTACCTGTAAAGAGTTTGTACGTTCTCCCCGTGACCTCATGGATTTTCTCCAGTTATCCTCCCACAGTCCACAGACGTACCAGTCGGTTAGGTTAATAGGTCATAGTAAATTGTCCCATGATTAGGCTAGGGTTAAATTGGGAGTTGCTGCGCGGTGCAGCGCGAAGGGCCTATTTTGCGCTGAATCTCAATAAATAAATAATGTTTGTTCAAGGTTAGCATTCATTTCAAAAGGACTAGAATATAAAAAAAGCAAGGATGTAATACTGAGGATTTATAAGGTACTGGTCAGACCACACTTGCATGGTTATGAGCAGCTCTAGACCCACGATCTAAGAAATGATGTACTATTCAGGCAATGGAGAAGGTCCAGAGAAGCTTGATCAGAACAATACTGAGAATGAAAACATTAATGTATAATGAGTGTTAGATGGCTCTGGGCATGTACTCACTAGGGATTAGAAGAATGAGGAATGCACATTATCGAAACCTATCAAATATTGAAAGGCTTAGATAGTGTGGACGTGGAGAGGATGTTTCAAATAGTGGGGGAATCTAGGGCCAGAGGGCAGAGCCTCAGAATAGAAGGATGCCCCTTCAGAACAGAGTTGATAGAGAATTTCTTTAGACAGAGGGTGGTGAATCTGTGTAATTAATTGCCACAGACGGCTGTGGAAGCCAAGGCATTGGGTATATTCAAAGTGGAGGTTGATAGGTATTTGGTTAGTATGGGTGTCGAAGATTAAATGGAGAAGACAGGAGAATGGGGTTGAGAGGGATAGTAAATCAGCCATGATCGAATGCTGGAGCAGACTTGATGCGCCAAATGGCCTAATTCTGCTCCTATGCCTTAAAGTCTTGTAGTTTCTGTTTGAAGACACCATTCTGAATCTTAGAAGTGTTATGCAGACAATCTGGACTATGACCATGCGTTTCAGTCCTGAAATCGTCTGATGCCCACATGTCAGCTTGCCCATTTGATTTCAATGAAAGATTGGGCCTTTGCCAGTTACCTGTTTTGCAGCAGATCTCATCGTAGCTATGTGAACCGGTATAGAGACGTGGTGATCGGTTCCTTTCATCACAATTCACCTTGACTGGGTACTTGTGCAGCCTGCGAATCAGTCCTTTCATTAGGCCAAACTGAATCAGCTTTCTGCAAACATGGGAAAAAGAGGCAGGCTGAGCATTCTGTTGCAAAATGCTGCACTCACTCCCCAAAGCCTCTTTGCTACCTCTTAGACGCAACAAAGTGATTCTCCATTATGACAGATTGCAGCTGCCCAACTAAACTCAGCAATTAACACCACTGATGATAGCTGACTGCAGTCATATAACCATATAACAATTACAGCATGGAAACAAGCCATCTCAGCCCTTCTAGTCCGTGCCGAACTCTTACTCTCACCTAGTCCCACCGACCTGCACTCAGCCCATAACCCTCCATTCCTTTCTGGTCCATATAGCTGTCAGCATATAGTCCTAGAGTATACATTCACTGTCGCTGATGTATACATGATGCACAGCAGACACTCTCCTGAATCATCTCAGCTCACGATCTCTAGCACCTAAAAAGGCAGGAAGTGTCTATAAGTGCAACCTGCCTTGGACAAGTATTATTCTTTCTTTATTGTGTCTGAAAAAACCCTAGAAGTTCCTTTTGTGCTACAGCTTAAGAGTATCCACATTACACTGACATGGGGGCCTCACATGTTGAAGAATCACTGCCACTTCTAAGGTAACTGGGGATGAGTAACATATCTCATCATTACAGGCATTTTCAGGTCTAAATGAAAAAAAAATCTAAAAACCAGGAAGATTAGATCGTGGGGAGAAAACATACTAACTTATTTGACTAAGCTGATTACACTGAAAAAGCACAATTAAGGACCTAAGTTTATTGATATTGAGATTTAGTCCAAGCTCAAGATTTACAATCTTACCTTTCATCCACGTGCTGAAGTTGCTGAGCGTAGCGGGAGCAGAGATCACGAGCTGTGGTGCCAGGGCTGAGACCACAGTACAACTGGAAGACATCTCGTAGATTGGCACGCTTGTGTCCTATTTTCAAAGGCAGCAATTAATCCCTGCTGTTTCTGAAGGAACCAACTCTTTCCACAAGAGCTCAATGTTATGTATATATATTGTCATTCTTAAGTTCCCAAAATACTTTACAGCTAATGAAGTACTTCTGAAATACAGTCACTAGGGCTGTTCAAATAAAATCATTATAGGAAGGGGAGAGAGTGCAGAGGAGACTTACCAGGATGCTGCCTGGATTAGAAGCAATGTCTTACTAGGATAGGTTGTGCAAGCTAGGGCTTTTCTCTTTGGAGCAAAGGAAGATGATAAGTGACTTGATAGAAGAGTACAAGATGTTAAAAGGGATATATCAAGTGGATAGCCAAAGAATTTTTTTCCCAGTATAGAAACAGCTAAAACGAGGGGCATCATTTCAAAGTGATGGGAGGAAAGTATGTCAGAGGGAAGTTTGTTTGTTTTTTTTTACAGAGTGTGGTGAGTCTGTGGAATGGCAATTGAAGCAGATATATCAGGGGCATTTAAGAAACTCTTAGATGGGCACATGGATGATAGAAAGCTGGAGGACTATCTGGGAGGGTAGAGTTAGATTGATCTTATGTGTAGGTTATAAAGTCGGCACCCCATCATGGGCTGAAGGGCCTGTAATTTTCTGTTTTGTTTTATATGTGGTTTTAATTGCCTGCGAAACAACAACAAAACCCCGATACCCTTGACTTATCTTACGGGAACCATGACTGTAAACTGGATATTGCAAAGGAAAATGTTTTGAAAACGAACAAAGCTGCAGATTTTGAAATCTGAAACAAAAAGAGAAAATGTTGGATGAACTCAGCCAGTCAAACTGTATCTGGAAAACACCTGGCCTTTGTAATGGCTAGTAATTCAATTCAAAATTGTTTTGATCTCTCCATAGGATTGCTCCTCTCTAACTAACTTGTTCTAGTTTGACATTCTCTCCATTCCTCCAATTCCAATCCCTTGTACACCGTTTTTGGCTGTGAGGCCCTTCACCAGATTACTTGGTTACATTCACTGTGACACTTAAACAAGGAAAATTATTTTTGGATGAATACTGCCAAGGGAGAACAGCCAAGTCTCAGAGATGACTAAGGAGTTACTGCAGAGTAGGCAAAGGCTGGCAGGTGTCCAGGTTCTGCTCCATGTGCTTTCCACCCGGGCTCTTGGACCGTTGATAATCAATCCAGAGTCAAATTCAGATAATATGAAGGACATTACTGAAAAATTAGTCAGATCCACATTCTAGTGAAATGCACGAGTGGAAACAGTTTTTACTGGTGGGAAAAAGCCCCCAAACTGGTGGCATCTGAAGAGCAGCAGGGAATAAAAAGCTGCTTGGTTCTGTTAAAGGAGCCAATTCCAGGGGCCTCACTACTATAAATTTGCCCTCCTTACATCTCATCCCTTCAGTCATCTCTGTCCACTCCCAACTTCCACCCTTCCCCTCTCCTAATCTTTCCCAATCCGCTCTTTTCCCAACTCTCTCTTCCAACCCGCACATTTCCCCTTACTGCCTCTCCTCCTCCCTTGCTGCCTCTTCCTCTCCCCATCCCTATCCACTAAAACCTGTGTGCACAAGTGTCCCAGGAAACAGGACAGTTTTCATCTGTCCCGACCGGTTTAAGGAGAGTCCATTTAAGAGATTAATGTTCCAGTTAATTCACGACTACGGCGTAGACAAGGAAGTAATTGGAGAATTATGTCTTAATCTTCCTGGAGGCCAAGTGAGTTTTATTTTTGGTCAGCCATACAGGTTGATGGCTGAAAACATCACAGTGCAAACAGCAAAGCTGAGATTGAGTTAACAACACACTGCCTTAATTGAAGAAGTACAAGCATTGGATTAGAACAGGTTTGAGAACTGAATTCTTCACTGTCAAATATTCCAGATAACACACTTTTCGACAAATGACAGATCGATTTGCAGAATGGCAAGATATCAGTCTGTACCTGTAAAGTGATTCAGTGATAACCAGCACTTTTGGTACCAGTGTGACAAGTTAAACTAAAATTCACAAACTAGGGGCTTAGATGGAAACTTATCAAAATGGGAAGCATTATCTGAGAATCAACTCATTGCCTTTAATTTTAAAGGTTATTATTTGGAAAATACCGTACTAAATCTGTGTTTGCTCTGATAGATATCAAGGCAGAACAACTCATGAGGAAAACTCTATCAAAGTCAGAGGGATTAGGATCCAATAAAATCCCAGAAAACTCCAGAGTAGACACCACTCTTCATTATGTTTTGGTGCATTATGAATTGTACTTATCTAGATTTTGTCAAAAAGTCAATCTTTAATAAAATTCTCTGAAACTTCTGTTATATTTATTATGTCATAGTTTCCAAGCCCACATCAACAATTTTATCTAAATAAATAAAATATATTTGCCATTTTCCAAATGTCAGGAGTAATTAAGTGGTTTAAAATATAACAGTTTGCACTTCTATCACCTTATAGTGCTAACACATTTTAAACTGGATAATTGTGGCACAATGTCACAAATACTCTCCTATGAAGTAATCAAATGGCAAGCATAGGTTAGACTTACGTCTGTGGTGGGAAAACTGTTGGAAAAGATTCTTAGAGATAGGATCTATAGGCACTTAGAGAATCATGGTCTGATCAGGGACAGTCAGCATGGCTTTGTGAAGGGCAGATCCTGTCTAACAAGCCTGATAGAGTTCTTTGAGGAGGTGACCAGGCTTATAGATGAGGGTAGTGCAGTGGATGTGATCTATATGGATTTTAGTAAGGCATTTGACAAGGTTCCACACGGTAGGTTTATTCAGAAAGTTAGAAGGCATGGGATCCAGGGAAGTTTGGCCAGGTGGATTCAGAATTGGCTTGCCTGCAGAAGGCAGAGGGTGGTGGTGGAGGGAGTACATTCAGATTGGAGGATTGTGACTAGTGGTGTCCCACAAGGATCTGTTCCGGGACCTCTACTTTTCGTGATTTTTATTAACGACCTGGATATGGGGGTAAAAAGGTGGGTTGGCAAGTTTGCAGACGACACAAAGGTTGGTGGTGTTGTAGATAGTGTAGAGGACTGTCAAAGATTGCAGAGAGACATTGATAGGATGCAGAAGTGGGCTGAGAAGTGGCAGATGGAGTTCAACCCGGAGAAGTGTGAGGTGGTACACTTTGGAAGGACAAACTCCAAGGCAGAGTACAAAGTAAATGGCAGGATACTTGGTAGTGTGGAGAAGCAGAGGGATCTGGGGGTACATGTCCACAGATCCCTGAAAGTCGCCTCACAGGTGGATAGGGTAGTTAAGAAAGCTTATGGGGTGTTAGCTTTCATAAGTAGAGGGATAGAGTTTAAGAGTCGCGATGTAATAATGCAGCTCTATAAAACTCTGGTTAGGCCACACTTGGAGTACCTCACTATAGGAAGGATATGGAAGCATTGGAAAGGGTTCAGAGGAGATTTACCAGGATGCTGCCTGGTTTAGAAAGTATGCATTATGATCAGAGATTAAGGGAGCTAGGGCTGTACTCTTTGGAGAGAAGGAGGATGAGAGGAGACATGATAGAGGTGTACAAGATAATAAGAGGAATAGATAGAGTGGATAGCCAGCGCCCCTTCCCCAGGGCACCACTGCTCAATACAAGAGGACATGGCTTTAAGGTAAGGGGTGGGAAGTTCAAGGGGGATATTAGAGGAAGGTTTTTTACTCAGAGAGTGGTTGGTGCGTGGAATGCACTGCCTGAGTCAGTGGTGGAGGCAGGTACACTAGTGAAGTTTGAGAGACTACTAGACAGGTATATGGAGGAATCTAAGGTGGGGGCTTATATGGGAGGCAGGGTTTGAGGGTCGGCACAACATTGTGGGCCGAAGGGCCTGTACTGTGCTGTACTATTCTATGTTCTATGTTAGCAGGGATTTCCTGTTTTATCTGAACTTGTTTTTTTTACTTTTCTACCAGCAAGGCAGTGAAAGTCTGGATTAAACTAGATACAATGATTATGCCTGAGCAAAAAACTTTTCACTGTATGCTTGCAATTTAAAACCATAAACACAGTGGGCCAGATGTGGGTAAGAAGACTAATTTATGTAACACACACACAAAATGCTAGAGGAACTCAGCAGGTCAGGCAGCAAATAACAGTTGATGTTTTGAGCTGAGGCCCTTCATGCGTTGCTCTGGACTTCCAGCGCCTGTAGAATCGCTTGTGTTTATGACTAACTCAAGCAGACTATTTGGTCAACAGGGACAAGCTGGGTCAAAGGGCCAGTTTTCTACCTACATAATGCTGACTTTAAGCCTGAACATAACAGGTGCAAATCACAAAATGTCCTTTGATTTTCAATGTCTTTTCATTGAACAGAAGTATTCACCATACCTGGCTTTGTAACAAATGCCAGACACTCCTCCTGCAAGGACTTGTCATCCACAAGATCTTGCACCCTGGGGGTAGGGCAGTACACATTCGAATACTGCAGGGGGAAAGGAACAGGAATACTTAAGCAGCAGCTGTACCATAGATCAATACAATTCCAGCATGCTCAGCAAAATACAAGGGTTTTTATTTGCATTAAGGTCAGAGGAGAAACAGACAAAGAAGCTATCCTAAGTTACAGTTTGAGCATATACAGATTATTAACTAGTTTCTGTATACTCACCTGGAATATTGGAATTAAAGTCACAACTCCATAGTACCTGTGAAACAACAACATATCGCTTTCAGAGTACAATTCATATTTAAGAGAACATTCTGATATAAAATACGTCTCAGGTAAACTACAGCCTCATGTGAAGACCAAATCAAATAGGTTATCAAATCAAGAATAAAATGAAATAAAAGCCCCTCCAACCCAAATCATAAAACATTCTACACTGCTACACCAATCCCAGCCACTGAATCACTTGAGAGAGAGAGAAAAAAAAAGAGTCCCATGTATATCATTTCATCCAATGTTTCTAGTTCCTGATTACCAGTTTGAGTCACAAAGGGAAAGAGAAACTTTGTCTGGTGTCTAAGGAGAAAGAGAAGAATTAAAGTTTTGCTTTTAAAGGTTATTTTTTTCTTCTTTTTCTCCTCTGTGTTCTCCTTTCTGTTGAGGAGTTGAGGACAACCTATTTCCAGCTCAGTCCTATGGCCTGAGGTGGCTGATAAATAGGTTTGTAGGCTCAGCTACAGTTGGGCAGGTAATACCCATGGGGCAGGTGAGTAGATTGTTTGTGATGTTGTGCATTCTTTTATTTATGTATGGCCTCAATGTGCTTCCAGCCAGACTCAAGGTGCTCAAAGCTTTCTTGCATATTGCTCCACCATGTTATGCAGTATCCCTTCATGCCCTGACCAATCAAAAGCCTATCAACCTCTACCCTAGATATACTCAATGACTTGGCCTCCACAGCCGCCTGTGGCAACGAATTCCACAGATTCACCACTCTCTGGCTAAGGAAATTCTTCCTCATCTCTGTTCTAAATGGATGTACTTCTATCCTGAGACTGTGTCGTCTGGTTTTAGATTCTCCTACTATAAGAAACATCCTCTCCACAACCGCTCTACTAAGGCCTTTCAACACTTGATAGTCTTCAATGTGATCACCCCTCGTTCTTCTAAGTTTCTGCGTGTAAAGCCCTAAGCTCGTCGGTTGCTCCTCATACGATAAGCTTTTCAATCCCAGAATCATTCTCGTGAACCTCCTCTGAACCCTCTCCAATGTCAGAACATCCTTTCTTAAATAAGGGGCCCAAAACTGCTCACGATACTCCAAGTGAGTCCTCAACAGTGCTTTATAAAGCTTCAACATTACATCCTTGGTTTTATATTCCAGTGGTCTCAAAATGAATGCTAACATTGTACTTGCCTTCCTCACCAACTCAACCTGCACAAGAACTCCCAAGTCCCATTGCACCTGGTTTTTGAATTTTTTCTCCATTTAGAAAATAGTTTCTTTTATTTCTTATACCAAAGTACATGACCATCTGCCACTTCTTTGCCCATTCTCCTAATCTGTCTAAGTCCTTCTGCAACTTCTCTGCTTCCTAATCCATTTTCCTATTGTCAGCAAACATGGCCAAAAGCCATCAATTCCGTCATCCAAATCATTGACATATAACATAAAAAGAAGTGGTCTCAACACAGATCCCTGTGGAACACCACTAGTCACCAGCAGCCAACCAGAAAAGGGTCCTTTTATCCATATCTTTGCTTCCTATCGATCAGCCAATGCTCTATCCATGCTAATATCTTTCCTGTAGTACCATGGGTTCTTTACTTGCTATGCAGCTTCACGTGAGGCATTTTGTCAAAGGCCTTCTGAAAATTCAAGTACACAACATTCATCAATTATTCTTTGTTTATCCTGCTTGCTACTTCTTCAAAGAATTCCAACAGATTAGTCAGACAAGATTTTCCTTGAAGGAAACCATGCTGACTTCGACCTATTTTACCATGTGCCTTCAGGTATCCTGAAGCCACATCCTTAACAATCGACTCCAACATCTTCCCAACCACCGAGGTCAGAATAACAGGCCTATAATTTCCTTTCTTCTGTCTCTCTCCCTTCTTGAAGAGTGGAGTGACATTTGCAATTTTCCAGTTTTCTGGAACCATGCCAGAATCTATTGATTCTTGAAAGATCATCACTCATGCCTGCACAAGCTCTTCAGCCATTTCTTTCAGAACCCTGGGGTGTAGACCATCTGGTCCAAATGACTTATCTATCTTCAGACCTTTCAGTTTCCCAAGCACCTTCTCCCTATTAACGGCAACTTCACTCATTTCTGGCCCCTGATACTCTTGAACTTCCGGCATACTGCTCCTGTCTTCCACAGTGAAGGCTGATATAAAATACTTACTCAGTTCCTCCGCCATTTCCTTGACCTCCCATTACTACCTCTCCAGTATCATTTTCCAGTGGTCTGATATTTACTCTTGTCTTTCTTTTACACTTTATACTGTATAACTAAAGAAACTTTTGATATCCTTTGTAATATTACACTGGACAACAAAGATATTGCTTCCTGTATACTTCTGGTTGTACCTTATGGATTTTGGGTTGCTGATCGTGAAAATCACTAGGAAATTTCCCTGTCACACCAATTTTTGAAGTCTCTTATATTTAACATTTCAATTCATAATTCAAGTCAATTAAAATGTTGCCCACAACGTAAGCTGAAAAGGTTTCTATTTTGTCCAGGCAAGCCTGGGCATGCTTAGGCAGGGCAGATACTGCATGGTAGGACAGGTTCTAGAAATCTATAAGAACATCACGCACCTGGTGTTATGTGTTGAGTTTACATGTATTATTGGCTTGCTATCACAATGACGCGCATGCTCTATGCACATAGCACATTGTGTGTACTCATTATAATGAAGTAACTGCATTTTCAGGAGGATTCGTGATAGCAAAATGTCTCGATAATGTTGCAACAGCTGCGATACTTTTTACATTTCTGGCAAGTATACACTTAAATCTCAAAGACGGAGAATAACTCTTCTTATTAAGAAAGCGGAAGAGCTCTATTTTGGTGTAAAATTGGTAACCAAGACAAAACCTGGGCTCCTCACACTTGTTGCGCAATATGCACTGTCAACCTTAGAGCTTGCCTCAGAGTTACTCAGAAGTTAATGCCATTCGCTGTCCTGATGATATGGCAAGAGCAGAATTATCACATGACATACTGCTACTTCTATCTAACCAGTGTATCTGGTTTCTCGGCTAAAGACAAGATATCCACTGAAACCCAATCTCCCTTCAGCCATCAGATTTGTGCCACATGACGACTGCTTTCCAGTACCAAAACCAAAAGAGACATGGAGTCTAGAGGAGGCAGACGAAGATGCCATGATGCACAAGGTAGGAATGGAAAATGACACTGGTTTTGAGGTCTGTACATTACGATAATTGTGGATTGATGTAGTACAGAAGAAGCCAAATGTACCTAGTCCTTGTGCATTGAAAGAGCTATCGCAGTGGCTTTTCTGTCTCTGTCCCTTTCCCACAGCGCTAGAAATCTTTCCCGAGGACACAATCAATTTCTTTTTAAAATTACTGCTGAAACTTCATACATTTTCTCAGGTAGTTCATTCCAGATTTTAACAATTTACTCCATTATTTTCTTTCCCTCAAGCTGCCTCTGGTTGAATAATTAATGGGAAACAGACAGACACACACACACTCACAAGTGCACAGGGAAATCATATTGAACCTTAGAAAGTTAAACGCGTCAAAAGTAGAGATTGCTATTTTATTGATGGCCACAGAACACTGAACATTTGGACTCACCCTTGTGGCTACATTAACTTGTCAATTAAGGTCTAATTAAAATCTTATTCATATAAAATCACCAATCTAAGAAAGAATAAATATCTTATCCTGTAGACACATTGGATGAGCAGAAATCTTCCATCTGCTTTCAAATTGAAATGACAAGTAAATGTATTTCTCCATGATGTCTGGGTGAACTGAGGCACACTGACTTAGAAAACTGAATGTGTGATGTACTAATCTTGGAAATACTTCAACAGGCAGAAGTCTTAGCAAGAGGACCTTGAACCTAATCTGTGCTACATTGAACAGGAGACTGAATGAAGTAGTAATAAGAAAACTATTATGTTATATTCTGCACTTGCTATGAAAATGCTGGACTGGGCATTGTAAATGGAGCACTACTTTAATTAAATAAACTGTCATGTAAATGTGCATAGAATTATATAGAATACTTACTCTGTAGCTAATATTTGTAATAGTTGGTCAGACAATGGGAATAGTATAATGAGCACACCGCAAATCGATGGTATATAACGACTGATAATCTAGTACTGAACACTAGATCTAATACTTGAACAGTAAGCACGTCTACAAGGAGCGCTGCCACAAGAAAGCAGGATCCATCATCAAGGACCCCTACCATCCAGGCCGTACTCAAGAACAGTTATTACTTACCCTTCAACCATCAGGCTACTGAACCAGTGTGGACATCTTTACTCACCACAACACTGGGCTGATCATTGAACACAACCTGCAGACTCACTTTTAAGGACTCTACAACTCATGTTCGCAGTATTATTAATTTATCATTATTACTTATTTATTTTTTTACTTGCATAGTTTGTCAGTCTGTGTGTGCAGTTTTTCATCGATTCTATATTCTACTTCTTTGTTCTACTGCGAATGCCTTCAAGAAAATGCCTTCAGGGTAGTGCTTGGTGATGTATACAGTACGTACTTTGAAAATAAATTTACTTTGAAGTAGCTCAACAGAAGAAAAAATGCATTAAATGGAAAGAGTTTCACTCTTTGCCTAACTAACCAGCTAAGCAACAGGTAAAGTGGAATGAAGTTGTTTGCAGGATCCCTTTCCCCACTCACAATAAATTCTGCACTGCAATCCGCACCAGGTTCAATTCCACGTCTGCTTCTGCTGAGATCTTCTGGATATGACGGAATCCATCGATGTATGGTAGAATCTGAAAGAGAAGGAAACAGTCAAAAGCTAGTAAAAAGCTGAAGGCACAACTGTCCAAGGACAATCACTGCCCAGTCAGCCTTACATCCTGAGGGAATTAAGAAAGTCCTGGTGTCACAAAAGGATACATTAATATGGTAAAGCTGGGATTGGCAAGAATGTTGAACTTGCTGCCACATGGGAACGTTGGGGGAGTAATGTGCACATCATGTTTATAGTCACATCAACTGAATCACAAGGCAAGCCAGCCTAGGTCAGAAACAGCAGTATTAGGCAGCCAGAATCTCCTTCCCACCAAGCCTGCTTTGTTAGTCAGTAAAATCATGACTGATCCAAATTTTGGCCTCAATGCTATTTTTCTGCCTGATATTTTCCTTTCCAAAAATGTAACTTGGCTTGGGGGCAGTGAATTCCAAATGTTCTTCATCCCAAGAAGAAATCTCTCCTCATTGCAGTCAGAGTCAGAATTAGAATCAGAATAAGGTTTAATATCACTGACATATGCTGTGAAATGTATTATTTTATGGCAGCAGTACATTGCAATACATAATTAAAATATAAACTACAATAAGTATATATAAAAAATACAAAAGTTAGTAAGTAAGTAGTGCAAAAACAGAGAAAAAAAGTGAAGTAGTGTTCATTGTCCATTTGGAAATCTGATGGTAGAATAGAAGCTGTTCCTGAAACACTGAGCGTGTGTCTTCAACACTGTTCCCTTTAAGTTGTGCAGATGCATGGCTGTGTTGTAACTGAAATGCTCCCATGCGTATAGCCTTTGTTGCCGTGCAGCTAGAATTTTCTTTTATATAATGCTAATATAATTTTGAATGTTAATATAATTATAAAATACCGTAATTATGTGTTAATGAATATAATCTGTAAATTATCTCAATACAGGTGTTCCCCGCTTTACGAAAGTTTGCTTTATACCACTTCGCTTTTACGAAAGACCTACATTAGTACTGTTTTCGCTAACCGAAAGAAATCCGAAGAGGATTTTCACTTTTACGAAAAAGATGCCCACTTTAAACTTGTGTTTACCCCGAGAAGGACTACCATGACTGTGAAGCCTTGTGCGGGCAGGTGTGTGCACACGCGTGTATGTGCCGATTTTTTTCTACAAATCGGTTTTGGCTAAATCTTCCCGATTCTGATAAGTGAAACTACACTGTATATACATTATTTCTACTTTATATAGGCTGTGTATTTATCATATCATTCCTGCTTTTACTATATGTTAGTGTTATTTTAGGTTTTATGTGTTATTTGGTATGATTTGGTAGGTTATTTTTTGGGTCTGGGAATGCTCAAATATTTTTCCCATATAAATTAATGGTGATTGCTTCTTCGCTTTACGCCATTTCGGCTTACGAAAGGTTTCATAGGAATGTTCTACTTTTGGATAGCGGGGGAAACCTGTAATACATACCACAACCTTTACTTTGAAACATTTTAGATATTCAATTTTCGGTGTTTCAAGTTACAACACTGTTACAAATTGTAACAATTAACACAGTAGCTCATTGTTAATAAACTGCCGGCCCACTGAACACCAATGCCCTCCGGTCTAAACATTTTACTTTTGCTATTTGCCAGTCAGTTGTTTGGCTGCCTGACATAGTTTATTTGTGTTAAGGACTCTGGTTTGTGTTTGCTTGATGTGCATACTGCAAGAAAAAAAATTTAAGTGCCGTGCTTTTCTCAGGCCATGTAAAAATTTCCTGCTCAGAGCAATGGTTGCTCCGTGCAGCCGTAAAAAAAATTTAGAAGGAAGCATCGGTCTTCAGACTCCAGTACCTTCCGCTTGATGGTAGCAATGAGAAGAGGGCATGCCCTGGGTGATGGGGGTCCTTCCTAGTGGATGCTGTATTTTTGAGGCATTGCCTTTTGAAGGTGTCCTTGATGCTGGGGAGGCTAGTGCCCATGAAACAGGCTGAGTTTACTACTTTCTGCAGCTTTTTCTAATCCCGTGCAGTGGCCACTCCATATAGGATGGTATGCAACGTTAGAATGCTCGACATGGTACATCTATAGAAATTTGTAAGCCTTCGGTGACATACAAAGTCTTCTCAAACTCCTAATGAAATATAGCTGCTGTTGTGCCTTCTTTGTGATTACATTAATATGATACGCCCAGGATGGATCTTCAGAGATGTTGACACCCAAGAACCTGAACTATTCACCCTTTCTACTGCTGAATCCTTGATGAGGACTAGTGTGTGTTCCCTCGATTTCCCGTTCCTGAAGTCCACAATCAATTCCTTGGTCTTACTGATGTTAAGTACAAGGTTGTTGCTGCGACACCACTCAACCAGATGACCTATCTCATTCCTGTACGTCTCTCTGTCAACATCTGAAATTCTGCCACTAATATTTGTGTCATCATCAAATTTATAGATGGCATTTGAGCTGCACCTAGGCACACAATTGCAGGTGTAGATAGAGTAGAGCAGTATGCTCAATATGCATCCTTGAGGTGCACCAGTGTTGATCGTAAATGAAGTTGTGATGTTATTCCCGATCCGCACTGACTGTAGTCTCCTGGTGAGGAAGTCAAGTATCCAGTTGCAGAGGGAGGCACAGAGGCCAAGTTTTGGAACTTGTTGAATAGTACTAAGGGTAAGATTGTGTTGTCGTTGAGTTGTAATAAACAAACAGCAGCCTGATGTAGGTATTGCTATTGTCCAGATGATCCAAGGCTAAGTGGAGGGCCAGTTAAATTTCATCCCCTGTAGACCTATTGTGGCTGTTGTAACGTGGATGAAATCACCGGACAGACAGAATTACTGGTAGATACAAAGCAGCTTCTTTATTCGACACAACAAGGTACCTATTGTGGCGATAGGCAAATAGCAGCGGGTCCAGGTCCTTGCTTAGGCAGCAGTTGGTTCTGGCCATGACCAACCTCTCAAAGCACTGCACTTCATCACAGTAGATGTTAGTGCAACTGGCGATAGTTATTGAGGCAACTCACCCTGCTCTTCTTGGGCATTGGTATGATTGTCACCCTTCTGAAGCAGGTGGGAACCACTGAATGCAGCAGTGAAAGTTTGAAGATGTCCTTGAACACTCCCAGCAGCTGGCTGACAGAGCCCTACCAGGTACACCATCAGAGCCTGACACCACGTAAGGGTTCACCCTCTTGAAAGGTGTTCTGCCATCAGCCTCCAAGATAAGAGATCAGAGTCACCACATGCCACAGGAATTTGTACAGGTGTATCTTTATTCTCCCTTTTGAAGCTTGCGTAAAAGGCATTAGGCTCATCTGGGAATGAAGCATCACAGACATTCACAATATTAGGTTTCATTTTGTAAGAAATAATGGCCTGCAAACCCTGCCAGAGCTGATGTGCATCCGATTCCATTTCTAACTTCAGTCAGTATTGTTTTTTCATTCTTAAAGTAGCCTTCCATTGGCCATCCAATCACAAACAGGAGAAAATCTGCAGGTGCTAGAAATCTAAGCAACACACCAACAGGTCTCGGCCCAAAACGTCGACTACATTTTTTTCCATAGACGCTGCCTTGTCTGCTGAATTCCTCCAGCATTCTGTGTGTGTTGCTTCCATAGGTCATATCTGGACTTCTTGTATAGTCCAGATCACCAGACTTGAATGCCCCATAGATCTAGCCCTCAGCAGACTACGAATCTCTTGGTTCATCCATAGGTTTTGTCTGGTAAGTTCTTGAAGGCACACACTCATCCACACAGGTCTTGATGAAGCTGGTGACAACTGTGGCATATTCATTCAGATTTAAGACCATAAGATATAGGAGCAGAAGTAGGCCATTCAGCTCATCGAGTCTGCACCGCCATTCAGTCATGGGCAGATCCAATTCTTCCTGTCATCCCCACACCCCAGCCTTCTTCCCGTACCCTTTTATGCCCTGGCAAATCAAGAATCTATCTATCTTTGCCTTAAATGCACCCAATGACTTGGCCTCCACAGCCGCTCATGGCAACAAATTCCACAGATTTACCACCCTCTGACTAAAGTAATTTCTCTGCATTTCTGTTCTAAATGGATGTCCTTCAATCCTGAAGTTGTGCCCTCTTGTTCTAGGCTCCCCTACCTAATCTGTTCAGACTTTTTAATGAGGTTCCCCCCTCATTCTCCTGAACTCCAGGGAATACAGCCCAACTGCTGCCAGACGTTCCTCAGGCAGTAACCCTTTCATTCCTGGAATCATTCTCATGAATCTTCTCTAAACCCGCTCCAATGTCTCAGCATTTCCTTTCTAAAATAAGGAGCCCAAAACTACACACAATATTCCAAGTGTGGTCTCACGAGTGTCCTAAAGAGCCTCAACATCACAGCCCTGCTCTTATATTCTATACCTCTAGAAATGAATGCCAACATTGCATTCGCCTTCTTCACCGCCGACTTAACCTGGACGTTAACCTTTAGGGTATCCTGCACGAGGACTCTCAAGTCTCCTTTCATCTCTGCATTTTGAATTCTCTCCCCATCTAAATAATAGTCTGCCCATTTATTTCTTCCAGCAAAGTGCATGACCATACACTTTGCAACATGGTATTTCATTTGCCACTTCTTTGCCCATTCCCCTAAACTATCCAAATCTCCCTGCAAGCTCTCTGTTTCCTCAACACCACCCTCTCCTCCATCTATCTTTGTATCATTGGCAAATTTAGCCACAAATCCATTAATTCCATAGTCCACATCATAAAAAGCAGCGGTCTCAACAGCAACCCCTGTGGAACTCCATTGGTAACTGGCAGCCAGCCAGAAGAGGATCCCTTTATTCCCATTCTCTGTTTTCTGCCGATCAGCCAATGCTCCATCCATGCTAGTAATTTCCCTGTAATTCCTATCCTACTGTAGGCTCTATCCTACTAAACAGCCTCATGTGCAGCACCTTGTCAAAGGCCTTCGGAAAATCCAAGTACACCACTTCTACTGAATCTCCTTTGTCTACCCTGCTTGCAATTTCCTCAAAAAATTGCAGTAGGTTAGTCAGGCAGGATTTTCCTTTCAGGAAACCATGTGCCTCCAGGTACTCCATAATCTCATCCAACAACTTCCCAACCACTGATGTCAAGCTAACAGGTCCATAGTTTTCTTTCTGCAGCCTCCCACCTTTCTTAAATAGCAGAATAACATTTGTAATTTTCCAGTCATCCGGTACAATGCCAGAATCTATTGATTCTTTAAAGATCATTGTTAATGCCTCCACAATCTCTCCAGCTACCTCCTTCAGAACCTGAGGGTGCATTCCATCAGGTCCAAGAGATTTATCCATTAAGCTTCCTTAGCACCTTCTCAGTCGTAGTTTTCACCACACATATTTCACTTCCCTGACACGCTTGAATATCCCATATATGGCAGATGTCTTCCACTGTGAAGACTAATGCAACATACGCGTTCACTTCCTCTGCCATCTTTGCGCCTCTCATTACAATATCTCCAGCGTCATTTTCTATTGGTCCTATATCTACCCTCAACCCTATCTTACTCTTTATATACTTAAAAAAGCTTTTAGTATTGTCTTTGATATTAGTCACCAGCTTCCTTTCATAATTCTTTTCCTTCCTAATGACCTTCTTAGTTTCCTTCAGCAAGCTTTTAAAAGCTTCCCAATCCTCCATCTTCCCACTAGCTTTGGCCTCCTTGTATGCCCTTTCAGCCATGGTAGTGTTCTTCTTTCATTCGGAAATTTCTTCTTATTTGGAGTATATCTATCTTGCACTTCCCTCATTTTTCGCAGAAACTCCAGCCATTGCTGCTCTGCTGGGCTTCCTGCTAGTGTCCCTTTCCAGTCAACTTTGGCCAGGTCCCCTCTCACGTCATTGTAATTTCCTTCATTCTACTGAAATACCGACACATTGGAACCTAGTTTCTTTCTCAAATTTCAAAGTGAACTTGATTATATTGTTTTCACTGTTCCCTAAGGGTTCCTTAACCTTAAGCTCTCTTATCATCTCTGGATCATTGCATAACACCCAATCCAGCACAGCCAATTCCCTAGTGGGCTAAACAACAAGCTGTTCTAAAAAGCCATTCCTTAGACATTCTACAAATTCTCTCTCCTGAGGTCCAGTACTGGCCTGGTTTTCTCAATCCACTTTCATGTTAAAATCCCCAACAATTATCATGACATGCCCTTCTGACATGCCTTTTCTATCTCCTCCTGTAATTTGTAATCCACATCCTGGCTGCTATTTGGAAGTCTGTGTACAACTGCCATTAGGGTCTTTTTACCCTTGCCATTTCTTAACTCAACCCATAGAAACCCTGCACCTTCCGATCCTACGTCATCCCTTTCTAACAATTTAATATTATTTTTTATACACAGGGCCACAACACCCCCTCTGCCTACTAACCTATCTTTCCGATACACCACATATCCTTGGACGTTCAACTCCCAATGGCAGCCATCCTTTAGCCAAGTTTCAGAGATGGCCACAATGTCAAACTTGCTAACCTGTAGCTGAATTTCAAGATCATCCATTTTATTTCTTATGCTGCTTGCATTCAAATATTACACTTTCAGTCAATTTGTTGCTTTCTGTTTTAACTGCACCATACCTCTACTGCCCTGTAAATTATCCCACTGGCTGTGATTATGCTTCATCTCCTGCCTGTCCTTTCTATCATCTCTGTTGCAAGCTATCTTTGATTTATTTCTGTTTTCCCCTTCCTCAGCCTTATCACTCCGGTTCCCATTCCCCTGCCAAATTAGTTTAACCCTTCCCTAAAAGCTCTATTAAACCTGCCTGCTAGGATATTGGACCCCTTTGGGTTCAGGTGTAACTTGTCCTTTTCATACAGGTCGTACCTCCCCTAGAAGAGGCCTCAATGATCCAGGAACCCAAAACCCTGCCCCTCCTACACCAGTCTCTTAGCCACGCATTAATATGCCTGATCATGCTATTCTTGCGTTCGCTAGCATGTGGCATAGGTAGCAATCCTGAGATTACTACCCTGCAGGTCCTGCCTTTCAGCTTCCTACCCAACTCCCTGAATTCTCTCTTCAGGACCTCCTCCCTTTTTCTACTTATGTCATTGGTACCACTGTGCACCAAGACTTCTGGCTGTTCACCCTCTCCCTTCAGAATACTCTGCACCCGATCTGAGACATCCCGTACCCTGGCACCTGGGAGACAACACACCATGCAGGTATCTCTATCAGGCTGACAGAACTTCCTGTCGGTTCCCCTCACTATGGAATCCCCTATGACTACTGCATTCCTCATCTTCTTCTCTCCCTTCTGCACCACGGAACCAGGCTCAGTGCCAGAGACCTGATTGCCATGGTCATTCTCTGTAAAGTCACCCCAACAGCATCCAAAATGAGATAACGATTACTGAGGGGGGTGGCCACAGGGGGTGCTCTCAACTATCTGAGCTCTTCCCTTCCCTTCCTTGACAGTCACCCACTTATCTAACTCCTGCAGCCTCGGGGTGACTAACTCCCTGTAGCTCCTTTCTATCTCCTGCTCATTTTCCCTAATAAGCTGTAGGTCATCAAGCCGCAGCTCCAAATCCCTAATACAGTTTCTGAGGAGCTGTATTTCGGTGTACCTGGTGCAGATGTGGCCATTTGGGAGTCTGGGAGACTGGAAGATTCCCAGGATTCCCACACCTGACACCCAGAGCAAAGTACTAACCCTACAGAATGCTCTCTATTCCTCAAAAAATGCAAGGAAAAAACGAAGTCCACTTACCCAGTTACCCCGCCAAAGCCCGAATGAGCCAAAACCCTACCACTCCGTCAATGACCACTCTGCTAGGCAGTGTCTCCCTCTTATGCCTGAACCTTCTCTACTCTCCAACACATGACTGGTGCTCCAGTTATAGCCGAGCTCCCGTGAAGTTTTCCCTTTTTAAACTTCGCTTTACAGTCAGTTGACTAGACAGTCCAATTTCTCAGGCAAGGCCTAATGCAAACAGGCAGCGAAGCGTTGCTGTGCTGTCTTCAAGTCTTGATTTGAAGATGAATCTCTGAATATTGCCTAGTCCACTGACACAATGTAGTCCTGTAAGTGCTTCTCTGTCCCTCCACTCCCACCCTCAATGATCATACCTTCTTGGTTCTCACTACTGGTGCCGCAGTCATTAATCTCTGCCTATATGCTGGGAGTAGAAGTACAGCTAAATGATCAAACTTTCCAAAATGTGGACGTGGGATGACATGGTAAGTGCTCTTGATGGTGATCACGTGTTTGGCACCTCTGCTTGCACAGGTGATATATTGGTGGTAGTAGTTCAAAGACTTCTTCAAGTTAGCCTGATTGAAATCCCCTGCAGTAATAGGGAAGGGATCTACATGTGCTGTTTTGTGACAGCCTATCACAGTGCTCAGCTCCTCCAGTGCCTGCTTGATGTTGGCCTGAGGTGGAATTTACTATGCTACTAGAATAACAATGGAAAAGTCCCTCATCAGATAAAATGGGCGACATTTGACCATTACGTGTTCCAGGTCAAGTGAGTAGGATTGAAACAGAACCACCACATCTGTGCTCCATGATGAATTCAAAGTTCAATGTAAATTTATTATCAAATTACATATATGTCACCATATACAACTCTGAGATTCATTTTCTTGCAGGCATACTCAATAAATCTAAAACAGAATCAAAGAAAGATTGCAACAACTTGGGCATTCAACCAGTGTGCAACAGACAACAAACTGTTCAAGTATGAAAAGAAAGAAATAATAATAATAAATCATAAAGCATACTCCACCTCCTCCACCTTTAAAAGACTAAACTTTAAGAGTCTTTGTGGAGAAAAGCCATACCCTTATACTGAAGATATGACCACAGTTCTAAACAGTGACTTCCTGGAAAACATACTAAGTGTCAACCTTGTCAAGCCCCCCTCCCCCGTGTTAGTCGATCACGCAGAAATATAGTAAATAATATAGGGCCTGCAGGGACACAATGATATAAGCCAGCTGGGAGTCACTTGTTCATGCAATGATAAGCACCATTCAACCATGGATTATAGGGTAGTTCCCAAAAGTTGGGAATAGCAAATGTAACCCTATTATAAAAGAGAGGGAGAGGGAACATGGACAGCTACAGACCAATTAGGCTTGCGTCAGTAGTTGAAGTAAATTCTCAAAACTATAATGGAAATAGCAACAGCTAATTTAGAAAATTATAGGACTGAGCAGAATCAACAAGGATTTATGAAAGGAAAATCTTTTCTGAGAAGCTGTTACTAGCGGGGTGTCACAGACATACGTGCTGGGATCCAAGCTGTTCACCATCTATAATTAATGATTTGGATGAGGGAATCATGTATAATATATTAAGTTTGATGAGGATATAAAACCTGGTAAAGGGCAAGTTGTGAAGAGAATGCAAAGTCCAAGACAGAAAGTGAATGACAAAGTCCAGATGGAATATAATGTGAAAGAATATCATTCATATAGATAGAAAACAACAGGAAAGCAATCGTCTGAACAGAGAGTGGTGGGTGTGTGCAACACCCTGCCAGGGGTGGTGGGAGAGGCAGATATATTAGGGGTATTTAAGAAAATCTTAGATAGGTACATGGATGATAGAACAGTGAAAGGGCTACGTAGGAGGGAAGGGTAGGATTGTTCTTAGAGTCTTAGAGTCGATTAAAAGACGGGTCTGTACTGTACTGTCCTGTAATGTTCTATGTGTTGTGCTCAAAGAGATCTGTGTACCCTTGAATGTGAATCACTGGAATTTAATTTGCAGAAACAATAAGCAAATGGTATGCTGGCCTTTACTACAGAATGATTTTAGATCAAAAGGAAAATCTCACAGCAATTCTACGGAGGCAGGTGAAACCATATCTGTAATACTGTGCGCAGTTTTGGTCTCCTCATGCAAAGACAAATTTGCACGTAACTGAGGGAAGGAAGCAAAAGTTCACCAAATTAATTTCTGGTGTGGGCTGAGAATATCCTATTTGGAGATGTAAAGCAGACTGCGTCTATATGCTCTTGGATAAAGAAAGCCAATCTCATTAAAACCTAAAAATTCTCATTGGTTTAACAGTGCAGGAACAAGTACAAAATTTTTTCCTGGGTGGGGTGTCTAGAATCAAGAATCAGAGATTCAAGGACTGGCCATTTAAGCCAAAGATGAAAAGTTAATTTTTGGAATTCTCAATCAGTAGAGGCTCAGTTGCAGAGTGTATTCAAAAGTAGCAGATTTTCAGATACTGAGGGAATCAAGTTATACAGGATTTATGGACAAATGGTATCACGGAGGTAAAAATTCAGTCATGAACTTAAGGAATAGCAGAGAGGGCATGAGTGCAAAATGGTCTATTCTTGCTTTTATTTCTCACATTCTTAGGTAATGTGAGGTCATCTAGCCAAAATGAAACTTAGTGATTACCCCATACCAACTTAGAGATCAGTTTAATTCACAACAGTATGTTTTTTTGAAGTAATACCTAAAAATAACAGTACTCAATATTGTGTCTTCCAATAATTATGGATTGAAAAAGATATATCACCCATCTTAATATAATTAAAGAGCAGGATTTTCCACTATAATCTTCAGTCATCCTACTCTTAAATTAAGCACATGGAATCTTAGCTAAATCATACTTGGAGAGTGAAGCTTTAGTTGCTTTTTAAAAATGGAGACATAAGGAAATTATACAATTGAGATAACTAGAAGGTTATACAATCACAACAGGCTGAACTGGCTGAACATCATTACTTTAAGAGAGAGGCTGTGAAGTGATCTGAAAGAGACTTAAAAATTATAAAACACTTCTGCTCCTGGGGAAGAACTGAACTAAGACATTAACCTAAGATAATCATATTGAAATAAAATAAGCAATTTCTTTAAGCAGACAGTGAATATGGAGCTCACCATACATGTATTAGTATACACTCAATGGTCAATTTATTAGATACCTCCTGTACTAATAAGGTAGCCACTGAGTTGTATATTCATGGTCTTCTGCTGCTGTAGCCCAATGACTTCAAGGTTTGATATGTTGTGGGCTTATTAGGGCATATTCTGGAGATGCAATAGAGCAAATGTTAGCCTTCAGCAACCAACCTTCAGATCTGAATATGGTTTGTAGATTAAATTAAAAATGCAGCTCGGGACCGAACACATCCAATTGACTTGAGATGTCTGCATTGCATGAATGCAATCAACACCCCATTGCATGAATACCACTCTGGAGACCATAGTAATTAACACACATTTTTGGTGTGTTGTTGGGAAGAGTTGCAATACATACAACTCGAAAGTATTATTATGAGGGCATTGTAACTATAGAAATTGTCCTGTTACCTTTGTTCTTTAACATGTTGGAATGTTGGGTTGGGGACTCTCTGTCCCTTTCTCTCTCGTGATTCCAAAGGCTGCCAGTTAGAGTGTGTTCCAAATAAAGACTTATATGAGTTTTATATTTACCACGTGTGCCTCCCTGGTAACTTCATTCATAGTTACACAATGTTCAATGCTCTTCCGCACACCTCTGTTGTATCATGTAGTTATATGAGTTACTGTCACCTTCCTGTCAGCTTGAACCAGTCTGAACGTTCTTTGCTGACCTCTCCCGATAACAAGGCTTTCTCCCGCAGAACAGCTGCTCACTGGATTTTTTTTGTTTATTGCACCATTTTCTGTAAACTCTAATGACTGTTGTGCGTGAAAATCCTAGGAGGTCAGTTTCTGAGATACTCAAACCACCCCGTCTGCTTTGAACAACAACTGAATCACCTGACCATGTCAGCACATGCTTTTATTCGTTAAGTTGCTGCCACATGATTGTCTGATTAGATATTTGCATTAACAAGCAGGTATACCTAATAAAGTGGCCACTGAGTTTAGCTGAGTGGGGATGGAAGGAGGTTCCAGTGGAGCATTAGCATGGAATCACTGCACCAAATGGCCTACTTCTGTGCTGAATATATTAAATGGAATTTGCCTTCATTCAGTTGTCTGCCTGATGCTATCAATCTATAGTTTTTCTAGTCTTTTAGTTAATCCCGATATTAGGGTCAGGTTTGTGAGTCTCACATTGACGTATTCTATTCCAGGTGCAATCTGACTAGAGCAGTGTTTCTTCAATTGAACCTTTAGCTGACTTGCACTCTAAGAGTGCATCATCAATCGGAGCCTCCAGTAAAGGAGCAGATGCATCATCAAATGGTTTTTACAGTCAAAAATTTCTCATGATAAGCAAAGGCTCTTGAAGCAGCTGGCACATATACTATTGAGACAGCAATGCCTGTTATTCTCATGGCTTTCTGCTCACCTGCTGTGTTGTGAGGTCCCAGTGAATTTTGATAAAATCTTCTTTACACTCAGTGAACACTGGCACATCATACTCCTGTACCACAGGCTGGTCTCTCCGCTGTGCAATTACCTTTAGGTGAATGGTATTGGATTCATCTGAAAAAGGAGAACAAACTGTAAGCTCCTTAGAACTACCACTTTATGAAGAAGGATTGGAAATCATTCAAAAAGGCAATTCTACTTTCAAGAACTGCCTCCAAGTTTCCATTCTTCCCTTTGGGGAGGCTAAACTCCCCATTAAATCATTTTCCAACTTGATATAGAAATAAAACCCCAATATGATGGAAAAAGCTGCTATATAGAATAACAAGGAACAACTTAACTGTTTATCTTACAATGGATAAACTCATTGATGAAATCTCAGGAAATTGTTCATCTAGCTGATGTTGATTGAAAATGCTTCAGCCTTTTCTCATGTGCTGGACAGTGCCATTATTGAGGACAGGGATGATCAGAAAATCTCCTCATAAAACGAATAAATGAAGACTACCATTCATGACTGAAGCTGACAGGACTTTGATCTAAATTCTTTATCAGTATAGCATATGCTATTTTAACTATTAGCGTACTTGAAGTTGTATATTGTGGCTTCAGCAGTTTGGCATTTCACAAAGTACAATTGGTTATGTCACTAATATCCTATCCTGTATTCCTCATGGATCCCAGTATTTTGCCCCTAGGCTGAATGGTAACAGTAGAGTAAGGTATATGACATGAGGTTACAAAGAGATAGAATACAATTCAGATCTTATGGCCTACCTCAATTTGTACAGCTACAATTTGTGAGCTGGCAAATAGGATAATTGTATCAAAAACTACATATTTTTATGAAGACCAACTGATTCATTGATGATCTTAAGGATAAAGAAACTGCCCCATATACCTGGTCTGGCTTGATGGGATTTGAAGTACAGTATTGTAGCATGGAAGTCTGAAAATTATGTAGCTTTTATCTCAATGCAGCTGATGTGAAGCAAGTCAATTTACACCTGTTGATTAAGATCACAGCTTACACGCTGTTATGAAACAGATTTAGACAAATTTTTGTGGGCAGTTAAATACAAGAAGGATACTTCCCAGCTCCTACTCACTGAGAGAATTAAAGGCTGTTGTGAAGTCAATAAAGACGATCCACCTTTGTTAGTCCTGTCCCTGCAATTCTCCTGGAATTGTCACATGGTGAAGATCATATCTGTTGCGTCTCTAAATGAATCCTTATTGCTCAACTGGGCACAGAGAGGAGGCAATTGAGGACTTTTGCAGCATTCAGCAGAAAGATTCTCTGCAGTTACAACTGGATGTGTCACTATTACACTGTTTCTGAGGTCCACAGGAATCCACTTCCCAAATATAAAACATAGAACGCTACAGCACAGTACAGAACTTTTGGCCCATGATGTTGCACTGACCTTTTAATCTAGTCTAAGATCAATCTAACTCTTCCCTCCTACATAGCCATTCATTTTTCTATCATTCATAGGTCTATCTAAGAGTTTCTTATATGTCTCCACCACCACCATGCATCCATCACTCTCTGCGTAAAATATTTACCTCCAGCATCCCCCTATACCTTCCTCCAATCACCTTAAAATTATGCCCGCGTGTATTAGCCATTTCTGACCTGAGAAAACATCTCTGGTTATTCACTCTATCTGTACCTTGTATCAACTTGTACACTTCTGACAAGTCTCATCTCACCCCCTTTCGCTCCAAAGAGAAAAGGCCTACCTTGCTCAAATTATCCTCTTAAGATATGCCATTTAGTTCTGCATCCTCTTTAAATCTATCCACATCCTTCCTATAATGAAGCAACCAGAACTGAACATAATATTCCAAGTGTGGTCTGACCAGGGTTTTATAGAGCTGCGGCATTACCTTATGGCTCTTGAACCCAATCCCCTGACTAGTGAAGGCCAACTCACCATATCCCTTCTTAACAACCCTATCAACTTGTGCAGCAACCTTGAGGGATCTATGAACATGAGCCAAAAGATCCCTCTGATCCTCTATAGTGTCAAGAATCCTGCCATTAATTCTGTTAATCATACCCTCAGTTCTAATCGACAAGGTCCAAAGCCTGGTCCTCTGTATCTCCCCCTGCAACTGGATCCTTGACTTCTTCGCCAGGAGACCACAGTCTGTGCAGATTGGAAATAACATCTTCTCCTCACTGACAAAATCAACACTGGCACACCCCAAGGATGCATTCTTAGTCCACTGCTTTACTTTCCCTACACCCACAACTGTGTAGTTAGTCAAAGCTCAAACGCCATCTAAAAATTTGCCGATGACACAACTATCGTTGGCAGAACTTCAGATGGTGACAAAGTGTACGGAAGTGAGATAGACCAGTTAGTTGATGTCTTCACAGCAATGACCTTGCACTCAACATCAGTAAGACCTAGGAACTGAATGTGGACTTCAGGAAGGGGAAGTTGAGGGAACACACAGCAGTCCTCATCGAGAGATCAGAAGTGGAAAAGGTGAGTAGTTTCAAATTCCTGGATGTCAACATCTATGAGGATCTATCCTGGGTCCAACATATTAATGCAATTACAAAGAAGGCAAAACAGCGGCTATGTCACCAAAGATATTCGCAAATTTCTACAAATGCACTGTGGAGAGCATTCTAACTGGTTGAATCACAGTCTGGTAGACAGGATCCACTGCACAGGATTGAAAAATGCTGCAGAAAGTTGTGAGCTCAGCCAGCTCCATCATGGGCACTATCCTACCCAGGATCCAGGACACCTTCAAAAGACAATACCTCAAACAGGTGGTATTCATCATTAATGACCCCCATTATTCAGGACATGCCCTCTTCTCATTGGTACCATCAAGAAGGTGGTACAGGAGCCTGAAAACACACACTCAATGTTTCAGGAACAGCTTCTTTCCCTCCACCATCAGATTTTTGAATGGACTATGAACCATGAACACTACCTCAACATTTTTTCCTTTTTTTTTTTTGCACTACTTATTTAATTAATTTTCTTTCTTATATATACACATTGTAATTTTTAATTTTTATTATATATTGCAATGTACTGCTGCCAAAAAACCAACAAATTTCACGACATACGCCAGTGATATTGAACCAGATTCTGATTCTGTATTCTAATTCAACCTACCAAAATGAATTACTTCACACTTAACCTGGGTTGAACACCATCTGCCACTTCCAGCTACTGCAGCCCAGCTCTACATCGTGTCAATGTCCCGATGCAACCTACAACAACCCTCCACCCTATCCACAACTCCACCAAACCTCCTGTCATATGCAAAATTACTAACCCATCCTTCTACTTTTTCATCCAAGTCATTTATAAAAATCACAAAGAGCAGGGGTCCCAGAACAGATCCTTGCAGAACACCACTAGTCACTGACCTCCAAGCAAAATACACTCCATCTACTACCACCCTCTGCCCTCTATGGGCAAGCCAATTCTGTATCCACACAGCCAAGATCCCCAGTTCCCATGTCTCCTGATTTTCTGAATGAGCCTATCATGGGTAATTTTATCAAATGCTTTACTAAAATCCAGATACACCACATCAATTACCCTACCTTCATCAATGTGTCTTGTCACATCCTCAAAGAATTCAATATTGATTTTTCACTTAAGATCTTTTCCAAGTCTACAAACCTCGACAACAAAACCACCTGTGGATGTCCAGTCCCTATACACCTCCACTCCCCACACCAGGAAGTCTTCAAAGCTCTCCGTTTCTTTCTGGACACACGATCCAAACAGTTCCTCTCCACTCTCTTCTGCCTGGCAGAACTGCTCCTCACTTTCAATAACCTTTCCTTTGGTTCTTCCCACTTCCTTCAAACAAAAGGCATAGCCACGGGTATTTGCATGGGTCCCAACTATGCCTTTTTGTTGGCTACATGGAACAGTCTATTGTCCAAGTTACACCGATATCACTCTCCAACTTTTCCTATGTTATAGTGATGACTGCATTGGTGCTGTTTCCCGTACCCAAGCAGAGCTTGTCTACTTCATCATTTTGCCTCTAACTTCCACCCTGCTCTCAAATTTACCTGGTCTATTTCTGACACCTCCCTCCCCTTTCTCGATCTCTTTGTCTCTATCTCTGGAGACAGCTTATCACTGATGACTTTTATAAACCCACTGACTCTCACAGCTACTTGGACTATACGTCTTCCTGCCCTGTTTCTTGTAAAAATGCTACCCCCTTCTCTCAACTCCCCCATCTCAGCTGCATCTGCTCTCAGGATGATGTTTTTCATTCCAGAACTAAGGAGCTGTCCTTCTTCAAAGAAAGGGTCTTCCCTTCCTCCACCATCAACGCTGCCTCCAACCACATCTCTTCCATTTTGCATACGTCTGCCCTTACCCCATTGTCCCACCACCCCTCCTGGGATAGGGTTCCTCTTGTCCTCACATACCAACCCACCAGCCTCCGCATCCAGCACATAATTCTCCGTAACCTCCACCATCTCCAACGGGATCCCACCATTAAACATATCTTTCCCTCCCCCCACTTTCTGCTTTCCACAGGGATTGCTCCCTACGCAACTCCCATGTCCATTCATCCCTCTCCACTGATCTTCCTCCTGGCACAAATGCTACACCTGCCCTTACACCTCCTTCCCTCATTACCATTCAGGGCTCCAAACCGTCCTTCCAGGTAAGGTGACTCTTTACCTGTGAGTCTGTTGGGGGTTGTTCACTGTATCCGGTGCTCCTGGTTGGTCTCCTGTATATCAGTGAAGACCTGATGTAACTTCACCAAGCATCTATGCTCCATCCACCAAAAAAGCGGGATCTCCCAGTGGCCACCCATTTTAATTCCATTTCCCATTCTGACATGTCAGTCAAGGCCTTCTATACTGCTGAAATGAGGCCGCACTCAGGTTGGAGGAACAACACCTTATATTCTGTCTGGGTGGCCTCCAATCTCACAGCATGAACATTGATTCTAAAACCTCCGGTAATGCCCCCCCTTACCATTCCCCACTCCCATTTCCTTCTCTCTCCTTATCTCCTTACCTGCCAATCACCTCCCCTTTCCTTTTGTTCCATGGCCTTCAGTCCTCCCCTATCAGATTCACCCTTCTCCAGCCCTTTATCTTTTTCACCAATCAACTTCCCAGTTCTTTACTTCACCCCTCCCCCTTCCCAGTTTCACCTATCACGTTGAACTTCTTTCTCCCCTCCCCCCACCTTCTTAACTTGGCTTCTCATCTTTTTTCCAGTCCTAATGAAGGGTCTCTGCCTGAAACAACGACGTTTTATTCTTCTCCATAGATTTTGCCTGGCCTGCTGAGTCCCTCCAGCATTTCATGTGTGTTGCTTGGATTTCCAGCATCTGCAGATTTTTCTCTTGTTTGCTTCAGAATCCTTGCTTTTCAGTCAACCTTTTTGTAAGTATTGGCATTGGTGAGCTGGACCAGAACTCTGATGGTCAGCGACTGGTCATAGTTGATATGCTAAATTTTTTCATCATTCCCTTGGCACAACTTGCAAGGGAGTGGTGACAAAAATCAAAGCATTTGACATTCTTCATCACTGATCAATCCCGCCACAGGATATATTCATTTCAAATTTTGGTAAAAATCATAGTTGTATCCAAATATTACTTTATAATTTATAAGTAGACATAACATGCAGGGCTCAGAAAATTCCAAGAGCTCAAATACCGAGATGGACGTACCTATTGGCAGAGAACACTCTCCACGGGCATTCAAATCCTCCAGAATGATGGTCATCAGTGGGACCAGTTTCTGCTTGCTGTCATCATTAGAGATGAAACCACTTTCAAGCTAGAAAAAGAAAGCTGATATAGATCATGCTCTGCAGCTTCATCTATCCTAATAGCACCTGACAAAATCAATTTAAAGAAAAAATGGCAATGGGTTGAGACTCAAACTCCTCCCCATTTTACAACTGACACTTCACTGATGGCATTGAGATTTTCACCTCATTGAAAATGCATAACTATGACAATGCATAACCCAGTGTGCCACTTGCTTCCAGACATTTTTAAGTACTTTGATTTGTACTCAGTTTATTCTGCAGCCTTATCATAACATAGTGTTTAGTGCTCATAGTTTAATGGACCCATGAGAACTGCCCGTCTGCACAAAACACTTGGAAACTTCTGACCTTCATTACAGTGCTCTAAATTTCCCATTACAAAGCAGCATTAGTAATAACAAAAATGTTTACAGTGCTTTTAGACAGGGCATTCCAGTTCCAAACATAGTTGTTGAAATATGTATATGAAATCTTCCAAATCCATCCAGGTAGGTTGCCTTAATTGGACATTTGCTGGGAAGTGTGAAAGAATTAAACAGAATATTTTAAAAGGTGATTTTTTTTTGTCTTTCCTCTAGTCCTTACCTCCAGTGTAGTGAGATATCCTGCCAGTTTTTTAACAATTGGCTCCAAGGAGCAGGTCTTGGCTTTCGCATCACAAACAAAGCCCAAATTGAAGAGCAGTGCATTCCTCACATATTTCTTATGTTCTATGCATACAGGGCAGCCAATCAGCTTCTTGTCCATTGCAGTACTTCTCAGCATAAAAATCAATTTAAAAAAGCATTAAGATAGCGTTCACAAATATTTTTTTCATTTACCATATGTCTAATTGCCTGAGAACGGTACACAGTTCTAAGGCAATTACATATTATCATGGGGGGTGTTGTTTGCAAAACAATCACTCATAAGCAATGTAATCTCCAACTTCCCAGTGGGGTCTGACCAAATATATCAGTTAATTTACTCCTACACATCATTCTGCAAAAACTGGCTGCTAAGATTTTATTATTACATCAATGACTGCATCCAAAGACCTTGACCAAAGCTTTGTTCATGAGCCACATAACTGAATGGCTCCAAATCATAAACACAAGAGATTCTGCAGATGCTGTTAATCCAAAGCAATACACACAAAATGCTGGAAGAACTCAGCAAATCGGGCAGTTTCTATAGAGGCAAATAAATTTGATGTTTTAGGTAAAGGCCCTTCATCAGGACTGGAAAGGAATGGAGCAGAAGCCAGAATAAGAAGGTGAGGGAGGAGGAGTACAAGCTGGCAAGTATACGTGAAACCAGGTGAAGGGGTGGGTGGAAGTGGGTGAGAGTGAAGTAAGAAGCTGCGGGTGATAAGCGGAAGATGTAAACGGCTGAAAAAGGCACCTAATTAGGGAGGAATGGCAGAGAAGGCATTAGGAACTGTTATGCCTGGGAGTTCCGCCTGCAGCTCAATGGAGTAACATATAAATTCTGTGGCTGCCTTTAATTCCTCCTTTTCCCCAGTTTAATCCTTGAAGTTTTCAACTTTTATTTTCTGGATCTTGGAGGGAAATAGTGGTCATTATGTCGTATCCTTTAAGAAGTGGAAAACAGCCTTTTGAACCCAGCAATAGAAAGGGAAAAACTGAAAGAAAAATCAGAAGACATGACTGACTGGGCTGAGCGTTTGGAACGTATGTTGATGGATCTCGATAACAAACTGGATAATAACACTTCTGAGTTGAAGTCGTTCCGACAGAGTTTACAGACTATTGAGGAAAATATTCTCTCCCTGAATGCTGAGCTTAAAGAATCGAAATGTCAGATTGTGGATATTTCAACCCGATTGGAACAGGCTCAACGCAAAATTGTCAATTTAGAGGAAAAGTCTCGAAGGAACAACATTCGTATTTTAGGTCTTCCGGAAGGCTCAGAATCTGGAGATCTATTGGATTATTTTGCCAATCTGTTTCAATCTCTGTTCCCGCATATTCTATCTCAGCCTCCCGATATTGAAAGAGCTCACAGAATTTTTACTGTGTCAGGTAAAGCTCAACCAATTTTAGTCAACTTTCTTCGCTTTAAAGTTAAAGACCAAATTATAAAATGTGCAAGAAAACAAAGTTTTTAAGTTTAATGGTTCCGAGATCCATTTTTATGAAGATTATCCACGGGAAGTTATGCAACAACAGATTAAATTCGTAACGGTCATGAAGATTGCTTACGAAAAAACTCTGTTTCCATCCCTGAGATATCCAGCGAAACTAAGGCTATTTCCTAAAGACTCTACTCCTTGTGTCTTCTTGGATCCCCAAGCGGCATTGGATTTTGTCAATTCTATTGTGGAATCGTCTGATGTATGAAAGATATTAGAGTCTCTGAATAATTCTCCGAAAGAAAACAGGTTTTGAAGACCTAGGTATGCTGAAGCTATCTTTTGATCGATGGATTACTTAAAGAAGAGGTGGTCTTCTTGGTTTGATTAAAGAATGATTTTTTTTTTGAAGGCTGTTTAGTACACGGAGTGAATTAATACAGCGGATAGGTTGTGAACTGGTTTGATTATCTGTTTCTATTTTTCTTTTTCTTTATTAATTAAGTGATAGGTTGCTTGCAGTTTATATAGATTTTTTTCTTATTTTTTTGGAGTGTTTGGTAATAGATAATCAGCTTTAATTCTTTTGTTAAATAAAGTAGTAAGTTAAAGAATAATGGTGCTGCTTTTCTCTCTTTAGAGATTAAACTGTTTGGGTTAATAGCATTGTTTTGGCGTCTTTGGACTGTTGTTGTATTCCTTTAGCTTATTTTCATTGATTAAGTATAAACATTTTTTTCTTTGCTGGGCTTTCTTTCAATCTTAAGGTTGCGTATTTTCTTTGTAAGGGGGAGGGGGGAATTGGGAGAAAAAACTTTTAATTATTATTTAAACTGAGCGGCACGCGGAACTCCGTTCTTATGTCTCTTTTCTTGGGGATGCGTTCCGGCTTTTTCTTTCTTTCGCCGGATTTTCTTCCTTGGGGATGGTGGAATGTTTGGGGGTATTTTTGTATTTTGGGGTTTATTGTGGTACTTTTTTTCACACACACTTTTTGTATTTTTTCTCATTATGGAGTTCCGGAGCATGCGTGTTTTCTATTTGGTTATATTCATCACTGCCATCTTTGATTAGCCCGCGATGGTATGCGTGTATTGTCGTGTTCAGAATAAAATCCAATAGTATTTAAACAGATAAACGTTATTAGTTGGAATGTACGTGGCTGGAATCACCCTATTAAGCGAAAGAAGACATTTAAAGTTATTAATCGATTCCAGCCCGATATAATTTCTGCTCAAGAAACGCGTATCAGAACGGGCAATCAAAATAGATTTTTTAAAACATGGAAGGGCCTTCAATATCATGCTACATGTCAAAATAAAACAAAGGGAGTATCTATTTTTATTAAATCTAATATTTTATTTATTCAAGAAAAAATTGTTTCAGGTAATAATGGTAGATTTTTAATTATTAAAGGAACAATTTGTAATAGAAAAATTGTCCTGGTTAATCTATACGGACCTAATGTAGATGATCCTTCTTTTTTAAAAAATATATTTGGTTTATTACCAGACTTAAATGAGTATATGCTGCTGATGGGAGGTGACTTCAACTGTTGTTTAAATCCTTTGATTGACAAAAGTTCAACCAATCAGCAGCTTCTGAGTCGTTCGGCAACACTTATTAATTCCTTTTTAACTGATTATGGTTTGATAGGAATCTGGAGAAATTTACATCCTAATGACAGAGATTATTCTTTTTATTCACATGTTCATAATAAATATTTGAGAATTGATTATTTTATAGCTGATTTCCGATTTTTGTCCAAAGTCCAGAAATGTGAATATGATGCTATTGCTGTCTCGGATCATGCACCTTTAAGTTTAACTTTTGAGTTAAATGATGTTAGTAATGTAAACTTGCCTTGGCGCTTTCTAGAAAATTCATTACAAAGTTCAGGCTTTGTTAAATTTATAGAGATTCAGATAAAAGATTTCTTTCTTTTTAATAATACGGAAGATGTTTCAAAATTGATTATATGGGATATACTCAAAGCATATTTGCGAGGTCAGATAATATCTTATTTGGCTAAACTTAAGAAACAGACAAAAATAGAATTAGTAGAATTTCCAAACTAGTTAAAGATCTAGATAATACTTATGCAGTTTCTCCTAATGTTGATTTATTTAAACAAAGGGTTGAACTTCAATCTCAATATAATTTACTATTAACTTATCCGATTGAAAGAAATTTGCTTAAATTAAAAAGTCAATTTTATATGTCTGGAGATAAAAGTAACAAGCTATTAGCATCTCAACTTAAAGCAGTTAGAGCTAAAAGACAAATTTTAAAAATTTGTAAGAGAGATGGTAGTTTAGCTTGTAATTATGAAGATATTAATAAAATTTTTCAAGACTGTTACAGTGAACTCTATAAATCTCAGTTTCCAGCTGACCCTTCTAATATGTATGCCTTTTTACAAAAGATTGATTTTCTTAGAATATCTGTTGAAGATCAGCAAATTCTTGATGCTCCTTTTACTGAAAGAGAAATTCAGAAAGCTATTCTTTCAATGCAATCTGGTAAAGCTCCTGGATTGGATGGTTTTACTGTAGGATTTTATAAAAAAATTTGAACATTTGCTTACTCCTTATATGTTGGAAATGCTTAAAGATTCTTTTATGTTAGGAGAGTTACCTTCCACATTTTATGAAGCTTCTATTTCTTTAATCCTTAAGAAAGATAAAGATCCTACTGATTGTGCTTCATATAGAACTATTTCATTATTAAATATGGATGCCAAAATTCTTTCAAAAATAATGGCTACTTGGATGGAGAATATACTAGCTAAAATTATTTCTCAGGATCAAACCGCCGTTATTCTTTCTCTAATACTCGGAGATTCTTAAATATTATATACTCATCCCTCTCTATGACTCCCCAATGTGTTGTTTCTCTAGATGCTAGAAAGGCATTTGATAGAGTTGAATGGAAATATCTATTTAAAGCTTTAGAGAAATTTGGCTTTGGTACTAATTTTAATAAATAGATTAGATTAATATATAAAAGCCCTATTGCCACTGTTATCACTAATAACTGTAGATCCCCCTTTTTCTAACTTTCTCGGGGCACGAGACAAGGATGTCCGTTAAGTCCTCTATTATAGAACTTTTGGCTATTGCACTTCGTGAAGCTAAAAATATTCAAGGAATTTTTTATAAATGATCTCCCTTTATGCAGATGATCTTTTGGTTTATATTTCCAATCCCGAAGAATCTATTCCTAGCTTATTGAAATTATTAAATGAATTTGGATTGTTTTCAGGATATAAATTAAACCTGCATAAAAGTGAATTATTTCCTTTAAATGATTCTGCTTCTATATATGATAACATTCCTTTAAAAGTTACAGATTCTTTTACATATTTAGGTATTACCATTACTAAGAATTATGAAGACCTTTATAGAGCTAATTTAGTTCCCTTAGTGGATTTTATGAAGCAACTTTTTTCTAGATGGAATCCACTTACACTTTCCTTAGTAGGTCCAATTCATGCAGTTAAAATGATGATTTTACCAAAATTTTTATATGTATTTCAAAACATTCCTATTTTTCTAACTAAGAAGTTTTTTGATCAAGTTGATTCCATTATTTCTTCTTTTGTTTGGAATAATAAAAGACCAAGAATTGGAAAAATGTCATTTACAAAAATTAAAAAAGGATGGAGGTCTTACTTTGCCTGATTTAAGAATGTATTATTGGGCGGTTAATATACGTTATGCGTGTTCTTGGTCATATTGGACCGATAAAAAGGAATGACCATCTTGGGTTGACTTGGAATTGAAAACTGTGAAACAATTTCATTTAGCTTTGTTATTAGGAGCTCCTTTACTTGTACAATTAGCAAAAATTTCTATTTTAAATATAAATCCTATGATTAATCAATCATTACAAATTTGGTATCAATTTCATAAGTTTTTTAATCTTAAAAAAAACCTTTTTAGTTTAATTTATCAAAACTATTTATTTAAACCTTCACTTAATGATCCTACCTCTTCTCTTTGGAGGGTAAAGGAATTTTTTCCTTTATGGACTTGTTTCAAGAAGGTCGATTGATGTCCTTTGAGAAATTAGTAACTAAATACTCTCTCTCATATTCACATTTTTTGCAATATCTTCAGGTCAGACATTTTTTACAAGAATATTTAAGCAATTTTCCATATATACAAGATTCTGACCTGTTGGACATTATTTTAAAAATGAATCCTTTAGTGAAAGGCTTTATTGGGAAAATTAATAATTTAATATTACAACAGGACAATTATCCTTTACTTAAGATCAAGCAAGATTGGGAAAGAGAGCTTAATATGACCTTGATAACAGAGGATTAGTTGCGAATTTTGAAGCTGGTTAACTCTTCTTCGATTTGTGCCAGTCATTCTCTAATTCAATTTAAAATTGTACATCGTTATTATTTGACGAAGGAGAAATTATCTAAAATATTTCCTAATGTAAATAGTTAGTGTGATAGATGCAAAACTGAGATAGCTACATTGACACATATGTTTTGGTCGTGTTCTGTATTGAAACAATTTTGGAAATCTATTTTTTCTATAATCTCTAAAGCTTTAAGAATCAATTTACAACCTAATAAATTGACAGTTTTGTTTGGTATAATTCCTCAACATATTCACGGTATTTCTATATCTGACCAATATGTAATTGCATTTGTCACATTATTGGTTAGAAGGGCTATTTTATTAAAATGGAAAGATGCCTCTGCTCCCACTTTGATACAATGGTTCTCTCAGGTGATATTATGTCTTAGTTTGGAAAAAATTAGAAGTCGAACTCTTGATCCTAAATTTGACTTTGAGAAAAGGTGGGGTTTTTTTGCCATTATTATCATTTGACTTGAGTTAATAAAGATGGTCCTTTTCTGATGCTTGGTTATATGAATTTGGTTGGCGGTTTGACGTCTTTTTTTATGGAAGCTTGTATGGCGCATAGCTCCAGGTTTGTGCTCCAAATGGGTTTTTTCCCCCCTTCTTTTTAGTTATTAGGGGTTTTCTCTGTTTTAGTTAGATGGGGTTCTTTTTTTCTTTCTTTCCTTTTTTTCCATAAAAAAAAGCTTTAATACTTTGTTTTTGATTATTATTGATATACTGTTCAGCCTGGTTGATAGTTTAACTTTTACTCTACATATGGATATGTTACCTTGATTATTTTGCTGTATTTTTTTCTGTTGTTGATTTTCAATAATAATTAATAAAAAGATTTAAAAAGAAAAAGGAACTGTTATGCCTATTCCTTATTTTTTATTCTCTTACGCAGTTGTTGAACAAAGCGCATTGGGAACATACTAAGGTTCTGACAGGCACCAAATAAATTCAAATCTTATCTTTATTATACAAACTGACTTTAATTCGGTGCTAGTGCCTTAGAATAATTGTGCATCTCTTAAGATACCAGAGCCTTTACAGGCATATCCAGCTAGCATTGTTGGTGAAGTGTGTAAATACAAACTTTCTACTTCTGTGCTCTTGAAGATGAAGAGATTTTCTTCCATGAAATGAGTTGTTGTGATCTGGACTATTCTGCTTTAAAGGACAGTGTAATTAAAATTAAAAGTAATTTTTATAGAAGGGGATATGAAACCGAAAAGGAGCAGCTTAAAAAATAATGGAGAAAAAGCAGAGAAGTGGGATTAATTAGGTTGTTTTTTCAAAGAGCCAGTACCATCACAAAATCTAGAATGTTCTCATTCTACCATGTTATGATTTTAACAGCATTCTTTTTCGCTGTTACAAAGCAGTTCCAAAATCAAACTGGATCTTGTACAACCATAAGTTCCAGATCATAATACAACTCCTAATACACAAATGAACAGTTATATAAAAATATGTATGAGTATACAAAGGATTATATCACTTACACAGTAATGAGTTTGTTCTGTAACTCTGGCTTTGTTATGATGTAGACTTGGACCGTATCAAATAATTCTCTTGAGATATACTCCTCAGGTACCTGTAATAGATATTAGTGATTCATAGAAAGACTGGACAGGTAAGGGTTGCAAGATTTTACTGATCCATAAATTCTTAGAAGTCACTAAGTAACAGGTCACCTCATAAATAAGCTGAAGTGAATGAACTACCATACTTTACGTTGAAACGAAAATCTTAACTGGCACAGTAATTCTGTGCTGAAGCTCTCAGTATAAATTAATTACAGCTAGTACTCACACTGATATGTCGGTACTGCTATTATAATAAAGGGGAAAACAACCTTTAACACTAAAGGTTGAATTCAATGTTCTCAACTCAGCATCTTGTTATTTTACTAAACAAGGCAACCAAACAGTAATTAACTAATAACCACAAGAGATTCTGCAGATGCTGGAAATCCAGAACAAACAGAAAATGTTGGAGGAACTCAGCAGGTCAGGTAGCAACGATGGAGAGGAATAAACCTTCAATGTTTTGGGCAGAGACCCTTCATCAGTCCTGATGAAGAGCCTTAGTCTGAAATGTCGACTGTAAATAACTTAAATCTTTAAAATTTTCCAAAAACATAGAAAAATTATAAAGAAAATTTGACATTGAACTATATGGGATACTAGAGCAGATAACTGAAGGCTTAGACATAAGTTTTAAGGATACATCAAAAAAGGAATACAGGTTGAATATTGAGGAAAATCCAGAAGAGAGCTATGAAGTTGTTTTCTCAGTGGCAGGTAAAGATTTAGGTGGGGGAAGGAAATGTTGATGGAGAACAATAAAAGGAAGTGATCGAAGGTAGTCTTATCAATAAATGACAGAAAAAGATAAACCAGGTTAGCAAGCTCAGGGAACCAGCTTGGATGAAAAGCTGGAAAATGAAACAGGAAATAAGAATGATGGATGAAAATGGCAGTTAAAATCAGTCAGGATAAAATAACACACAGAAGGAAGAAATAATTTAAAGTATATCAAAAATGTGTTATGGTATTTAGTTGGCAGCAGAGAATGAAAATGTTAAAATACTAGCATTACCTTGAGGCAAACTGAGAAAGAAATGCCTGGACACGAGGCAGACAATCAGGCGCAGTTTGGTGATTACAGCCACCATGGTATAAAGGTATAACTAGGTAGTGATGTTGTCATCCTACCTCAGCAGGTGCTTGTCAGGGCCACAATGTTGTAACTCATACCATGAACAGCTCAAACAGGGAGATGAATTAGTAGCAGTTCATTTACTGATAGAATCAGCACAATGAACAGTGAGTTAGTGCACAAGTAGACTGCCAAAATTACTCCCTACTGAAGCTGCCCGGTTAAGAGGATCGGCAAGAGAATAGGGTAGTCATCTGGGTTACTTTATTTCACAAGGCAGTACCTCTCTAGAGCCTTCAAGGGATACCAAATACTATAGATAGTGGGGGTGTGGGGTCTGTAGGAAGATTATTGTGCTTTGAAGCATTGATGCATGTATTTTGGAAGGCAAAACAACTAATAATGAAAAGACAGACCTCATTACCATCAGTAACAAACTGATCAAATCTTAGATTCATGTAAGATTATAATGCTCTGATCTCACATTGTAGATGGCAAAGTGAAAGAAATCTCTGTACATATGCATAGGTCAGACTGGAATTACAAAACCAAAACTGTACCAGTAGTGGTAAACCCATTAAACAATCACTAGCGTTGCTTAAAGGAATGAAGCTTATACATCCAATGATTTGTTTTATTTATTTAGCGATACAGCAGAGCAGGCCCTTCCAGAAACCCCTTACAACCCAATTAACTCTAACTTAACCACAGGGCAATTTACAAAAATCAATTAACCAACCCAGTACATCTTTGGACTGAGGGAGGAAACCCATGCACTCCAGCAGAAGGATGTACAGACCCGTTACAGAACAGCGCCAGAACTGAACTCCAAAAAGTCCTGAGCTGTAAAAGCATCACACCGTTGTTCTACAACTGAGATTCTCCACTCTTGCCTCTAAATCATTATGGTCATCATCTCTCCCTGCATCAAGGATCAAATTTATTTGTCATATACATTAGGAATTAGCTGTGGTGTATTGGTCAGGGTGTGACATGCAACAAAAAGGACATTCATTCAACAATTAAAAACAACAAAAAATTACATAAAAATAAATTTAGAGGTTAAAGTATGGATATAGAAGAAAATGTATATATAATGTAAACAGCATTATAAAAAGTGGTTTAAAGTATTTACAGTACAGTACAATGACAGAGGTAATAGAGAAAGGGGGATGGTTGGGGGCAAATGAGAATAGTTGATCAGATTAACTGTCTGGTGGTAGAAACTTTTAAGATGGTGTTAAGAGAGCTTTTGGAAAAGGCAGCTTGTATGTTGGTTAGTGTCCACATTGATTTTTCTTGTCTGCTTCCTTTGTCCTGAATAGATACAAGTCCTATAGTGATGACAGTCTGCAGCTTATGACCTTCTCTGCTGACCTGATAGTTTGCTGACAGTTTGCATCTAATCATAAGTACAAATACAGCTTTGCACAAGGGAGTGATAAACTGTTGACTCGATCTATTAAAAAAGCCCCATCTGGTAGTAATCAATAGCACTATTTCCAAATAGAGCAGATAAGCCTCCCTGTTTTTCGGACCAACAATTCTCACAATTTACATAATTTAAACAGATTGAATAGACTTCAATGACTTTGCTATGGTGCCTATATTTCTTACAAAGCAATAATGACAGGTTATTTTGTTATAAAGGCAATAAAACTGTGTAAGATGCTTTTTTTGTCCAAATAGATACGAGAGAATGGAATTCAACTAAATATGACTATTGCGAAGTTGAAAAGCAGACAGAAAGATTGCTTTTACAATTTTAATTATAAAATTCATGATAAAAATTAAGAAATCTCTTCCACATTGAGAAAACAAAATAAAAATACCCCAACACACATGAAAATTGCTGGTGAACGCAGCAGGCCAGGCAGCATCTCTAGGAAGAGGTACTGTTGACGTTTCGGGCCAAGACACTTCATCAGGAGTCCTGACGAAGGGTCTCAGCCCGAAACGTCGACTGCACCTCTTCCTAGAGATGCTGTTTGGCCTGCTGCATTCACCAGCAATTTTTATGTGTGTTGCTTGAAATTCCAGCATCTGCAGATTTCCTCGTGTTTGCGTTTTTAAAAATACCCCAACTGTTATTGTCATTTTTGAAATTTGGTCAAGTAGCATTAGAAACAGAATTAGCAAGGGGTTCTAATATTAAACTAAACAGCAAAGGACTTAATGGACAGCCTTGCCTTGTCCCCGTGAAAGCTGAAAAAAAAGGAGACCGACAATTGTTAGTGACAACAGTAGCAATAGGGGCTTTACATATCATTTTAATCCAACTATTAAAATTAGCACCAAAGCCAAATTTCTCTAAAACATTAAATATTTCCATTCGACTCGATCAAACACTTTTTCAGCATCCAAAGGTACAACACATTGTGGAGTTTTAAAAGAGGACAAATACATAATGTTAAATAGTCTCTGAACATTTGAAAAAGAATAGCGACCCTTTATAAAGCCTGTTTGATCTCTAAAAATAATTTTACCCAAAATATTCTCCAACCGATTGGCCATTATCTTTGACAGAATCTTAGTGTCGACATTCAGTAATGAAATAGGTCTATATGAAGCACAGTCAGTGGGATCTTTATCTTTTTTTAAGAATTAAAGAAATAGAAGCCTCATAAAAAGTAGAGGGTAAGTCACCTTTCACAAAAGAATCCTTAAACATTTCCAACATATAGCATTGAAAAAATGTTGTTTAATTTAATATTAGAACCCCTTGCTATTGCTCTTTGTGAGGCTAAAAATATCCATGGGACTTTTATGAATGAGACCATGCATAAGATCTCTCTTTACGCTGACGATTTATTGGTTTATATATCTAATCCTGACGAATCTATTCCTGCCTTGCTAAAATTATTCAATGAATTTGGAGATTTTTCAGTAAATTTCAGTAAAAGTGAATTGTTTCCTTTAAAAGATTCTGACTCTATACATGATAACACTCTTTTTAAAGTCACGGACTCTTTTAGATACTTAGGTATTATAATTACTAAAAAATATAAGGATCTTTATAAAGCCAACTTTGTTCCTTTAGTAGACTCTATGAAGTATTTATTTAGTAGATGGAGTCCACTTACATTTTCACTTGTTGGTCGTATTCATATAGTTAAAATGAAGATTTTACCAAAATTTTTATATTTATTTCAGAATATCCCTACTTTTTTGACAAGGAAGTTTTTTGATTGGATTGATTCTATTATTTTACCTTTTATTTGGAATAATAAAAGACCAAGAATTAGTAAATGTCACTTACAAAAATTGAAAAAGGATGGAAGTCTTTTATTGGGCTGTTAATGTGCGATACATGTCTTTTTAGTTATATCGGGTTGATAAGAGTGATCGGCCAATTTAGGTAGACCTGGAACTGAAAGTTGTAAAACAGTTTTATTTAACCTCGTTATTGGGAGCTGCTTTACCTATACAATTAGCTAAAGTTGCTAATTTAAACATGTATCCTGTGATTAAGTATTCTTTACAAATTTGGCTCCAGTTCCGCAATCTTTTTAATCTTAAAAAATTTAAACTTTGTAGTTTAATTTATCAAAATTACTTTTTTAAGCCTTCTTTGAGTGATCCAATTTTTTTACTTCGGAAAAATAAAGGTATTAATTCTTTTTTCGATTTATTTAAAGAAGATAGATTGATGTCTTTTGAACAAAATTAATTCATAACTATTCTCTTTCATACTCACACTTTCTGCAATACCTTCAAGTTAGACATTTTTTACAAAAATATTTAAGTAATTTTCCTTACATATTGGAGGCTGACCTGTTAGATACTATTATGAGCATGAATCCCTTGATCAAGGGTTCTATTGGAAGAATTTATAATTTATTATTACGATGGGATAAGCATCCTTTATCTAAGATTAAACAGGATTGGGAAAAGGAACTCAATTTGACTTCTATGACGGAGGACTGGATGTGGATTTTGAAGTTGGTTAACTCTTCTTCAATCTGTGCTAGCCATTCATTGACAATTTAAAATTGTACATCGTTATCATTTGACGAAGGAGAGACTTTAAAAATCCTTTCTAATGTTGATAGTTATTGTGATAGATGTAAAACTGAGATAGCTACACTGACACATATGTTTTGGTCTTGTTCTACATTGGCACAGTTCTGGAAGTCAGTTTTTTCAACAATTTCTAAAGCACTTAAAATTAATCTACAACCTAATAAATTAACTGTGCTTTTTGGAATAATTCCTCAAAATATTCATGGTATTTCTGTGTCTGACCAACATGTTATTGCATTTGTTACATTAATAGCTAGGAGGACCATTTCGTTGAAGTGGAAGGATACAACAGCTCCCACTTTGTCACAATGGTTCTCTCAAGTGATGCTATGTCTTAGTTTGGAGAAAATTAGAAGTCGAACCTTTGAACCTTTATCTGATTTTATGAAAAGATGGGGCTCATTTGCTCGTTATTATCATTTGAGCTAATTGATAGATTTTTCGAACGACCTAATTGTAAATTTTTTGGTATATTTTCTTTTCTTGCTGGTGGTTTGACGTTTATTTTTAGAAGCTTTTTCTATGATGCATGGCTCTGGGGTTGTACGCCTAATGGTTTTTTTCCCTCACTTTTTCTGCTTAGTAGGCTTTTTTTGTTTTCACATTTTTTTCAATCTTTAAGGTAATGTCTTTTTTGAGACATTGTAAGTGCTGTTACTTCAATGTACTCGTGTTATTTCTTTTGTATAATATAACAATAAAAAGATTTGAAAAGAAAAGAAACACAATTAGCACTTAGGTTGATGAAACATGGGTGACAGACACATCAAAGTCTTCATTCTGAAATGTAAACTCTGTATCTCTCTCCACAGCTGATGTCCAACACTTGATAAATCAATGGACAGGTATCCAATGGGCAGGACGAGCTGTATGAGCTTGAATAACACAACCCAAGCTGGGATATTTGACTTCAATTAAATGAATGTGAATAAAAACAAAATTAAACCTGACTATGAAGCAACCAGGCCTGTAATTAAAAAAATAACATTTTATACAGGAGGGTGCCACGGTAGCATAGCGATTAACGCAACACTACTACAGCTCGGACATCAGAGTTCAGAGTTCAGTTCTGACATCATCCGTAAAGAGTCTGTATGGGTTTTCCCTGGGTCCTGCAGTTTCCTTCCACAGTCCAAAGATGTACTGGTTAGTAGGTTAATTGGTCATTGTAAATTGCCCCTTGTAAATTGCCCCGTGATTAGGCTAGAGCTAAATTCAAAGAGTCAGAAGGGCCTACTCTGCACTGTATCTCTAAATAAATACAATGTTTGTTATTTGTTTAGAGATACAGCTGTTTGCAGTCAGAAACAGAAAAAGATAATGGCGAAAACATAAATAGCAGAGGAATTAAGCAAATATTTTGCCTCAATGAAGAAACAAAGATCCAGCACAAATAAGGAAACAAAATATTCATAAATCTAGTAATCAGTCTGAAAGTAATAAATACTAAGGGTATTATTTTCCAAAGTTCTGTAAGTTCTTGGACATTAGTACAGAAAATGCTGGAATCTATAAGAATGGATTTAATGTCACCTAGAAAGTAATGATGAGTAGGACCAAGATAGATTTTTGAAAAGGAAATCATTTTCCACTAACCCATAAGGAGACTTTTCAAGGATACATCTAGACAATAGACAATAGGTGCAGGAGTAGGCCATTCAGCCCTTCCAGCCAGCACCATCATTCACTGTGATCACGGCTGATCATCCACAGTCAGTACCCTGTTCCTGCCTTCTCCCCATATCCCTTCACTCCGCTATCTTTAAGAGCTCTATCTAACTCTTTTTTGAAAGAATCCAGAGAATTGGCCTCCACTGCCTTCTGAGGCAGAGCATTCCACAGGACCACAACCGTCTGTGTGAAAAAGTTTTTCCTCAACTCTGTTCTAAATTGTCTACCCCTTATTCTTTAACTGTGGCCTCTGGTTCTGGACTCCCCCAACATCGGCAACATGTTTCCTGCCTCTAGCGTGTCCAATCCTTTAATAATCTTACATGTTTCAATAAGATCCCCTCTCATCCTTCTAAATTCCAGTGTATGCAACCGCAGTCGCTCCAATCTTTCAACATATGACAGTCCTGCCATCCCGGGAATTAACCTCGTGAACCTACTCAATAGCTAGAATGTCCTTCCTCAAATTTGGAGACCAAAACTGTACACAATATTCCAGGTGTGGTCTCACCAGGGCCCTGTACAACTACAGAAGGACCTCTTTGCTCCTATACTCAACTCCCCTTGTTATGAAGACCAACATGCCATTAGCTTTCTTCACTGCCTGCTGTACCTGTATGCTTACTTTCAGTGACTGATGAACAAAGACACCTAGATCTTGTTGTACTTCCCTTTTTCCTAACTTGACACCATTCAGGTAGTAATTTGTCTTCCTGTTCTTGCCACCAAAGTGGATTACCTCACATTTATCCACATTAAACTGCATCTGCCCACTCACCCAACCTGTCCTAGTCACCCTGCATTCTCATAATATCCTCCTCACATTTCACACTGCCACCCAGCTTTTTGTCATCTGCAAATTTGCTAATCTTACTTTTAATCCCTTCATCTAAATCATTAATGTATATTGTAAATAGCTGCGGTCCCAGCACTGAGCCTTGTGGTACCCCACTAGTCACTGCCTGAAAAGGACCCATTAATCCCTACTCTTTGTTTCTTGTCTGCCAACCAATTTTCTATCCATGTCAGTACCCTACCCCCAATACCATTTGCTCTAATTTTGCACACTAACCTCCTATGTGGGACCTTATCAAAGGCTTTCTGAAAGTCCAGGTACACTACATCCACTGGCTTTCCCATGTCCATTTTCCTAGTTACATTCTTAAAAAATTCCAGAATATTAGTCAAGCATGATTTCCCCTTTGTAAATCCATGTTGACTCAGACCTATCCTGCCACTGCTATCCAAATATACAGCTATTATATGTTTTATAATTGATTCCAGCAGCTTCCCCACCACTGATGTCAGACTAACTGGTCTATAATTGCCTGCTTTCTCTCTCCCGCCTTTCTTAAAAAGTGGGATAATATTAGCTACCCTCCAATCCGCAGGAACTGATCCTAAACTATAGAACATTGGAAAATGATTACTAATGCGTCCACGATTTCTAGAGCCACCTCCTTAAGTACCCTGGGATGCAGACCATCAGGCCCTGGGGACTTATCAACCTTCAGTCCCATCAGTTTACCCAATACCATTTTTTTGTCTGATGCGAATTTCTCTCAGTTCCTCTGTTACCCTAGGTCCTCTGGCCACTATCACATCTGGGAGATTGTTTGTGTCTTCCCTAGTGAAGACAGATCCAAAGTACCTGTTCAGCTCGTCTGCCATTTCCTTGTTCCTCATAATAATTTCACCCGTTTCTGTCTTCAAGGGCCCAACTTTGGTCTTAACTAATTTTTTCCTCTTCACAAGCCTAAAGAAGCTTTTACTATTCTCCTTTATATTTTTGGCTAGCTTACCTTCGTACCTCATCTTTCCCCCCCCCCGTTGCCTTTTTAGTTATTTTCTGTTGCTCCTTAAAAGTCTCCCAATCCTCTGGCTTCCCTCTCATCCTTGCTATGTTATACTTCCTCTCTTTTATTTTTATACTGTTCTTGACTTCCCTTGTCAGCCATGGTCGCTCCTTACTCCCTTCAGAATCTTTCTTCCTCTTTGGAATGAACTGATCCTGCACCTTCTGTATTATTATTCCCAGAAATACCTGCCATTGTTGTTCCACTGTCATCCCTGCGAGGGTATCTTTCCAGTCAACTTTGGCCAGCTCCTCCCTCATGTGTCCATAGTCCCCTTTGTTCAACTGTAATACTGACACTTCCAATCTTCCCTTCTCCCTCTCAAATTGTAGATTAAAACTTATCATATTATGGTCCCTACCTCCTAATGGCTCCTTCACCTCGAGTTCCCTTATCAAATCTGACTCATTACACAACACTAAATCTAGAATTGCCTTCTCCCTGGTAGGCTCTAATACAAGCTGCTCTAAGAATCCATCTCTGAGGCATTCCACAAACTCCCTTTCTTGGGGTCCAGTACCAACCTGATTTTCCCAGTCTACCTGCATGTTGAAATCCCCCATAACAACCGCAGAATTACCTTTGCAACATGCCAATTTTAGCTCTTGATTTAACTTGCACCCTATATCCAGGCTACTGTTTGGGGGCCTGTAGATAACTCCCATCAGGGTCTTTTCGCCCTTACAATTTCTCAGTTCTATCCATACTGACTCTACATCTCCTGATTCTATGTCTCCCCTCGCAAGGGACTGAGTTTCATTCCTCACCAACAGAGCCACTCCACTCCCTCTGCCCACCTGTCTGTCCTTTCAATAGGATGTATATCCCTGAATATTCATTTCCCAGCCCTGGTCCTCTTGTAGCCATGTCTCTGTTATTCCCACAACATCATACTTGCCAATTTCCAACTGAGCCTCAAGCTCATCCACTTTATCTAGTAGGATACATGAGGGGAAATCATTGAATTTTTAAAATAATTTCAAGAGTATCAGGTAGGAGGCTGTTAAACTGTCAAGAGTATTCCACCTGGATTGAAAGACAATTAACACAGAAACAAAGAGTAGGAATACAAAAGACCTTCTCGGACTAAGAGTCTATGACTAGTGTTGTACTATTAAACTGTACGATCAAGTTGTGGGCACAAGTATTTACAATGTAAGTGGACAATTTAATTGAAGGGACTGAATATCTTCCAAATGTTCCAATGTCTTGGAATTAAGTGGGATTGAGATAGTAAAGATTGCAAAGAGACATTAATCAGGCATATACAAACTGTAAGATTGTGAAACAACATGATTGCTTGAGTATAATGAAGAATATCCACTTAAGTTTGAAAAAAAATTTAAGTTTAATTTAAATTTAAGTTTAAAAAAAATTGATGTTCGAAGAGGCCTGAGTGTCCTTGTACACACTGCTGAAAGCACCTGTTTGCAAATGTTTAGTAGATCTTTAAATTTGTCTGTAAACCTGAGATGAAAGCATTACTCAAGATTGTTGTTCACAGAACTGTGTTTTTTAAAATCACAGAACACTCCCTTATCTAATCAGCTTACATTAATTTGTAGTATAAAGAAAGAATACAAGGTCTCCAGTAGTTTGTTACTTGCCTTGCTCACACTGGTTGATTCATCCAACCTGAACATCCAATAAAATGGCAGTAACCATAAGATTTGCACCTCATTCTTGACTTCCAGACAATATTATCTCCAGATCCAACAAGGCTAACACGTGGGCTCAGAAATCAAATGGTCACGCTGCCATTATTTTTATTAGAAAATGTGAGCGCCTGAATGCCTTACTATCAGTAGATGATGAGTGCACTGCAGGAATAAGTGATAATACTGATCTACTTAATGGAATCTGCATGTACTTATTGACTAAAGAACATTGAAGGATACACAGTTCTAACAGAGAAGATGCAAGGAAAATGCTTCCCTTGCTTAAGCCAGTCCCAAGATCAGGGTAGACTACCAAACATTGAAATGGAATTTCCTCCCTCCTAATGGTGAATTTTTTGAATTCTCTACTCCAGAGAGCTGAGGAAGTTTAATTGCTGAAGGGCGATTCAAATGGCCAACTCGCCCTGTGTGTTAATGCAAGACACACACCTCAGCCTCGGAACCCACCCGGCTGAGTGAGCAACCGCAGGTATCTCGCTGCATGGGACAAGAGTCTGGCACTAATTATCCGTGCTCTCCTGTACCTGGAAGGTGATTTTCGGACCGAGGGTCGGGTGAAACTCGCTGAAAAACACGCATTCGATCCTACTACCCATGACCCCGCCTGAGGCCGGGCTCCTCCTCTTCCATCAAAGGCCGAAGCCTGCCGGGCTCGCGCCTCCACACAGCACTTCTCCCCCCCACCCCCCGACGTCACCAGCCTTCAAGACGTACGACGTAAGACGCAGCGGCGCCCGCTCTAACGGCTTGTAATGATGGCGGAGCCGAGCTCGGAGTTCTGGCTTTACCGCCTACTGCGGAAAGCCGCCGGGATGGCTGCACACCTTCTGTGTCTGGGATTCACTATCGGGATCGGGGTGGTCAGTAGGCCGGGGACGAGTGAGTATCTCTTGACAGCTGAGTCCGAAATGAAATGAGTACTGTAGTAGGTGCGCGCTCGGGTTAGTGACTACCCGTAACTAGGGGGCGGAGCTCCGGCTGCGCTTCTGTGTGTGACAGGGTCCACAAGTTTAGCTCCAGGTGTGGGTCTGGAGACAGGCTGTGTACTGTAAAGTAGAAATAGGTTCAAAAACGATAAACTACTTAACAACCCACACAAATTACTGGAGGAACTCAGCATCTACGGAAGTGAATAAACACTCGACGTTTCCAGATGAGACCCGTTTGAAACTTCATCTGTTTATTCCTCTGTAGATGCTGCTTGACCTGCTAAGTTCCTCTAGCATTTTCTCTGTGTTGCTCTGGATTTCCAGCATCTGCAGAATCTCGAGCTGATGATGAATTAATTGAAAGCACTATGCTGTGTCGTTAAGGATGATTAAGGAAGAGGGTACTTTAAGCAATTTTTGGAGTCAAGATCTGTATGAAGGGAAATTCGTTCGTGACGAATAAGTTAATTTTATGAGTATGTAGCTAATCAGTTTGCAAGAGTAAACTTTTAATGGAGTCAAAAGCTTTTAAAAGGCTCTTGACCAATAATCTTTATCAATAAACAGGAACAGCAATTTATTGGGTAAAGAGGTGCTTCATGTATCTATTATTACAGAGGGAATTGTGAACAAGAGAATGCTCTTAAGTATATTGTTATTCTGAGACTTTTGTCATCACAAGGGTGGGGTGTTTAGCTTTTTTTTGTCATGGGCTCTTGGAAAATCGAGTCAACACAAAGTGTTTGAACCCCGCGGTCGTGCATTCATAGAGTTGAGGCTGAAGTTTATGTCTTTTTCACATAGATGGTACTTCGAGTACAGTGTCCTATTAAGAATAGGAGTGCAGGTATATTGTATCAATATGAGGGGTGTACTGGGTATTTGTGTCAGAAGAACAGGGTTTCAAGTGTATACCAGTGCGAAGCCAGGCAACATGCACATCTTTGCAGTGTGTGGAACTTCAGTGTGTTGGGATTGGACTAGAGTATTGACCTCATTAGTCATATTTCATGGTCGTGTTGTTAAATGGTTTGAAAGCCCATGTATATTTGGCCCAACAGGGTTGGGCATGAAGGTATTCTGTAGCATAATGGTTGAGAAACTCAATAAGTACCCTGGCTTCATGGTATAGATCCTTTATTTTCCATTTGCTTCTTATCTCCCCATTGAATTGCTTCATTTTATACCAAAGAGCCAAAGCCACATGATTCATGTTTCATGTTTCAGTTTGATGTTTATTCATCAACAAGGGAAAGGCACCTTCTCTACAAGTATAAAGAATTAGAAGCCGTAGTTGTCTATCAAGCGGACTCCGTCATGCAGTAAAACATGATTATAAGCTCAACTCTGCATTTCCATCTGCCCACAATAACCTCACAACCTATTGAGACACTATCTCTATCTCTGAAATAAGTAAAAACTCTTTCAAGAATAGAGTTTCAAAGATTTGCAGCTGTCTGATAGGAAAAAATTCTTCAATTCTGTTGTATTTTTAAACTGTGCTCCCTAGTTTAGGAACCTCCCATAAATGAAAATACTCTCTCCAGATTAACCCTGTCAAGATTACTCAGGAACATATGTATTTCAGTTAGTCCTCTAAATGCCAGCAGATATAAACTTGACTGGTCCAGTTTTTCCTCATGACAATCCTCCCAATCTAGGTATCTCTAATAAACCTCTGAGATGCTTGCAATATATTAACATGTTTCATTAAATAACAGTACTTCTCATGTGGTCTCACCAATGCCATATATAGCTGAAGCATAATTCTACTTTTGCAATAAATTCTTTCTTGTAATGAAAAACTGACGCAGCAGCATCATAGGCACATGCCATTCAATTAGCAGCGTTCACAAGAAAAACATAAATTGTACACAATTTTTAAAAGAAAGCACACAATTAGTACAAGCAACAACAGAGTCCATTATAGTGTATTGTTCAAGATGGTGCTGCTATAGTGTAGTGATTATGGTTGTGCTGGTGGTTTTGGTTGAAAGGAAGTAGTGTTCTTGAACTTGGTGATGTGGGACTTAAACCTTCTGTACTTCTTGCCCTGTGGTGGCTGTAAGAAAATGGCATGGTGAGGATTTTTGATGATAAACATTACCACCTTGAAGTAGATTCTCATTAGAGATGCGCTGGTGGGGATGCGCCCATGATGTGTTGGCCAGAGTCCACTGATTTCTGCAGCTTCTTGCTCATAAACTTAAAACAGTGCAGATATCAAGGCATGTACAGAAAGTATTTATTTTGGGAATTCTAATGCGTCAGTCTGCAATTTTCTAAATCCTGAAAATCTGCTGTTGGTTGGTAGACAGATTTTTGGACATGGAAGTTTGGAAAATGATGTTACAGTGCTCCAATTTCATGTTTAAGGTTTTGTCAGGTTTAATCTTTATGATTCTGATACAGTGAGATAAATATCCTTGTATAGTAATGAAGACTAACACTCAGACTTGTCCAACCTATGGTGTGTAAGATTTCTCAGCTGAACTGAATACATTCCATTATCTCTACTTTAAATACATATACAGGGATTTTATTTTATTGCTTGACATGTTGATTTTGTAGCATAAAGAAATTTGTATTGAGCGTCTGGTCTCTTTTCCAGTGCAGAATTTACCCACTTATTAGAAAATAGAACAGTATTTTACAGTTAAGGCTTTTTAGCCCATGAAGTTATGCTGGCCTTTTTTAGCATACTATGAGATCAACTTAACCCTTCCCACCCACATAGCCCTGCATTTTTCTGTTATCCATGTGCCTGTCTAAGAGTCTCTTAAATGTCTCTGAAGTATCTGCCTCTGCCACAACACCTGGCAGGACATTCTGTGCACTTATTACTGTGTTTTTTAAAAAAAAAACTAACTCTGACATCCTCCCTATACTTTCCTCCAAAACCCTTAAAATTATATCTTGTATTAATCATTGCTGTCTGTGGAAAAAGGCATTGGCTGTACATTCTATCTATGCCTTTAATTATCTTATACATCTCTATTAAGTTACTTCTCATCCTCCTTCATTCCAAAGAAAACTGCCCTAGCTCGCTCAACCTATCTTCATAAGACATATTCTCTATCCACACAGCATCCTGGTAAATCTCCTGTGCACTCTTTGTAAAGCTTCTACATTCTTCCTCTAACGAGGTGACCAGAACTAAACACTCCAAGTACGGTCTAACCAGAGTTTTATTTATGTAGTGATTCTTGAACTCAATCCCTTGACTAATGTACATCTTTCTCATCACTAAGAGCTTGAGCCGCAACTTTGAGAGATCAATGGATGTGGACCCCAAGATCCCTCAGTTCCATCTCACTGCTAAGAATCCTGCCATTATTTTCCTTTCAGGCTTTTGTCTTCAAAAGTGTATCTGTTCACATTTTTTCTGGATTGAACTCCATCTGCCACTCCTCAGCTTAGCTCCGCACTCAATTAATGTCCCATTGTAACCTACAACAACTTTCTGTACAATCCACAACCACCGATATTTGTGTCATGTCCAGACTTACTAAACCACCCTTCCTTCCACTTTCTTATTTATAAAAAAATCACTAAGAGTAAGGGTCCTAGAACAGATCCCTGTGGAAAACCACTGGTTACTGACCTCCAGGTAGAATGCACTCCATCAACCACCACTGCCTTCTGTGGGCAAGCCAGTTCCAAGTCCACACAGCCAAGTTTCCCTGGATCCTATACATGATGACTTTCTGAATGAGCCTACTATGGGGAACCTTACTAAAATCCATATGCACCACATCCACTGATCTATCTTCATCAATTTGTTTTGTCACTTTCTCAAAGAATTCGATCAAGCTTATGAGGCATGACCTTCTCCACTCAAAGCTCTGCTGACTATCCATAATCAGACTATGGTTACTCAAATGTTCATAAATCCTCTCCAATAGTTTGCCCACCACTGACATAAGATTAACTAGTCTATAATTCCCAGGATTATCCATATTATCTTTTTTGATCAAAGGAATAACATTTGCCATCTTCCAGTACTACTTCTGTGGCCAGTGAGGACGCAAAGATCATCGCCACAGCCTCTGCAATCTCTTCCCTTGCTTTCCATAGTAATCTGGGGTATATTCCATTTGGCCCCGGGGACTTAATAATCTTAATGTTTTCCAAATTCCAGCACATCATCTTAATGTCGACATGTTTCGGCATTTAGCCTGTTTTATGCTTTTTTTCATATTCGTCAATGTCCCTCTCTCTGGTGAATACCAAAGCAAAGTATTCATTAAGGATCTTCTCTACCTCTCCAACTCCAGGCTTGTGTTTCTTCTTTGATCTCTAATCAGTGCTGCACACACTCAAGTCTTCCTCCTGTTCTTCACATACATGTAGAACACTTTGGGTTTTTCTTTAATCCGGCACAGCAAGACCTTCTCATATGCTCTCCTAGCCATGCTAAGTCACTTCTTAAGCTCCTTCTTGGCTACCTTACAACTCCTAGGATCTTTACTTCCTAAACCTTGGACGCTTTCCAACCTTAAGTATGCTTTCTTCATATTGTAGGGCATCAACTCGCGGAGAATTTTTTCAATTGCTCTCAGCCCGTTATGAATGGGTTTGCAGTTAATCTTTTCTCACATTTATTTGGAAAAGTTGATTTATCAATTGTCTGTTTTCACTGAGTCCTTGCCTGTTCCGTGGTTCATCTTTCCTCATTCGAACTTCATTCTCTTTTGGCAGTCAGAGACCTCAGGAGTAGAAGAAGAGGAGATGAAATTAAGTATGTAGTTCACCAGGAAGAGCCAGCAGTTATAATGTGGCTCGTGGTCTATGAATTGCTGCTGGTCCAGTGTGATGATGTAAGTTTCATTGTACTACAACTGATCTAACAGCTAATTTACTTATTTTTTGTTCTAGGTCTATTTTCGTGGCATCCATTCCTGATGGCTCTGGCTGTAAGTAACCTATTGTTGTCTTTAGAGACTTTCATTGGAGGGCTGTGATTTGGATCATTTATTTCTCTTATGCAAGATAGGCCACTTTTCCTCTTAGTCTTTCTACCTTCCCAAATTTCCTGAACTTGGGAATGATTACCAAAGAGGAGGTAGCAGCTCAGAGGGAGTTCGCTGCTCTTGTAGGCATGTCTCTTTGTGGACCAGCCGTGGCAAGAACCCAGCAGAGATGAGGACAGAAGATGTACGTTACCTCTGTGTGGTGGGCACTGTTTTGCTTTGTGTTTTCATTGTAATGCTGCAATTCTGCCATTTGCCTATGAGTCTAATCTGACACCTTCTCATTTTACCCTGCTCCTTTTTGAAGGTTGTGGTTGAACCTGTCTCCTCTACCATCTCAAGCAGTACATTCTAATTTCTAACCATTGTTCTACCTCATTAAAAAGAATCTGCACATCACTTTTAGTTCTCTTATTAAACAGATTTGTTATGTGTCTTTTGATTCTTAACCATTCTATCAGTGCAAACCTTTCTTTAATTTAAATACTTCTATCCAAAGAGAACAAATCCCAGCTCCTCAAGTCCAGCTAAAATCCTTCATCCCTGGAATCATTCAAGTATCTCTTCTGCAACTTCTCTAAGGCTTTTATATCTTTCCTAAAGTATGGCACCCAGAACTGGACATAGTGCTTAAGAAAATAAATCATCATGACATAAACACAAGAGATTCTTTAAATGCTGGAAATCCAGAGCAAGAGGCACAAAATGCTGGAGGAACTCAACAGGTCAGGGAGTGTCTATGGAAAGGAATAAGCATTTGACCTTTCAGGCTGAGACTTTTCATCAGGATTAAAAGGAAAGCAGGAAGAAACCAGAAAATAATGGTGGGTGAGGGGAGGAATATAGGCTGACAAATGATAGGTGAAACCAGGTGAGGGAAAAGGTAGCTGGGTGGGGGGGGGGTGAAGTGAAAAGTTGGGAAGGGACAGTTGGAAGAATTAAAGGGCTGAAGAAGAAGGAATCTGATAGGAGAGGAGTGCGGACCATGTGAGAAAGGGAAGGAGGAACACTAGAGGGAGACGATGGGCAGGGTAGGAGAGCCAGAATGGGGAATAGAAAAAGAGAGGAAGAGGATGGGGTAGAAATCACCAGAACTTAAAGAAATCAAAGTTCATGGTGTCAAGTTGGAGGCTACCCGGACAGAATATGAGGTATTGCTCCTCTAACCAGAGGAGTCCATGGACAGACAGGTCGGAATGTGAATGAGAAGCAGAATTAGAATGGATGGCCACCAAGAAAGCCTGCCTTTTGAAGAGGACAAAGCAAAAGTGCTCAATGAAGTCCCCAATGTACGTTAAGTCTCACCAGTGTAGAAGAGGCCACACTGGGAGTACCAGATACAGTAGATGAGCCCAACAGACTCTCAGTGAAGTGTTGCTTCACCTGGAAGGATTTTTTGGGAAATCATTACTTGCTTGTTTTTGTATGCTATAATGAGCAGGACCCCATGTGCTTTTTAAACAACTATCTCAATCTCCCCAGCAACTTCCAATGATTTATATGCATAAACCTCCAGATCTCCTTGTGCCTGTGCCCCTTTTAGAATTGTGCTTTCTATTTATATTACATCTCCTACCAAAATCCAATCATTTACTTTTTCCTGTGTTAAAATTTCACTTGCTATTTGTCTGCTCATTATATCATTCTGGCATTTTTCTTTTGAATTGTGTTATTCTCCAGTTCACTATTGCTCCATTTTTAAGAATATGTACCATACACACAAGTCCAAGTCATTAACGTGCTAAGAAAACCATTGACTCCTGGAGAACTCTACTGTGTTCCTCTTTCAGTGAGAGAAACAACCTTGCACTACCACTTAGTTTCATATTACTTCACATATCTATGCTAATGCAGCTCCTTTTATTCCATGGGAATCAATTTCGATGTCAAGCCTAAAATGTGGTACTTCCTCACACTTCTGTCCATGTATGACATTGCCTTTCCTTCATTAATGCTCTCATTACCTCATCAAAGGACCATCAAGATAATTAAAATCCTTGTCCAGTCACTTCAAATTCAGTCCTTTATTATCACTTCTAGAAGTTAATGGAAGTTAAACAGACTAATCACTAGGTACTGGGTTTGGCCTTGTACTCTTTTTGTGGTCTGTCAGTCCTCTGGACATGTGAATGTGTAGATGTAAGGAAGATCTAGCCAGGGGCTCTACAATACCCCTCCCTGATTTCCCTCAGCAATGTAGGGTGCATCTAATCTGGATCAGGTGGTTCATTTGCTTTGATTACCTTTTTTTAAAACCTCTTATTTACTAATTTCTAGCCCATTTAATATCTTAACTACATCTTCTTTTGTTGAAATTCCAGCAGCATCTTCTAGCTTGGTAAGAGAAGCATTGTGTGAGAAATAAAAGTTGCATATACTGAGCATATTCCTTGGCATCTTGTTTAGGATTGTTCAGTTTCATAGCCTGTTTATGGAGTTACTCAGCTTGTTAGGTTACCCAAATTTATAACAAAAGTGATAAAGCTAGATAACCTAAGCAACAAGATTAGCAGGTCATACTGTAACCTTTGTTTGCGACTGTGAATCTATTTATTTATTTATTCATTTACAAGATGTGGGCATCACCAGTTAAGCCAGCGTTTGTTGCCTGTGCCTAGTTGCCCTTGAGAAGGTGGTGATGAGTTGCCTTCTTGAACCATTGCAGTTCCTGAGGTGTAGGTACACCCACAGTGCTGTTAGGGAGGGAACAGTTAATCTGGAAGTGAACAATAGTTTTAATATCTTTAAAAAAGGACAATGGCTCCAAAAGTAAGAATATCGAATTACTTAAGATAGAAAAAGGAAATGTTGATGGGATTGAAATGGTGGATAGGTCATTGTCATGATGGAAACATATCTAGAAGGTGAACAGCAGCTAGAGCTGAAGCCATATTAGAGTCTTGAAATAAAACATCAGACAAATGTGGTGGGATAAAAGAGGCCTCTGAGCAGAGCAAGTTAAAAGAGAAAAGTGAGCCAAATTGTTTATCTTTCTGTTTCAGAAATGTCACCCAGAATTTTGAGATAGCAGAGACAGAAAGGAAGATGACTTATTGTGAAATGCAGATATATAACCATGTTTCTTTTTTTTCCCTAGTTTTCCTTCATTATGACTCAAGCTATTCTGCTATTTTCTCCAGAGAGTTCCCTTATTTTGTCCTACTCGAGGAAAATTAAAGTCCGATCCCACTGGGTTTTGCAAGGGTTGGCCACTGTGTGTGCCATCTTGGGCTTGACCATTATCAGCTATAATAAATACCTGAATGACAAACCACATTTTACCAGCTGGCATGGTTTGATCGGGCTAGCAACTGTCCTATACATTTGCTTGCAGTCTACTGGTGGGGTGACTCTGCTGTATCCCAAACTAATGAGGAAATGGTCTTTGGCCAAACTGAAATTGTATCATGCTACCTCTGGACTGGTTGGCTACCTATTAGGCTGTACCAGTCTGTTACTGGGCATGTGTTCGGAATGGTTCTCAGGGACAGTGGCTAGTGTTAACTGGTATCTGGCCATTTGCTGCCCAGTTCTGTTGGCATTGGTCATCATGAACCAAATTACAAATGCCTATCTGAGGAAAAAGAGGATACAGCCTTGAATACACTTCCACCCTGGCAGTAGCTGCTTATTAGCTACTTGGACTCTTTTTAATCTGTAATTCTACTACAGAAGTCTTAAAACCAACTTCAGTCAGTATGCAGAGATTCTTGTCAATGCTGGTGATTGATGAAGATGGTGAAACTACTGGCAAATCAGTCCTACTCCTTGATTCTGCTGGCAAATGGAGAAAGTGGGCCTGACCAACTGCTGGATTGCTTCCCATCTCAACTGATGTTGCTCTTTTAAAGTGTTGGAATATCTTCAAGTTGCCCTCCTTTGTGTTTCCCTTTGACTGATCAGCACAGCAGTGAATAGTGCTGGCTTACTTCAGTCCATTCTCACTGACTGGAACCCAAGAGAATATTTTATAAAATGGTAACAAATGTATTCATGAGACAAGATGTTGCATGAAATAGAGTTCAGTGTTAAAGCCAAAATCTCCTGCTATTGTACTGTATTTAAACTAAAGCATGGTTTGATCTCACATTAAGAGATTAATTCTGATAATCTGAAATAATTTGAAATGTACAATTTATATCTCTGGTTATTCATAAACCTTCAGTCATTTCAGTAGGATTATTATCCCTTCCACCATATGAGTTTGTGGTTCCTTCACTGTAGTAATTTACGACTAAAAGGATGGTTAATGTCAGTCTTGATTGAGATAAGCTTTTTATTTATTAATGCATATACAATGTTAAATGTGCTGTTTATTTTTCTACCTTCATATTCCAAAGTCATTGCCCTGCAAGTATTTAATCCTGTGTGTGTTCTGTTGTTTTTCCATAGTGTTGTGATATATTGTGTGAACATTTTGCTCCAGTTAGCGTGGAACAAAATTATACTTTATTGCTGATTGATCTTTTGAGCTCAGAGGAACACCTTTATAACAGTGGTATGTTCTATCTAAATGTATTTACAGACTGCTACATAACATATTTGATATTCAGTTCTGTCAAAGTCAAGGGACAAAATATGGGCTAAAGTAGATAATGGACCATCAAAATGATGTCATCTGCGTTATGTCCAAACCACTGGTTTCACCACATAGTCTGTCCTGGCTGTACTTTAGCTCCAGTGAATTATTTTCAGTTTAACAAACAAAGTATAAGATTATATAATGGTGAGACAATTTCTGATCGTGTGTATGCTAATGTGTCCACGTAATTCTGTCTTCAAAAGAATCACATCAATCACAGTGGGAAGGAATTCCTTGTTTGAATCCTTTTGACAGTGTTGTTACTCTCTTGTATCTTTTGTATGACAGCTGAGGTAGGACTGTATTCAGAAAGTAAGGGAACAGATGGTTGAGAAGTACTGCCATTGCAATTAAGAGATTATTCAAAAAGAATTGTAACTCAAGGTATAAACTCTTATTACCTTGAAAATACCAAAAAAAAACTTGAACATACTGATGATGCACTCATTCTCATATTTTTCTGTTGACTGACCTGAACTCCCAAATCCTCAGGAGAGTTCTTCAGTAAAATGGATCTGTTTGATTGGATCTCAGTTTCCAACAGGGTTGATACCAAAGCATCCTATGATCAAAGAAGTTTTAATACAGAGTTATCAGGGATATGCAGTTCCCATTGGTAATGATGTGCTTAATAATGATGCAAAGAGATTCAGATATTTCTGCTCCACTTGTTGGATTTTTATTGCTAATTTCTTTGATTTACTGAAGCCATTTGTACTGTACCTTGTCAGTGTGCACACAATAAATGTCCCTCTCTCATGTGTCCGAGTGCTATGTCATGTGTTTATTCAGACCCTATATAAGACATGCTTATCCCAATAATATATTGCACAGGGAAAACACAACTGATTCTACAGATGCTGGAAATCCAGGACAACAACACAAAACGCTGGAAGAACTCAGCGGGTCAGGCAGCATCTTTAGAGGGAAATGAATAATTGACATTTTGGGCTGAGACCCTTCATTAGGACTTGGTCTTGGCCTGAAATGTCAGATGTTTATTTCTCTCCGTAGATGTTGCCTGACCTACTGAATTCCTCCAGCATTTTGTGTGATGCACTGTATAGGGCTATTGCCTGATTTTTTTTTAGGAGCAAAGAAAGTGAACTTTCAAAGTAACCATCTCCTGTGATCAAAATTCTTTTGTTTAAGTGTTGTGACCATCGTATAACATCTTTTATTTTGGTTTCTATCCCTTTCATTTAATTCACTAGACACGAGTGCATTGATATGGTGTGGTTGTAGAAATAGACAATAACAAGATTCCTTATACCTAATGTTATTCACAATGGTGCTCGAAAGTTTAAGACCTTGTAGTGTACTGTCTCATTGCATTTGCCCTACTGAGGTTCAACATCCCACATTTACTGGGTTAAACTCCATCTGTCATTACTCAGCCCATATTTGCAACTGGTGTATATTGTGCTGTATTCTTTGCCAGTCTTCTACACTATATACAACTCTAATAATCTTGGTATCATCCACACATTTACTAACCCACCCATCTATATTTTCATCCAGGTCATTTATATACATCACAAACAGCAGAGGTCCCAGCAGAGATCCCTACAGAACTCCACTAATTACAGACCTCCAGCTTGAATAAGTCCCTTTAACCACTCCCCTCTGTCTTCTATGTGCAAGCCAGTTATAAATAAACAGTCAATTTGCCACGGAGTCCATGCACCTTAATCTTCTGGATTAGCCTTCCATGATGGACTTTGCCAAACACCTTACAACATCCACTGCTCTATCCTCACCAATCTCTCTTGCTACTTTGTCAAAAAACTCAATCAATTTGGTAAGGGACAACCTGCCACTCGCAAAGCCATGCTGACTCTCCCTAATTAGGCCACGGATTTCCAAATGTTCCTTTTCCTTGGTAAATACTGAAACAAAGTACTCCCAAGTACCTCACTCACATTCTCTGCATCCAAACAAATGTTCCCCCCTTTATTCTTGAGTGGTCCCACCCTCTCCCTAGTAAACCTTTTACTCTTGATGTATGTATAGAACACCAAGAGATTCACCTTAATCCTACTTGTGAAGGATTTATAATAGCCCCTCCTGATTTTCCTAATTCCCTTCATTAGTTCTTTTCAGGCTTCTTTATTCTCCTCATGTGCTTCGTTTGATCCTGACTTCTGAAGTTTTACATACTTTTTCTTCTTCTTGACTAAATTCATCACCTCTCTATTTTTAAATTCCCAGTTGAATTCAATGCAAATATTGCAGACAGACTTTGAAAATGTTTTTGAGTTATGGGGAAGGGGGAAGAACTGAGCTACTTTTGGAGAAGCACATACTCTAATTAAATGTATGTCAGTTAAGTGTTTTTATGCCCAAGCGTCATTTATGAAAATTGACAAGCATTGACAAATAACGAAAGGGTGCAAACAAGGCTGCATCTGCTCATTAAACTGAAATAAAAGGTGAAAAGGGAACTGCTAAAGCAGTGAGAAGTAAGGCAGATGCTTATTTTTGTCACCTATAAAGGTAATTGGTTACAAATCGGGCGTCTGAGTTCAGAATTCAAAACTGGTATCATTTATAAGGAGTCTCTGCATGTCCACCCTGTGGAATGTGTGGATTTTCCCCGGGTGCTCTGGTTTCCTCCCATAGTCCACAGACATAACAGATAGGTTAATTGGTCATTGTAAATTGTCCCACGATTGGGTTATGGATAAATTGGGGTTGTGGGAGGTTGCAGGGGCAGCATAGCTTGAAGGGCCTACTCTGTGCTGTATCTCTAAATAAATAATTTTTTTTACATAGAGCAAGATTTTTGTACAGCGTTATGTCCAAAAAATGCTCTAAAACATCACAATTTAGGCATCCAGCAAATTTGTACTCAGCATTTCTGTGCACATTAAAAGTTTCACATGCAGAACACTTATCCCATTGAATTTACATAGATTATAAGTACGTTAAGAAATACAGTCCGATGTCCTGCTATCCAAGGAGCAACTGTACCAAGAGACACTTGAGACTATGGTCTGCAGAGAGAGCACAAAGGCAAGCATGAAGTATACATGACTGGACTCGGCTATCTGAAGAATTAAAGATCATTGACACTTTAAGCTTCATAGTTTCTGGAATATAAAGGTAGGCTGGTAGATCTGCAGGGAGCTACCAACCTGATATTGAACGAAAAGGAAAATCACCTCCTTCCCCTTCAGTGATGATCATTTGCAGATCAGGGACTTGAATTTGCTGGGATTGTGAGTCTTTTCAATGTGTAGACAATGATGGACTGCACACATGTAGTCCTTTAGACCATAAGACTTAGGAGCAGAAATAGGCTGATTAATTATCCCTCTCAACCCCATTCTCCTTTCTCCCTGTAACTGTTGATACCCTATCAACCTCCACTTTAAATATACCCAATGACTTGGCCTCCACAGCCATCTATAGCAATTAATACACAGATTCACTACCCTCTGACTAAAGAAATTTCTCCTTATTTCTGTCCTAAAGGGACATCAGTATTCTGAGGCTGTGCACTCCGATGCGAGACTTTCCACCTTCACTTTGTCTAGGGTTTTCAATGAGATCCACCCTCATTCTTCTAAACTCCTGCAAGTACAGGCCCAGAGCCATCAGACGTTCCTCATATGTTAATCCTTTTATTTTTGTAAACTTCCGCAGTTACTGCTAGGGGTGCATGGCATCAAAAAGGTTGGGAACCTTGCTGTGGACCTCCTCCAATGCAAGGGCACTTTTTTGTTAGATATGAGATCCAAAGCCGCTTACAATACTCTGAACACAAGACCTGGTAGCAAGAGAAAGAAATAAGGAGGCTTCAAGGAATAGATGAAAGGACAGGCAAGAACATGTATGAGACACAAAATATGAAATAGCAAAATGTATGATGCACAAAACAGAAAAGTAGTTATTTTTAACTGGTGAAAGACTGGAAAATATTGAGGTTCATAGGGACTTGAGTGTCCTTGTATGTATGTCAATGAAAGCTAATATTCTGGTACAGCAAGCAATTAAATAAAATGATATGTTGGCATTTATTATTGAAAGAATTTGAGCACAGAAGTAAAGTAAAAATATCTTGCCACATGTCCTTCGTCATACTGTGTTGGGAGTAATGTGGACAGATTAATTTCCTTCGATAAATGCCGCAGGACTGAGTTGAAATATTTCTTTACTCCAATATTGATCGACCCTTGGAGTTCTTTGACCTGGAGGACTTTGTCAATTTGTTGATTCAAAACAGAGTTGTTTTGTTCAGTTCTACCACAAGTGAATTCCAACTTCTTTCTATCTGTTACTGGCAGCTGCATCTTCACCGGATCAGGTCATTTTAAAGTTCCCTTTTAATTCTTTTTGCACTCTCCTCTATTATCTCTTTTTATGGCCCAGAATGGTTTAAAGTTTTAGAAATATTGTTCAATTGCAAGTTGCTGCTGTCTATCTGTAAACTATTGGGGAACCCGATCTTATTTCTGCGAATGCATGAAATGATAAATAATGAATAATTAGTCCTGCTTTATTAAAAAGGACTAATCCAAGCACCAGCAGTAATCTAAACCTGGGTTACTGAGAATCAGATAAAAGATGCTGAATACAGGATGTGCTGAGCCTTTAATTATTGTGTTCTGAATTGCATTGTCATTTGATAGGTTTGATATAGCTTACAAGTCATGATTATATCAAGTTGCTAAATGATTGGTGAGATTGAGTTACAGACGTCTGATTTGGTCAAAGGTTCCAATTCTGGAAGTTGAAAGCACATTTCAAGCAGTTTGCTGAATGTGGTTGAAGTGCAGTGGATCAAAGCTGGATGAAGTTTAGAGATTGCCACAAAGCAAAAAGGGACTTGATGTGGGTCACTCTGGAGTGTGTTGAATTTCCATTCAACATGGTAACACTGCAATAACATGGGTAGTTTGCGGTGAACTTTAGGACATCTCCCCAGAGTGAGACAGAACAGTGGAGGAGGTGGGACATTAATTCAGTCTTATCTCTGTGCTACCCAATTTGTGAGGGTAGGTGGTTTAGTATCTGTTCTGGTCCCATAGCACTACTGTAAAATGTGATCCTAGATTGTTTGATTGTGTTTCCAAGTACTGATTTGAAGACAGGGCATAACAGTTCTGTTATACAATGTAGTCCTCCCCGCCTTTTCGGGTGTATGACCTAATTAATAGTGAAACTGTTTGGTTTTGTTCTTGCATCATTTTCACCTTTCCTTCTAATCTGCATTACATGAGATACAATTTCAAACTTGGTCTGCTCGCTTGAGTATGTGGAAAATCTCACCAAAAGATCTAATAGCTCTTCCGGGTTTGAAAATCAGGTGGGAAAATGCATAGATCGAAGAAGGTCAAACCATATGGAAAGGCCCTTTATCCATTTGAGAAACTTGCAGCGAAATTAACTTGTTAGCTGCAAAATGTATGGAACTGATACAGAAACAAATGGGATTTATCCTAGACAGCGAGTTAGATGCCTAACTAACCAGATTGGTACTTGTGAGACAAGTTGTATACAAAATTATGAGGGGTATAGATCAGGTAAATGCAAGCAGGCTTTTTCCACTGAGTTTTGATGAGACAAGAGCCGGGGGTCATGGGTTAAGGGTGGTAGGTGAAATATTTAAGGGGAACACGAGGGGGAACTTCTTCACTCAAAGAGTGGTACAAGTGTGGAACAAGTTGCCGGCAAACATGGTGGATACAGGTTCAATTTCAACATTTAAAAGAAGTTTGGATAAGTACATGGATGAAAGGGCTATGATCCAGGTGCATTGATGGGACTGGATGGAATAACAGTTCAGTATGGACTAGATGGGCTGAAGGGCCTGTTTCTGTGTTGTATGCTCTATGACCTTGCTGTGTATCAATTAGCAGAACCATTTAATTTTAAAAGGAAGGGATTGCAACAGCTAAGTAAAGCCAGAGATTGTATGTAAATACAGGAAGATATATTGCCACTTTCCTCCTTATTAGAGTCACTGAAAGCAACAAAGAAGATAAGCAAGAACCGAGTCTTGCTTAATTGTTCTCCAGCACCACCAGGCAGCTAGCTACAGAGACCCAGCCCATAATATATCAGCTCCGCTCAGGCCAAACATGCAGACTGCAACAAACAGAGCTACTACTTATCTGGAATTAAGGAAGAAAGTGTGCCACAACAAGTTACTGCAGATTCTGCAAAATTCAGTGTATGAGGAGCGTGTAAATAGTTTTAACAGTGGTCAGTGAAGGCTTCTCAGGCAAGTGGGGTGGTTTAGACATGATGGCATCAAGCTTCTCCCCCCATGAAGATTTTTTTTCTCTTCTTTTAATCACTATAGATTTTGAACAAGTAACTTACTCCTGAGAGACAGCTACAAGTGAGGCAATGTCTCAGTTTTTATCATTAATTTGAATTTAGTAGCTGTGCTGGTTTCCCAGGGCCAGGCAAACCCAACTGAATCCTCACCCAATACAATTTATGTCAAGATCTCTACAGTGTGATATCATGCCCCTATCATCTGCTAACCACCATCTTTTGAATGTAGCTGCCTGCAGATTCTTCCACCCTTCTTGGCTAATGTTCTTCTTTTGGCTGCATTTTGCACAGTCCACAGTCCATTCAGGGTAAGAGCTCTCTGCTCTGTGTGTGTGCGTGTGTGTGTGTGTGTGTGTGTGTGTGTACGCGCGTGCGCCCGATATCTTTCTTCTTAAAATGTGGGTAACAGTGCATTTCCATGAGGGGGCAGCACACACCTATAGTATAACAATGACAGCTGCAACTCTGTTTTTACATACAGTATCTCATTTACCAAAGTTTGGGTGCCTCTTTACAGCCAGAACTCAACTGATTTTACACAGTCAAATGCACATTTGGTTTACACCTATATTCACTTTAGTGATTTATGCCGCTGATTCTGGAAAAAATAATGCTTGAGAGCTTTAATTGAATAGAACGCCTCTGAATTATTGCAATGAAGCGCACGTGGGTTTGGTTATTGCATTAGGACTTTCCTGAGGGAAGGATGAGACCAAGAGCTTTGTAAACATCACAACAATGTTACAGCACAAGGACAAATACAGATTAATGTTGATTAAATGTATACACTTTAACTAAGGAAATGAATGCAATGGTTAGGTGTAAGGCAGAGCAGCATTGAGGCTGGTGGGAGAGCATCATGATCTTGGGAGATATGTCTATCGTGGTTGCATCACCCCAAAATTCAGCTCAATCATGATCACCGTCAGGCTCCTGACCAGCTTGGATAACTTCATTCACCTCATCTCTGAGCTGGTTCCACTACTTATGGGCTCACTTTCGAGGCCTCTACAATCCATGTTCTCAGTATTATTTATTTATTTGTATCTGTATTTAGAGAGATTGTCTTCTTTTGTACATTGGTTGTTTTCAGTCTTTGTATGTACTTTTTCACTGATTATATTGTATTTTGTTTTACTGTGATTGCAAGAAAATGAATCTCAGAGTATTATATGGTGACATATGTGCACTTTGATAATAAATTTACTTTGAACTTAGAGTTGCTGAGCAGTACTCTGGCGGAGGTATTGAGGATACAGTTTAAAAGCTATGCTTTAAATGCTGTCTAGACAGCTCATTGCACCCATTTGTACATATAAAATGAAAAATATAACAGCAGTCTGAGCAGAAGTCCCATCCCAAATGCTGATGTCTGAGGCTGAAAGATGCTGAGTGTCAGGAGGCCAGCCCTTTTTGAAAAGAGGTTCCAGTGGGGAAGGTAGCAAAAGTGATTAAGAGTATATTTAAGAGAGTTATAGTGTTGTACAGCACAGAAACAGGCCTATCAGCCCACCACATCCATGCTAACAATTATCCCATTTGCTACGTTAGGATCATATCCTTCCTTTTTAAGTGTCTGTTTATATACCTTTAGGCATAATAGTTGTGTCTGAATCCTCCACCTTCACTAGCAGCAAGCTCCATTATCAACCACTCTGTATTAGAAAATACTGCTCAAATTCCCTTTAAAACCCTCTCTCACCACTATGCCCTCTTGTTTTTTTTATATAACCCCTCCTATGAAATAAAGATTTAGGCTATCTATCCTATCCTCATATATTTTTATCAATTCACCGCACTGCTTCCTTTACTTAAAAAAAAATCCACCTATCCAATCTCTCCCCATAACTAAAGTCATCCAATTCAGCTAACAAACGTCCCAGTGAACCTGCCAGCATAGTCACATCTTTCCCGTAGTGTAGGATGTAGAACTGCGTACAGTACAACACTCTACTGAGCATGCTCTTGCTGAGTATGTTTCAATCCCCACTCTTTTGGTGAAGAGTGATACCGTAACCCTCAAAATACTCCTGTTAAAATCAGCTTCACAATAGTTGCATCCTTACAGTCTTATCTATGTCACAGTTTTCTTTTTCACATACACCACACCACATAAACCAATGTTGTCCAACCTGTCAGAGGAATGTTAAGGAGAATGCAGTTGACTCCAATCTACGGACTTACTTTCAAGGACTCTTCACCACTCATGTTTTCTTAATTATTCTTATTTGCATAGTTTGACTTGTTTTGCAAATTGGTTTGTCAGTCTTTGCTTACATATACGTTTTCCTAAGCTAGAAATTATTTTTCTTTTTCCTGTAAATGCCTGCAAGAAAATGAATCTCAAAGTAGTATATGGCCCATTCTTTCCAGACAGAAAGTGGTGGATATCTCTGTGGCAGTAAACATTAACACTCCTGAGGTGTATTGATGGACGGACATGTTCGGCTTCACAGGAGAAGGCTCTCTAAGGTCTGCTCTCTGTGGCAAGCAGCAGCTAACCACTGGAATAAATGTGGGCTGTGAGATGGTGGCAGCAGCAGCGTGATCCACCCTTCAGCAGATTGCAAGAACATTTGATGAGCCCTGTCTGTGAGCCTACCAGCAGAGCTAAAATTTGCCGTCCACTCCCGGGATAGGAGCAGCTCTCCATTGATACTCCTGCAGTCAGCAATAGGGTAAATGACTAGAGGACGCGCTGATACTTTGGGATTACGGACAGGTTCTATTTCAAGTAAATGCTGTATCAGTTATACTTTGCTTTATTCACTTGTGCTGGTATATTTACAACTAATAAATGGTCTCAGTATTAATTATTTACTCTTTATTTATTATCTGCAAAATTTGTCCTCAGATGTTTGTCAGTCTTTGTTATGTATAATATTTCATAAATTCTATTGTATTTCTTTATTTTCCTTTAAATACTGCAAGAAAATGAATTTCAAGGTAGTATATGGAGACATATACTGAAGGTACAATGACAATAAATTTACTTTGAACTTTGAATTTAAACCCAGAAGCTTGATTGCATACTGATTTATTTATATACATGTACTTACACACTTATTTACATGAGCTAGTTTGTTTAAGCACTGAATTATTTATGTACTTACATACACCCATTAATTGGCACTAAATTATCTACGTAACATATTATTCACAAGTTTGAGTTAGCTTATGCACTGATTAATTCATGCACAAATTTATCTACACTTGCTAGTCTACACTTTCTGATGAACTGAATTTCCATGTGCAGCCAAAGTGTAACAGCTTGGCCATGGGCAAGAATGGAGACTGCACCTCAGGAAGCTGTCGTGCTGATACATGAAAACTCACTTGTAGTTTAAGGAATAGACATTCCAATACACAGTATCAAATGTTTTCATGGAAATGAAATATCAGGAATGAGTGGATTATGGAGATTGTGAAATTCTACATGAGGAAGTTAGGCCATGGGCAAGACCTTTCTCAACACTGACAAATTTGGACCAAGGGAAAATTGGGAGGTGGTTGGGCCTACTGCTTATTTTTATTTGTGTCTTTCATGAAAGCAATTACCTCTTTGCAGCCGATCAAGGTAGAGGTGACCTTTTTGTTAAGCAGCTGCAATTCAAACTGTTGATGGTGATGCTTGATGCTGTTGATTGGAGTGCCCAGGAGAATGATCGATAGAGTATGAAAGAATAATGTTATTGGTTAGGATTGTGAGCAATCAGGAAGAGGTGATGGAGTTCCTTTGTTGTTAATTAGTCTTGCCTTTTCAGCAGGAGTTACCCAAGATGGACCATTGCTGATCTTAGTTTAACAAATTGCTGTAGTGCTTACTCCACTTACTTGCTGAATGTTAGGATCTTGTGTTCAAGTCTGTAGTTCTCTGGATGGGGCAAACAGATTGATAGAGTGATGAAGAAAGTATATGCCATGCTTACCTTTATAGGTTTGGCATGATATAAAAGATAGCATATTACATTACCATTTTGGTATGGAAACATCACTGCCCAGGAATAGAAAGGTGGTTCATCACGTGCCAAGCCCTCCCCACCACTGAGTACATTGATAATGGAGTGCTGGCACAAGAAAGCAGCATCCATCATCAAAGGCCACTACCATGCAGACCATGCTGACCATGCTCTCATCTCACTATCATCGGGCAGGAGCTACAGAAGCCTTAGGTCCCATACCACTAGGTTCAGGAACAGTTATTACCCTACAACCATCAGATTCTTGAACTGATGTGGTGAACTTCACTGACCACAACTCCAAACTGGTTCTTTGTCCTATAAACCCACTCTTAAGGAACCTTTTACAGCTCAGATTCTCGGTATTTATTTATTTAAATTATTTTACTTTTATTTAAAGATACAGCATGGTAACAGGCTCTTCCAGCCCAATGAGCCTGTGCCTCCCAATTGCATCCATGTGACCAATTAACCTGCCATCTTTGGAATGTGGGAGGAAGCCAGATCACGTGGAGGAAACCCAAGCGTCACATGAGAACGTACAAACTCCTTACAGACAGTGACAGGAATTAAACCAGGATTGCCGGCACAGTAATAGCATTACACTAACCGCTACACTACTGTGCTGCCCATATTTCCGCAGCTGTCTTCTATTGCACATTGTTTTTTTTGTCAGTCTTTGTTTACGTATGATTTTTACAATATTGTATTTCTTTATTTTTCCTGTAAATGCCTGCAAGAAAATGAACCTCAAGGTAGTATATGGCAACATGTATGTACTTTGATAATAAATTTACTTTGAACTTTGATCTTTATTTCAACTGATCAGACTATACTTGGAATAAAATTAAACCATGCAGTTCTCTTTACCATGTTATAGGTAGGATATGGTTGCATGGGAGAGAGTACAGAGAGGTTCACCAGGATGTTTCCTGGATTAGAGGATTTTAATTATGGGGAGAGATTACATAAGTTGTGCTTGATTTCCCTGAAGTAAATGAGAGGCTAGGGGTGACCTGATAGAAGTATGTAAGATTATAAAGGCCATTGATAGGGTAGAGAGTCACAATCTATTTGCTGTGGTAAGGGTATCAATGAGCACAGATTTAAGAAGAAGGTTATTCATTTCCTGATCGGTCAGGGCTTCGCACGAGAAGACAGGTGTATGGGGTTGAGTGGGATCTGGAATCAGCCATGATGTAATGGTGGAGCAGACTCAATGGGCTGAATGGCCTAATTCTGCTCCTATGTTTTATGATCTAAAAAGGAGTTTTGAAGGGAAAGTTCATTTTACAGAGAGTTGTAGATATCTGGAACCTATTGCCAGAGAAGGTAATATAACCAGATACAATCACTTTTTAAGAGACATTTATACAGGGACTATAATAGGCAAAGCAGAGAAGGATATGTCCAGAGGGGGAGGCATGGCTCTGTTGGTAAAAAATGAAATCAAATCCTTAGAAAAAGATGATATAGGATGGGAAGATACAAAATCCTTGTGAGTAGAGTTAAGAAACTGCAAGAGTACAAAAATCCTGATAGGAGTTATATTCAGGCCTCTGAACTATAGTCAGGAAGTGGGCTACAGATTACATCAGGAGATAGAAAAGGCATGTCAAAATGGCAATGTTCTAATAGTCATGGGGGATTTCAATATGCAAGTAGATTGGAAAAATCAGGTTAGTGCTGGATCCCAAAAGAGAGAATTTGTAGAATGTCTACAAATGGGTTTTTAGAGCAGTTGTGATTGAGCCCACTAGGGGATCAGCTACTCTGGATTGGGTGTTGTGTAATGATCTAGGGTTGATCAGGGAACTTAAGGGTAAAGGAATTCTTTGGAGGCAGTGATCACAATATGATATAATTCATCCTGCAATTTGAGAGGGAGAAGCTAAAGTCAGAGGTATCAGTATTACATTGGAATAAAGGGAATTACAGAGGCAAGAGAGACAAACAAGCCAAAGTTGATTGGAAGGAGACACTAGAGCTGCAATGGCTGGAGTTTCTGAGAGCAATTCAGAAGACACGGGATAGATACATCCCAAAGAAGAAGTATTCTAAAGGGATGATGATGCAACTTTGGGTGACAAGGGAAGTCAAAGCTAACATAAAAGCAAAAGGGAGGGCATGTAATACAGCAGCTTTTAAAACCCAACAGAAGGCAATTAAAAAAACCATACAGAGGAAAGATGAAACATGAAGGTAAGCTAGCCAATATTATCAAAGAGGATAACAAAAGTCTGTTTTTAGACATATAAATAATAAAAGAGAGATGAAAGTACATGACCGCTGGAAAATGATGCTGGAAAGTTAGTAGTGGAGGATAGGGAAATGGCAGATGAACTGAGTAAGTATTTTACATCAGTCTTCACTGTGGAAGACACTAACAGTATGCTGGAAGTTCAAGAGTGTCAGAGGGCGGAAGTGAGTGCAGTTGCTATTACTCGGGAGAAAGTGCTTGGGAAACTGTGAGGTCTGAAGGTAAATAAGTCAGTTGGACCAGATGGACTATACCCAAGGGTTCTGAAAGGGATAACTGAAGAGATTGTGGAAGCGTTAGTAAGGATCTTTCAAGAATCACTTGATTCTGGCATGGTTCTGGAGGACTGGAAAATTGCAAATGTCATTCCACTCTTCATGAAGGGAGGGAGGTAGAAGAAAGGAAATTATAGACCAGTTAGCCTGATCTCAGTGGTTGGGAAGATGTTGGAATCGGTTGTTACAGATGTGGTTTAGGGTCATTGGAGGCAAATAACAAAATAGGCCGAAGTCAGCATGGTTTCCTTAAGGGAAAACCTTGCCTGACAAATCTGTTGGAATTGTTTGACGAAGTGACAAGCAGGATAGAAAGGAGAACCAGCAGATGTTGTGTACTTGGATTTTCCAAAGGCCTTTGACAAGGTGCTGCACATGAGGCTGCTTAACAAGTTAAGAACCCATGGTATTACAGGAAAGATACTAGCATGAATAGAGAATTAGCTGATTAGCAGAAGGCAAAGAGTGGGAATATAGGGAGCTTTTTTCTGGTTGGCTGCCAGTGACTAGTAGTGTTCCACAGGGGTCTTCGCTGGGACCATTTCTTTTTACATTATATGTCAGTGATTTGGATGATGGAATTGATGGCTTGGTGGCCAAGTTTGCAGACAGTAGGTGGAGGGGCAGTGCTGAGGAAGCAGAGAGGGTGCAGAAGGACTTAGGCAGATTAGGAGAAAGGGCAAAGAAGTGGCAGATGGAATACAGCGTCAGGAAGTGTATAGTCATTCGCTTTGGTAGATGGAATAAAAGCAGAGACTATTTTCTAAACGGGGAGAATATTCAAAAATCCGAGGTGCAAAGTGACTTCACAATCTTCATGCATGATTCCCTAAAGGTTAATGTGCAGGCTGAGTTGTTGGTAAGGAAGGCAAATTCAATGTTAGTATTCATTTCGAGAGGACTAGAATATAAAAACAAGGATGTAATGCTGAAGCTTTATAAGCCCCCAGTAAAGTTTCACTTGGAGTATTGTGAGCAGTTTTTGACCCCTTATTTAAGAAAGGATGTGCTGACAATGAAAGGGTTCGGAGGAGGTTCACAAGAATGATTCTGTAATTGAAAGGCTTATCATATTAGGGCACTGGGTCTTTACAGAGAAGAATGATCGGGGATCTTATTCAAACCTTTTGAATATTGAAATTCCTAGGTAGAGTGGATGTGGAGAGGAAGTTTCCTATCATTGGAGAGTCTAGGGTCAGAGGGCAAAGCCTCAGAATAGAGGGACAGCCATTTAGAAAGGTGATGAAGAGGAATTTCATTAACCAGAGGGTAGTGAATCTGTGGAATTTGTTGTCAAATCATTGGGTGTATTTAAGGCAGAGGTTGGTTGATTCTTGATTAGTCTGGGCGTGAAAGGTTATGGGGAGAAAGTAAAAGAATGGATTTGAGAGGGAAATGGATCTGCCATGATGAAATGGTGGAGCAGAGTCGATGAGTCGATTGCTGAATTCTGTTCCTATGTCTTATGGTATTATGGACTCAGAATTGGCCATTTCTTCCAGCCATCTGTGATTTTGGCTCCATTAACCTGACCTGTGGAAATTGTCCTACAACCCTACTATTAGTGACATGTAACACAGATATAGACACATAATCTGCCTCTACAAACCAAATCAATTCATTTGATGTCATTCTGTCAATGATATTCCTTTGGTTCTACCCACCTCTCTGTCACCTTCTCTGCAACTAAAAACCAATTTATTTTTTTCTCTCTCTTTCAGTCATTGTCCTGAAACATTAACTTTGTTGCTCCACAGATACTGCTTGAGTGTTGCCTTCACTTTCTGTTTTAATTTTAGAATTTCCAGCATCTTGCTTTTAATTTTCATTTCTTGACCATCCATGTTTTAAATTAAGAACCAATTTACTATGATTACAATGCATTACACCAATCTACCAGGCTAACTACAGTACTTCTTCCTACCTGTGGGATTGTGATAATGGCTCCTATAATCTAATTAGCTTCACACATTGCCAAGACTGGCGGCCCTTTAAAAGAACTTCCAAGCCTGTAAGTATTTTACAGATAACCCGAGGCACTAGGTAAATGAAAGCATTTCTTTCAAAGGGGATCACATGTCATGAAACTGAAAAGGATCTACTTAAAGTGGTGAATGTCAAAACCTGAGACATACCAATGATAGAATCGTAGAGGGTTACAGCATAGGGGAAGGCTATTCAGTTCACAGAGTCTGCACTGGCCATGAAAAGATTGAGAATTTGGCTGAGTGGTGCAAAAATAACACAAAATAATCTGCAGATGCTGGGGTCAAAGCAACACTCACAACATGCTGGAGGAACTCAGCAGGTTGGGCAGCATCCGTGGAAAAGATCGGTTGACGTTTCGGGCCGGAACCCTTCATCAGGACTCCTGACGGTCCTGGGCAGTCCTGACCTGCTGAGTTCCTCCAGCGTGTTGTGAGTGTTGCAAAAATAACAACCTCTTACTCAATGTCAGCAAGACCAAGCAGCTGATTATTGACTTCTGAAGGAGGAAACCAGACTTCCATCAGCCAGTTCTTATTGGAGAATCGGGGTGAAGTGGGTCAGCAACTTTAACTTCCTTGGTGTTATAATTTCAGAGGATCTGTCCTGGGCCCAGCACATAAGTGCAGTTATGAAGAACGCATGGCAGTGCCTCTACTTCTTGAGGAGTTTGCGAAGATTTGGCATGATATCTAAATCTATAGGTGTTTGGTGGAGAGTACATTGATAGGCTGCATCACAGCCTGGTATGGAAACACCAATGCCCTTGAACGGAAAATCCTACAAAAAGGAGTGGATAAGGCCCAATGCATCACCAGTAAAGCCCTCTCCACCATCAGAGGTTATGACCCCTCAACCATCAGGCTCTTGAACTAAAGGGGACAATTTCATTAGCCCATCACTGAACTGTTCCCATAGCCTATGGACTCACTTTCAAGGACTGTTCATCTCATGTTCCCGATGTTCATTGCTTATTTATTTATTATTATTTCCTTTTTTTTCTTTTGTATTTGCACAGTTTATTGTCTTTTGTACACTGGCTGAACGCCCAGTTGGTGGGATCATTCATTGATTCTATTATGGTTATTATTCTAATAAGGATTTATTGAGTATGCCCTCAAGAAAATGAATCTCAGGGTTGTATGTGGTGACATATACTGTGTGTACTTCGATAATAAATTTACCTTGAACTTTGAAGCACATTTTTTATACTAATCCTACACCAACACACTTCATTTTCTCACATCTCCAGCAGCTACCCCCATGCCCCAAGAATCTCAGCACCTATTTCTAAAACTGGATCATAAGACCATAAAATTTAGGAGCAAAAGTAGGCCATTTGGCCCATTGAGTCTGCTTCGCCATTCAATCATGGGCTGATCCACTTCATCCAGTCATCCCCACTGCCCTGATTTTACCCCATACCCTTTGATGCCCTGGCTAATCAAGAACCTATCTATCTCTGCCTTAAATACACCTAATGACTTGGCCTCCACAGCTGCTTGTGGCAACAAATTCCACAGATGACAGATCTTTGGACTTCTTGACCAACAGACTGCAATCAGTAAGAATAGGCAGCAACACCTCTGCCACAATTATCTCCAAAACTAGTGCCCCACAAGCCTGTGTCCTCTACTCCCTGTCCACTTACAACTGTGTGGCTAGATTATGCTCTAACTCCATTTGCAAGCTGAAAGAAAGTATCACCACAGTGTGCTGGATCTCAAATAATGATAAATTGGAGTTCAGTAAGGAGATAGAGAGCTTAGTAACATGGTGTCAAGAAATGGGTTGGAGCACAGGCCCCGTCGTATCAAAGGCGCTGACATGGAGATGGTTGAGTATTTCAAGTTCCTACATGTAAATATCACGAACAATTTGTCCTGGTCCAATCACGTAGATGCTATGGCCAAAAACGCACACCAGCATCTCAACTTCCATGGGATGAGAAGAAAATTCAGGATGGCCTTCACCAATTTTTACAGGTGTACTGTAGAAAGAATCCTATCTGATTACATCACAGATTGTTATGGCAACAGCTCTACCCAAGACCACAAGAAAGTTGTCATTGTTTTTCCTTTTCTACTATCCTGGTATACTTTTGTATGGAATGATCTGACAAGGTAGCAAATAAAACAAAGCTTTTTCTCTTTCTTGGCACATGTGACCATAGTAAACTAATTCCAGTTGCCTCCCTTCTACACATTAAGGGCAATTTAAAGTGGCCAATTAACCAATCAGGCCTCATATTTTTTGGGACTTGGGGAAAAGAATTGGAGCATCTATAGGAAACCTATGTAGTCACAGGAAGAATGCACTGGAGGTTAGAATTAAACCCTGGGTCACTGGAGCTGTGAGACATTGATTCTACTGGCTGAACCACTCTTGCCTCTTCCAAGGTGAAAAAATGTCACAGAATAGAGACTGAGGGAAAAAGGACAACACCAGCTTGTGGCCTCCTTCATAGCCCACCTCAGGTGAATAAAAATAATGTGGCTTGATAATCTACAATGTAAAAAGCACCCAGTGAAATGGGAATTTAGATTGCTAGGTTGTGCTAAATATCTCGGAGATAATGATTGGGTAGCCAGTGACATTTTCCAATGTAGGAATGGTTTATAAGGGGGCTAAATTTTAAGGTGATTGGAGGAAAGTATAGGGGATATCAGAGGTAAGTTATTTACACAGAGACTGGTGAGTGCATGAAACACTCTGCAGGGATGGTGGTAGAAGCAGATACATTAGGAGTATTGAAGAAATTCTTAGATAAACCCATGGATGAAGAAAAATGGAGGCTAGATTGACCTTAGAGTAGTTTAAAAGGTCAGCATCATGGGCAGAGGGCCTGTACTGTGCTATAGTGTTCTACATTCTACAGTCAGTGATGGCCAATGAAAAGATCTATAGAGGGTAAGTGACCAGAAGAGGAGTGCAGGTAGATTGGGTGTATTGAAGATGGGTGAGAGGTTCCTGGCTAAGGAAGAAGATACAAGATGCTGGAAGAAGAGCTCAGAATTCATTGAGATGGGGACAGATATACCAACTGAGGCCTGATTGTTTAGGATCAGAGAGGGGAAGATCGGAGGGATAGTGAAAATATGATCTTGGGTGAGATTAGGCATAGAGATGAAAGTGAAGGGGGAGAATGATCTGGGGGGGATATTTGAATGCAAGAACTTTATGATCTTTGCTATCTAAAAGGAAGGAGAAAAGTTGTCCATTGCAGCAAAGGATAAAGTGCAACTGTGAACCACAACAGTTTTGACATTGAATATTGTTATTGCGGTGTGAGGTCAAAAGCATGCCCATGCCAGTTCATGGATCAAGAAAACCGTTTTAAGAGACATCGTATACCATGTGCCTTTGATGCTGATACAAGTAAGTTTCTGCTTAATCATGTGCCATACATATACTTGTACATATAACAAACTCAACTTTGACTTTGGATAGTTTGAACATACCTGTGATGGCTGAGTCCGTAATGTAAATGGATGAGGTTAATAGGCTGGAATATATATTAATACTTTGTTTTCACTGGAAAATACAAAGTTGTGTCTACTGCAATGGCCAGAATCAGTGTTAGAAACACAATCACAACCAAGTTTATTATCACTGACATATGTCATGAAATTTGTTGTTTTGTGACAGCAGTACAATGCAATGCATAAAATATATTATAAATTCCAATAGCAAAAATATTAAATATAATAATTTATATAAAATATTAAACAATTAAGTAGTGTAAAAAGAGAGTAAAAATAGTGAGGTAGTATTCTTGGGTTCATTGTCCATTCAGAAGTCTGATGACGGAGGAGAAGAAGCTGTTCCTAAGATGTTGTTCGAACATCGAACAGAACAGAAACAGACCCTTCAGTCCACAACGTTGTGTCAAACCAATTAAATGGCTAACTAAACTAATCTCTTCTGCTCACCTCTTCTGGATTGCACATACAATTAATCTCTTGTACACTTTTTTTTTATTTCTAACCCCAAGTCTGAATCTTTAATTTTTCTACAATCTCTTTAAGTCTGTTTTCACTCTAGCTTTTTCCAACAGCACAGAGTTACCTTTGCAAATCTCCATCATCATTCCCATTCAGGGCACAACGTGTACCGGAGCAGAATTCTAATCCAAAAATCCTATTAGTTGTACATTACATGGTCTACAAGATAATACCTACTCTAGTTTTCCTTAATCTCTACACAAATTTGAGAATGGAAAATATTATCATATTATGTTAATACAATTTATTTGTCACATCACTGATGCATCTCATACATTCAGCATGAAGCTGATACTAAAGGTAACTCATATGCAAGGTGCTCTCTCTTCAGTTACAGTGTTTCTGCCTCAGCAAGACTGGGTGAAACTCCCCGAAGGGGCTCTTGTTTTTGACCTTCCATAGTGTTTACCTACATCTTCCTAACACAATGCTGGTCTATCAGTGCGCCCTGCCTAAGTCTATTATAATTAATATATGACTTGTGTTAGCACAACATGTCATCACATCAAGTAATATTTCCCTTAATTATGTTAGCAAAATACTATCAATTTCAATGCATTGTTCTCTCTTGCACATGAACTTCATTCTTATCTTGACTGGTTACATCGCATATCCAGCTGTTTGGTTTTGTACTCAACATTCTGCAGCCAACTTCCTGGCATTCTGCCTAGTATTGTCCTTTCTTACAGGGTTCAATCTGTGATGGTAATTTTTCATCAGCTTTGTTGAAATATCATAAATGCTGCAACATCAGTGTATGTAGATACTGAAAGTTTGCAATAAAAACAGAAACTTCTGGAAGTGTGGGACCTGTGGAGACAGGAGTCCATGCCTATTGAAAAAGGCATCAAGCTTGAAACAATGATTTCCCTTTTCTCTTTACAGATGCTGTCTAACTCACTGAGGATTACCAGATATTTATTTTACAGCTTATTTTTTGACATTGTTTAAGACAAGTACAATAGTATCATTTAAGAAGCACCTGGACGGGTACATGTAGGGGTGGGGCCTGGAGGTGGACACAGCCTTTTGGGATTAGCTGGATGGAAAATGGGGTTGGCATTCACTTATTAGGTCAGAAGGCCTGTATCTGTGCTGTATTGCTCTATGACTCTATAACAACGTAAGAAATAGGAGCAGGAATAGACCTAGAAGGTAAAAGACACCCAAATGAAATGGGATGTTAGAATTCCAGGGTTGTGCTAAATATCTCAAAATCATAAGAACTTAAGAAATAGGAGCAGGAATAGGCCATCTGACTCCTTGAGCCTGCTCCACCATTCAGTAAGTTAATGGCTGATCTGGCCATGGTGTCAGCTCGTTTGACCTTCCTTTTCCACATAACCCGTAATTTCCCTGCAATGCTAACATCTATCTGAGTCTGTTACCTTTATAGGTAGATTTAATGAGGTATTCTCTACTGCATTCTTAGACAGAGGATTCCATTGCTGGAGGGAGGTTATGCTGCAACTATACAGAGTACTGGTGAGGCCACACTTGGAGGACTGCATGCAATTCTGGTCTCTTTACTTGAGAAAAGATATTCTATTGGCTTTGGAGGCAGTGCAGAGGAAGTTCATTGGATTCGTTTTGGAGGTGAGGGGATTAGTCTATGAGGAAAAATTGTGTTGCCTGGGTCTATGCTTGCTGGAATTCAACATAATGAGGGGATTAATAAAAACACAAAATTATGAAAGACATAGAGACTACCTCATTAAATATACTTATTTGTATTCAATCAGACTGGGAACACTTTTTCCAAGAGTGATTTTTATTTTAAAATCCCCTCATATATTATGAGTTTAGCTGTCAATTAGGTGCTCATACTGAATAGGAGATACAGTCCATTGAAAAGCCAAATACTCAAGGTTGGGAGTGGAACTTGTGAAACACAGCATTGTTTGAAGTCATAAACTTACAAAAGCAGGCCATCATATCCATGAAAACAGATTTACCCACCTAGCTAATCCAGTTTGTTTATATGAGGACAGTGTCCTGTGCCTTGCCTATTTGCCTGGCTAGCTAAAAGCCACTAAAATGTAGTAACTGTATGTGATTCCACTACCTCCTGTGATAGAGCATTCCAGCTATCTACCACTTGCTATGTATAGTGCCTATAAAAAGTATTCTCCCCCCTCCGGAAGTTTTCATGTTTTATTGTTTTACTAGGTTGAATCACAGTGAATTTAATTTGGCTTTTTTGACACTGATCATCAGAAAAAGACTTTTTCGTGTCAAAATGAAAACAGATTTCTACAAAGTGATCTAAATTAATCTCAAATATAAAATACAAAATAATTGATTGCATATGAAATACCTGTGTGCAGTCAAGGTGTTTCAACTGATTGTAGTAAAAATACACCTGTATCTTGAAAGTCCAACTGCTGGTGAGTCAGTATCCTGGCAAAAACTACACCATCAAGACAAAAGAACACTCCAAGCAACTCTGTGAAAAGGATATTGAGAGCATGTCAGGAGATGGATACAAGAAATTTTCCAAGTCACTGAATATCCATTGGAGTACAGTGAAGTCAGTCATCAGGAAATGGAAAGAATATATCACAGTTGTAAATCTGCCTAGAGCTGACTAAACTTAGAAGCTGAGTGACTGTGCAAGAAGGGGACTACTGAGGGAGGCCACCAAGACAGCAATAACAACTCTGTAGGAGTCACAAGCTTCAGTGACTGAGATGGGAGAGACTACACATACAACAGCTGTTGCCCGGATGCTTCACCAGTTGCAGCCTTATGGGAGAGTGGCAAAGAGAGAACCACTGTTGAAAAAAACTCACATGAAATCTCAGATAGAGTTTGCCAGAAGGCATGTGGGAGACTCAAGTGAGCTGGAAGAAGATTCTGTGATCTGAAGTAGTCAAAATTGAGCTTTTTGGCCATCAGACTAAACACTATGTTTAGCGTAAGTCAAACACCTCACATCATCAAAAACACACCACCCCTACCTTGAGGCATGATGGTGACTGCATCATGCTGTGGGGATGCTTCTCTGCACCAGGCCCTGGGAGGATTGTGAAGGTAGAGGGAAAGATGGATGCAGTAAAATACAGGGAAATCCTGGAGGAAAACCTGATGCAGTCTGCAAGCGAGCTGCTACGTGGGAGAAGATTTGTTTTCCAGCAAGACAATGACCCCAAGCATAAAGCCAAAGCTACACAGGAATTGCTTAAAAACAATAAAGTTAATGTCCTGGAGTGGCCAAGTCAGAATCCAGTCCTCAATCCAATTGAGAATTTGTGGTTGGACTTGAAAAGGGCTGTTCACTCATGATCCCCATGCAACCTGACAGAGCTTGAGCAGTTTAGTAAAGAAGAATGGGGGAAAAATGCATTGTCTAGACGTCCAAAACTGATACAGACCTATCCCCACAGACTCAGGGCAGTATCTACTAAATGCTGACTTGAAGTGGATGAGTAATTATCCAATCAATTATTTTGTGTTTGATAATTGTCCTAAAATTAGACCAATTTGTAGAAATTTGTTTTTACTTTGACATGAAAAAGTATTTTCTGTTGATCAGTATCAAAAAAAGCCAAATTAAATCCATTCTGATTCAATGTTGTACAGGGTGGTGCAGGCTTGCTGGCCCAGAAGGGCCTGTTATCATACTATATCTGTAAATAAATAAATAAATAGCTTATTCCTCTCACTGCAAACCTATGCCTTCCTGCACTTGAACCCACAATTACTGTTGTGAACATAAGTCTTCCTGAGGGTGAACACCCAGAAAGCAATTAGCCCAGATGGTGGCTCTGTCCTTTTCTTTACATCCTGCATAGCTGTCAGGGGGATTTGAAAACATTTTTAACCTCTCCATGATTCAATCTGAGATTCCCATCTACCTGGAGAAGGTTACTCTCAACCTGGTACTGAAGAAAAACCAAGTAACTTGACTGAATAACTACAGCCCAGTGGCTCTGATATCCACAATCATGAAGTGCTTCAAGAGGCTGGTCTAGCGTTAACTCTAGCCTCTAAGACCACCTCAGTCCACTGCTGAAGCAGGTCGGCAGACACCTTTACCCTTGTCCTAAACTCATCGCTGCAGCATTTGGACAGTAAAGCCACGTATCTTAGACTATTGTTAACTGACTACAGCTCCATCTTCATTACTATAATTCCAAGCAAACTCATGTCTAAAGTCCTAAACCTGGAACTGGATCCTTGATTTCCTGACCAACAGACTGCAATCGGTAAAGATAGGCAGCGACACCTTAGCCATGGTTATTCTCACCAACCTGCCCCACAAGGCTGCATCCTCAGCCTGACTTTATTCCTTGTACACCCACGTCTGCAAGGCCATGTTCTGCTCCAGCTCCATCTAGAAGTTTGCAGATGGTAACTCTGTACCTAATCCCATTTTTACGCATTTGGCCTATTATCATTTTCCAATTTTTGCAGAATTTGCCTAATATTCATTTGAGCGAGCTCAGACTTTTCTCTTCGGAGCGAAGGAGGATGAGAGGAGAGAAGAAGGAAAATGAGAGATGATAGAGGTGCACATGATAACAGCCATAGATTGAGTGAATAGTCAGAGACCTTTTCCAGGGTAAAAATGGCTAATCACTCATTCATTATGTGCTCGTCATATGATGTAGGCGATCATGGTCTTTCCATAACCATGATTGTTCTTGGCAAATTTTTCCACAGAAGTGGTTTGCCATTGCCTTTTTCTGGGCAGTGTCTTTGCAAGTTGGGTAACCCCAGCCATTATCAATACTCTTTAGAGGCTGTCTGCCTGGCGTCAGTGGTCGCATGACCAGGACTTGTAATGTACACCAGCTGCTCATACGACCATCCACCACCTGCTCCCGTGGCTTCACGTTACCCTGATCAGGGGGTTAAAAAGGTGCTACACCTTGCTCGTGGGTGACCTGCAGGTTAGTGGAGGGAAGGAATGCCTTACACCTCCTTTGGTAAAGACATGTCTCCATTCTGCTACTCGGGAAATGGCTAATACAAGGGGCAAAATATTAGGTGATTGGAGGAACGTGTAAGGGGGAATGTCAGAAATAAATTTTTTACACAGATAGTGGTGGGTGTGTGGAAATCCTGCCAGGAATGGTGGAGAGGTAGATACATTAGGGGCATTTAGGAACATTTTAGGCACATGGATGATAGAAAAATGGAGGGTTATGTAGGAGGAAAGAGCTAGATTGATTTTAGAGCAAATAAAAAGTCAGCACAACACTGTGGGTCAAAGAGTCTGTACTGTGCTGTAATGTTCGATGTTCTGTCCCTCTAAACTTTTCCTATCCATGTACCTGTCCAAATATTTTAAATACTGTAATTTTAGCCATTTCTACCTCTTCTGGTTCATTGCATATACAGTACTTCACCACCCTCTGTTGTGAAAGCTACCCCTCAGGTCCCCTTTAAATCTCCTCCCCCCACCTTAAACATCTGCCCTCTAATTTTAGACTCTGCTTCCTTGGGAAAATGACTGTGACTGTCCATCTTACTGATGCCCCACATGATTTTACAAACCTCTATAAGGTCACCCCTCCAATTTCTTCCCTCGGTGGGGGGGGGGGTGAGTCCCAGCCTACCCAGTCTCTCCTTATAACTCTACCCTTCCCGTCCTGGTAATAGGCTTGTGAATCTTTTCTGCACCCTTTGATTCTCTTCCCACTCTGCTGAGCATGTTGTACCCTGGTGCAGAGCTGAGCCTGTGCTATAGCTGACTATCTGCTCACTGACCTGGAATTATCCTTGGCTGTGTCAAAGACAGTGAGATCTGGCTCCAATTTGATCCAGCAACAGCAACTTTTTCCCAGGGAAGGAAATTACAGGGAATTTTTCAATACTGTGACACTTGGCTGAATCCACAGGGAGTGTTCTTTGTCCTATGTGAAGCTTCAATGTATCCGGTTATGTTGAATTGCTCTTAGACCATACATCTTGTTTTGGAAGCTGGAGGAGCTACTGATGTTAGCCAGAGGGTTGTGAATCTGTGCCACATTGTTATATTTAAAGTGAAAGTTGATAGGTTCGGGATTAGTAAGGGCATCAAAGGTTATGGGGAGAAGGCAGGAGAAAGAGGTTGAGAGGGATAATAGTCAGCCATGATAGAATGGCAGAGCAGACTTGATGTGCTGTATGGTCTAATTCTGCTGCTATGTCTTAAGATTAGTGTTAAAAGAATATAGGGAAATAAGACGTAAGAGCAAGAGGTGATCATCTGATCAATCACCTGTATTGCTCTCTGAGATGACACAACTTTGTACTGGTATCAGTATTAGTTTATTATTGTCACGTGTGCCAAGAAGCAGTGAAAAACTTTTGTGTGAATGCCACCCAGACATATCGCTCCATACAGAGATACACTGAGGTAGTAACAAGGAAAAGAAGAATGCAGAATTTAGTGTTATAGTTGAAGAGAAATGTGCAGATGGACAAATAAAATGTAATGGCCATGATGAGGTAGACTGGAAGATAATGAGCTGATTTTTTATAAGACCATAAGATATAGGAGCAGAAGTAGGCCACTCGGCCCATCGAGTCTGCTCCACCATTCAATCATGGGCTGATCCAATTCTTCCAGTCATCCCCACTCCCCTGCTTTCACCCCATACCCTTTGATGCCCTGGCTAATCAAGAACCTATCTACCTCTGCCTTCAATGACATATTAAAGAGTTTGATAGCAGAGTGGAAGTTGTGCTTGAACTTGATGGCATGAGTTCTCAAGCTTTTGTACCTCCTGCCTGATGTAGAGGGGAGAAGAGAGCATAATCATGTGAGGTAGGTCTTTGATTCTGTCGGCTGCTTATGCGAGGCAGCAATTTGAGTTTACCATTAGAAAACATCCAGCACAGATGCATCATAGTCTAGTGGATAAGGTGGGTCAGTACTCAGGGCCTGACAGAGTGCATCCTCGAATTTCGTAGTAGGCTAGAGAGGAAATTGCAGAAGCTCTTGCTTCATTGTTGGTCACTAACTGAGTTCCTGAAGAGTGCTGTGGATCATGTTGTTCTTTTGTTTAAGAAAGGTAGCAAGGACAAGCCAGGGAACCTCAGGCCAGTCAGCCTGACATCAGTATTGGGGAAGTTAATGGAGGGCATTCTGAGAGACAGGATCTACCATCACTTGGAAAGACAGAGTCTGATTAGGAGCATCCAGAGATCTTTGTGTATGAGAAGTCTTGCTTTGACAAATCCTTTGGAGATTTTTGAAGAAGTAACCAAAAAGGTAGATGAGGGTAGGGTAGTGAATGTTGTCTATTTCAACTTTAGTAAGTTTTTGACATGGTCCTGCATAAGACTATAAGACCTAAGAGCAGAATTAGGCCACTTGGCCCATCGAGTCTGCTCAGCCGTTCCATCACGGCTGATTTATTATCCCTCTCAAACCCATTCTCCTGCTTTTTCCCCATAACTAGACCGTACGTTCTAGTACCAATTGTTTGGCAACAACAAAGTATAAAGTATAAGTATAACCTTTAACACCATGCCCAACAGAGAATCTGTCAAGCTCAGCGTTCAAAATACTCAATGACTTGGCCTCCACAGCTATCCTTGACAATGAATTCCACAAATTCAACAGTCTCTGGCTAAAGAAATTCCTCCTCATATCTGTCTAAATGGATGTCCTTTTATTCTAAGGCTGTGCACTCTAGTCCTTCACTCAGGTAAAGGGAACAAAAATCTGACTCTTAGACTTGTCCTCTATTGGAAACATCTTCTCCACATCCACTCTATCTAGCCCTTTCAATACTCGATAAGTATCAGTGAGGTTCCCCCCCCCCCCCCAATTCTTCTACATGCCAGCTTCTGGAACCTCTTCAATTCTAACACATCTTTTCTTAGATAAGGCCCCCAAAACTGCTCACAATACTCCAGTTACGTTCTGACCAATGTCTTATAAAGCCTCAGCATTACATCCTTGCTCTTATATTTCAGTCCTTTTAAGACGAATGCTAACATTGCATTTGTCTTCCTTACCACTGAATCAATCTGCAAGTTAACATTTAAGGAATCCTGCACAAGGAATCCCAAGACCCTTTGCACCTCTGATTTTTGAATTTTCTTCTGTTTAGAAAATAATCTACACTTTTATTTCTTCTATCAATGTACATGACCATACATTTCCCTATACTATAGTCCGTCTGCCATTTTGCCTATTCTCCCAATCTGTCAGAGTCCTTCTGCAGACACCCTGTTTCTGGAATGCTACCTGCCCCTCCACCTATCTTTGTATTGTTTGCAAACTTGGTCACAAAGCAATCAATACCATTATCCAAATCGTTGACATGTACTGTGAAAAGAAGCGGTTTCAACACACACACCCCAACAGTGGAATGGGACCAGCAAACTAGAAACTAACCCCTTTATTCCCACTCTTTGCCTCCTGCCAGACAGCCAATCTTCTATCCATGCTAGTATCTTTCCTGTAATGTCATGGGCTCATATCTTGTTAAGCAGCCTCACATGTGGCACCTTGTCAAAGGCCTTCTGAAAGTTCCAGTAAGTAACACCTATTGACTTTCCTTTGTCTATCCCACCTGTTAGTTCTTCAAAGAATTCTAACAAAATTTTCAGGCAAAATTTCCCCTTAATCATGTGCGTCCAAGTACCCCAAAATCACATCCTTAAAAATAGACTCGAGCATTTTCCCAACCACTGAAGTCAGGCTAAATGACCTTTAATTTCCTTTCTTCTGCCTCCCTCCCTTCTTAAAGAGTGGAGTGACATTTTAAATTTTCCAGTCCTCTAGAACCTTTCCAGAATTTAGTGATTCTTGAAAGATCATTACCAGTGCCCTCACAAGTTCTTCAGCTATCTCTTTTGGAACCCTGGGAAGTAGTCCATCTGGTCCAGGTGACCTATTTATCTTCAGACCTTTCAGCTTCCCAAGCACCTTCTCCTTAGCAAGAACAATTACACTCACTACCTTAACACTCAAATTTCTGATATACCGGTGGTGTCTTCCACAGTACTTAAGTTTGTCCACCATTTCTTTGTCCCCTATTGCTACTTCTCGAGCATCATTTTCCAGCGGTCCAATATCCACTCTCTCTCCTCTCTTTTACTCTTCAAGTATCTGAAGAAAATCTTTTGATATCCTTTTTTATATTATTGGTTGGCTTACCTTCATATCTGCAATTGGACCTTGGACTTTCTGACTAACAGACCCCAAACAGTTAAGTTAGACAACCTCTCCTCCTCCACTCTCACCCTGAACACCGGCGTGCCTTAAGGCTGTGTGCTGAGCCCTCTTCTGTACTCCCTTTTCACCTATGACTGCGTCCCTGTATATGGTTCTAACTCCATAATCAAGTTCGCAGATGACACCACGGTGGTTGGTCTGATCAGAGGGGATGACGAGACGGTCTACAGGGATGAGGTCCAGCACCTGGCCACGTGGTGTGCCGGCAACAACCTGGCCCTTAACACTCAGAAGACCAAGGAGATCATTGTAGACTTCAGGCATGCTAGGAGCCACACTCACATCCCCATCTACGTCAACGAAGCTGTAGTGGAGCCTGTACCAAGCTTCAAATTTCTTGGTGTCCACATTTCCAAGGATCTTACCTGGTCCCTGAACTCCTCCATCCTGATCAAAAAGGCGCAATAGCACCTTTATTTCCTGCGGAGCATCAAGAAAGCTCACCTCTGTCCCAGGATACTGACGGATTTTTACTGCTGTACCATTGAGAGCATACTCATCAACTGCATCTCAGTGTGGTATGGCAATTGTCCCATATCGGACTGCAAAGCACTCCAGCATGTGGTGAAAACTGCCCAGCAGATTATTGGCACCCAATTGCCCACCATTGTGAACATCTACCATAAACGCTGCCTGGGCAGGGCGAAAAGCATTATCAAGGATGCATCTCACTCTAATCATGGACTTCTTACTCTCCTCCCATCCAGTAGGCGCTACAGGAGCCTCCGCTCCCGCAGCAGCAGGCACAGAAAGAGCTTCTTCCCTGAGGCTGTGACCCTGCTGAACCTCACATCACAGCACCCATATTGTACTGTCTCAGTACTTTTATATTTGTGTGCTGTAGCACTTACTTTTTATTTGCAGTTATTTTGTAAATAACACTATTCTTTGCATTTCTGGTTAGATGCTAACTGCATTTTATTGGCTTTGTATCTGTACTCGGCACAATGACAATAAAGTTGAATCTAATCTAATCAAATCTAATCTAATGTTTCATCTTTTCTCTCTTTAATGTTTTTATAGTTGCCTTCTGTTGGTTTTTAAAAGGTTCCAAATCCTCTAACTTCCCACTATTTTGTACAATATTATATGCCTTCTCTTTTCCCCTTTATGCTGTCTTTGACTTCCCATATCAGTCATGTTTGCCTCATCAACGCTTTAAAATACTACTTCTTCCCTGGGATGTATCTATCCTGTGCTTTCTGAATTGTCCCAGAAACACCAGCCATTGCTGTTCTGCTAGTGTTCCCTTCCAATCAACTTTGGCCAGCTTCTTTCTCATGACTCTGTAATTCCCCTTACTCCACTGTAATTCTAATACATCTGGCTTTATCTCCTTCTCAAACTGCAGAGTGAATTCTATCATGTTATGATCACTGTCTCCTAAGGGTTCCTTTACCTTAAGCTCCCTAATCAAATCTGGTTCATTGCATAACACCCCATCCAGAATTGTCTTTCCTCTAGTGGGCTCAACCACTAGCTGCTCTAAAAAGCCATCTTGTTGGCATTCTACAAACTCCCTCTCTTGGGATCCAGCACCAACCTGATTTTCCCAATCTTCTTGCATATAGAAATCCCCTATGAATTTTGTAACATTGCTATTTTTTACATGCCTTTTCTTCCTCCTGTTGTAATTTACATCTCATATATTGGCTACTGTTTGAAGTCCTGCATAGTGCTCCCATCAGGGTCTTTTTACCCTTGCGGGTTTTTAATTCTACCCAGAAGGTTTTTACATCTTCCAATTCTATGTCACCTCTTTCTAATTTGATTTCATTTTTTAACAACAGAGCCACCTCACCTCCTCTGCCCACCTGCCTGTCCTTTCAATATAATGTGTATTCTTGGATGTTAAGTTTCCAACTATGATCTTTTTTCAGCCACAATTCAGTGATGTCTACAACGTCATACCTGCCAATCGCTAATTGCACAACAAGATTATCTACCTTATTCCACATACTGCAACCCATTCAAATATAACACCTCCAGTCCCTTATTCATCACCTTTTTCGATTTTGCCACCTTGTTCCATTTCGACTCATCTCATTCACTGCACTTTTACCCTATCATCTGCCTGTCCTTCCTCATTGTCTCACTAAACACTGCATCAATTTTTATTTTGACTGCCCCATCTTCAGCCTATCACTGCAATTCCCACCCCCCTGCCAAATTATTTTAAATCCTCTCCAACAGCTCTAGCAAACCTGCTTGCAAGGATATTGGTTTCCCTCAGGTTCAGGTGTAGCACATCATTTTTGTACAGGTCATACCTTCCCCAGAAGAAATCCCAATGATTCAAAAATCTGAAACCGCCAGATGCACCAGTTCCTCAGCCATATATTCATCTGTACTATCATCCTATTCCTGTCCTATCTAACATATGTCATTGGGAGTAATCCAGAGATTGCAACCTTCCTCTTCCCTATCTCCCGATACTCACTGCGTAGGACCTCTTCCTCCTTTCTGCCTATGTCATTGCTGCCAATGTACACCACGACCTCTGGCTGCTCACCTTCCCTCTTTAGCTTCTTCAGCCACACTGAGACATCGTTGACCACAGCATCTGGGAGGCAACACACCATCCTGGCATCTCTTTTCTGGCCACAGGATCTCCTGTCCATCATTCAAGTCTCCTGTCACTGTCACTCTACCCTTCCCTGCTGAGCTTCAGAGCTGGCCACAGTGCCACTGGCTTGGCTGTTGCCGCTATGCCCTGATAGGTCAACCCCCCTGACAGTATCCAAAGGGATATACTTGTTGCTGAGGGGAGTGGCAAGTGGGGAGCCCTGCACTAGCTGCTTATTCTCTCTCCTCATGGTCACCCATCTGAAGCCTGTGCTCTGGGTGTGACTGCCTCAGTAAAAGTGCACGGTAGGCCTTTCTGAAAAATTAGGTCCCATGCAATCTAGGCAAAACTAGTTAGCTGGATTCAAAATTGGCTTGAAGGTAGGAAGCAGAGGGTGGTAGTTGAAGGTTGTTTCTTGGAATGGAGGCCCGTGACTAGTGGTGTGCCATAGTGGTTAGTGTTGGGACCCATTATTTCTATAAATGATATCAATGTGAATGGCAAGGATTATAAATTTGCAGATGACACAAAATTAGGAGCTGTCCTTGATGGTAAATAAGGTAATCATAGATTACAGGGGGTTATTGGGGTGGCATGATAGCATAGTGGTTAGCATAATGCTTTACAGTACATGTGACCCCGGTTCCTTTCCCACCACTGCCTGTAAGGAGTTTGTACGTTCTCCCTATGAATGGGGGGAACCTGGATGAGTATGCTGCAGTTGTTGCCGACTTCATTAGAACCTGTGTGGATGAGTGTGTGCCCACAAAGGCTTACTGTACATTCCCAAATCAAAAGTCGTGGATGAACCAGGAGGTACATTTCTGCTGAAGGCTAGATCTGTGGCATTCAAGTCTGGCGACCCAGGTCTGTACCAGAAAACCAGGTATGATTTGTGGAGGGCTATTTCAAGGGCGAAGAGAAAATTTCGAACGAGGTTGGAGGCGACATTAGATGCACAGCAACTCTGGCAGGGTCCGCAAGACATTACTTCCTGCAAAGCGAAACCCAATAGCATGTATGGTGGTGATGATTCACTACCAGATGAACTCAACGCCTTCTATGCCCACTTTGAAAGGGAGGATACACCTATAGCTGTGAGGATCCCTGCTGCACCTGATGACCCTGAGATCTCTGTCTCAGAGGCTGATGTTAGGCTGTCTTTAAAGAGAGTGAACCCTGATAAGGCAGAAGGTCCCGATGGAGTATCTGGTAAGGCTCTGAAAACCTGTACCAACCAACCAACGGGAGTATTCGAGGACATTTTCAACCCTCACTGCCACAGGCAGAAGTACCAACTTGCTTCAAAAAGGCAACAATTATACCAGTGCCCAAGAAGAATGTTGTGGGCTGCCTTAATGACAATTGCCTGGTAACATTCACACTTACAGTGATGAAATGCTTTGAGAGGTTGGTCATGACTAGACCGAATTCTTGTCTCGGCAAGGACCTGGACCCATTGCAATTTGCCTATTACCACAATAGGTCAATGGCAGATACAATCTTAATGCCTCTCCACATGGCTTTAGACCACCTGGACAACATAATCACCAATGTCAGGATGCTGTTCATCGACCATAGCTCAGCATTTAATACCATCATTCCCACAATCCTGATTGAGAAGTTGCAGAAACTGGGCCTCTGTACCTCTCTCTGCAATTGGATCCTCGACTTCCTAACCAGAAGACCACAATCTGTGTGGATTGGTGATACCATATCCTCCTCGCCGACAATCAACACTGGCACACCTCAGGGGTGTGTGCTTAGCCCACTGCTCTACTCTCTATATACACATGACTGTGTGGCTAGGCATAGCTCAAATACCATCTATAAATCTGGTGACGATACAACCATTGTTGGTAGAATCTCAGGTGGTGACGAGAGGGCGTACAGGAGTGAGATATGCCAACTAGTGGAGTGGTGCCGCAGCAACAACCTGGCACTCAATGTCAGTAAGATGAAAGAGCTGATTGTGGACTTCAGGAACAGTAAGATGAAGGAACACATACCAATCCTCATAGAGGTATTAGAAGTGGAGAGAGTGAGCAGTTTCAAGTTCCTGGGTGTCAAGATCTCTGAGGATCTAACCTGGTTCCAACATATTGATGTAGTTATAAAGAAGGCAAAACGGTGACTATACTTAATTAGGCGTTTTAAGAGATTTGGCATGTCAACAAATACACTCAAAAACTTCTATAGTTGTACCGTGGAGAGCATTCTGACAGGCTGCATCACTGTCTGGTATGGAGGGGCTACTGCACAGGACCGAAAGAAGCTGCAGAAGGTTGTAAACCTAATCAGCTCTATCTTGGGCACTAGCCTACAAAGTACCCAGGACATTTTCCCAGGGAGTGGGAAGTGCAGAATCAAATATCACTGTGATGATTGTACGTTCTAGTATCAATTGTTTGGCGACAATAAAGTATGAAGTATAAGTATCTTCAGGGAGTGGTGTCTCAGAAAGGCAGCATCCATTATTAAGGACCTCCAGCACCCAGGGCAGGCCCTCTTCTCACTGTTACCATCAGGCAGGAGATACAGAAGCCTGAAGGCACACTCAGCGATTCAGAAACAGCTTCTTCCCCTCAGCCATCCGATTCCTAAATGGACATTGAAGCTCTGGACACTACCTCACTTTTTTTTAATATACAGTATGTCTGTTTTTGCATGTTTTTAAAATCTATTCAATATATATAATTGATTTACTCATTTATTTATTATTATTATTTTTCTCTCTGCTAGATTCTGTGTTGCATTGAACTGCTACTGTTAAGTTAACAAATTTCACGTCACATGCAGATGATAATAAACCTGATTCTGATTCTGAAAATTGCATCATTGTGATGAGGGGGTTTGAATGGGAGAAGGTGGGTATGAGATTGGAGGCAAGGGTTGCAATTAAAAATGGGACCTGCATCTTGATTGATGTGTGGGGACCCATCTGAGAGTGGAATATTTAAATGGGCTGCAGCTGAAGTGGATTCTCAATGCTAGGAACCACTTCACCCATGAAGAAGCATGCTCTAGTGCTGTAAAATATTATATCATTTGGTCCAGACCGCTGCATGATATTAAACATTGCGGCTATTTGGGCATCTCGGTGTTTTAGTGTTTCAGATGTACAGAGGATCCGAAAGGCAAGTCACAAAATGTAGGGAGCTAGTAGTTACACAAATTTCCTCCATGTTAGGCCATGCTTGGAATATTGAGTTCATTTCTGGTTGTCTCATTATAGGAAGGATGTGAAAGCTTTAGAGAGAGTGCAGTGGAGATTTACTGGACTAGAGGGCATGTCTTATGAAGATAGATTGAATGAGCTAGGGCTTTTTTCTTCAGAGCAAAGGAGGATGAAAGGTGACTTGATAGAGGTGTACAAGATGATATGAGAGAGAGAGATCGAGTGGATAGCCAGAGACTTTTTGCCATGGTGGAAATGGCTATTTACAGGGGAAGTGGAAAGTTTTTTTCACTCAGATAGTGATTAGTGCACGGATCACCCTGCCAGGGTAGTGGTCCATTGATTAGCACACAAAAACATGCAGGTAAACAGTCTGATTTCTAGGTCTCAGTGCCTCATTGGGCAGCCATTGCAATGGAAGCACAATTAGAATGGTGCAGTAGAAGGGGTTTGGTTGCTGAAGTGTCCGTTATAGAGAGCTGTAGAGGTACAACAGCAGGAAGCATCTGCTGTCCAGACTCACTCCATAACTGGGCCTGATGCCAGCATTGTGTGTTGGGTGACAATGTGTTGAACGATGCTGGAATAAACCATTAATGAACTATAAATAAATGGGTCTTTATTTTCAAAATGAATAGTATTAACTCACATCGCACACATTCATTTATCTGGGCACCACCAAACCACTCATGGACCCTGAGGTCTGTAAGTGGCACCTGAATGCCAGGACTCCAGGCTCCAGACTTGGGCGGTGCAATTTGAGACTCGCTGTACACAAAGAAAGGACAAACAATGGGACTTTACCGAGAAGAAAGTTCATGGGGAGGACTTTCGCTTTAAATTACTTGACTTGGCCCGCCTGTTTTGCGTATATTGCAGTTAAGATTGGAACTGGCTTCCATACAAAATGTGCTGTTCACTGCCTCACTCCAACTGGTACCTAGATACCATATAATATTGTGACTGTTATGGCCTTAACACTTTAGTCCCCTTCCTTACATTATTCTAGAACATATAACGTAAAATAGTATAGCACAGGAACAGGTCCTTCAATCTATGATATTGTGTTGAACCTATTAAATTAATGACATTTAATCCCATTTGATCCACATGAGATTAACATGCCATTCTCTGCATATTCCTATGCCCATTTTAGATCCTCTTAAATGCCTCTATCTGATCTGCCTCCACTACCATGCATTCAGCAATTTCTGTGTAAAAATATTTGCTCCGCACATCTCCATTGAACTTTCCCACTCTCACCTTAACTGTATGCCCTCAAGTATTGGACATTTCAGTACTGGGGGAAAGGTACTGGCTGTCTACCCTACCCACACCTCCTGTACTCCCACATAATTCTATCTGCTCTCTCCTCAGCCTGCACCTCCACTTGTAACCTCTCTAAAGGTACCATGCATTAAACAGCTCCATTTGCTTTATTGAGTTTGGAAACTTAAGGCCATCATCGTCCATTTTAAAGCCACCCAGATTTCAGACAGCTTATATCTTATGGGATAAGTAGCACTGTGCGACCCAGCCTCGTCTCAGCTGCAATCAGAAGCCGAAAGGTCAGTCAGCCCAGTTTTGCACGTGTCCAAAAAGAGCCCACTTATTGGTAACAGGGTGTACGCTTAAACAAATTCTTGAACTTCACTTTAAAATGGGTGATAAAGAGAGAGATGGAAAACAGCAAGTAGATCTTCTCTTTGTGGCATGGTGGCATAACAGTTAGTGTAATGCTGTTGTAGGTCAGGCGGGTAGTGGGTAGTGGCTCCATATGTCACTACTGCAGGGCGTGACGACCCTGCCTTACACGAGTCCCGGGCTCAGCTGGTTCTGGCTGACAGTACCCGGTATGGGCCCCTATCCAGGGTTACGGATCCCACTGCCTTGTGGGTATCTCCGGGAGAAGAGAAGGCTAGGGAGTAAACCCTACACAAATCCGGAGTGGAGCCCCTAAGGGAGTGGATGACGTATCACGTCACCTCCCGGCAGCTCCTGCAGCCAAGCTGATGCCAAATGTACTGCTTCGCATTCCTCTGGACCACATCCGTGCGGCTGAGAGGGGGATCGATGTCAGGGCAGCCCAGGATCTCCACATTCATCGCCCAGGCCTGTGCCCCGGAACCGGGTGCATCCATTGTCTACTTAGACAGACAGAGCATTATTGCAGGTCAGGCAACCCAGATTCAATTCACACTGCTGTCTGCAAAGAGTTTGTATGTTCTCTCTGTGACCATGTGAGCTTCCTCCAGGCTTCCTCCCCCATTCCAAAGATGTACGGATTGTAGGTTAATTGATCACATCGGTGGAATTGGGCGGCACAGGCTGGTTGGGCCAGAAATGAAAAATATTGTAAAACATAAAAGCAAATTGGCTCCATTTTTCACGTCTGTGCTGAAGTTAATGGAAATAAAATGTGGGAGAGAAAAGGTATTAATTTTGTAAAGTCACCCCATTTATAACCAGGCAGCAGTAAATTAATATTTAAATATGATATTTTAGGGCAGTTATTGAACTGAAAGTACTCTAACTGAGACTTTTACTACTTACTGATGGTAGATCTATTTTTTTAAAATAACACACACAAAATGCTGGAGGAGCTCATCAGGCCAGGCAGCATCTATGGGAGGGTATAGTCAAGGGTCTTGATGAAGGGTCTCAGCCCGAAACTTCAACTGTACTCTTTTCCATAGATGGTCTGACGAGTTCCTTCAGCATTTTATGTGGTTTGCTTGGATTTCCAGCATCTACAGATTTTCTCTTTGATATTTAAAAAAAAATATTCTTATTGTAATTATAGTATGTTTTATGTATTGCACTGTACTGCTGCCACAAAACAACAAATTTCATGGCATACTGTATGTCAGTGATAAACCTGATTCTGATTCTGATCTTCAGGAAGTTTGGAGCTGGTAGTGATAATTATATCTTTCAGCAATCATTTCACTGGTTTACAATTGTGTACACATAACCAAAACAGCACACCAACTTTCCGCTGCAATGCATTATCACAAATTAATCTCAATCTTTTGTCCTCCTTGTGAAGGAAGATAATTAATAGATTTGCGGGTGAGTAAAGCTGCTTCCTCTAGTCAGAATTCTCTCTCATCTGAAAGAGTTTCTTACATCAGAGATTGCAAATGGAAATTCAAGGAAAAGTATAACCTTAAAACAATGGGATCATTAGAATCATGTTTAATATCCCAGGTATATGTTTTGAAATTTGTTGTTTTGTGGCAGCAGTACAGTGCAATATACATCATAAAAAAGCTATAAATTACAATAAGAAATATGTGATTCCAGTTAATTGGGACACATCAGGGCCAGTACATGTTGGCTCAATTAAACAGCTACCCCAATTAGCAGAAGCTTCACGGAAATAGTTAAAAGTTCAAAATAAATTGATTATCAAAGTACGTATATGTCACATATGGAACCCTGAGATGCAGTTTCTAGCTGGCATACTCAGTAAATCTAATAACCATCAATGACAGACTGCACCCAACAGGGCAAAGGACAACAAACTGCAAATACAAAAGAAAAAAAATATCAAGAACATGAGATGAAGAGTCCTTGAAAGTGAGTCCATAGGTTGTGGGAACAGTTCAGTGATGGGGCAAATGAAGATGACCCTCTGGTTCAAGACTTTTTTGTTGTGGGGTAATAATTGTTCCTGAACCTGGTGGTGTGTGTACCTCCTTCTTGATGGCAGCAGCAAGAAGAGAGCATGATCTGGGTGGTGTGGATCCCTGATGCTGGATGCTGCTTTCCTGTGACAACACTCCAGGAGGGCTTTACCCATGATGGACTGAGTAGTATCCACCATTTTTGTAGGATTTTCCATTCAAGGACATTGGTTAATTACTTAACTGAGTAACAGTTTATGAATTTAAATGAAACACAGAACAAATTAGAACATTATCAATACCTCCACCATACTCTAAAACTATGTATTAGTTCCTAATAGTTGACAAAGGAATTCATCTGCCGTGTTCATTTTATTGACTGTAAATGAACAAAATCAGTGTGGACACCCAGTGCAGATAATGGACTGCCTTTACCCAATGCTTTAGATGACTTCATCCCCCAAATCTTCATTTTCATTGTAACGTTCAAGATTATTGTAATTCCCAACTTGTTGAAGTAGTGAAATCATTTCATTTTCACTTCTGGCTGTTTCTGGCTGACTGCTTAAAACCACAGTGAGCAAAACAATTCCTGTTTATTTCTTGGCAACTATCAGTGACAAAATTCACTGCTTTTTGAACAGAAACACACGCAACTGATGGTACTTTAGATCTGATCTCTCTTAGCATGGTGTAATGACTAATGGCCATGTGAGTGCACATGACTGACGCTAGTTAGAACAGTTCAGCAGAAAGCTGATCTTTCTCACTCCTGTTCACCTCCACTGCCACTGTCATTGGCAAGTTTATAGATGCCGTTTGAGCTGTGCCTAGCTGCACAGTTATGGATGTAGAGAGAGAAGAGCAGTGGGCTCAGTACATATTCTTAAAGTGCACCAGTGTTGGTTGTCATTTAGGAGACGTTGTTTCCAATCAGCACTGACTGTGGTCTCCCAATGAGGAAGTCAAGGATCCACTTGCAGAGGAAGGAAACGAGGCCCAGATTTTGGAGCTTTTTGATTAGTATATTAGTATGATGGCGTTGAATGCTGAGCTGTAATCAAGAAACAGCAGCCTGATGTAGGTGTTGCTATTGTCCAGGTGATTGAAGGCTGAGTGGAGAGCCAATATAATTGCCTAGCTATTGTGGCAATAGGCAAATAGCAGCAGGTCCAGGTCCTTAGGCAGGAGTTGATTCTGGCCATGACCAACCTCTCAAAGCACTTCATCACAGATGTGAGTGCAACTGGACGATAAGTCATTGAGGCAGCTCATTCTGCTCTTCTTGGGCACTGGTATGATTGTCACCCTTCTGAAGCAGGTAGGAGCCAGTGATTGAATATGTCTTTGAACACTCCTGCCAGTTGATTGGCACAGGTTTTCAGTGTGCTATCAAGCAGACTATCAGAGCCTGCCACCTTGTGAGGGTGTACCCTTTTGAAAGATGTTCTGACATTGGCCTCTGAGATAGAGAGGCTGTGGGAATTCATACAGGTGTAGTTTTATTCTTTCTATCAAAGCATGTATAAAAAGCATTGAACTCATCACAGCCATTCGTGATGTTAGGTTTCACTTTGTGGGAAGTAATGACCTGCAAACCCTGCCAGATTTGATTCCATCTCTAACTTCAATCGAATTGTTTCCTCGCTCTTAAAATAGCCCTTCATAGGCCATACCTGGACTTCTTGCATAGTTCTGGATCACACCTTTTGAATGCCACAGATCTAGCTCTCAGCAGACTGCGAATCTCCTGGTTCATCCATGGCTTTTGTTTTGAGTTTGTCCTGCATGTCAATTCCATTTAATCTCTATTAAATCATATTTCATCAATTAAAGACTAGTTATGTTTGTCACATGTACATGGAAACATACAGTGAAATGTATTATCTGTGATAACGACCAACACAATCTGCGGATTGTGCTAGGGGCAGCCTGCAAATATCGCCATGTTGTTGGTGCCAACATAGCATGCTCACAACCCACTAACTCTAACCATACGTCTTTTTGGAGTGTGGGATGAATCAAAGCATCTGGAGGAGACCCATGTGGTCACGGGGAGAACGTACAAACTCCTTACAGACACCAGCAGGAATTGAACCCACGTCACTGGTGCTGTGGTAGCCTAACACTAAATGCTATACTAATTTATATTCCTATACATGGAAATATTTTAAATTCTTGGAATCAAAATTCAAAGTTCAAAGTAAATTTATTATCAAAGTACATATATGTTACCATGTACAATCCTGAAACTCATTTTCTTTTTGTTTTCATATTGGAAAATAGAATAGAATTGTATTGGAAATTGAATTTTTATGTATAAAAATTGATGGACTATAACTCTGTTGGTGGCTTGCCAGCATCTTTGGTTGGAAAGCATAATGTCAAACATTCCACATATAGCACAGAAACAAGCCTTTTGTCTGCCCCCCCCCGCCCAGAATCTGTGCCAACCACTGATTTACACTAATGCTATCTTTTATTCTCCCTGTATTACCATCAAGTCCCTCTCCAGATTCTACCACTTACCCCACACTAGGGGAGATTTACAGCAGTCAGTTAACATACTAGCCCTCCCCCAGGAGAAACCCATACAGTCATTGGGAGAGCGTAGAAACCCCACATGGACAGCACCGGGGGTCAAGACTTAAATCAGGCTGCTGGTGCTGTGTGGCAGCAGCCCTACCACCAGCACCACTGAAAGTATTTCCTTCTAAAGGCAAGGAGATTCAAAATGAAGAAGTGCATGGACATCCATCTTTAGCATATTGCCGGTCAATCATATACAATAAGGAATAGGAAGAGTTCAGTTTGGATGTAGACTAAGGTGAAAGTACTTAGAGGATGGGGGTTAATCATACGGGATACAATCAAGACCCTTTCTACCCTTACTGTATTTAGTTTTCCATAAAAGTTAATAGCATCTTTCCAGTAGCAACAGAGACAGAGGATCAAGAGGTAGACTTTGGGAAGCTGCAAAAATGCCATGGGTGACTTCAACTCCTCTGATGTTGACTGGAACCTCCTTAGTGCGAAAGATTTAGATGCAGCAGAATTTATTAGGTATGTCTCGGAAGGATTCCTGACACAGTATGTAGGCAGGCCGATTAGAGGAGAGACCATCCTGTAGCTGATTCCAGGCAGTGAACCAGGTCAGGGCTCAGGTGTCAGGTCTCTCAGTGGGTGAGCATTTTGGAGACAGTGACAACAACTTTCTGACATCTACTATAGCCGTGGACAGGGATTCCATTTTATACAAAAAATGCACATTTTATTATAGTAAAGTATTTACATTTCTCCATATTATTGCTTTGAGTTTTCAAATGGATTGTTACTTTACTTTATTACAGATATAACACATTTATAGCTTTATTCTGACATATAGTGTGTATAATATCTACATATTTTTACCCTATACAAATACATATATACATTGTTTATATGTTTGTGTATGTTAAAAATGGTTTCAATAATATGTGAATTGTCTTTTTTCTTCCTCACCCCCTTTTCATTTGACCGTGCTGGTTCAGAACGAGACCTGATTTTGCAAACAGTATTATTCCTCTGGTACTTGTCAGACAGCATTCTCCTGTAAACCGCTGGGCTTCTCAACACAGCCACACCTGGATGCTGGTTGCTATCACAAAACGTTTCAGCTCATGAACCCTGGTTAATGGTTTCCCTGGAAACCTGGCTGCTGATGGAGTCAGTCACATGTCAGGCCTTGACTACCATACATCAGTTGATGCCCTTCTGAGGTTTTTAATATGGAGGCGCAGTTTCGCTACCACTTTTTTTTTTGTGTTATCCTTCAGGTAGGTGTCAGCTGGTTTGCCTGTGGTAATGGTTGAGAGAGCCTGCTTACAATGGGGTGGGGTCATCTGTTAGAAAAACCTGGGGTGGGTTCGAGCAGCATCTGTGGAAGGAAAAGAATCATCAGTGTTTTGGACCCTGATGCAGGGGTTTGACCCAAAACATTGACAATTCCTCTCCTCCCATCAATGCTGCTCGAGCTGCTGAGTTGCTCCAGCAGATCACGCATTGAGTGATGTTCCTTCACATAAGTGTCCCGGGCCATCATTCCGAGTCTTGCCGGAGATTTTCAGGCTTCTGAAGGGTACCAGTAGCTAAATATTGACTATCCGTCCAATTTTCTACTGTAGAATCCAACTGTGCATGATTAACAGCAAAGGAAGACCAGCCCTGTCAGTTCACTGTTTGGCAACGCTTGGCATCATCTCCACAAGTGCACTGAGGGATGGGTAATAATTAGCAGCCCTACCACCAACACTCGGATCAAACACACATTCAAAAAAGAAAATCACAGCCAGAGGCTGGTGCTGGCCAGAGCTGAGTTCAGGTGTGAACACACTGAGATGTAAGGGTGGAGTAGAGGAGCAGGGAAGCAGTGAGGTACTGGTTTATGAACAAATGTGTGAAACACTGATTCATCCCTTGCCTCTCTAGGCCAATAGGAACACTTCAATGGCGAGTGATGAAGTCAAATAACTGGTCTAGTGGCTTTGTTAATTTGTATAGTTGCAGCAATCAGATTTGGCAGCGCTGAACTTTTTCCAATAGATTTTAAATGTGGAAAGTGAAACTGTATGTTCTGGAGAGCTTTTGAAAATCTAAATACACATTTTTGTGAAGCCTCTCAAAATAGTCCAGTTGTGACAAAAGATGGTGAAAGGCAGCAGTTATTTTGCAGGGGAAGGATGCAGTCATATTACCCAAACCTTACACGTCAGTGGGATGTCTGAGGAATTCTTCTGCTAGTGTTAATGGAGAGGAATGAACGTGGTGCTGAAACACAGCAGTTCATCTCTTATTCTTCGAAGTAACGCCATTGAACATCCTCACCTATCTCCATGCTCCGAGTGAGCTGAGTCAGACAGGTGACTGTCCGTCGAAAGGCACTGAAGGGAAGGGATCAGAGAATGTTGCAGCGGCACTTGCCGGGATAGTCTGGAGCGTAGACATTGTCTTCTGTGCCGTACACAAAGTAACTGTGCTCCTGACCTTTCCATTGGAAGAGCACTTTGGTCACGGGAATCAGTTCAATAGTTTGCCGCTGAAATAAAAGAGAGATAGTTTAATTAAATTGCACTGTATTAGGCATGGTGTAATCTATTCAATCCCAAGTCCACACTGCAGGAAAGGTAGGAAACTTTTCCCTATATTGGAGATAAATAAAACCAGAGAGTAAGATGGTAGAAGGGATAGCAGGGTGACCTCCTTCACCCAGAGTGTGACCAGTGCCTAGAATGCATTGCTTGAGAGACTGGATGAAGCCACATCACTGAAAGCCTTTAAGGACTGTTTAAATGACACTTGAATGGATTAGTTAGAGATGGCCAAGGACCAAGTATGAGGACGTGATAAAAGGTAATCCAGACCAAATCCAGATAGCTCATCAGAGGTCCAGATCGAAGCCCGAAGGTCGATCGGAGGTCTGGATCGAAGCCTGATCATAAGTCCAGTTGTGGCCTGATGACTAGAGCCTGGGTCTGTAATCTCTGCAATTCCACTGAGGAAGTCGGAGCCCAATGGCTGCGAATGCACGAGTCCTGAGAGGACAAAGAAGATGGCCTGTCTTGGGGTTGGGTGACTGTACGTGCTGGATTGGTGAGTGGGAGGGACAAACGGGGTTTGTTTGATGTTGTTGCTTGTTGTGTTCTGTGTCGCTCTGCCGAGCATTGTGGGGACGCTACATTGGTGCTAGAATGTGTGCCGACACTTGCAGCCTGGTCCTCACAACCCTCACTTCCTCAATCAGAACTGAATCTACAAAGACATTGCTCTTCAGAGAGGTATGATTCAACTCCCAATGTAGACTTTGTAAATAAAAATGTCTGTGCCCTTGACCCAAGGTTTTCAACCTTCCCTTAATCCATCCTTTTTTTCCTGATGCCTCTGGATGTGGAGCGCTGCCAAGGATGTCACCACAAGGACATCCATTAAAACAGAGTTCAGCAGCTACATACAACAAAAAATACACCTAGATTCTGTGGACATGTGGAAGTGTGTAAGCAGTCTACTGTTCATGCTGCGATCGCTTTGTTAAGTCATCTAATGTTGGCAAACTGTCTCCTTAATTTGCAAGTTAACCAAGAACATATTATTCTCCTGAGACTGTTCCACAACAGATATGGTCAGGAACATTGAGAGCCAGTTTATGATGGTGTGGGCAGAAATGTGCATTGCTGGACAACTAACATCATCAGATGTGCACTTGGTTGCCATAGTAGCATAGTGGTCAGTGTGACACTATCCCATCTCAGAGCGTCAGAGTTCGGAGCTCAATTCTCATGTCACCTGTACGTTCTTTTCATGTGCACGTGAGCTTGCCCCGGGTGTTCTGGTTTCGTCCCACAGTCCAAAGACGTACTGGTTAGTAGGTTAATTGGTCACTGTAAATTTTCCTGTGATTAGGCTGGGGTTAAATCAAGGGTTGATGGACAGTGTGGCTTAGTGGACTGGAAGGGCCTGTTCTACACTGTATCTCTAAATAAAAAAATACACATATCAGAGAATCAGTAAATGCAATGTCCACATTTATGAATGGTATGACTTTACTCGTGAGTGTTTGCAAATGTGACCCTCAGGTCTGTACTGGGACCTGTACAGTTTGACATATATGGACATGGATGAAACATGGATGGTGGGTTACTAAGTCTACAGATGACAAAGATTGGTGGCATTGTGGGAAGTATAAAAAGTTGCCAAAGCCTACAATGGGGTTTACACTCAGTGGCCACTTTATTATGTTCACCTGCTCGTTAAAGCAAATATCTAATCAGCCAATCATGTGGCAGCAACTCAATGTGTGAAAGCATGCAGACATGGCCAAGAGGTTCAGTTGTTGTTCAGACCAAATATCAGAATGGGGAAGAAATATGATCTAAGTGACTTCGACTGTGGGATGATTGTGGTTTGAGTATCTCAGACACTACTGATCTAGGGTTTTCACACATAACAGTCTCTTGAGTTTACAGAGAATTGTGCAAAACAATAAAACATACAGTGAGTGGCCAGTTCTGTGGGCACAAATGTCTTGTTAATGAGAGAGGTCAGAGGAGAATGGCCAGACTGGTTCAAGCTGACAGGAAGGCAACAGTAACTCAAATAACCATGTGTTATAGCAGTTGTGTGCAGAAGAGCATCTCTGAACGCACAGCATGTCGAATCTTGAAGTGGATGAGCTACAGCAGAAGACCATGAACATACAGAAATACACTCAGAGGTCACTTTATTAGGAATAGGAGGTAAGCGTGAGTGGTTGCACTTTGAGATCAAATGTAAGAGGAAGTTACAGAGTAGTATCCTCAATAGTGTTAATGTGGGGTTTATGCCCATTGCTGTCTGAAAGTGGCCAAACAAGTTGATAGAGTGGTAAAGTGGTGGCATGCCCGCCTTTATCAGTCAAAGCACTGAGCTTATGATTCAGGGAGTTATGTTGGCTGTATAAAACTCTCATTACAGCACATCTAGAGTAATGCATTCAATTCTGGGTGGTGCATTATGGGTACAATGTAAAGGCTTTGGAGAGGGTGCAGAAGAAGTTTACCTGGAAGCTGACTGAATTAGAGGACATGTGCCATGAAGAGGGGTTAAACAAACTAGGGTTGTCTTCTTCAGTGTTGGATCTGAATGAAAATGATAGAATTACAAGAGGCATGGAATAGACAACAGTATCTTTTTCCCAGGGTGGAAATGTTTAATACCAGAGAGCATATATTTCAGGTGAGAGAGGATTAAGTTCAAAACATGTGCGGGGCAAGTTTTCAATTACACAGAGAGTAGTGGGTGCTTAGATTTAGATATGATGGAGGGGTAGTGGTTAACGAGGCTCTTAGGCATCTGAATGTGCAGGGAATGGAGGGATAAGGACCATCACATTAGCTTAATGAGTTTGGCACAGCATCATAGACTGAGGAGCCTGGTCCTGCTGTTGTACTATCTTATGTTCTGTGTAACACTGACCACATGGCAACGCTGGAAACTGCCAATCTGTGGAACAAAGAAGGCAGAGAAGGTAAAATACATCTGCATATACACCTTCACACAGCTGGCCAGTTGGGTGCCAGATGCAGAATTGGCATGGAGCTATGAATAGGATGGATTGGAGTACAACCTACCTGGATCCAGTATCCATGATAGGGAGCAGAGGACAGCAAGGCTGGGTAAAGATGCTGCTTGGGACTGGTGGGATGGGCATGCTGGGGGCTGGTTATTGAGTAACGTATTGGGCCTGGAAAGATATTTAACTCAAGGATTCAGCCATCTTCACCTGCTGTATTCCTCACTGTTTAAATGAAAAAGCAGTGGGGTATATTGAAGTATTTACTAGACAATTCATTGATCACCTGTCACCTGTCTCACTCCTATTAAAACCTGAAGTGGGCAGGTTTCTGCATTTAAATTCCAGTTTAAGATGTTTTGAATTTTAACCTCCAAACTTACCCCAATCCACTCTATTTTAGGAGTTAAAAAAATCACTCTCTTAGTACCAGTTCACTGATTCCACATTGACTTGTGGTGCCTGCAGTTTCATTGCTCATTCCCACCTGCTGGAGGATACACGTGGTTCTTCCAAACTTGTCCTGGTGTTCCTGAACTCCATGTTGGGAGATCTGATCAATTAGAGAGTCTGGAAAACCAACTATGGGATAGACCTAAGAAATCAAACCGTGGTAAAGGAATTAATAAATTAGTAATATGTACCAATGCAACTATTTTCTTCCACTTATACTTTCAATCATCTCTTAAGACTAAGTATCCTGAGCTGGATAAAGGATATAGGTAGTGATTATAGAAAGTCTGTATCAAAGTTTCTGCATTGAATCAAAAGCCCAAATCTCTTAGCTGATGCTTTTCCGTGTTTCAAAGGTCCAGTTAAGGTTGAAGAGAATTTATATATGTTAGATAAATGGGAGAGTCATCATTAGATAAGCATTGACCTTTTCAGTTAACTATAACGATATATTTATACATCAACACTCATAACATAACCATTCATGGGCAAGGTGGGTTCTGAAGTGCAACACAAATACAATACTTTTGTTTTCACTCTTGTAGGGAATGTGGCAGGCTTGCTGTGCACAGCAGTTGGACATCAAGGTAATGGAAAGTGGGATATAAAATTCCAGTAGTCATTTCTAAATAGCACTTTGATAACTAGTGTGCAGGATTTGGCCATATGTGCCTTGGAGTTCCTCCCTGGAGTATACCAAAGAGACATGGTTTATTGAGGAACACCCCAACAACAGCACACATACAAGATGGAAATATGCAGTGGGACGTCCTGCTCCATAGGCAACTATGGCTTAAGTACACATGGTAATATCACCACATCAGATCACATGATGAAAGAGTTGGTGTTTAATTTAAATACAGTGTTGTACCACTACCCTAATTATTAAACATCGCCAGGAACTTTTGTGTTGATGGATTTTCCCTGGCTCAGCCTGCTGAGAGGATCTCCAACTGTGCAGCCTCCCTCAGGATATCAGGACTCTACCCATGGGGCAAGGTACCTCCAACTGATCCACAGTCCCAAGACCCAATAACTACTCAAACCCTTATCAGCTGAGAAACCATTCAGCAAAATGTATTTTGTTGCCTTCTCTAATTGCCCTGAAATGGAGGAATAATGCCAGGGAAATATCCTCCCTGCTTCTATCCTATCAAGCCCTCTTAAGAATTTTAAATATTATGTTGTAAATATTTCCCAATCTTCTAAAACTTAGAGAACAGAATCTACTCAATCTTTCCTCATGTGACAGACCCGGTCTGGTGAACCTTTTCTGCAACCCTTCTATCCCAAGTATATCCATTCTCGGGTAGGTAGACCAAAACTGTATGAGGTACCCAAGGGGCAGCAAATGTTAAATACAAGAGATTCTGCAGATGCTAAGAATCCAGTGGAACACACACAAAATGCTAGAGGAACTCAGCAGGGCAGGCAGCATCCAGGAAGGGGATTAAATAGCTGACAATTTGGGCCAAGACCCTTCATCAGGACCAGAGACTCACTGAGGTGCTAACTGCTTTTATAACTTATGTTCAAAGACGTATCCCAGCCTCTCAGCATTCTGTTTGGCTGAGGGTCTTACTGATGTACAGGTGAACGTAATTCTCCAGCAGTCACAGACTCATGAGAACAATTGGTTAATCAGGAAAGAGTCAGACTATTTAGGACATAACGTGTCATTGCAACTCTAGAAACCATGTGTTCATAAAACAAAGCTGGGTAGCTGCAGATAAGGAGGTTTATGCTCTGGTCAAAGATTCAAAGTACATTTATTATTAAAATATGTATACAGCATACAACCCTGAGATCATATTATTAGATCTGCAGCCTTGCGCTTCAATTAATCTGACTGGTTCTAGTAGCTGGAGACACTAGAGGCCAGAATCTGGACCAACATACTATCTGCTGGAAGAACTCAGTGAGTCGAGCAGTATCTGAGGAGGGGGAAGGAGTTGTTGACATTTCCAGTCAAAACTCTGCATCAATTTCTTTCCTTCCATAGGTCTATAAATATGATCGGTGCATAATCTTCCTTAACTGCAGCCACCCAGCTTCGTTTTACGAACGCATGGTTTCTGGAGTTGCAGTGACACATTATGTCCTGAAACAGTCTGATTCTTTCCTGAGAAACCAATTGTTCTGATTATTCTGTGACTGCGGAGGTTCACACTCACCAAGACATCACTAAGGCTGGCATCGAGACAGAGCAGTGAGAGATGGAGTACACCTTTGAACATAAATCAGTATCATGACGAGTCTGTGTCTTCAGGATTGTGTATGGTTTTGGTCTCATTACCTGAGAAAGGTTGTACTTGCAATGAAAGGGTTGCAGCAATGTTCACCAGATTGGCTCTGTCATACGAGGAGAGACTGAGCACACTACTTCTCTGTTCTCTGGGCTTTAGAAGAATGGGAAATGCTTGCATCATAATATTTAAAATTTTTAAGTGGGTTTGATAATGATGGAAGCAGGGAGGATATTTCTCTGGCAGAGGAGTGTAAAATTACAGGGTCACCTTTTCAGGACAATTAGGAAAGGCAACAGAATAGATATTGATGGATGGTTACTCAGCTGATGAGGGTGTGCTGCTATTAATACCAAGGCTATGATTGGCGATTCAGATTTATTTATCACATATACATCCTAACATACAGTGAAATGCATCACGTGAGTCAACAACACACTGCTGGGGGTAGCAGGTGTCACCACGCATTCCAGTGCCAACACAGCTTACCCACAATGCTCTGCAGAACAACACTGAACAAAACAGCAATAAAACCACAACAGAAAAACTTGCCTGTTCCACACGCCTATCCACCCACACACATACACAGAGCTCCAGCCCCAGGACACACTGGCTTTAGCCTGCAGTGGACTTCGACTCATAGGCATTGGGCCTTTGACCTTCCCAGCAGACTGGCAGACTCTAGCTCTGGCCAATGGGCAGACAGGGTCGTTGACCTATGCTGTCCAAGTGTTTAGTCATTTCTTACTGTTAAATTGTTACATAAATATAGTCCCTAAGCATTAAGCCTTTATGTCCATGAGCTTAGTGCTCGAGGGAGGAGTGGGAACATCATGATGATATCTCACTGTAATGTTCTGTAACTCCAAAATATAAAAACTAATGGCAAGAAAAAGATGGGAGCCCAGGAGACCAGGTCTTAGTTTCATCTTTACATAAAACCCATAATGAACGATTTAAACAAATTAAGAATGCTTACTTAGACAATATATTTACAATATTACTGAAATATTAAATATACAACACTCCTCCCTGCTTGGGTATAAACTCCAACTCATCTCAACTTGTAGACACAGTATACTATATAATACAAAATTGTCCCATTCAGGCCTAAAGATTTAGTCACTATGGAGGATTTCTTACTTTTGTGGGATAATATCTTTCCTAACAGGGGTCGAGGGTTGGGGGCAGGGCTGGGGTGGTAGTCACTCTGATTGTGTTGATGCTCCTCCAAAAAAAGAGCCTATTATTGCGATGAAGCCCTTTGAGTGTTTATGGTGAGAAACACTTTGGACTCTTCTTTCATTCCCATCTGTAGGTAGGCCTCAGCCAAGTCCACTTTGCTGAAGTATTGTCCTCTGGAAAGGTTTGTGGAGATATCCTCTACCCCAGGCAGAGGGTATTGATCTACTTTCAGTACTGGATGGATGGTGACCTTAAAACCACCACCGATCCTGACAGACCCATTCTTCTCGGCTACTGGGACCACTAGTGTTGCCCATGGGCTCCACTCAACCTTGGACAGAATTCCTTCAGCCTCCATGTGATCTAGCTCACTGGCTACTTTATCACGGATGGTATAAGGAACCAGACGGGCTTTGTAAAACTTGGGTGTGGCATTTTCATTTACCACAATTTTAACCTTGATATGTTTGAGTTTTAAACACTGCTGTGGCATCATCCAGTACCTTTCTTAATTCCCTTTCAGTTGACTCTATTACAGGGGACGTGGCATGTAAATGGTGAATGGATCTCCAATCAAGTTGTAGTTGTCTTATTGCCCAACAATGCTGGCCCTCCTTTTCTTAAACCATATGCCAGTCTAATGTGGCTTGTTAGTTGCTGCATTTCACTGTTATGAATGTCATTCCAACAGCAGTTATACTTTCTCTAGTACAAGTTGCTAGTTCGATATCTGCAGGCTTCAGTTCAGTATCTTTGAAATGCTGTTCGGGTGCAAGCCATATTGCTTGTCTATTGTTAGTTTTCACATTTTAAACCTCAGTGCTGTGTCACTCTCAGCATTATCAGATTTTGCATCAACAGCGTGCAGATTAGTGATCTTTTTGAAAATGCAACTTGATTTTTTAACTTTATCTCTTTGAGCTGTCGATTTATTTTTGTCTGCCTGACATGTCCTACTTTGTTACACTTTCTGCAAGTCTTGCCTTTAACCCTGCATTTGGTAGGTGAACCCCTGTCACAACCATAACACAACTTGTTTGGCCAGGCAGGTTTCTGTTTAGACGTATGCTGAAATGGACTCCCCATCCTTTTGATTCCCGTTATGAAGCCTAAAGCGTTTTGCAATTTGAATTTGTCTACTTCCTGTCTTTTTAAAAAACTCCACCGTGGCTGTCCCTTCAAAAGAAGCACGTGCTATGCTGTTTATCCAACTCAACCGTTTCTCGCTGCATTTTTTAAAAACTCAAATGTCTCAGTGCACTTCAACAGCTAGATAATTGTCTCGGGTTTGTTTAAAACCTCCTCATCGCCACTGTTGTGTTTCGTAACTCCAAAACAAAAATTAATTGGAAGAAAAAGACGGGAGCCCTGGAGAACGGGATCTTAGTTTCACCGTGGATGTCCAGTCCCTATATACTTCCATCCCTCATCAGGAAGGCCTCAAAGCTTTCCGCTTCTTTTTGGATTCCAGACCTAACCAGTTCCCCTCTACCACCACTCTGCTCCGTCTAGCGGAATTAGTCCTTACTCTTAATAATTTCTCCTTTGGCTCCTCCCACTTCCTCCAAACTAAAGGTGTAGCTATGGGCACCCATATGCCTGCCTTTTTGTTGGCTTTGTGGAACAATCCATGTTCCAAACCTACTCTGGTATCTGTCCCCCACTTTTCCTTCGCTACATCGACGACTGCATTGGCGCTGCTTCCTGCACGCACGCTGAGCTTGTTGACTTAACATTGCCTCCAATTTTCACCCTGCCCTCAAGTTTACCTGGTCCATTTCCGATACCTCCCTCCCCTTTCTAGATCTTTCTGTCTCTATCTCTGGAGACAGCTTATCTACTGACTCTCACAGCTATCTGGACTATTCCTCTTCTCACCCTGTCTCTTGCAAAAATGCCATCCCCTTCTCGCAATTCCTCCATCTCCGCCGCATCTGCTCTCAGGATGAGGCTTTTCATTCCAGGACGAGGGAGAGGTCCTCATTTTTTAAAGAAAGGGGCTTCCCTTCCTCCATCATCAACTCTGCTCTCAAATGCATCTCCCCCATTTCACGCACATCTGTTCTCACTCCATCCTCCCGCCACCCCACTAGGAATAGGGTTCCCCTTGTCCTCACCTACCACCCCACCAGCCTCCGGGTCCAACATATTATTCTCCGTAACTTCCGCCACCTACAACAGGATCCCACCACTAAGCACATCTTTCCCTCCACCCCTCTCTCTGCTTTTTGCAGGGATTGCTCCCTACGCGACTCCCCTGTCCATTCGTCCCCCCCATCCCTCCCCACTGATCTCCCTCCTGGCACTTATCCTTGTAAACGGAACAAGTGCTACACATGCCCTTACACTTCCTCCCTCACCACCAATCAGGGCCCCAGACAGTCCTTCCAGGTGAGGCGACACTTCATCTGTGAGTCGGTTGGGGTGATGTACTGCGTCCGGTGCTCCCGATGTGGCCTTCTATATATTGGCGAGACCCGACGCAGACTGGGAGATCGTTTTGCTGGACACCTACACTCTGTCCGCCAGAGAAAGCAGGATCTCCCAGTGGCCACACATTTTAATTCCACATCCCATTCCCATTCTTATATGTCTATCCACAGCCTCTACTGTAAAGATGTAGCCACACTCAGGTTGGAGGAACAACACCTTATATTCCGTCTGGGTAGCCTCCAACCTGATGGCATGAACATCGACTTCTCAAACTTCTGCTAATGCCCCACCTCCCCCTCGTACCCCATCCGTTATTTATTTATTTATATACACACATTCGTTTTCTCTCTCTCCTTTTTCTCCCTCTGTCCCTCTCACTATACCCCTTGCCCATCCTCTGGGCTTTTTCCCCCCCTCCCCCTTTTCTTTCTCCTTAGGCCTCCTGTCCCATGATACTCTCGTATCCCTTTTGCCAATCACCTGACCAGCTCTTGGCTCCATCCCTCCCCCTCCTGTCTTCTATCATTTTGGATCTCCCCCTCCCCCTCCCACTTCCAAATCTCTTACTAGCTCTTCTTTCAGTTAGTCCTGATGAAGGGTCTCGGCCCGAAACATCAACTGTATCGCTTCCTAGAGATGCTGCCTGGCCTGCTGCGTTCACCAGCAATTTTTGTGTGTGTTGCTTGAATTTCCAGCACCTGCAGATTCCCTCATGTCTTAGTTTTGTTTTTACTTTAAGCGAAGCATGCAAGTATCGCGTGGTAGTGTCATGACGTATGCAATTCACATATTTTTACATAGAATGCATAATGAATTATTTAAACCAGGGTTCCTCAACTGCGGTTCTGCGAGAGATCGTGATTAAAAAAAAACACATCATTTTTTTGAGCTTCACGCAATGCGCGATGCTAATGCCCACAGTGGCGGGCAGTGTCCGAGCAGACCAGTAAGCAATCTTGTAGGAGATCTCTCAGCCAGTATGGCAGTCCACAGTAGGACTGTGTTCATTCTCAGTTTTTGGCGCAAGTTAAGGGAGGCCGTTGATAACTGGTGAGTGCTATATTGCAATGAGGGGAGGTCGGTAGGCTGATGAGAATCGTTAAGTGCGTTTTCTGAGCATTGAATGGACTTACCCAACTTGGGCTGTGACATCAGCCTCTCCCTCCCAAATTACCTCCCCCAGCTTCCCCTTACACTTTGTCAACTGACTTATAGGAGCGAACAAACTTGATTGGTGTAGTAAAAAACTGGCGGGAAACTTTCATTCTAACGACAGTGCAGTGTGGCGATTTTTAACCATATAACCATATAACAATTACAGCACAGAAACAGGCCATCTCGGCCCTTCTAGTCCATGCCGAACGCTTACTCTCACCTAGTCCCACCGACCTGTACTCAGCCCATAACCTTCCATTCCCTTCCTGTCCATATACCTATCCAATTTTTCTTTAAATGACAATATTGAACCTGCCTCTACCACTTCTACTGGAAGCTCGTTCCACATAGCTACCACTCTCTGAGTAAAGAAGCTCCCCGTCGTGTTACCCCTAAACTTTTGCCCTTTAACTCTCAACTCATGTCCTCTTGTTTGAATCTCCCTCACTCTCAATGGAAAAAGCCTATCCACGTCAACTCTATCAATCCCCCTCATAATTTTAAATACCTCCATCATATCCCCCCTCAACCTTCTATGTTCCAAAGAATAAAGACCCAATTTTTTCAACCTTTCTCTGTAACTCAGGTGCTGAAACCCTGGTAACATTCTAGTAAATCTTCTCTGTACTCTCTCTAATTTGTTGACATCTTTCCTATAATTCGGTGACCAGAACTGTACATAAATCTCCAAATTTGGCCTTACCAATGCCCTGTACAATTTTAACATTACATCCCAACTCCTATACTCAATGCTCTGATTTATAAAGGCCAGCATACCAAAAGCTTTCTTCACCACCCTATCCACATGAGATTCCACCTTCATGGAACTATGCACCATTATTCCTAGATCACTCTGTTCTACTGCATTCTTCAATGCCCTACCATTTACCATGTATGTCCTATTTTGATTAGTCCTACCAAAATGTAGCACCTCACACTTATCAGCATTAAACTCCATCTGCCATCTTTCAGCCCACTCTTCTAACTGGCCTAAATCTCTCTGCAAGCTTTGAAAACCTGCTTCATTATCCACAACGCCACCTATCTTAGTATTATCTGCATACTTACAAATCCAATTTACCACCCCATCATCCAGATCATTAATGTATAAGACAAACAACATTGGACCCAGTACAGATCCCTGAGGCACACCACTAGTCACTGGCCTCCAACCTGACAGATATCCACCACTACTCTCTGGCATCTCCCATCCAGTCACTGTTGAATCCATTTTACTACTTCAATATTAATACCTAACAATTGAACCTTCCTAACTAACCTTCCGTGTGGAACCTTGTCAAAGGCCTTACTGAAGTCCAGATAGACAACTTCCACTGCTTTACCCTCATCATGTTTCCTAGTAACCTCTTCAAAAAATTCAATAAGATTTGTCAAACATGACCTTCCACGCACAAATCCATGTTGACTGTTCCTAATCAGGCCCTGTCTATCCAGATAATTATATATACCATCTCTAAGAATACTTTCCATTAATTTACCCACCACTGACGTCAGACTTACAGGCCGATAATTGCTAGGTTTACTCTTAGAACCCTTTTTAAACAATGGAACAACATGAGCAATACGCCAATCCTCTGGCGCCATCCCCGTTTCTAATGACAGTTGAAATATTTCTGTCAGAGCCCCTGCTATTTCTACACTAACTTCCCTCAAGGTCCCAGGGAATATCCCGTCAGGACCCGGAAGAGGAGGCGTGAAATGGAAGAGGAGGATTCTGGGCCTAGGCCTATGGACAATCCTGATCAGGTTATTGATGAAGAATTACAACCTTCTGAGTCATTTCACTGCATTAGTGCAACAACGGACAACAAGTCTGTCTCATTTTACAGAAGTATAAAAGTGTATTCACACAACAAATATACGAAGTACCAACATTATTTACTGGACAGTGAATAAATTCAAATTAAAATATGATTGCTACTGTGTATTAAACAATCAATTCCCTGGGGGGCCAACTGCTCTCGGACCTACCCAACTGTACCCATTGTGACCGCAGGCCCCCTCTTCAAGGATAGCCGAGCGTGAACGTATTCTCAGAAGAGGGGCAGGCAGTCGGCCCTGGCAGAGCCCTCAACTTTTCACTGCCTAGACAGTGAATGGCCATCTTGGCCAGGCCCAGGAGTAAGCCCACCAGCAAATCCTCCTTGTGACCCACCCCCTTCCGTTCTCCGTGCCCATATATGAGGAGCTGATTATTTTCAATGACTATTTGAGTCTCAAAACAAACAGATTAAAGTCACAGTCAGTAAAAAGATTCAGGAAGCAAGTTATTTAGTAGCTTTAAGACCAGATCACTTGAGGACATTTAAAAAAACTGTGTGAAAACATGGACAGAGAGCAGACCGATCTCCTGCTACATACAGAAATCTGGTGGCTGAGCAGAGGAAGAGTTCTTAACAGGGGTGAATTACAAAAGTACTTTAAAAAAATAGTAGGCCAGATTTTGCTAAGTGCTTTGAGGATGAAAAATGGCTGCAGAAGCTAGAATGGGTGAGGGACCCTTTCTCTGAATCTTCCGCTGAGCCTGAGAACTTGACTTTGAGAAAAGAGGAAAAACTTTGTGAGCTGCACTCTGATCATGCACTCAAGATTAGATTTACTGATCTGACCCTAGACAAGTTCTGGATTTCTGTGAAAGAACAGTATCTTGCTATTCATAGGAAAGTAAGGAACATTTTGCTGCAGTTTTCAACTTCTTACATGTGTGAACAAGCTTATTCTTGTTTAACGAGTATTCAGAGTAAGGACAGAAATCGTCTCATTTCAGTTGAAGGTAAAAACCATGTGTGCTTTTGTCAAGTTCGACCCAGAATCATAGAAACATAGAAAATAGGTGCAGGAGTAGGTCATTCGGCCCTTCAAGCCTGCACCGCCATTCAGTACGATCATGGCTGATCATTCAACTCACAACCCTGTACCTGCCTTCTCTCCATACCCCCGATCCCTTTAGCCACAAGGGCCATATCTAACTCCCTCTTAAATATAGCCAATGAACTGGCCTCAACTGTTTCCTGTGGCAGAGAATTCCACAGATTCACCACTCTCTGTGTGAAGAAGTTTTTCCTTATCTTGGTCCTAAAAGGCTTCCCCTTCATCCTCAAACTTTGACCCCTTGTTCTGGACTTCCCCAGCATCAGGAACAATCCTCCTGCATCTAGCCTGTCCAATTCCTTTAGAATTTTATATGTTTCAATAAGATCCCCCCTCAATCTTCTAAATTCCAGCGAGTATAAGCCTAGCCGATCCAGTCTTTCATCATATGAAAGTCCTGCCATCCCAGGAATCAATCTGGTGAACCTTCTTTGTACTCCCTCTATGGCAAGAATGTCTTTCCTCAGATTAGGGGACCAAAACTGCACAAAGTACTCTAGGTGTGCTCTCACCAAGGCCTTGTACAACTGCAGTAGTACCTCCCTGCTCCTGTACTCGAATCTTCTTGCTATGAATGCCAGCATACCATTCGCCTTTTTCACCGCCTGCTGTACCTGCATGCCCACTTTCAATGACTGGTGTCATTGCACCTCCCCTTTTCCTAATCGGCCACCATTCAGATAATAATATGTTTTCCTGTTCTTGCCACCAAAGTGGATAACCTCACATTTATCCACATTAAATTGCATCTGCTATGAACTTGCTCACTCATCTAACCTATCCAAGTTGAGAAATCTATTATGTTTGCCTTATGAGTTTTTAAAATTTATGAAAGAGAAAGAAAGAGTAATTTCAAGAAAGGTAAACTAAGCTTCCCCCCCACGCCCCAAGAAAACTTCGCTAAAAATTCATTCTCTATTCAAAAGAGCATTGACAATTATTTTTGGACTTTATATCTGCAAATTACTGGTCACACTAACGAACCATGAGCTCTAGATAAAATAATTTTTATGCAGGGGTTCCTTGAGACCTGAAAATTACTTCAAAAGGTTCCTCCAGGGTAAAAAGGTTGAGAAACGCTGATTTGAACTAATAAAGAATACTTACTCAACAATATATTTACAATATTACTCAAATATTAAATACACTACACTTACAGCTCCACAGACCGGGGTTCAATCCAGATCTCTGCTGCTGTCTATGAGGAGTTTGCATGTTCTTTTTGTGAATGCAGGGGTTTACCCCTGGGTACTCTGGTTTCCTCCCACATCCCAAAGATATGCTGGAAAGTTACCCGACTCCTGTAAATTACCCCTACTGAGGGTAATTGGCAAAAAGGAACCAAAGTGAGGTTGATGGGCATGTGTGAAGGACAATACATTGCAGAGTTACTGGGAAATGTGTAGAGGAATGAGGTTGCTCCTCAGGGAGCTGGCAGAGATTTGATGGGCCGAATGGCAGCCCTCTGTATTGTTACAAGTTATAAGAAAACAAATACCCACAACTTACAAATTAATTAACATAAATATAGATTGTAACATTTTACAAGCTCAGTGAACCTTATCCAACTGCATGTTAGGCTTCTACATTCAAGTCTCTTTGGAAAACCTTTGCCCATGAGATGCCAGTTTCCTGAGGAGGGATCTGGTCTCTGACACTTGACTTTCATAAACCACAGTGTACTGGAGAGCTGATGGCCCCTCTTACCTGGTAGTTTTCATCAGCAAAGACGTTCTGCCCCGTCACATTACTGAAGAGTGCCACAGGAAGTCCGATTTGTTGGTCAGCCACCTGTTCAAAGATGTTATTGGTCCTGGCCAAGAACGAGAAGGGAATTACTGATGGCTGACATGGTGTGATGCTAGTATGCCTCACTAAAACAGACTGCCTGCTTATCAACATGATACACCAGTTACTTGCTGCATTGTACATTGCAGCAACAATAGCAATGTTAAATTAAACAATGACAGATGTTGGAAATCAGAAATTAAAAAAACAGAAAATGCTGGAAAGCCTCCAATCTGATGGCATGAACGTTGATTTATCTGACTTCCAGTAATTTCTCCCCCTCCTTGTATTCCCCATTCCGGTTTTCCTCTCACCTCTTCTCTTGTCCTTCCCGCCCATCACCTCCCCCGGCGCCCTTCCTACTTCCCTTCTTCCCATGGTCCACTCTCCTCTCCGATCAGATTCCTCCTTCTACAGTCCTCATCTCGTCCACCTATCACCTCCCAGCTTCTCAGTTCATCCTCTCCCACACCCACCCATCTTCCCTCTCCCACACCCACCCATCTTCCCTCTCGCACACCCACTCATCTTCCCTCTCCCACACCCACCCATCTTCCCTCTCGCACACCCACCCATCTTCCCTCTCGCACACCCACCCATCTTCCCTCTCCCACACCCACCCATCTTCCCTCTCGCACACCCACCCATCTTCCCTCTCCCACACCCACCCATCTTCCCTCTCACCTGGCTTCACCTCTCACCTTCTAAGCTCTTACTCCCCCCCTCCCCCCACCTTCTTATTCTGGCTTTTTCCTCCTTCCTATCCGGTCCTGGTGGAGGGTCCCAGCCCGAAACGTCGACCGTTTATTCCTCACCATGGATGCTGATGCTGTCTAACCTGCTGAGTTCCTCCAGGGTTTTGTGTGTATAACACTGAAACACTCAGAAGCTCAGCCACCATATGTGGAGAAAGGAAAACCTGCAGGTGGATGACCTTCCATCAGGAAAAAAGCAGTAAGAAGGGTGAGAAGAACGAAAGGGACTGAAACAGTCCGAGAGACAAGTCAGCACTGGTCTTGCTGAGAGAGGGACGTGAAACCACGTTCATTGCAACTGATCTTTCTGGAGGGATGTGAACAGGGGGAGAAGAATAGAAACAGAGGAGAGACAGAGAGAGAGAGAAGAACATTGGGATTCTGTAATTTAAAACAATGAATTTCTGGAGATCTGATCTAAATGAGACTGCTGTAGTTACCAGCTACAATCTGGGGCAGTATCCAGTATCTGGAGAGGTAGGGAACATGGGGGTACGTCACTAGCCTCAGCTAGGTTATGCTAGCGGGCACCTCTCAGCGCCACCTGTTGGTGACCCAGTGCAAGTCAGCAGCACTGACTGCACAAAGCACAGCTCCTCTCACAATTCCATCAGCCTCCCCAACTGGTCGACTCAATCACCTCAATATTCTCTTTTATTTATTGAAATTTAATAAAGAATATTAGTCAAAAGGTGCAATTTTGCTCGGACTTCTCAAAGTTAGAATTATCCTATAATTATGCTCCCATAAAATGCAATGTGGGAAAATGAGATACAAGCACAACACTTACCATTTTATTGTCAGTTGAATGTAGAACAGTAGCTGGCCACTGGTTTTGCAGACATGGCAAGATCGAGTGCCTCGTCCTAGACAAGGTCCACACCTGTAAAGAAGGACACCAGTGTTACCTGGAGAAAACTCAGTTCCTTCTGCACACCAAGTGTGAAGCACTGCACTGTCTGTTCAATAAGCTATGGTGCATTTAGACAGGCTGTAAAGAAAGCCTTTGGCATGCTTGCCTTTATCAGTCAGGCACTGAGTACAAGAGGTGGAACGTTATGTTACAACTGTACAAGTTATTGGTGACACCACGCTTGGAGAACTGAGTGCAGTGCAGCTATAGAAAGGATGTCATGAAGCTAGAAAGGGTTAATAAAAAATTCACAAAGGACTGGAGGGCTTGAGTTACAAGGAGAGGCATGGCAGTCTGAGGGTAGGAGGATGAGCAGTGACCATATAGATATATAAAAATCATGAGGGGAATTAATTAAGTGAATGGTCACAGTCTTCTTCCTAGAGTACAGGAAACTAAAACCATCCCCCTCTCATCTCTCAACCACCCAACCAGCGCCAATAACCATCTGAGATCAGAGAGACACAAGAGTGCAACAGAGGGAAAGCCGGCGTGAGAAAGCAAACTGCAGGAGAGTTAAGCAGCACCTCTGGAGGCAGAGACATGGCAAACGTTTCAGGACCAGCTGAAAAACTGAGTCTGGCAGACTGACTTGCCCCACACAGAAACACCAAGGCCCCACCAATGGAAATCCATCCTGCTGCCAAACGCAGATTGTTAAGAACATAAAACATAGAAAACGATAGCAAAATACAGGCCCTTTGGCCCAAGATCTTGTACTGACCTTTTAACCTACTCTAAAGATAAATCTAACCCCTCCATTTATCTATCATCCAAGTGCCTACCTCAATGTCCCTAATGTATCTGCCTTACTACCACAATCTGTAGCAGGGCATTCCTTGCACCTATTACTCTTCGTGTCAAAAAAAAAAACTACCTGACTTAAGCCCTCCCCATACTTCCCTCCAAGATTATGCCCCTGTGTATTAGTCATTGGGCAACATCCTATTCTACAGAATCAATTATCTACTTCCAAGTCAGGGCCTATGTTGATTGGAATCTGTTTCAGTCCTGATGAGGGTTCTAAGTTCAAAACATCAATTGTTTATTCCCCTCCATAGATGCTGCCTAAGCTGCTCAGTTCCTCTAGCATTTTGTATGTTGATCCTGATTTCCAGCATCTGCAGGATCTCTCCTATCTCTATTCCTACTCCCTTTCTGTTTAAAAGAATGGCGTTTTTTCACTTGTCACTTTCACTTACCTTTTCAAGCCACTTCCCCCACACTGGATGCACCTCTTATTCCCGTGAGACAGCCCTCGTCCTCCGCATGACAGACACTTCAGCTGTGTTCAGACAAGAACAACTTGGTGTCAGTGCCCATTTGGGGATCAACTGGCCAGACATGCTGCTGAATCACCTGGAGAATACATGTGGTTTCACAGCTCTAGAGACTTTCCCCTGGGTTAGGGAATCAAGAACCAGAGGGCACAGGTAGAGAGGAGAGATTTAATTGGAACCTGTATATGGAATGAGCTGTCAGTAGAAGCAAGCGAGGTAGGCATATTAACAACATTTAAAAGGTACTTGGACAGGTAGATGGTAGGGAAGATTTAGAGGGATACAGGCCAAATGAGGGCAAATGGGACCAGTTCAGATGGAAACTTAGCTCAGTCGGGCCATTTGAGTAGAAAGGCCTCTTTTCATGCTGTATGACTCTATGACTCGGCCCAGTGGGAGGCTCTTCTTGTGTTAAACAACAACTCAGGCATCAAGGAACAGACACAAGAGATCAGGGATGAGGGCAGCGGGATAGTTAGGGACGTACCTTTCCGAGAATCAAAGCTGGAGTTTTAAAACAAAACAGAAAGTGTTGGAAATACTCAGCAGGTCAGGGGATTGAGTTCAAGAGCTGCAAGGCAATGTTGTGACTCTATAAAACTCCGGTTAGACTGCACTTGGAATATATGTTCAGTTCTGATCACCTCAATATCACAAGGATGTGGAAGCTTTGAAGGGGGTGCAGGGATTTACCAGGATGCTGCTTGGATTAGACGGCATGCCTTATGAGAATAGGTTGAGCAAGCCAGGGATTTTCTCTTTGGAGCAAAGGTGGATGAGAGAAGACGATAAGAGGTGTACAAAATCATAAGAGGCATAGATCGAGTAGATAACTAGAGACTTTTTTCCACAGTGGAAATGGCTAACACAAGGACAGAATAATTTTAAGGTGATTGGAGGAAAGTAAACAGGGGGTGTCAGAGGTGGTGTTTTATTTTTATTTTTATTTATTTATTTTTTTACACAGAGAGTGATGAGTACGTGAAACAGCCTGCCAGGGGTGGTGGTAAAGGCATTTAAGAAACTCTTTGTTGGGTACATAGATGATAGAAAAATGGAGAGTGACATAGATTAGACTGATCTTAGAGTAGGTTAAAACTTTTGGTCAGCACAACATCATGGGCTGAAAGGCCTGTACAGTGTTGCAGTGTTCTGTATTCTAGGTCAAGCAGCATCTGCGGGAAAAAAAAGCTAACATTTCAGGTAATTTCTATTCTAAAGAAGGGACTTCAACTTAAAACATCAGCTCGTTCTCCTCCAGACAACCAGACTAATGAGGGTTTCCCTCCATTTTCAGGTTTTATTTTCAATTTCCAGCATCTGCAGTTTCTATTTGGTCTTTTGAAAGCTAAGAGATAAGTTGGCCCACACTAACCCAGCCCATCAGGTGGAATCTGTCTGCTCAGTCAGATTAAAAAGGGCCCCCACAAGCTGTGAATCTGCCAAATCTACAAGGCATTACTGTTGCATCAATATCCTGAAGTCAGCAGAATCTCAGTGGAACCAGTCACACAAACACCATGCCTACTTGAGCAGGCCAGTGGCCAGGTGTGCTCTGGCAAGTAACTCACCTCCGAGTTACCATCTACAAGGCACAGACTTGGGGTGTGAATGAACATTCTCCACTTGCCAGGATAAGTGCCACAACTTTCAAAACAGCATAAGGCACAGGAGCAGAATTAGACCATTCACCCATTGAATCTGCTACACCATTCAATTATGGCTGATTTATTATCCCTCTCAACCCCATTTTCCTACCTTCTCCCTGAAGACTTTGACACTCTTACTAATCAAGAACCTATCAAGCTCTGCTTTAAGTATACCCAATGACTTGGCCTCCAATGATGTATGTGGCAATGAATTCCACAGATTTACCACCCTTTGCCTAAAAAATTTCCTCCTCATCTTTGTTCTAAAGAAACGTCCTTGTATTCTGAGCCAGGGCCTTCTGGTCCTAGACTTCCTCACTATTGGAAGCATCCTTGGCTTGGCACCATCCCGAGCGAGCCAGCCCACTCGACTGGCAGCCATCCACCTCTCTGAATATTCATCCCCTTCATCACCAGCACACAGTAACTGCCGTAAGCAGCAACCGCAAAACCTGCCACAGTTACTCACCCAGCCCACTTCAACAGCACCTCCCAGATCTGTGACCCTATGAGGCTTAAGAGGCACGAGAACACCACCACTCCCTCCCAGTCACTTGCTCTTCCAGCTTGGAAACCCATCACAGATCGTATTTCAACCCCCAAGCCGAGTGAGCACCTTCACTAGGAGGAAGGCAGCGGGTGACTCACCGCCACCATTGCACGGACAGTTAGAGGCTGGTGGTGAATGCTGGTCTCGCCAGTGATGCCCCAATCTCAAATACAAAGATAATAAGAAGTTATATTTAATTCAAATTCTACAGCACTGCAGCATGCATTCTCACTGATCTGTTCGTCCATTGCTCTGAACTAGTTTCAGAATCGGGTTTATTATCACTGATAGATGTTGTGAAGTTAGTTGTTTTGTGGCATCAGTACAGTGCTACACATAAAATAATCTATAAATTACAATGCGACACCCCCTGCATTGGTCAGGGTCCACAGTGGACGTTTATGTAATACGCAAGCCAGGGCAGTATGATAGGGAGAGCAAGCTGCTGTTCACGTAGCAGGCTCCCCCTCTCCACACAGTCACGGTATAGATTGATGCAGTTTGCCACCAGAGGCGTCGCAGCAGTTGCCAGTCAATGTTGAGCTCAACGTAGGACTGCCTTGGAGACCCCAGCTCCAGAATTTTCCACAAGCCTTCTCCGTGAGTGGGTGTAGCCTCAAGGCAGCGGAGGTTTGAGATTATAGATTTCCTTTCCCTAGATGTGCTACCAACCATGGCTGACGAGTCCCGTCTGCCCAAAGCAACTGGTTTTAAGGTGCCAGTAACCCACCTTCACCCTTTCTCGTCAGTAGAAATGGTTCTGCCAGGTTTAGTAGCTACATGTGAAGGCCAGGAGCTGGACTTGGTTGTCAGAGGCTATTTGAGATGCACTGTACACAGGTAGTGGGAGCTTATCCCTGCTACCTTCCCTGCGTATAACAACCTTAAGGAACCAAATTACAATAAGAAATATATATTTAAAAAATGAAGTCGTAACACAAAAAGATAACAAAAATAGTGAGGTAATGTTTATGGGTTCATTGTCTATTCAGAAATCTGATGGCAGAGGGGAGGAAGCTGTTCCTAAAATGTTGAGTGTGTCTCTTCAGGCTCCAGTACCTTCTCTCCAATGGTAGCAATGAGAAGAAGGCATGCCCTGAGAGTGAGGGTTCTAGTGACGGATACCACCTTTCTGAGGCATCACCTCTTCAGCATGTCCTCGATGGTGGGGAGGCTAGAGCCTGCGAAGAAGCTAGCAGAGATTACAACCCTCTACAGCATTTTCCGATCTTCCTCTGCAATGACCCCTCCATACAAGAGTGATGCAATCAATTAGAATGCTCACCATGGTACACATGTAGAGCTCTGCTTCAGCCTTTGGTGACATATCAATCTCCTCCATCTCAAAACAAAACATAGTCACTGGCATGGAAATGTAGTAGAACTCCAGTGATACCTGCTGCAGGGTTCTATATAGGTCAGTATCAGTGGTTAGGATAAGCTCATCACAAAGTGTAATTACTTTCCACATAAAAGACAATATTCCAATCCCCCGTGACATAGTGAAGCATGAACTGAACCCGATCTGGTCTACACTCTATAATGAGTTAGTTGGTTTTGCTCCATCATCAGTGGGGTACTTTGTGATATAGACTGGGGTTTTCTCCCCACTGCTATCAGACTCCCGAACACATCACCTCTTTCACATCCCCTTCTCAATGGCACTGTCAGCTCCTCGACTTAGTTCTACTTCTCTCAGATATTCTGTTATTGTCACTTCTGCGTTTCTTTTTGCACTACGCCAGTCCGCACTACAACCTCAGCACCATTCCAGTGTGCACTTGTCACTATTTATTGTTGCAGTTATTATTAACATGCAGTCTGTTCATTGTGGGAGCTTCATACAAGCAAGGATTTTCGATGCACCCTGGTGTATATGACAATAAGCCAACGTGAATCTGATACAATTCAGGCAGCAGCAATCTCTAAGGAATTCTCTTTACGGCTATCATTTTATTAATGTATTGCATTGTACTGCTGCCACAAAACAACAAATTTCACAATATACAGCACGTCAGTAATTTAAAAAAATGATTCTGTTTCATCAGCTCTCTGTCCAAAGACAACTCAAAGGGTGTATAATTGTTATTTTTCTTGTCGTTTAAATTTCTTATGCTTGCTTGTGTTTTTATATAATCACCTTTATACGTGTAATTGTTCAGTGAATTTTCCTGTAATTATGGTACATCTGCTTTAGTATCTTTCTAGAAGCTTTTTGTTTTTCAGTAACAGGTGTCATGCCACTTTTATAGGTTTTATACATTTCAATATATTTATATATTTTATATATTTATATAGGTTATATATTTTAGAGGTTAATTATTATCGTTGGAATTTTTGGTTATCTTTAGTCAGAGTGTGAGATGGCCGCATTCCTTCCTCTTTCTTTGTTCATGTAACACTTGATAAAATTGCTAGCAATAAGTTTTACGCCTCATTCTTGACTTTGATCTCAAAAGCATCGTAACAAATGCTATGAAGGCAACTGAAAAGCCTTCCGTCTGTACAGACAGATGTTAGTGGGATGCTGTACCCGAGGAACTGTATCCTGGCAACAGACAGGCGCCTCTGGGGGTGAAGAGAAAAGCCATTGAAAGCTGGACTCGAGGATAAGTATTACCAACGTTAACAGGCTAAGAGAGTTGTAAAGATTGGACTGACCACAACCCACCTTTCCTTTTCCACCGCACTGTGAACACCGGTACTTCCCTCTGCCCTTGCACTTGTGGCAACGCTGAAAGAAGAGACATTGGGTCACACCACCAGGCCCAAGAACACCACCATCACCAGAGACCACAGCAGGGGAAATATTTAAAGGGGCCCTGGAGGGCAACTTCTTCACGTAGAGTGTGGTGCACAAGTGAACAAGCTGCTAGAGGAAGTGGTTGAGGCAGGCACAGTTAACACTTTTGAACAGGAACGTAGATAAGAAATGCTTAGAGGCACACAGGCCAAATGTCAGTAAATGGGACCAGCTCAGGTAGACAACTTGATCAGCACAGGTGAGTTGGGTTGTGCAGTTCAGTTCTATGTCTACTGTGACCCCTGTACACACTTGAGTTGCAGTCAGGGTAGCCTGGGTCTTAACAGATTGGATCAGTGAAGGCAGTGTGAAAGAGACCAGGCCTGATGACATTACGCCGGGGTAGCCTGGATTGGAAAAGAACTGTGCATCAAGATGGGAGTGCGTGCTTCAGAACAGGCAATTAGTCTCGGACAAAATCAGCATGGAATGGTTGTATCCAGCTGGCACTTCCCTAGAACATGTAGAGGGGTAAACACAAGCAGGCTTTTTCCACAAAGGTTAGGCGAGACTACAGCTAGAGGTCAGAGGATGAATGGTGACTGAGGAACCTGAGGGAGGAATTTTTCACTCAGGCATGGTGAAAGCATTGTACATGCTGCCAGCAGAAGTGGTGGATGTGGGTTCGATTCCAAGAGTTAAGATAAATTTCAGGGATAGGAAGGCAATAGCTATGGACCGGGTGTGGGTTGATGGGACGAGGCAGAATAACAGTTCAGTGAGGACTACATGGGCTGAAGGGCCTGTTTTGGTGCTGTAGTGCTTTATGACTCTATAACAGGGATAAGATTCATTCCATTGCAGGATATATTGGGATTCATTGCACTTGTACACATTGCAAATGGGTGCTCCATCAGCATGGTTCACCCAGCACAGAATAAGGTTACCTATCCTCAGGTGGGTGAGATAGGCTCGGCCAGTGCGGGAAGCCGATAGTAGATTGGGATCAGGTAAAATTAGAAAATAACTGGTTCAGGATCAGTCTGAACTTGTGAAAAGGTTTTTTACCAATTAAATTCTTCACTTAATATCCCACTAAAGGTTGACATTGAACCAAGTAATCTTCGCCCCACTACAGGATTCCCCCATCTGTAGTTACCTTGACAGCTGCAGTGTGAGGAACTGGCACTTTCTTCGTGAAGTCCTGAAACACTGGCGGCATCTCGACCGTGATGTCCCATGGAAGGGGAGGGGTTCCACATGCACTGCTATCCACAGACTGGCCTACAGACAGAGACAGTTTACAAACCTTAGTCAGAGGGAAGTTTGCCCGCTAAACCATTGTTCATGCAGTTGAAGGGATAATAGTAGGATATTGTGGATAGTGGTGTTTCCAGCCCATATACAGCTACATACAGTCTCTCCATCTACCTCCCTAAATATTCACTCCCTCCAGCATGGCTGCAGTGTGAACCATCTACAAAATAGCCTACAGTGACTTTCCTCGGCCTCTTCAACATCACAACCCAAGGACATGGACAGTAGAGGCAATGGGAGGCCTCCACTTACAGGTTCGCCTTCAAGCTGCACACCATCCTGACGTGGAAGTGTAATTGCTGGTCCTTCCTTGTTACTAGGTCAAAATGCTGGACTCCCTCCTCATCAACACTGTGGAATCACCTATACCAGAGGGTCTGCTGCAGTTCAAGGTAGTTCGTCTCCTTACACTCCTGGGTAATCACTGCTGGCAGCAACTCCATAATCTCAAGAAATGAATAAATAAAGTGGAATAAAAGGAGTCACCTTTCAATCAGGACATTGGACTGATGGCCTCTTTAGTACTGGATTTATAATATTCCCACAGAATATATATTTCTTGTCCATTAAGGAGAACATTGCATAGCCCATAGTAGGACACTTTGGTAAGTACTTTTGGTGTAGACTTCTTGTATTTCTTATCATTTAACTTCCCCATGTTTGCTTGATTTTTATATAATTACCTTTATACATGTAATGGTTCAGTGAATTTTCCAATAATTATGGTACAGTTGCCTCTGTACTTTTCCTGAATCTTCTCAGTTTTCAGTATCAGGTATCACAGCTCTTGAATCTGGCTATTTTATAAGTTAATTGTTATCAATTGAGTTTTTGTTATCTCTAGTCTGAGTATGAGATTACCAAAACTGCTTTTTTTCCTTTAACCTTTCTTTGTTCTAAGACCATAAGACATAGGAGCAGAATTAGGCCATTCAGCCCATCGAGCCTGCTCCGCCATTCCATCATGTCTGATCCTGGATCCCACTCAACCCCACACACCTGCCTTCTTGCCATATCCTTTGATGCTCTGACCAATCAGGAAACGATCAACTTCCACCTTAAATATACGCACGAACTTGGCCTCCACCACGGTCTGTGGCAGAGCATTCCACAAGTTTACTACTCCCTGGCTAAAAAAATTCCTCCTTACCTCTGATTCTAAGGGATTGCCCCTCAATTTTGAGGCTGTACCCTCTAGTTCTGGATACCCCCACTATAGGATACATCCTCTCCACATCCAACCTATCCAGTCCTTTTGACATTTGGTAGGTTTCAATGAGATCCACCCACATTATTCTCAATTCCAGTGAGTACAGGCCCAAAGCCGTCAAATGCTCCTCATATGTTAATCCCTGCATTCCTGGAATCAACCTTGTGAACCTCCTCTGGACTCTCTCCAATGACAACACATCCTTTCTGAGATATAGGGCCCAAAATGGTTGACAATTCTCCAAGTGTGGCCTGACTAACGTCTTATAAAGGCTCAGCATTATCTCCTTGCTTTTATATTCTATTCCCCTTGAAATAAATGTCAACATTGCATTTGCCTTCTTTACCACACACTCAACCTGTAAAATAAACCTTCTGGGAGGCTTGCACGAGGACTCCCAAGTCCCTCTGCACCTCTGATGTTTGAACCTTCTCCTCATTTAGATAATTGTCTGCACTATTGTTCCTTTTACCAAAATGCATTATCATACATTTCCCAAGACTGTATTCCATCTGCCACTTTTTTGCCCATTCTTCCAATTTATCTAAGTCCTGCTGCAATTGCATTGCTTCCTCAGCATTACCTACCCCTCCACCTATCTTCGTATCACCCGCAAACTTTGCCACAAAGCCATCAATTCCATTATCTAAATTATTGACAAACAATGTGAAAAGTAGCGGTCCCAATACTGACCCCTGAGAAACACCACTAGTCATTGGTAGCCAACCAGAAAGGGCTCCCTTTATTCTTACTCGCTGCCTCCTGCCTGTTAGCCATTTCGCTATCCATGCCAATATCTTTCCTGTAACGCCATAGGGTTTTATCTTGCTAAGTAGCCTCATAGCAAGAGTTCTCTCAGCTCTTTCTTGTTTGCTTTTTGTTCTTGTAACATGTAATGAAACGACGTAAGCAACAAGTTTTGTGCCTCATTCTTGACTTCCAAAGTATCTTTGGATCACAAACATGTCAGGGTTCAACAGTACAGTCATACGCCTGCAGATACTGGAATCTGGAGCAACAAACAAACTGCTGGAGGAACTAGGTGGGTCAACCAGCATCTGTGGATTGAAAGGAACTGTCAGTGATTTGGGTTAATGCCCTGCACCAAAACATAGACAAATCCTTTCCCTCCACAGATGCTGCTTGACCCACGAATTCCACTTGCAATTTGCTTGTTACTCCAGTCATACTATGGTTTTCCAAGGAAATTGGTAATGTCAATGGGCAAATTGGTTTTTTGTTATCATGTACACTGAGGTACAGTGAAAGCCTTGTTTTGCATACTGCTCACACAGATTAAATCATTACACAGGACATTGAGGTTGCATAAGGTAAAATAACAGAGAGCAGAATAACTTGTTACCATACAGAAGAAGTGCAGTGCAGATACACAGCAAGGTGGAAGGTCACAACGAGGCAGAATGTGAGGTCAACAGTTCACCTAATCATGCTAGGACACCATTCAATAGTTTTATAGTAGCAGGATAGAAGCTGCCCTCAACCTTGATCCGAAGTGCTTCAGGCTTTCCTATCTTCTGCCTAATGGAGGCGGGGGGGGGGGGGGGGAGGCGAGAAGCGAAAATGTCTGGGGAGGGTGAATCTTTGATAATGCTGGCTGCTTTACTGCAGCAGTGAGAAGTGTTGACTAAATCCATGGAAGAGAGGCTGGTTCCTCTGATTTGTTGAGTTGTGTCCACAGCTCTCTGCAGTTACTCATGTTCACTAGCAGGGCAGTTGTCATAGCAGGCCATGATTATCTGGATGGGATGCTTTCTATGATGTGCTTCTCCTTTCTATGATATCCTTCTCCTGCCTTATAAAGCCCCAGCATTATATCCTTGTGTTTATATTCTAGTCCTCTTGAAATAAATGCCAACATTGCCTTCTGAGGCACTTGCTCCCCACACACCTCACCTGCTGGGAATGGTGGTCTCCCTCCCATTAAAGTATCTCAAATCTCCTCTGTCTTCAGTACCATGAGTTCAATTGCTCAGTAAGTAATTTGCTGATGAACTGTTTATTATTAATAACCAATTATTAGTAACTAATAAAATTTGGTTATTATATACAATAATATAACATTTTATAATATTAATAATATATAAATTTGACTATAGGTTATCCTTATATTGAAAACTAGATAAAGGATCAAACAACAGTACCATTACATTTATAAAGGCCTGTTTAATTACATAGAGCACCTCAAGGTGTTATCAAACAACGTAAGGTAGTACATGACATCAGGAGGTGGGTATAAGGAGAGGGGACATGGATCTTCAGGAGGATTAGTGGTAGAAAAGGAAGGCAAGGAGATCCAGTCAGCAGGTTGTAAACGACCATAAGACCTAGGAGCAGATTTAGGCCTTTTTGGCCCCCTGAGTCTGCTCTGCCATTCCATCCCCAAGGCTGCAGGAGTTCAATAAGTGGGTGACGGTCAGGGAAGTGAGGGAAAGAGCTCAGACTGTAGCGAGCACCCTTGTGGCCATCCCCCTCAGTAATCGTTATCTCAGTTTGGATGCGATTGAGGGAGGTGACCTGACAGAGGACGATCACAGCGATCGGGTCTCTGGCACCGAGCCTGGTTCCATGGTGCAGAAGGGAGGGAAGATTATGAGGAATGCGGTAGTCATAGGGGATTCCATAGTGAGGGGTACAGATAGGAGGTTCTGTCAGCCTGATAGAGATACCCGCATGGTGTGTTGCCTCCCAGGTGCCAGGGTACGGGATGTCTCGGATCAGGTGCAGAGTATTCTGAAGGGAGAGGGTGATCAGCCAGAAGTCTTGGTACATGTAGGTACCAATGACATAGGTAGAAAAAGGGAGGAGGTCCTGAAGAGAGAATTCAGAGAGTTAGGTAGGATGCTGAAAGGCAGGACCTCTAGGGTAGTAATCACGGAATTGCTATCCGTGCCACGTGCTAGCGAGTGCAAGAGTAGCATGATCAGGCATATTAGGCTGCAGATGAGGCTGAGTACAGGGCTACGGTAGGAAACTTTGTCACATGGTGTGAGCAGAATTATCTGCAGCTTAATGTGAAAAAGACTAAGGAGCTGGTGGTAGACCTGAGGACAGCTAAGGTACCAGTGATCCCTGTTTCCATCCAGGGGGTCAGTGTGGACATGGTGGAGGATTACAGATACCTGGGGATACGAACTGACAATAAACTCGACTGGTCAAAGAACACTGAGGCTGTCTACAAGAAGGGGCAGAGCTGTCTCTATTTCCTGAGGAGACTGAGGTCCTTTAACATCTGCCGGACGATGCTGAGGATGTTCTACGAGTCTGTGGTGGCCAGTGCTATCTTGTTTACTGTTGTGTGCTGGGGCAGCAGGCTGAGGGTGGCAGACACCAATAGAATCAACAAACTCATTCGTAAGGCCAGTGATGTTGTGGGGATGGAACTGGACTCTCTGACGGTGGTGTCTGAAAAGAGGATGCTATCTAAGTTGCATGCCATCTTGGTCAATGTCTCCCATCCACTACATAATGTACTGGGTGGGCACAGGAGTACATTCAGCCAGAGACTCATCCCACCCAGATGTAGCACTGAGTGTCATAGGAAGTCATTCCTGCCTGTGGCCATCAAACTTTACAACTCCTCCCTTGGAGGGTCAGACACCCTGAGCCAATAGGCTAGTCCTGGACTTATTTCATAATTTACTGGCATAATTTTCATATTACTATTTAACTATTTATGGTTCTATTACTAGTTATTATTTATGGAGCAACTGTAACGAAAACCAATTTCCCCCGGGATTAACGAAGTATGACTATGACTATTAATGTGTGGCTGAGAGACTGGTGTAGGGGGCAGGGTTTCAGATTCCTAGATTATTGGGGCCTCTTCTGCATGACCTTTTTTCAAAAAGGACGGGTTACACCTGAGCCCAAACGGGTCCAATATCCTTGCAGGTGCATTTAATAGAGCTGTTAGGGAGAGTTTAAACTAATTTGGCAGGGGGATGGGAACCGGAGTGATAGGGCTGAGGAAGGGGAAAACAAAAATAAATCAAAGATAACATGCAACAGAGATTATAGAAAGAACAGGCAGGAGATGAGGCTTAATCACAGCCAGTGGCATGAGTTACAGGGCAATAGAGACATGCTGCAGTTAAAACGGAAAGTAACAAATACTGGACTGAGAGTGTTGTATTTGAATGCAAGCAGCATAAGGAATAAAATAGATGATCTTGAAATTCAGCTACAGATTGGCAAATATGACGTTGTGGCCATCTCTGAAACTTGGCTAAAGGATGGCTGCCATTGGGAGCTTAATGTCCAAGGATATACGGTGTATCAGAAAGATAGGTTAGTAGACAAAAGGGGTGGTGTCGCTCTATGTATAAGAAATAATATTAAATCACTGTAAAGAGGTGATATAGGATTGGAACGTATAGAGTCTCTATGGGTTGAGTTAAGAAATGGCAAGGGTAAAAGGACCCTAATGGCAGATGTATACAGGCTCCTGAAACAGCAGCCAGGATGTGGATTACAAATTACAGCAGGAGATAGAAAAGACACATCAGAAAGGCAATGTCATGATAATCGTTGGGGATTTTAACATGAAAGTGGATTGGGAGAACCAGGTCAGTACTGGACCTCAAGAGAGAGAATTTGTAGAATGTCTAAGGGATGGCTTTTTAGAACAGCTTGTTGTTGAGCCCACTAGGGGATAGGCTGTGCTGGATTGGGTGTTGTGCAATGATCTGGAGGTGATAAAAGAGCTTAAGGTTAAGGAACCCTTAGGGAACAGTGACCACAATATGATCGAGTTCACATTGAAATTTGAGAGGGAAAAAGTAAAATCCAATGTGTCAGTATTTCAGTGGAATAAAGGAAATTACAATGGCATGAGAGGGGAACTGGTCAAAGTTGACTGGAAAGGAACATTTGCAAGAAAGACAGCAGATCAGCAATGACTGGAGTTTCTGCAAAAAATGAGGGAAGTACAAGATAGATATATTCCAAATAAGAAGAAATTTTCAAAGGGAAGGAGGACACTACTGTGGCTGTAAGTGAAGTCAGAGCCAAAGTAAAAGCAAAAGAGAGGGCATACAAGGATGCCAGAGCTAGTGGGAAGATAGAGGATTGGGAAGCTTTTAAAAACTTGCAGAAGGAAACTAAGAAGGTCATTCAGAAGGAAAAGATGAATTATGAGAGGAAGCAGGCGACTAATATCAAAGAAGATACTAAAAGCTTTTTTAAGTATATATAAGGGTAAAAGAAAGTCAAGGGTAGACATAGGACCAATATAAAATGAAACTGGAGATATTGTAATGAGAGATGGCAGAGGAACTGAATGCGTATTTTGCATCAGTCTTCACGATGGAAGATGTCTGCAGTATACCAAACATTCAAGAGTGTCAGGGAAGTGAAGTTTGTGCAGTGAAAATTAAGACTGAGAAGGTGCTCAGGAAGCTTAATGGTCTGAGGATGGATAAATCTCCTGGACCTGATGGAATGCACCCTCGGGTTCTGAAGGAAGTAGCTGGAGAGATTGCGGAGGCATTAACAATTATCTTTCAGGAATCGATAGATTCTGGCATTGTACCGGATGACTGGAAATTGCAAATGTTACTCCGCTATTTAAGAAGGGTGGGAGGCAGCAGAAAGGAAACTATAGACCTGTTAGCCTCACATCAGTGGTTGGGAAGTTGTTGGAATCGATTGTTAGGGATGAGATTACGGAGTACATGGAGGCACATGACAAGATAGGCCAAAGGCAGCATGGTTTTCTGAAAGGAAAATCCTGCCTGACTAACCTACTGCAATTCTTTGAGGAAATTACAAGCAGGGTAGACAAAGGGGATGCAGTAGACGTGGTATACTTGGATTTTCAGAAGGCCTTTGACAAGGTGCCGCATATGAGGCTGCTTAGCAGGATAAGAGCCCATGGAATTACAGAGCAGTTACTAGCATGGGTGCAGCATTGGCTAGTTGGCAGAAAACAGAGAGTGGGAATAAAGGGATCCTATTCTGGCTGGCTGCCGGTTACCAGTGGAGTTCCACAGGGGTCAGTGTTGGGACCACTGCTTTTTATGATATACGTCAATGATTTGGACCATGGTATTAAAGGATTTGTGGCTAAATTTGCCGATGATACAGAGGTAGGTGGAGGAGCAGGCAGTGTTGATGAAGCAGAGAGACTTAGATAGTTTAGGGGAATGGGCAAAGAAATGGCAAATGAAATAAAATGTTGGAAAGTGTATAGTCATGCACTTTGGTGGAAGAAATAAACAGGCAGACTATTATCTAGATGGGGAGAGAATTCAAAATGCAGAGATGCAAAGAGACTTGGGAGTCCTTGTGCGGGATACCCTAAAGGTTAACCTCCAGGTTGAGTCGGTTGTGAAGAAGGCAAATGCAATGTTGGCATTAATTTCTAGAGGTATAGAATATAAGAGCAGGGATGTGATCTTGAGGCTCTATAAGGCACTCGTGAGACCACACGGAGTATTGTGTGCAGTTTTGGGCTCTTTATTTTAGAAAGGATATACTGACATTGGAGAAGGTTCAGAGAAGTTTCATGAGAATGATTTGAGGAATGAAAAGGTTACTGTATGAGGAACATCTGGCAGCACTTAGGCTGTATTCCCTGGAGTTCAGGAGAATGAGGGGGCATCTCATGGAAACATTCCGAATGTTGAAAGGCCTGAACAGATTAGATATGGCAAAGTTATTTCCCATGGTAGGGGATTCTAGGATAAGAGGGCACAACTTCAGGATTGGAGGACGTCCTTTTAGAACTGAGATGCAGAGAAATTACTTCAGTCAGAGGGTGGTAAATCTGTGGAATTTGTTGCCACAAGTGGCTGTGGAGGTCAAGTCATTGGGTGCATTTAAGGCAGAGGTAGATAGATTCTTGATTACCCAGGGCATCAAAGGGTATGGGGTGAAAGCAGGGGAGTGGGGATAACTGGAAGAGTTGGATCAGCCATGATTGAATGGTGGAGCAGACTCGATGGGCCGAATGGCTGACTTCTGCTCCTATATCTTATAGTCCTATGGTCCATCATGGTTGATTTATTATCCCTCTCAACACCATTCTCCTACTATCTCCCTGTAACCTGATTCTTCCTGACACCCTGATTAATCAAGACCCTATCAACCTCCACCTTAAATATACCCAATGACTTGGCTTGCATGGCCTCTGTGGCAACAAATTCCACAGATTCAGTACCTTCTGGCTAAAGAAATTTTCCTGACCTCTGTTCTAAATGGATGGCCCTCAATTCTGAGGCTGTGGTTTGAGACTGCCCCTCGATAGAAAACATCCTCTCCGCATCCGCTCTTTCCAGACCTTCCAATATTCAATAGGTTTGAATGTGACTCCTCTCATTCCTGTAAACTCCAGTGAGTACAAGCCCAGAGCCATCAAATGCTCCTCATATCTTAACCCTTTCATTCTGGAGTCATTCTCGTGAACCTCCTCAGGACTCTTTCCAATGCCAGCATATCCTTTCTTAGATAAGGGGCCCAAAACTGCTCACAGTGCTAAAAGTGCTTTATAAAACCTCAACATTACATCTTTGCCTTTATATTCTAGTCTTTTCAAAATGAATGCTAACATCACATTTAATTTCCTGACCACCGACATAACCTGCAAATTAACCTTTAGAGAACCCTGCACAAAGAATTGCAAGTCTCTTTGCACCTTTGTCCCCACTCTTTGGCTCCTGCCAATCAGCCACTGCTTTATCCATGCCAGCATATTTCCTGTAATACCATTGGTTCTTAACCTGTTAATCCAGCCTTATGTGTGGCACCTTGTCAAAGGCCTTCTGAAAATCCAAGTACCACAACATCCACCAATTATTCTTTGTCTCTCCTGCTTGTTATTTCTTTAAAGAATTCCAACAGATTTGTCAGGAACAAGATTTTTCCTTAAGGAAACCATGCTGACTACAGCCTATTTTATCATGTGCCTCCAAGTAACCTGAAATCACATCCTTAACAATCGACTCCAACATCTTCCCAACCGCTGAAGTCAGACTAACTGGCCCATAATTTCTTTTCTTCTGACTCTCTCTCTCTTCTTGAAGAATGGAATGACATTTGCAATTTTCCAGTCCTCCAGAACCATGTCAGAATCTATTGATTCTTGAAAGGAAATTACTAATGCCTCCACAATCTCTCAAGTCACTTCTTTCAGAACTCTGCAGTGTAGACCATCTGGTCCAGGTGACTTATCTACCTTCAGACCTTCCAGTTTCCCAAGCACCTTCTCCTCAGTAATGGCAACATCACACATTTCTGCCCCCTGACACTCTCGAACTCCTGGCTTCCTGCTAGTGTCTTCCACAGAGAACACTGATGCAAAACACTTATTCAGCTCATCTCCAGTTACTACCTCTCTAGCATCATTTTCCAACGGTCTGATATCTACTTTTGCCTCCCTTTTACACTTTATATACCTGAAGGAACATTTGGTACATTCTTTAATATCATTGGTAGCTTACCTTTGCATTCCATTTTTCCTTCTTTATGACTTTTTTTAGTTGCCTTCTGTTGGGTTTTAAAAGCTTCCCAATCCTTTAACGTCCCACTAATTTTTGCTCTATTATGTGCCCTCTCTTTGGATTTTATGTTGCGAGCCACAGTTGGGTCATTCTGCCTTTAGAATATTTCTTCTTTGGGATGTACATAACCTGTACCTTCTGAATTGCTTCCAGAAATTTGAGCCATAGCTACTCTGCCATCATCCCTGCTAGTGTTCCCTTCCAATCAATTTTGGCCAGCTCCTCTATCATGCCTGTGTAATTCCTTTCTACTCCACAGTGATACTGATACATCTGGTTTTAATTTCTTCTTCTCAAATTGCAGGCTGAATTATATCATATTATGATCACTGGTCCCTAAGGGTTCCTTTACCTTTAGTTCTCAAATCAATTCCGATTCATTGCACAACATCCAAGCCAGAATAGCTGATCCCTTAGTGGGGTCATCCATAAGCTGCTCTAAAAAGCCAACTCGTAAGCACTCTTCAGGGCCAGCATCAACCTGATTCTCCCAATCTACCTGCATACTGAAGCCCATCATGACTTTCATAACACTGCCCTTTTGGCATGCATTTTCTATCTCCCATTGTAATTTGCAAACCACATCTTTACTAGTGTTTGGGGGTCTGTAAATAGCTACCATTGGGGTCTTTTTACCCTTGCAATTCCTTTGCTCTATCCACAATGATTCTACACCTTCTGATCCTATGTCACTTTTTAATGATTTGATTTTACTTTTTTTACCAGCAGAGCCACCACCTCCACCCCACCCCCCACCTACCTGCCTGTCCTTTCGAATCAATGTGTATCCTTGGACATTAAACTCCCAGCCAATCTTCTTTCAGCCAAGATTCAGTGATGCCCACAACGTCATACATGCCAATCAGTAACTGTGCTGCAAGTTCATCTACCTTATTCCATAAGCATACATTCATATACATGCATACATTCAAATATAACAATTTCAGTTCCTTATTCACCCTTTCAATTTTGTTCACTTTTTACACGGCAACTCACCCTGTTGATGGCAATTTTTCCCTATCACCAGCCCCTCATTGCTAGCAGGCTCACTACATACTGCCTCTACCTCATCCTCAGCACTATCACTTGGGTCCCCATCCCCCGGCCATACTGGTTTAAACCCTGCCAAACAGCTCTGGCAGACCTGCCCATAATGATATTGGTCCCCCCTTGGGTTCAAGTGTAACCCATCCATTTTGTCCAGGTCATAACTTCCCCAGAAGAGATCGCAATGATCCATAAATCTGAAAACCTGTCCCCTGCACCACACAGCCACACATTCACCTACCAAATCATCCTATACTCGTCCTCTCTGGCATGTAGCACAGGCAGCAATCCAGAGATCACTACCCTGCAGGTCCTGCTTTTCAGCTTTCTACCTAATGCCGTATAAAGAACATAATAATAAAAAACACAATACCTATGCTGTAAATACATAAGATAGCTTATATACACAGATTGAATGTATGACCATAAAGTTAGGCTAGGCACAGGAGTGTCTGTACACAAAGTGACTCTTACATGAAACAATAAAGTAGTATTGGTGGTCGGGGGTATAGAGGAGTTGATCAGCCTTACTGCTTGGGGCAAGTAACTGTTTTTGAGTCTGGTGGGTCTGGTGCAGATGCTACAAAGCCTCTTCTGTGATGGGAGTGGGACAAACAGTCCATGAGCAGGGTGGGTGGGATCCTTCACGATGTTACTGGCCCTCTTCCCACACCTTTCTGTATGTATGTCCTTCATGCCCCTGAATGGTACAATCCCACAGCTCCTGTTCGACCACTCATTGAGCCAAGCAGCCAAAAGTGGGCTCTGTGACTTAACTTGGGTCAATCTACCTTAAACAACTCAAGCTGAAGTGGGCATTGAACAATGGTTGAGATATGTACCCTCAGGTGGATGGCTGATATTGATCTCTCTGTCCCAGTAGCTGACTGCTGCTGTCATTGTGAAAACGGTAAAACTGGGCACTTTGCTAACACACACTCACCAGTGAAGGGTACATGAGTCCATTCAGTTAGCCGGGATTCAGTGAAGGTCTCGAGGCGATACTAAAAGAGACAAAAGTATTCTGGTAACTGGAGAAAATATTACCTCTAAAGAGGCTGCACATTATAACCCAGGTCAGCAAAAGCCCTAATCAGAGGCCAGTCAAAGCTCCCTGAGGCAACACCAGCCCCTCTCCAGTGACAAGTTCCAAACAAAGTCCAGCATGCAATCATCAGAAAACATAGGCAAGCATTCCATCGTTAGAAGCTGTTTGTGGTCTGTAGCTGCAACAGGGGACAACCATAGCCAGATAACCTATCATCAGCAGACAAAGCTTAGCACCCCATTATTAGAGGCCAACTATAGCCTAGAATCGTATCAGGACCATTCATAGCCCAGCATCCAATGATAGCCTCTTCTCCTTCTGACTTTTAATAGCAGTGGCAGTCCAACTTAAAGGTGCATTACTGCCACTAACTGCACTGGAGTGTGGTGTAGAGAGTTGGGAATTAAAACCCCTACTAGTTCTTTATCAACTGAAAACTAAATTACCCCAAAAAGCCCTACAGATTTTAAATAATGAAAGGCAATATTATGAATTGAATTAAAGTCACTTTTATAACTTAGCAAAGTCTTTAAATGAAAACTGTCAGCCCCCAAAGCTAGTAGCGCAGCCTACATCTGCTTTCTTTCAACCTTGTATGCTTCATATTGTAAAAGAATGTGTTCAACTGTTTCATAATGATGACAACACCTACACGCCCCAGAGTGGTTTTCCAACAAGATACAAGGAATAATTAAGCATAGTATGCCCAATTCTAAGTTGAGTCAATATAACTGCTTCCCATCTTGTCTTATCCCCTTCTCCCATCAATCCAACCGTTTTATGTATTCTGTAAAGGTACCTCCCTTTATACCCATTATCCCACAGGTCTTGCCATAATCCCTTAGGTTCTGATTTACTAAGTAGAACATCAGATGAACTTTTAACAGCTTTTTTGGCCAAACAATCAACCCGCTCGTTCCCCTCAACATGTCTACGTGCAGAGGCCCATAAGAAAAAGACATGTAAACCAATACTTTGAATATGAAATAACGTTTAAAGAGCTTCCAGCAGTAAATCAGACCACTGCTAGCACAACCTGTTTTAAGACTAGTCAAAATTGAAAAAGAATCTGAACAAATTATAACTTTGCAAAGGCAGACTTCCTCCACCTACTGTGAGCCCAAAATGATGGCAACCAGTTCTGCAGTATACACTGTTAAATGGTTAGTAAGACAGTTCTTTACTGTTACCTGTAATTCAGGCACAAAAATGGCCACACTGACATTCTCCATTAAATTATCTTTTGGTCCATCAGTAAAAATGGTTAACATATCACAATAATTCTCCTTAACGTACTGATGAACCAACAGACTCTTAGGCGTATCAGGATCTTTGGATTTCATTAAATCATGCAACCTAAAATCAACTAAAGCCATTGGAAAAACCACAGTGGGGTTACTGAAAAAGCTACAGTGGGACAAATTACATAATCCAGCAAACCCATATTCCTAGCGTGATGAGAACCCAGACACCCAAAACTAAAAACACTCTTCCTGTGATGTTCCTAACAGTCTTCCCACACACTTTTAACAGGGTGATCCTTCCTCTGCACACTCAAGTTAACCCAGTATGTTAACAATAACTTCATCTTCCACAACTGTAAGGGTAATTGTCCCATTTCAACCAGTAAAGCTGAAACAGGAGATGACCTTTCTGCACCACAACACAACCTGAGCCTGAGCTTGTGTCACATCCAAACATTTTAAATTTGAAGGTGAGCTCATCCACAAGCCACACAGCCACAATCAAGTACCTTTCTAATTAAACAAATATATATGGTCACAGAGATTTTCATGTAACACCCCAAGAATACTCACATAGACGCCCAAGGATATTTCATGCCCCTTTACACTTGTTAATTATCCTGATACAGTGCTTCCATATCAGCTTATTATCCAACCACGTGCCAAGAAATCTTACCACTGACACTTCTTCAAGAGTTTGACTATATAATTTCAAGTTAAGTGCAGGTCTATCGATCCCCTTTGTAAAACATATAACTTGTGTTTTAGCTACTGAAAGCTTAAAACCCCATCTATTTGCCCACTGTTTGACCTTATTAATTAGTAATTGCATCCCATATACAGTAGTTAAAATTGAAATTTTTCCTCTGATCCATAAAGCTCCATCATCTGCAAAAAGTGATCTACCCACCCCCAGTACCTACCTCAGAGAAAATATCATTAATCATAATATTAAACAATAAAGGGCTGCAAATACAGCCTTGTGGTTCTGTGGAATGCTCTGCCTCAGAAGGCAGTGGAGGTCAATTCTCTGGATTCTTTCAAAAAGAGTTAGATAGAGCTCTTAAAGATAGCAGAGTGAAGGGATATAGGGAGAAGGCAACAAAAGAGTACTGATTGTGGATGACCAGCCATGATCACAGTGAATGGTGGTGCTGGCTCGAAGGGCTGAATGGCCTACTCCTGCACCTATTGTCTATTGTGGAGTCCCACTTCCTATCTCATAGAAGCCAGAATATACCTTTCCTGCCCTTACCTGCATAGACCATCCAAATAAAAAACTTAGAAAAAATTATACAGCCTTCCTCCCACTCCTAATTTCCATAATTTAATCAAAAGACCCTTCCTCCATAACATATCATATGCTTTTTCTGTATCAAAATATACTACTATTACAACGTCTTTATTTACCTGTGCTTTCCTAATATCATCTTAGAACATAAAACTGAATCCAATGTCGTTCTACCCTTCCAAAATCCACTCTGATAAAACGCTATATCACCTCTTTGTTCCAAAATAGAATTCAACCACTCTATTACCATACGTTCCATAAGTTTACACAAATGGGACGTTAAAGATATTGGTCTATAACTAGAAGGATCCAATGGGAGTTTTCCAGGTTTTAGAATAGGTACTACCACTGCCATTTTCCATGAATCAGAGTCAGAATCAGGTCTATTATCATCGGCATGTGACGGAGGAAAGGTGGCCTAAATTCCAAATATGATTCAAGAATGTTGGTTAATTTCTCGATATTTTCTTCATTCCTTTGAACTTTAGTAGCTCTACATGCTGAACTTCAGGGTTGCTTGGAACTTTATCCTATTTCTGGCAAAAATTTCAATCCTACCAATTCCAAGTCTATTCATAGAGATGATGATAGGTTTCCCTTCTTTTAAATGCAGAAAAAATAGATTTCCCTTCAGATTTCCAGTCATATCAAAAGAAGTGAACAACTTAAGTGATGGTATACTATGCAAATTTGTTGTTTTAGCTTGTGAGATAGATATTGAAGGCAAACAAAGTGATAATTTTTCTGCATAGTTCAACAATCACAGAAATTTAAAACATGCATTTGAAAATATTCATATTTCTGATCATGTGTTCCCATTATTCTGATAATATTTCTAATATTGCTGATTCTATCAGCAGCAATTAAATCAATATAATTTATGATAGGGTCTTTTAAGAGACTCCTGGACAGGTAAATGGAGCTCAAAAAAATAGAGGACTATGGGTAATTTCTAAGGTAAGGACATGTTCGGCACAGATTTGTGGGCTGAAGGGCCTGTATTATGCTGTAGGTTTTCTATGTTTCTAATTGTAATATTACCATAAGAGAGTTGTTGGCCATATGTTTAAACATACAATAACATATGTCATCCATTCCTGGAGCTGTCTAACCCATACTATTAATGGCTTTCTTAAATTCACACAAAGAACACTCTACATCACTAATACTATCTTTGCTACAGCTAGCTTCCAACACATCAGAGTATTCACTTGGAACCTTATCCCTACATTGTTTAGCCTCTTCACTTATATTATCTTGATTATGAATTGTAGCAAACGACCACGTCAGTAACTCGTCCTTCTCTGTTTCACGAACAATCGTATTGACTTCTTAAACCAACACTGGAATGTTATTAGCCCTGTGAATTCCACCCCCCCCCCATTTTTAATCATTCCCCAAACATCTCCAAGCTTAACACAATACTGTTACAATAGGACCTCCAGTAAAACTTTCTCACAACTTTCACTACTTTCCTCACCACGTTCTGTGCCCTTTTAAACTTAATAAGGTCACTCGGAGAGTGATACTTCTTAACTTTCCTAAATGCCTTATTTTTCTCCCTTATTGCCTCTGCACACGCTTCAATCCACCATGGTACAGCCTTTTTCCTATTAATGCCCTTTTTAATAGGAATCACTTCCACAGCAGTTTGATGAATATTGTGACATAACCTTTCATTGCAGAAATCCACATCATCCTCAACATTCAGCCCTGATAGACGTTCATCACATCAAACCTTAAACTTCTCCCAATATGCTTTACCAAAATTCCACTGCCTATAAGTGGCCTCCTGTCCCCTATATAAATCCACCCCCAAGCTTATAAATATAGGAAAATGATCGCTCCCCAATGTTTCATCTGCCATGACAGCCCACTCACTCACTCCAGTCAGAATGTTTGAAACTAAAGTCAAATCTGTAGCAGTTTCAGAACTACTAAGAACATTAAATCTCATGCGCCTCCCATCATTAAGACACACAAGATGTGAAATATCTAAAAATTCTTCTACAATCAAACCATTACCATCATTCTGCGGACAACCCCACAGTGAACTATGTGTGTTAAAATCCCTGCGCCATACATCCTTCAGTGAGCTCGAGCTACATATGATTTCCAACAAATCAATCAAAAGCTCTCCACAAGGGTTATAAAAATTTACCATTTTAATACCCCACCTGTTAAATTAAATACTTCTACTACCAGTGCCTCACATACTTAATTTACATGTACAACTCTATGTCCTATCCCTTTCCTTATAAAACTTGTAACACCACCCCCTCTACCAACTACAGTCGGCCCTCTGTATCCACAGGGGATTGGTTCCGGGAGGCCACGCAGATACCAAAATCCACAGATGCTCAAGTCCCTTATATAAAAGCCTAAGAGAGTTTGTGTGGTAAAATATATATATATATATATATTGTAACTGGGTGACCTGTCTGGACACGCCCCTCTGCTGACTTCTCCTGTGGCTCCTCCCACAGACCCCTGAATAAAGGCGATTGGGCCACTGCTCCTCCTCTCAGTCCAGGGGCAGATACTCAGCAGGGACGAGACCTATTTTACTGTTAATAAAAGCCTTTCAGTATTTACTCTACTTCCAGTCTTTTGGAGTAATTGATAGTGCATCAATTCTATTAACAGTAATTTTAAAACATGGAACACGTACTGAGACCCGACAAGTTAGACGTCGACCCACAAACACCTGAAGCCGGAAATGCTTTCGAACTCTGGCTGGCCTGCTTCGAATCATACCTAGAGGAGATTGAAGTGACCGAGTCCACCGCAAAGCGCAGAGTTCTCCTCTCCAGGGTCAGTCCACGGGTCTACTCGATGGTCAGAGACCAGCCGAGCTACGACGGCACGATGAGCGCCCTCAGAAGACAATACCTGCGGCTGGTAAACACCGTCGATGCACAACATCGTTTAGCGATGCGGCAGCAGCAGCCTGGAGAGTCGAGCGCTGAGTTCGTCTGGGCCCTACAGACACTCATGCGGACCTGCGACTGCCGGGAACTGACAGCCGAAGAGCACGCTGAGCTTCTAGTTAGAGACGCCTTCGTCACGGGGACCAGGTCAGTGTATGTGCACCAGTGGCTGCTGGAACACGCCGATCTTACCTTACGTTCGGCGACTGACACGCTGGAGGCTGCTCTGCACAACTTTGATGCTCTCCAGGCACGCGATCTCCCGATGGCCTCGTGGGCGCCGCAGACCCCGTAACCCGCCAGCGAATTGACAGCTGCTGCCAGTCGCGAGTCTGCGAAGTGCTACTTCTGCGGACTCGAGAAGCACCCCCAGAAACGCTGCCCGGCTACCTGCTCCAGCTGTGGAAAGAAGGGCCACTTCGCCAAGGCCTGTAAGTCCAAACCGCAAGTGGGATCAAGCAGCACCGCGTGCGAGGCATGGGGGTCGCCATCTTGCCTGCATGCCGCCACCATGTGCAAGACATGGGGCGGCCATCTTGGTCGGCACCACCTCGCACCGCCTACGACCCACGGGTGCTCACCAGGCACCCCACCGCGCCGGACTAAGACAGTGACTCAACTCTGGCCTCCGTGACCCTTGACCAAAGCGCTCCCCACCAGCTCGCAAGGTCAATGATGGACATCCTGGTGGAGGGGCGCAGGACAAGCTGCCTGTTTGACACAGGCAGCACGAACAGTTTTATCCACCTGGACACGGTGCAGCATTGCGGACTCGCGATACGGCCGGTAAGTCAGAGGGTCGCCATGGCTTCCGGGTCGCATACAACAGACATCCGGTGGGGTTGTGTAGCGACACTAGTGGTGCAGGGCACAGAATATCGAGACTTTAAGTTACTGGTCTTGCCTCAACTGTGTGCCCCTGTGCTATTGGGGCTCAACTTCCAGAGCCCCCAGAAAAGCGTGACAATAAAGTATGATGGGCCCCTCCCACCAACCACTGTTGTAAATCCCCTGTTTTGTAGAGATATGTCACGTACCCCGCTACTGACCACACACACACACCGACCCGTGCATCCCACCCAACATCATGCCAACTGCCACACTACCAACACCACTTGCGGCCTCTCCACCCTCAGGATCCCTCCCCCACCGCTGTTCGCCAACCTGAACCCTGACTGTAAACCCGTGGCAACTAAAAGCAGGAGGTACAGCGCGGGGGACAGAGCTTCCATTAAGTCGGAGGTACAGCAGCTGCTCAGGGAGGGGGTCATTGAGGCAAGCACAAGTCCTTGGAGGGCGCAGGTGGTCATTGTTCAGAACGGGGAGAAGAATAGGATGGTCGTGGACTATAGCCAGACCATCAATAGGTTCACGCAGCTCGACGCGTACCCTCTACCCCGCATCGTGGATATGGTCGGTCAGATAGCACAGTACAAGGTGTACTCGACCATAGACCTAAAATCCGCTTACCATCAGCTCCCCATCTGCTGGGAGGACCGCACTTACACCGCCTTCGAGGCGGATGGCAGGCTTTATCACTTCCTGCGCATCCCCTTCAGTGTCACGAATGGCGTATCTGTCTTCCAGAGGGAAATGAACCGGAAGGTGGACCAGTGCCAACTGAAGGCCACGTTCCCATATTTGGATAACATCACCATCTGCGGTCACGACCGGCAGGATCACGACTACAACCTCCAAAAATTTTTCTGGTGGCCAAAGCTTTCAACCTCACCTATATCAAGGACAAGTGTGTGTTCGGAACCACCCGACTTGCTATCCTTGGGTGTGTCATGGAGAATGGAGTCATTGGCCCTGACCCCGACCGTATGCGCCTCCTGTTGGAACTCCCTCTTCCCAACACCCTCAGAGCCCTCAAAAGGTGCCTGGGCTTCTTTTCATATTATGCCCAATGGGTCTCTAACTACGCAGACAAGGCCCGCCCCCTGGTCAAGTCCACCACATTCCCCTCTCTGCCGAGGCCTGCGCGGCCTTCAGCCGCATAAAAGGGGACATTGCCAAAGCAGCAATGTATGCGGTGGATGAGTCCATTCCCTTCCGAGTAGAGAGTGATGCCTCCGACTTTGCACTGGCTGCTACCCTCAACCAGATGGGAAGACCGGTGGCGTTCTTCTCCCGTACCCTTCAAGGCCCTGAAATTCGGCACTCTGCGGGAGAGAAAGAGGCCCAGGCCATAGTGGAAGCTATTAGGCACTGGAGGCACTATCTCGCCGGCAAAAAGTTCACCCTGCTGACTGACCAGCGCTCAGTCGCACTCGTGTTTAGTTACCAACAGCGGGGCAAAATCAAAAATGATAAAATTCTGAGGTGGAGAATCGAACTCTCCACCTTCAACTATGACATCATGTACAGGCCTGGGAAGCTCATCGAGCCCTCCGATGCCCTATCCCGGGGAATGTGCGCCAGCGTGCAGATCAACCGGCTATACGCCCTACATGTAGATCTTTGCCACCCAGGGGTCACCCGGCTTTTCCACTTCGTGAAAGCCTGGAACCTGCCTTACTCCCTAGAGGAGATCAGGACGATAACCAGGGACTGCCAAGTCTGCGCAGAGTGCAAACCGCACTTCTACCGACCCGAAAAGGCACAACTAGTCAAGGTCACCCGCCCCTTTGAGCGACTGAGTGTCGACTTTAAGGGCCCCCTTCCCTCCACCGACCGCAATGTGTACTTTCTTAACATTATCGACGAGTACTCACGGTTCCCCTTCGCCATCCCCTGCCCTGATACCACTACCATGTCAGTTATAAAAGCCCTGCGCAAGCTCTTCACTCTGTTCGGATACCCATGCTATATCCACAGTGACAGAGGGTCCTCGTTTATGAGTGACGAGCTGCGCCAATACCTACTGGCTAGGGGAATTGCAACCAGTAGGACCACGAGCTGTAATCCCCGGGGGAACGGACAGGTAGAGAAGGAGAATGGCACAGTGTGGAAAGCCACACTCTTAGCCCTCAGGTCAAAGGGACTGCCGGTCTCCCGCTGGCAGGAGGTCCTTCCCGAGGCACTCCACTCCATCCGCTCCCTGTTATGCACGGCCACCAATGCCACCCCTCATGAGCGGCTCTTTTCTTTTCCCAGAAAGTCGACCACTGGGACCACCCTACCAACTTGGCTGACGTCCCCGGGGCCAGTGCTGCTCCGGAAACATGCGAGGAGCAATAAATACTCCCCGATGGTCGAGAGGGTTCACTTACTTCATGTGAACCCCCAGTATGCCTATGTGGTTTTATCTGATGGGCGGGAGGATATGGTCTCCATCCGTGACCTGGCGCCCTCAGGAGCACCGGGCCCCTACCCTGAACACTCCGTGGTGACTATTAACCCCGTATCCACTGATGTATATAACCATGAGACTGTGCACTCCAAGCCCTACACAGACACCACACGACACTCCCATACGAGGCTCGATGCACACACACACACAGGATTACCGACGCCTAACGTGCTGGCACCTCAAGTCAGGCCGGAGCCAGCACAACCGCCATCGCCGATGCAATCACCACCGGTGCTACGTAGATCACAGCGACGGACTCGACCGCCTGATAGACTTAACCTGTAAATATACTTGTTTTAAATACTGTTAGTCACTTCACCCCGCGGGACTCTTTTTTAAAAAAAGAAGGGGTGAATGTGGTAAACCATATATATATATATATATATATATGTTGTAACTGGGTGACCTGTCTGGACACGCCCCTCTGCTGACTGCCCCTGTGGCTCCTCCCACAGACCCCTGACTAAAGGCGATTGGGCCACTGCTCCTCCTCTCAGTCCAGGGCAGATACTTGGCATGGTCGAGGTCACATTTTACTGTTAATAAAATCTTTTCAGTATTTACTCTACTTCCAGTCTTTTGGAGGAATTGATAGTGCATCAGCTCGTAAGGGTGTTACGAAAAGCAAAAATAACATCCAGCGTTTGTTTTGCAGCGAGCCGTTATAGAGACAGCGCACACCCCGAGCAGCGAGAGTGCTTTATCTCGATTTATTTTGTGTATCCGTTAGCAAGATGTGTCCTAAGGTATCAGAAAAGCCTAAGAGAGCATGTAAGAGTGTTACGCATAGCGTAAAACTGGACATAATTTAGCGTTTCGATCGTGGTGAACGAAATAAGGACATTGTGCGTGCGTTGAGCTCGCCTGCATCCACCATTCGTACTACTTACATGCAGAGAGAAAGAATCTTGAAAGCTGCCGATGTTACTATGGTTCTGCTGGTAGCATATCATTCCTGCTTTCACTATATATTCTGTTATTTTAGGTTTTATGTGCTATTTGGTATGATTTGGTAGGTTATTTTTAGGGTTCGGCTTACGAAAGGTTTCATAGGAACACTCTACTTTCGGATAGCGGGGGATACTTGTTCAGTATTTTCAATCCGCAAGTTGGTTGGTTGAATCCACAGATGCGGAACCCGCGGATACAGAGGACCAACTGTAATCTATCATGCCTAATTACAATATAATCCTGCAAAGCAAAGCTTAAATGTGGTAACAACCAAGGTACTGGAATACTGTACATGTAACATAAGGTGGATTTGATAAATCAGAAACAAGTTCCTTGAAGTCTTGACCATTAGAAATCTGGCTTCTTGCATTCCATTGCAATATTCTAATGTCCATTATGTACCTTCACAAGGAGACTGAAATACAGATACCCCACCCATCAGAGCTTCATTTACAGCTTCCCACGTAACATCTGTTATACTCAGATACTTCCAGCGGCTTTCACAATCATTTTAATTTTCTCTGTACGACTGGATGCCTGAGCAATACAATTCACCACACCTGTTATGAACATCACAAACTTCATTTTATCAACTAGTAAAGAATCTTCAGTAAGAGAAGTGTGATGCCGACATATAGCCTCTGGTTTCACATTCTGTTCTCTGACTGGTAATATTTTATTAATGTTTAGTTTAACTTCTTGCACAGCTTCCACATACGACATACCTAGCTGTACTTAAACCTGTTGAACTTCAGCACTTCTTAAACACTTCACATCCTCTATAAGCTGCACTATGTCCATCTCCCCAATTACAACAATTAAACTCTACACCTTCACATCTTCATATTTATGTTCCCCACCACACTTACTACGTCTTAGTTTCCCACGACATACTGCTGCAAACCTCTGACAGTTGTAACATCTAAGTGGGGATGGAATACAAGTTTGAATATTATAACTTACATACCCCAAACTAACTTCATCAAGGAGCTTTACCTCATCAAAACATATCAATACAGATAAACTATCCACCCTTTCCCCATCGCTGACTACTTGCAATCTCTTTATCTCCTTAACCTTGCCTCCCAATCAATGACCTCTCCTATCGAAATCGCCACCTGAACACCCAATACCCCTAACACCTCTATTTTCACAGACAAAATAGATACTGTCTTTTTGCAAAGTAGAGTCTTCAATCGTAATGCCTTCTCACTCTGCTTTTTATCCTTACAAATGATTAACACCTTCCGTCCTCTTAATGTAGAAGCACAATCTATATTCCCAAAGGCTGATTTTAACTCTGTAGTTAATTTAATGGGATTGCTAGAGGGCGGCTGTTCCAAGTCAAATTTAAACAATACTTTGAAGTCTCCTTCCTTTTTTTCAAAATATCCAGCCCTTCCTCTCCATCACTTGAAATCATTCCAATATTATAAAACCCTAATGCGCCCTCACCCGAACCCTCCATTTGCTGTTCCTTTCCCAGATCCTCCCCACTACCTGAACTTACACTATTTCCCAACATCCCCACACCATTCACAGCCACTCATCCGGCCGAGCCAAAACCTCGCGCCAACTGCAGCCAGCAGTTCAGCTGAAGCTGAGCCGAGCACATACAAGTTTCAATGATAGCCCCAAAGTCCAAATTCAGGAGCCAATCACAATCCAGCATCCCATCATTGTCAGCCAATCATAACCTAGCATTTAATCAGTGTCCCATCAAATCCTCAACTTGCATCTGCGACCAAATGAGAAGCTAATATCCCATTAGCAGGGACCAGTCATATCCTAGTCTTCCATAATCAGGGGCTAATAACATCCCACCTACCATTCTCAGCTCCTGTAGATATAGTAACTGTGGTTCCCGAGAATGGATTTTTCTTTTGATCAGTGATCCTTTGAATTTTTCACAAAGGAACATACAGTAGTGCTAGAAAGTTTGTGAACCCTGTAGAATTTTCTCTACTTCTGCTTAAATATGACCTAAAATGTGATCAGATCTTCACATAAGTACTAAAACTAGATAAAGAGAACACAATTAAATAAGTAACACTAAATATTATACTTGTTCATTTATTTATTGAGAAAAATGATATTTTTCTCATATTTGTGCAGAAATAGAGAAAATTCTACGGAGTTCATAAACTTTCTAGCATCACTGTACATGACAACAGATGATAAGATCCTGGTGTAAATGGGGAAGTGTGGGTGTTGGTGGAGAGATAAGGACCCTGTGAGATGAACTAGGGGACCAATAACGCTTTTACCATTCCCCTTTCTGGTTCTCTTCTTATCCCTTCCATTCTCTTCACTTGCCATCACCTCCCTCTGGTACCCCTCCTCCTTCTCTTTCTCCCATGGTCTACTCTCCTCTCCTGTCAGATTCCTTTGTTCTTCAGTTCTTTAACTTTTCCACCCATCACCTCCCTGCTTCTCTCTTCATCTTTACTCCCCCACCCACCCACCTTGCCACTCAACCGGTCTCACCTATCTCCTGCCAACGTGTACTCATTCCCCTCCCCCCACATTTTTATTCTGGCCTCTGCCCCTTCCTCTGCAGACCCGATGAAGGGTCTCCATCTGAAACACCAACTGCTATTCCCTTCTATACATGTTGAGTTTCTCCAGAATTTTGTGTGTCCAGAATCTCTTGTGTTTATATTCTGACCTCTTGCCCCTTCCTTTCCAATCCTGATGAAGGGTCTCAGCCCCAAAGGTCAACTGTTCCTTCCCCTCCATAGATACTACTTGACCAGCTGAGTTCCTTCAGCACTTTGTGTGTCTTTCACTGTTCATCTCGGTTCACACGTAAAGAATACAATCTTGTGTGCATTACAAGAGAGCAATGAAGCCTTTTGCATGCACGTTGCTGATTTAACAGCTGTGGCTCACGTCTCGCTCCAGAGGGTTAGTTCAGATCTAAATGACACTCCACTGCAACGAGGAAACACCGAACGTACTTTCTCTTGGACAAGAAATTTAACCAATTAAACCAAGGCTCCATTTGTCTTCAGGACACTATTATAGGTTCAATTACATAGCTTGAGTGTACGTTCAACAAACTCAGTGTTTTAGGAACACCTTCTACCCCTCCGCCATCATATTTCTGAACGGGTATTGAACCCATGAACACCACCTCATTATTGTTGCTCTCTTTAAGCACCATACATATACATAAATATATATACTGTACATATGTCTATATATATGTTGTATATACATATGCACACATAAATATACAGTACACACACACCCATTGGAATCTGGTTAATTGGGCCATTGGTTAATTGGGCAGTCATTTATTTGGGACATTATGCCACTTAATTGGGACAGGAAACTGTTGCCGAACAGTTTCTAACTAGCGTCAGTCACATTCACTTGTGTGACCGTGAAGGCGTTACACAGCACTTGGAGCAAACAGTTTTTAAAATAGCATCACTTGCGTGTGTTTGTGTTCTTGTCACTGATAGTTGGTTAGAAATAAGCAGTAAGACAATTCAGAACTGTTTTGCTCTCTGCGGTTTCAAGCATTCAAGCTTGGAGATGCTAGAAATCACTGGGAGCGAAAATAAAGTAATTTCACTACTTCAACAAGTTAGAAACTATGAAGGTATTGACAATCATCTTGAATGTTACAATGAAAATTAAAATTGGAGATGTAACTGTCAAAAACTTTGTATGGAGGCAGTCCATTATCTGCACTAGATATCTGTGCTAATTTTGTTCATTTATTAACATTCAGTTAGTCCTGACGAAGGGTCTTGGCCTGAAACGTCGACTGTACCTCTTCCTAGAGATGCTCCCTGGCCTGCTGCGTCCACCAGCAACTTTGATGTGTGTTGCTTGAATTTCCAGCATCTGCAGAATTCCTGTTGTTTGTTGTTTGTTCATTTATAGTTTTTTATATACCCTTTCAACAATTTCCATGAAACTTCAGCTATTTGGGGCAGAAGTCCAATTGGGCCAAAATGGACTGGTCCCGATGTGTCCCAATTAACCAGAATCCACCGTGTATGAATATATACAATTGTGATTTATAATATATCTTATTTATTGCACTCACTGATGCTGTAAAACAACAAATTTCACGACATACGTCAGTGATAATATACATGAGTCTGATTCTGATGTCTTTGCCAATGTTTTTCATTCAACCAACTTAAAATCTTTATTTGGTTATAATCATTCTGGTTTTGGTGTGTCCCATCAGTGTGCGAACAGGCAGCTTAAATTCTTCCAAAAGTACTTAAGTTACTGGAAGTTGCTTCGGACATTATAATGTTGCAATAGGACAATGTCCTTACACTGCCTGCCAGACAACACAGACAACACATTGACCTCAGAACAAGCACCTTACCCTGTACATGTTGAATGGTGTGAGGTCCTGAAAGACCATCTCGCGGGTGGGTCTGCCACTGTAACAGCAGTGAGCCGTCGCAAACTGCGCCAGCGCCTCTCTCGCTACATCTTCAGTGATGGACGGAATTCTAGAGGCAAGTAAAATGGTCACTAGGATATCAAGCTGACATCCCGGGATTTATAGTGACTGCCATACCATCCCCATTCACTCCGTGTTCATGGTCACGGGTGGTTTTCCAGCCAATACTAATCCCTCAGTCATCATCTCCATTTCACTGACCACTTCCACAACTACAGTGATGTAGAACAATCAGTGGGCGGGGGAGATGGAAGTAACTGCTGGAATTATTACTGTAACACTGACTCAGAATTAGAATGTAAATATTAAAAAAAAATTCTTTCTCCCAGGGAGACTGGCTTATCTGGGCCAAGGAGTCATAATAAATTAATTATAATTTATCATTCATTACTATTGATGTAGCCAATAGAGCCTCTACCTCAAGGCTCTGTGACCCAGGTACGATTCTGACCTCCACTGCTTTCTGTATGGAGTTCGCAAGGTCTCCCTGTGACCATGTGGGTTTCCTCCAGGTAGCCTCAGTCTACCCCCATATGCCAAGATTTGGATTGTGGTTCTACCTTGTCTTACACATTGCCAACCTGTCTGTACTTTTCTGTAACTGCGACACGAACACTATATTCTTCAATTCTATTGTAATTGGATGGAACAGTAGTGCAGCAGTTAGCATAAAGCCACTACAGTACCAGCAACCCGGGTTCAATTTCACCACGGTCTGTACTTTCTCCCCATGACCACGTGGGTTTCCTCCTGGTATGCCGGTTTCCTCCCATACTCCAAAGGTGTATGGGCTGCAAGGTTAAAATTGGTCACATGGGTGTAATTGGGATGTGAGGACTCGTAAGTTACTCTCTCTAAATTAAAAATAAAAATAAATAAAATTATTCATTTTTACTACCTCTGTGTATTACGTAGGGCATGGGTTGTCTAAATGGCATGCAAACAAGAATGATCTCCATTGTATCTCGGTACATGTGACAACAATAATCCAATTGCCAGTGTCAGTAACTGGTAACTGTTAGGGTACGGGTGAGTGATTGAATCTGGGGAACAAACATTGAGAGTGAGGGAGGAATGGATTACAGGGAAACGGGGGAATGGGATTGCTCTGTGAGGCAGCTGTGACTCAGTGAGCTGAAGGACCTCAATGTCATAAAAAATAATTAATGTGAAACATATATGAATAATGCAACCATAAGCTAACACCATTTGATGAATTCATTCACCACTCTAACGGTGAAGGAAACCAAGCCTACAACAGATTTGTGATCAAGTTTACAAGAGATTGAGCAAGCTTAAAGAGGAGGGATTTATTTAGCCAGAGGGTGGTGAATCTGAGGACGGCTGTGGAGGACCTTATTATGTACATTTAAAGCAAAAGTTGACAGGCTCTTGATTAATAAAGGTGTAAAAGGTTACGGGGAGAAGGCAGAAGAAAGGGGTTAAGAGGGATAATAAATCAGCCTTGATGGAATGGCAGAGCAGACTCATTAGGCCAATTGGCCCAATTCTGCTCCCATGTCTTATGGACATGGGTGATGGTTTCAAACTGAACGGAACTGGGTGGCAGAGTAGCGTAGCCTTTAACACAATCGCTTTACAGCACCAGCGATCATTGGTCGGGATTCAATTCTCGCTGCTGTCTATATCTCCCCCTATGACTGCGTGGGGTTCCCCTGGGCACTCCAGTTCCCTCCCACACTCCAAAGATGTAGAGTCAGGGTTAGTCGGTTATGGGCCTGCTACGTTGCTGCTGGGCATGTGGCAACACTTGTGGGCTACCAATCACATTCCTTGCTGATCTGATTTGAGGCAGAAGATGCATGTCACTGTATGCTTCAATGTATACATGACTAATATTTACATCTCCCGCCAGTAACTGAGAGGTGGCAACTCATGGCCTTTAACAAGATCCCATACCTCCACTCCAGCTGGGGCTGTGGTCGCTCCCTCTTGTCCGACGGGTTGGTTGGTGGACAAATGTAGTTTCCATCTGGAATGAGATGATTTGAGTCACAGAAGTCTCAATTAGCAACAAATCCTAACTGATGGAGTTAAAATGATAGGACAGACTCCAAATCAGAAGTCGACTAGTGTTGAGTTGTCTGGGGCACTACGGGAGTTTCCATACCTAGAGCTCTGTAACTGAGACTGGTTTATGGACGACATGTGGTCCCAGCTCTAAAGCATGCCTCGGTTACTAACCCTAGGCTACTCTGGAGAGCCTCCCAAAGCCCCCACCTCTACTACCAGCAGGACAAGGGCAGGGGAACACCAGCACCTGCAGATTCCCTGTGGTGTCACACACCATCCTGACTGTGGCCACTTTATTAGGAAATTCCTAAAGCTAATAAAGTGAACCTTGTGTGTATGTTCATGATCTTCTGCTACTGCAGATGTCCACTTCAAAGATCCGTGTGTTGTGCATTCAGAAATGCTCTTCTGCACACCACTGATGTAACACATAGTCATTTGAGTTACTGTTGCCGTCTGTCCATTCTCCTCTGACCTCTCTCATTAACAAGGGGTTTTCACCCACTGTGGAAGGTTTTTTTTGTACCATTCTCTGTAAGTTCTAGAGACTGTTGTGTGTGAACAAGGGATCAGCAGTTCTTGAGATACTCAAACCACCCCATCTAGCATCAACAATCATTCCACTGTCAAAGTCACTTAAATCATATTTCTTCCCCATTCTGATATTTGATCTGCACAGCAGATGAACCTCTTGACCATGTCTACATACTTTTATGCGTTAGGTTGCTGCCAAATGATTAGATATTTGCATTAATGAGCAGGTGTATAGGTGTACCTAATAAAATGGTCACTGAGTAAATCACAAGTACTTCATCACTGCTGGACATCCCTGCCCAGCAGCGCTGTGGGAGGGACTTCGCCAGAAGAACAGCTACAATTCGAGGAGTGGTTCACTCCCGCCTTCTCAAGGACACTTAGGAGTTGGCGGTAAGTGCTGACATTGCTAGATACACCATGATCACAATAAATTTAAAAAATTGCACACTGCTTGTCAATAGGGCACCAGTGAGCTCAGACTACGAGGGGCATCACTGGCCATCCCTAGAACCTCCAGTGCAACTCATGGGACAGTGACTTGGAACTGGGAACTCCGCCGACATCAGACAGGGCAGCCAGAGGTTTTACTCACACAGCTCATATGGGCATCTGCTTTCAGTTAAATCAGTGCTTTATCTTTCTAAAGTAACTTTTACTCAGGAGCAGTAATGGATCGATCTCCAGCTTAGAATGAGTGACAGGCCCAGGACAAAAGTAATCACACCTCAATGTGTGTGTGTGTGTGTGTGTGTGTATGTGTGTGTGTGTGTGTGTGTGTGCGCGCGCGTGCGTGCGTGTGTGTGTGTGCGTGTGTGCGTGTGTGTGCGTGTGTGTGTGTGCGCGTGTGCGCGCGTGTGCGTGTGTGCGTGTGCGCGTGTGGAGGTTTTACACCATACCTACCACCGCCAGCGACTGTCCCCTCATAGCCTGTCACCTGGTCCAGCATTTCAATCGGGGGTGCGGTGGGGCCCTCCTCATCCTCCAGATCCTCTGGTCCATCTGCAGAAAACGGTGAGAGTTAGAAGGATGTCATGGCCATAACAACTTCATGTATCCAAGTACTGAGTACAGGAGTTGGGATGTTCTGTTGAAGTTGTACAAGACCATAAGACCATAAGACAAAGGAGCAGAAGTAGGCCATTCGGCCCATCGAGTCTGCTCCGCCATTTTATCATGAGCTGATCCATTTTGTCCTATTTAGTCCCACTCCCCTGTCTTCTCACCATAACCTTTGATGCCCTGGCTACTCAGATACCTATCAATCTCTGCCTTAAATACACAAAATGACTTGGCCTCCACTGCTGCCCGTGGCAACAAATTCCATAGATTCACCACCCTCTGACTAAAAAAATTTCTTCGCATTTCTGTTCTGAATGGGCGCCCTTCAATCCTTAAGTCATGCCCTCTCGTACTAGACTGCCCCATCATGGGAAACAACTTTGCCACATCCACTCTGTCCATGCCTTTTAACATTCGAAATGTTTCTATGAGGTCTCCCCTCATTCTTCTAAACTCCAAGGAATACAGTCCAAGAGCGGACAAATGTTCCTCATATGTTAACCCTCTCATTCCCGGAATTATTCTAGTGAATCTTCTCTGTACCCTCTCCAACGTCAGCACATCCTTTCTTAAATAAGGAGACCAAAACTGCCCACAGTACTCCAAGTGAGGTCTCACCAGCGCCTTATAGAGCCTCAACATCACATCCCTGCTCCTATACTCTATTTCTCTAGAAATGAATGCCAACATTGCATTTGCCTTCTTCACTACTGACTCAACCTGGAGGTTAACCTTAAGGGTATCCTGTACGTCGACTCCCAAGTCCCGTTGCATCTCAGAACTTTGAATTCTTTCCTCATTTAAATAATATTCTGCCCGTTTATTTTTTCTGCCAAAGTGTATAACCATACACTTTCCAACGTTGTACTTCATTTGCCACTTCTTTGCCCATTCTTCCAATCTATCCAAGTCTCTCTTCAGACTCTCCATTTCCTCAGCACTACCGGCCCCTCCACCTATCTTCGTATCGTCAGCAAACTTAGCCACAAAGCCATCTATTCCATAATCTAAATCGTTGATGTACAATGTAAAAAGAAGCGGCCCCAACACTGATCCCTGTGGGGTAAAAGGACCCTGATGGCAGTTATTTATAGGCCTCCAAACAGCTGCAGGGATGTGGACTACAAATTACAACTGGAAATAGAAAAGAGTATAAGACATTGGTGGGGCCGAATCTGGAGTATTGTGTGCAGTTTTGGTCACCTACTTATATGGAAGATATCAATGAAGATTGAAAGAGTACAGGGAACATTTACAAGGGTGTTGCTGGGACTTGAGGACCTGAGTTATAAGGAAAGGTTGAATAGGTTAGGACTTCACTCCCGGAGCATAAGAAAATGAGGGGAGATTTGAAAGTGGCATACAGAATTATGAGGGTAAATGCAAGCGGGCATTTTCCACTGAGGTTGGGTGAGACTAGAACTAGATGTTGTGGGTTAAGGGTGAAAGGAGAAATGTTTCAGGGGAACCCGAGAAGTAACTTGGGTCCACAGCCACAACCTCTTCACCAGCGCAGGATGAAGGAAGGGGCGAAATGATAACACAGGGGGAAGCATAACACCGCTATAGTGCCAGCGACCCGGGCTCAATTCCCACCGCTGTTTGTACGCTCTCCCCATGACCGCGTGAGATTCCTCCGGGTGCTCCAGTTCCTCCCATGTTCCCAAGACGCACAGGTCACATGGGTCAGATGGGCCTGTTACTGTGGCGTATCTCTAAGTAAAATAAATTAAAATATAAAATAAAGAGACGGAGAGGGACCTGGCCAGGGGTCAATGACCTTCTGGGAACAAAGCTCCATCAGGCCCATCCAGCAGTGTGTTCACATGTTGCAGTGGTTTCTATGGGGTCAACCGAAGGTGTTATTCTCCTTTTTAAATGTATACTTTACAATCGCAAGCTCCTGCTGGACATGAAGAACTTAAATTAGTGTAGCAGGTCAGCGAGTTGCTCGTAGGCAGCGAAACAGGAGCTGGACTCGGTGCGGATTGTGTTGCTGCCTACGCCAGAGAGGCGCCGGAGGAGTCGGTACGTGAAGACGCTGTGCAGCGTAACAGAAAGTGATCGCCCTTGTTGCTTTTCTCGTGATCACAAGACCCTGTCGGACATTGTTAATGTGGAATGCTGCAAGTCTGATTGACTGATTTATTGGCGGATGGCAGGGGAGTAGTGTGGCCTCAGTCGTAGCGAGGACCGGGCCTCAAGCCGCGGTGTCACCAGTTTACAGCTGCCCAGGAGAGGAGCATCGGAGTTGGTGTGCTCTGCCAGAGGCAGTGTGGTGCGGCAAAAAAACTGGAGTCAGTGCTGCCCCCCAGTGTTCGCTCAGCAGAAGACAGGCTGTATTGTGTTCAACTGCAGTTTTCTGCAATGTTCATGGACTCAGGGTCTTGAACTATATATTTTTTGTGTGACTGTATTTTGCTATTTTATATGTGCCTTGTGCTGTGTGTGAATGTTAGTACTGTATTTTACACCTTGATCCTGGAGTAACACTGTTTCATTTGGCTGTATCATGGATATTCATGTATGGTTGAATGACAATTAAATGCTAAACTTGAATTTAAACATACTCATCGTAAAAGGTCAATGTGATCTGCTCACTCTGAGGCCAGGGCATTAAGGATCCATTCCTGCTTCTCTCGGCCCATGGAGCAAAGGCCCCAGTGTCCATGAAACTTTTATCTTCAGGTTTGGACTGGGAGCCAGTAGTGGGGATGGTGGAGTGTACCTCCACTCCTCACAGTTTGGGGCTCATCAGTGGTGAGGCCACTGAGCTCTCTTCTTGACTAGAAGAGGTGACATCTCCTTCCCCTTGAGGGGGAGCACCTGGATGGTGATCTCCTACCTTCCCAGAGGGGCCCTGAGGCTTCAGCCAGTGTCAGATGGCAGTCAGTAGAACTAAGGTTTTCCTATCTTCAACAGCAGAGACAATCACTTCCTGAGGACCCAAACACTATTTCATATTTTCTTCCAAGAGGCAAAGACGTGGTAGGGCAGTGAGGAGTGCAGTACAACAGAAGGAGCTGGGAACAGACCCATAATTTCCTGGAAAGTAGTGTCATAGGTAGATAGGGTCGTAAAGGGAGCTTTTGGCATATTGGCCTTTATAAGTTGAGTACAGGAGTTGGGATGTTATGTTAAAAGTTGTACAAGACATTGGTGAGTCCTAATTTGGAGTGATAGAGTCATAGAAAAGTGCAGCACAGAAACAGGCCTTTCTGCCCATCTAGTCCATGCCAAACTATTTAAATTGCCCAGCCCCATCAACTGGCACAGGAACCATATCCCTCCATACTCCTCCCATCCAAACTTCTCTTAAATGTTGAAATCAAAATCACATCCGCCACTTGCTCTGGCAGCTTGTTCCACACTCTCATGGCCCTCTGAGTGAAGAAGTTTCCCCCCATGTCCCCCTTAAACATTTCACCTTTCACCCTTAAGCCATCACCTCTAGCTGTAGTCTCACCCAACTTCAGTAGAAAAAGGCTGCTTGCATTTATACTTTACTTTATAAACTTATTTACTTTATTTACCTTATCTATACCCCTCATAATTTTATATACCTCTATTAAATATCCCCTCAAATGTCTATGTTCTAGGAAATAAAGTTCTAACCTATTCAACCTTTCCTCCAGTCCCAGCAACATTCTTGTAAATTTTCTCTGTTTTCTTTCAACCTTATTTACATCTTTCCTGTAGGTAGGTGGCCAAAACTGCACACAGTTCTCCAAATTAGGCTTCACCAACGTCTTATACAACTTCAACATAACATCACAACTCCTGTTCTCAATACTTTGATCTAAGAAGGCAAATGTGCCAAAAGCTCTCTTTACGACCCTATCTACCTATGATGCCGCTTTCAATGGATTATGGACCTGTATTCACAGATCCCTTTGCTCTTCTGCACTCCTGTGTGCCCGACCTCTCACTGTGTAAGACCTACTCTGGTTGGTTCATCCAAAGTGCTGCACGTCATACTTGTCTGCATTAAATTCCATCTTCCATTTTCTAGCCCATTTTTCCAGCCTGTGCCGATCCCTCTGCAAGATCTGATAGTCTTCTTCACTGTCCACTGCACTCCCAATCTTGGTGTCATCTGCAAATTTGCTGATCCAGTTAACCACATTATCATTCAGATCGTTGATATAAATGACAAACAACAGTGGACCCAGCATCGATCCCTGCCGCACTCTACTAGTCACAGACCTTCAGTCAGAGAGGCAGCCATCTACTATCGCTCTCTGGTTTTTCCAGCAAAGTCCATTTCTAACCCAATTTACTATCTCATCTTGAATGTCAGGCAACTGAATCTTCTTGACCAACCCACCACGTGGGAGCTTGTTAAATGCTTTACTGAAGTCCATGTAAATAGCATCTGCTGCCTTGCCTTCATCATTTTTCTTAGTAACATCCTCGAAAAACTCCATAAGATTCGTTAGACATGACCTATTACGCACAACTCATGTTGACAATCCCTGTCTATCCAAATACTCATATATATCCAGTCTCTTAGAATACCTTCCATTAACTTTCCCACTACTGATATCAGGCTCACCAGCCTATAATTCCCTGGTTTATTTTCAGAGCCTTTCAATAACAGTGGAACAAGATTGGATATCCTCCAATCCTCCGGCACCTCACTTGTTGCTATAGTTGATTTAAATATCCCTGCTAGGGCTCCTGCAATTTCTGCATGAGCCTCTCACAGGGTCCAAGGGATTTATCCATCCTAATTTGCCTCCAGACAGCAAACACCTCCTCCTCTGTAATGACCTCGCTGCTGTTTTGCCTCACTTCTACAGACTCTGTGTCCGTCTCCCGAGTAAATCATCATCATCATCATGTGCTGTGTCGTATGGCGTGAGCAATCCTGGTCCGGGCTGTGTCTTTACTAGATGGGTGACCCCAGCCATTATCTTTCTTTTTCAATATTTTTATTAATTACTTGCATAGATGAATACAAAATACATTATGATATTATGGTAACAGAAAAAAGGTTGAAATGCCCCATATCTATGTATAGTAAATTAACCATAATATTGAAAAGGTATATTTTATTCTAATCTAAAGCAAAATCAAAACGCCATAACAAAAAAAGAGAAAGAAAAAACAGCTGTTTGGTCAAAAGAAAAGGAAAAAAAATCTTAGACATATAGTCGTAAATTCAAACATATAATAGGCATCATCATTGCTGAGCAAGTCGAAGATTGTGAAAGTAGTTCCAAAAAGGTCCCCATAATGTGAAAAAATCTTGTCTAGGTATAGAAATAGAACACCTAATCTTCTCTAGATTTAAACATGACATAACATCAATCAACCAATGGGCATGAGAAGGCGGAGCGGCATCTTTCCATTTAAACAACAAAACTCTTCTGGCTAAAAGAGAAATAAAAGTCAAAATCTGCACATCATTCGGCTTAAGAGTAAAATCATTTCCTCCAACAATGCCAAACAAGGCAGTCAGAGGATTGGGTTTAAAGTTTACTTTAAAAAGCTCCGAGAAAGTTTGAAATACTTCTTTCCAAAATTTATCAAGCTGCGGGCAGGACCAAAACATATGAATTAGAGATGCCTCTTCGACATTACACCTAATACAGTATGGAGAAAAATCTGAGTAAAAACGAGAGAGCTTATCTTTAGTCATGTAGGCTCTATGAACCACTTTAAATTGTACAAGAGAGTGACGCACACATTGCGAAGAGGTGTGAACAAGTTTAAAAATTTCATTCCAAGTATCCTCATCAATTAAAATCTGTAGGTCTTGTTCCCAGAGGTTTTTAATTTTGTCTAATGGAATGTTTCTCATTGCCAACAGCATACTATAAATATTAGAAATAAATCCATTATGAAAAGGTTTCAGAGTAAAAATTGTATCAATTAAATTCTTATCTGGAAATTTAGGAAATGTATGAAGTTGAGAACGCAAAAAGTCTCTAATTTGTAAATACCTAAAAAAGTGAGCTTTACGAAGATTACATTTAATAGATAGTTGATCAAATGAGGAAAGACTATCTCCAACAAACAGATCCTGAAAACATTTAATACCTAGTCTATTCCACTCTTTAAAAACTACATCAGTCAAGGAAAGTTTAAAAAAATTATTAGAAAAAAATGGGACAAGAGAGTGAAAAACCAAATAACCCAAAGAATTTTCTAAATTGTAACCAAATCCTCAAAGAATGTTTAACTACATAATTATCAGTCAAATTACTTAAGGATAGAGGAATTGAAGAACCAAGAAGAGAAATTATAGAAAATTTATTAACAGGATTAACTTCCGAAGAAACCCAAACCAGACAGTCTTCACAATTAATATAATATAACCAAAACGTAAGGTAGCGTATATTGACTGCCCAGTAGTAAAACCTAAAATTGGGTAGGGCTAATCCCCCATTCTTTTCAGTTTTCTGAAGATGAACTTTGTTTAATCGGGGGGTTTTATTCTTCCATAAGTAAGAAGATATAATCCAGTCTAAAGAGTCAAAAAAGGATTTAGGAATAAAAACAGGTAAGGCTTGAAATAAATATAAAAATTTAGGCAAAATGTTCATTTTAATAGAATTGATACATCCAATCAGCGATAATGAAAGGGGAGACCAATTTGATAGTATCTTCTTACATACTCCAAAAGAGTGATAAAGTTTTCTTTAAAAAGAAATTTATAATTCCTAGTAATAGTTATACCCAAATAAGTAAATTGATTTCTTACAATTTTAAAGGAAGGTCAGAGTTGACTGATACCAAATTATTCAAAGGAAAAAGTTTACTCTTATGAAGTTTAAGTTTATATTCTGAGAACCGACTAAATCCAAAAAGTAAAGAAAGTACTGAGGGTGGAGAGGACTCCACATTAGAGATGTAGAGCAAAAGGTCATCAGCATAAAGCGACAACTTATGAGCGATACCCCTTCTTAAAATACCCGAGGTGTCAACGGATTCACGAAATGTGATGGCTAAAGTCTCTAAGGCCAAACCAAAAAGCAAAGGACTCAAAGGACATCCTTATCTGGTTCCACATTGGAGACTAAATGGTTTAGAACTCTGAGAGTTAGTAAGAACCTGTGCAGTGGGAGATAAATAAAGTAATTTAATCCATTGAGTAAAATTGGACCCAAAGTTAAATTTTTCTATTTTAAATAAATAATTCCAGTCAACCCAGTCAAAGGCTTTCTCAGCATCTAAAGAAATCACGCATTCCAAAGTTTCTTTAGAGGGAGAATAAATAACATTCAGTAAACGATGAATGTTAAAATAAGAATAAAGGTTTTTAATAAATCCAGTCTGGTCATCATAGATAATAGAAGTCAGAACGTTTTCCATCCTATGAGCCAAAAGTTTAGATAAAATTTTAGCATCAACATTAAGTAAAGAAATAGGTCTGTAGGAAGAGCAATCAGTTGGATCTTTATTCTTTTTGAGAATAAGTGAAATAGAGGCGTCATAAAAAGATTGCGGCAACCTGCCTAATTTGAAAGAGTCAGAAAGGACAGAAAGTAAGTGAGGAATAAGCAAAGGAGCAAAAGCCTTATAGAACTCTCCAGAAAATCCATCATGACCGGGAGCCTTCCCCGAACTCAGAGAATGGATAACCCGGGCAATTTCCTCAGGAAAAAAGGTTGATCTAACCATTTTCGATTAACCTCAGAAAGTGAGGGAATGTTTAAACGATCTAGAAAATTATTCATAGCAAAATTGGCTTTAGGGAAATCGGAGCTATACAGTTTAGAGTAAAATTCTCTAAAAGTATCGTTTATTTCTAATTGATCAGAAGTTATATCACCATTTGTTTTGGAGATTTCCTTAATTTAATGTTTAACTATTAATGTTTTAAGTTGATTAGCCAAAAGTTTTATCACCATGAACATAAAATTGATTTTTATCTTTTAAAAGTTGAGTTTCAACAGGGTAAGTTAAGAACAGATCATATTTAGTTTTAACTTCAACACGTCTTTTATGTAAGACGGGATCCTGATCAGAAGCATATTTTTGATCTAAATGTTTCAGCTGATTGGCTAAATCAGTTCTCTCCTTATTTGCTTTTTTCTTAATACTTGCTGTATAGGAAATAATTTGGCCTCTAATATAAGCCCTGAAAGCATCCCAAATAATAAGGCTAGAAGTGCCATCTAGTGTATCCTCTTCAAAGAAAAAAGTAACTTGACTCTCTAAAAAATTTTTAAAACTCTTATCTGATAGTAAAATTGGATTAAAATGCCAAAATCTGTTCGATCAAGAAACACCTTGAAGATTTAAAGATAAAAAGACGGGGGCATGATCTGAAACAGCAATTTCTTTATATTCACAGGATCGAACAGAGGGTATCAAATGATTATCGACAAAAAAAATCAATCCTGGAATGGGTATGATGAGCATGAGGAAAAAAGGAATATTCTCTACTTGTTGGGTATAAAAAATGCCAAACATCAATAATGGCACATTTCATTCGAAAAGATTGGATATAGGAGGCATATATACTAATATTCAATCGTTTTGAAGATGAACGGTCCAAAACAGGCTCAAGACAACAATTAAAATCACCTCCCAAGATTAAGGAATACAAATTTAAGTCTGGTAAAAAAGAAAAAGAACATTCAAAAAAGCTAGGATCATCTATATTCGGAGCATAGAACCGTAGAACACTACAGCACAGAAAACAGGCCATACGGCCCTTCTAGTCTGTGTGTTATCTAATTTCCCTGAGACTATAACGAACCGCCCATTGGGGTCAGACATTACATCATGTTGAACAAAGGCAACTGAATTGTCAATCAAAATCAAAGTACCTCTGGCCTTGGCTTGAAAGGAAGAATGAAAAGCGAGACCATCCCAAATCCCAGCCATTATCAATACTCTTCAGAGACTGTCCATCTGGTGTCAGTGATCGTGTAACCAGGACTTATAATATGCACCAGCTGCTTATATGGCCTTCCACCACCTGCTCCCATGGTTTCACGTGACCCTGATTGGGGGGCTGTGCAGATGCTACACCTTGCCCAAGGGTGACCTGCAGGCTCGTGGAGGGAAAGAGCGCCTCATACTTCCATTGGTAGAGACATACCTCCATCCCGTCACCCTCCCGAGTAAGTACATGCAAAAAAAAGGAAAAAACTCCATTTATGATATGCCCCATCTCTTTTGGCTCTGCACACGGATTACCATCCTGATCTTCCAGAGGACCAATATTGTCCATTGCAATCCTTTTGATCTTAACATATTGGTAGAATTTCATAGGATTCTCCTTCACCTTGTCTGCTAGACCAACTTCATACCTTCTTAATTTGGCCCTCCTGATTTCTTTCTTAAGTGTTCTCTTGCATTTCTTGTATTCCATTAGTACCTCATTTGTTCCTACCTTCCTATTTGTGCTATGCATCTCCTTTTTTTCAATCCTCAAAAACCAAGGTTTCCTAAATCATTTATGGTTGCCTTTTCCTCCGACAGGCACATACAAGCTTTGTACTCTCAAAGTTCACTTTTGAAAGCTTCCCATTTATCTAGTCCACATTTGCCAGAGAACAGTCTGTACCAATCCACACCTGCCAGATCCTTTTCTCATTTTAGAATCTCAACCCAAGGACCAAACCTATCCTTTTCCATAATTACTTTGAAACCAATGGCATTATGATAACTAGATGCAGAGTGTTCCCCTACATATTTATTGTGTACAATTCTGGTCACCTACCTATAGGAAAGACATCAATAGGGTGGCTATTTAGCCCACAGAGTCTGCCAGTTGTTGAAGCAATGCCAACAATGCCTGTCAGCCCCTCTCACATGTCCCCTCACCACCACTGTATGGAGTCTTGATGAGACCATACCTACAGTATCATCTACAGTTTTGATCTCACCCCGACTCTCCCGTTCCCCCACCCAGACTAGGGCTAACTTTCTCATGGTTTTACTGGAGAGAGTCACAAACGCTGCAAAGTTCACACGACTCCTGCATCCTGAGGTTTGGCCTGGTCTGCATGGTTCAGTGCCAATCGCAAATTGATGGTTTACTCTTTGCTGTTGATGAATTAGCATCTGAACTGAACAGTACAGCACAGGCCCCTTAGCCCACAATGGCTGCACCAAACATGATGCCAAATTAAACTAATCTCTGATGCCTGTACATAATCTGTAACCTTCTATTCCCTACATAGCCATATGTCTAACAGCCTTTTAAAAACCACTCTCATGTAAGTTTCCACTGCATCTGGTCACCTTATAGTAGGAAGGATGTGGAAGATTTGGAGAGGGTGCAGAAGAGGTTTACAGGGATACTGTCTGCATATTGACTTCAGGAGAAACGTGTCTTCTCTCCATCACATCACCATGACTCTACAGTTAGCACTATTTCAACATTCAGATTCCTAGGCAGCAATATTCTGCAGGATTTCATGTGGGAGAACCACGTCTCCTTCATTAACAAAAAGAGGACGTACTTCTTGCAGCAGTTGGTATAAATTTCGTAGTCCGCAGAACACACCGGTGCGATTCTAGACTGCCATCATAGGCAGCATCCTCACATCAGCCATTACTGTCCGGTTTGGCACAGCATCCTCTCACAGTGTACAAAAACTACAATGAACTATCAGGTCAGCAGAAAAGGTCACTGCTGCAGTCTACCACCACTGCGGGGGTGGTACATGTCCAGGGCAAGAAAAAGCATTTCAGACACTACCCACCCAGCAAACAGCCTTTTCCAAAAGCTCCCTTCTTGAAAGTGCTATAGAGCTATTAAAACAAAAACCTCTGAAAAGTTTCTTCCCTGATGCAGTTAATCTGACAAACTATTCCAGTTAGCCCCACCAACCTACTATTACCCCATCCCTGCACTGTACAGCAAACACTTTGAACTACTTATTATAATGTTGTTTACATTGTAAATACATGCTGGTATTTATGTATTTATCCTTGTATGTTTATATTCTAAATATGCACTTTAACTTCTAAGTTTATTTTTACATAATTCTTTATTCTTTATCATTGTTGAATGTCGTTGTAGTTGCATGTCTGGAACAGTCCTGGAAGATAGGGAGTTAGCAAATGTGTCACTGTTATGTAGGAATGGAGGACAAGTAAAAAAACTGGATTGAAAGACCAGTTGGTTTGATACCTGTTATCAGTTAAATGTTGGGACTTATCATTGAGATTGTAGACTCTGAGAAAATCATAATACACTTTTGCCACATTTATAGAATCTTTTGTGGTGAAGACAGCCACACGATAAATGTTTACAGCTGCAAGTGTTTCTTTAATTTCCATTTTAATTGTTCCTCTCATTCTGTCATGGTCTATACAAAATCCATATTTATTCCTGAAACTATACGCCCCTCCTTGTTGTACTGGTACACGAACTTCTACAACTAATGTTATGTTTCTTGTGAATTTGCTCTCTACCTTTTGAAAATCTGTTTTTGTTGGTACAGTAAGACCTCATATTATGAAATTGATGTGTTCCTGAAATCACCAGACTTTCCGAAATTTTGTTATGAAAGGCAATTTATATAAAGACTCTAATATTAAGGACATATAAGAAACTATTGCAAATGGATGAAAGAAAAATGGAGGGCTATGGAGGAGGGATCTTAGAGTAGTTTCAAAGGTCGGCTGAAGGGCTGTACTGTGTGCTGTAATGTTCTATGTTTTATTACATGGTAGGCAATGGCAAGTGGGAGGAGCTGAATTAATACCCTCGAATGGCCCATGAGACATGTAAACAAATATTGGGTCCACAGTGTTTAAGCATCTGGAGTTTGTTTATGCCAAAACTGTTGAACTTCTGTATTGTTTTTTTTGTTCACTTTGTAACAAAAAAAGAGGTTCCTGTACAGTCTGAGGTAATTATTCATATAGCCTTCTATTATGAGGTACTAAGTCGCAGCACTCAAACAAGCCCTTCAGCCCACCAGGCCTTGCCAACCACCAACTACCCCTGTTCACACTACTCTTATCTTTTCCCACTTTATTTTCGCCACATTCCTGAGATTCTACCTCTCACCTACACTCTTGGGATAATTTACAAAGACTAATTAACCTACCAACCCTGTGCCTTTGGGATGTGGGAGGAAGCCAGAATATCTGAAGGAAACCTAACACTACTATTTGCTTCCTTAACTACTGTAACATTTTATTTCTCAATGAATGCATGCTTGTTGAAAATTTTGAGACATTCCTTTAATCAGGAACGAGAGGACATGGGATTTGAAAGGGATCTGGGGGGAAAATCCACACAGGGGTTGTGATGTATAGAACAAGCTGCCTGTGGAAAGGACAAATGCAAATGCATTATTTAATAGACACTTGGACAGGGACATGGATAGGAAAGGTTTAGAGGGTATGGGTCAAAACACAGGCAAGTGATACTAGCTGAGGTAGACATCTTGGTCCAGGGGTTTCCAACCTTCTTTATGCCATGGATCCCCACCATGAACAGAGATCTCCAAGGACCCCGGGGGGGGGGGGGGAAACTCCTGTCTTGGTTCACACAATAGACCTGTACCTGCACTGAGTGACTATACTGAACTGTTCCATATTCTATTGGGAGACCCCTCATTCTAATCCTCCATTTTACCAGCCAATCTGCCCTTCATAAATTTTAGAATAAATCCTTATTCAAGTTTGCAGCACTAGTTTCTGCTCGCTTGTTATTTCCCTCAAATTTCCACTTGAGAATCCTTGCAAAAATCCACTCTTTGCAACCAAGACAAAACCTAAGATAATTTGAACCCACGTTGAAAATCAAAACACTGCAAAACTGAGCTGAAAGCATCAAAGTCCAGGGATACTCAGCAGGTTGGGCAGTAACTGTGGAGAGAGAAACGGTATTAATGTCTCAGGTCCACAGCCCTCATTAGAAGTGGGAAAGAGAAGAAATAAGCTAGTTCTAAGTTGCGGGAAAGATGGGTGGAGGGTGGACAGGGCAAAGGGAATGTCGCGGGTGGGGCAAAGCTGGGGTTTATAGTGTGGTGCTGACCTTTTAACCTATTCTAAGATCAATCTAAGCCAGGAGTTCCCAACCTGGAGTCCACAGACCCCTCTGTTAATGGTATTGGTCTATGGCATAAAAAAGGTTGGGAACCCCTAATCTAACCTTTCCCTCCTACATTACCCTCCATTTTTCCATCATTCATGTGCCTATTTAAGAGTTTCTTCAACACCCCTAATATATCTGCCTCTACCACCATTGTTGGTGCAGTGTAAAGAAGTTACCTCTGACATCTCTCCTATAGTTTGCACTAATCACCTTAAAGTTATGCCCCTTCGTAGTGGACATTTCTATCCAGGGAAAAAGTCTCTGGCTAACCACCCTTATTATCTTGTACAGTCCATCAAGTCACCTCTCACCTCCTCTGCTCCAAAGGGGAAAGCTCTAGCTTGCTCAACCTATCTTGATAAGACATGCCCTCTAGCCCAGGCAGCATCCTGGTATATTTCTTCTGCTCTCTCTAAAGCTTCCACATCCTTCCTATAATGAGGCAGCCAGAACTGAACACAATATTCCAAGTGTGGTCTAACCAGGGTTTTATAGAGCTGCAGCATTGCCTTGCGGCTCCTGAGTTCAATTTGCTGACTAATGAAGGCCAACACGCCATAACATCTTAAAAGCCCTATCAACTTGCATAGACATAAACCCCAAGGTCCCTCCATTCCTCCACCGTGCCAAGAATCCTGCCACTAACCTTGCATTCTGTCTTCAAATTCAACCTTCCAGGGTGAATTACTTCATATTTTTCCGGGTTGAACTCCATCTGCTATTACTCAGCCCAGTTCAGCATCCTATCAATGTTATCACAACTCTCCACACTATCCGCAATTCCACCAACCTCAGAACTGTTTGCTTAACAGAAAAATGGGAGCAATTAGAAAGATATATCAGTCAGAGGAACATGTTGAAGCAGTGAAATGCAGCCCAAAGCTGTTCCCGAACCTGAAAGAAAAAGAAGGCAGCTGAAAATCCTCAGTGGGTTATTCACCTGGACCAGTAATTCAACTTTCTCTCTCGACAGACGCTGCCCGGTTTGATGGGCATTTCCAATATACTACTTTTGGTTTCAGGTTCCAACAACTGCTCTGACCTGCTCTTATTAACCCAGTAACCAGACAGCCTTGTCACAGCAGAATAACCTCAGCAACCGCAGCCTCACCCTGTCAGAGGTGATCACCCTTTTTCTCTTTCTTAAGACCTGACCGTCGTAGTTGTCTCCATGATGTACAGCCCTTGAAAATCATTCTTTTAAAGTCTCCCGCGGTCAACTAATTAACATTTTGAGAAGTTTTTTTTCCTTATTTCATGATTGATTCTGCCTCTAGCAGGGACTGAGGAACTTCTTCCAATTCCCTGAGCCAAGATCATTCTCCTCTGCTCTCTTCCTGCTGCCTTGTATTATCAGGGTGATACAAACCACATCTGTGCCCCACCTTACTCCCCCATCCCCACCCCTCCTGTAACACCCATATAGTTCCTTTTTCATTTTGCTGGCCTTCCTAAATACCAGATAGAGTCATAGTTTATACAACATGGAGACAGGTCGATTGGCCCAAATGGTCCATGCCAACCAAGTTAGTCCCAGCCGCCGTGTTGTGGCCCATATTCCTCGAAACCTTTACTATCCACGTACCTGCCCAAGTGTTTTTTAAACATGTTAATTATATTTACCTTTACCACCTCCCGTGGCAGCTTGTTCCACATACCCACCACAGGCTGCCCTTCTCACTTTAAACCTGAAATGTGCTAGTTTTTGATTCCCTTTCCCAGGGAGGGAGAAAAAACGTGTCTGCATTCACTTTATCTATGACCCTCATGATTTAAAACACCTTTATAAGGTCACCACTCAGGTTCCGACACTCCTATGAATAAAATCCTAGCCTGTCCAACCTCTCCCTTTAACTCAGGCCCTTGAGTCCTGGAAACATTCTTGCAAATCTCCTTTGCTTACTCAGTATTCTCTGCTTACTGAAGCATGGATATGTTAAGATCCCTGTAGCTACTTCTGTCTAACTCTCATAATTGTTACCCAGACTGGCATAGAGTTAGAAGGAAGTGACTAAACCAAACACTCTGGTTTGGTTCTCTCTTTTTAACTCTACAAGAGCAATGGACAAACTTTTCATTGGGAGATTTCTTTCATGCAAGTGAAACTTAGTGACCAGGTACTGATATTCTTGGACCTATGGATGAACATACAAATGGTGGAGTTTATTAGAATGGTAGAATTTGATTTCTAATATTTCTAAGCTCTGATGAAACTGCTGACCTGAAACATTAAATGTGTTCCTATCTCCACAGATGCTGTCTGACCTGCTGAGTATTTTGAACATCTGCAATATTTGCTTTTCAAAATTTATTTATAACCTAGTGTTTGTTCAGACTGCTACCAAATAAGCAGCCAATAATCTTCCCTGTTGAAAATGCAAGATGGTGTTTCTTGTGGATCTATATAATTAACCTCATGATGTTTGAAATCATTTTGATCCATTCCTGGTCTCAGTTCCCCAGCTGCAGTTGTCCTGCCAGCTCACAGACCACAACTAACCCAACACCTGCTTTCAACACACACAAAAAGCTGGAGGAACTCAGCAGGCTAGGTAGCATCTATGAAAAAGAGAACAGTCAATGTTTCGGGCCGAAACCCTTCGGCAGGACTGGAGAAAAAACAAAGCTGAGGAGCAGATTTAAAAGGTGGTGGGGGAGGGGGAAGAAACACAAGGTGAAACCTGAAGGGGAAAGGATAAATTAAAGAGCTGTAATAGTAGGGGTCTGGGTAAGCACATGATCGAAGAGTTGGAGAGCAGCAGGCATCACAGAGTGGGAGCAATGAGAGAGGGTTTCCCTAACTCCCATCGAAGAGAAGATTTAAACTTCTTCAGGGTAGGCATCCCTGGAAGAGACTTCACAGTGTAGTAATCAAATCACAAACAAGAGAAAATCTGCAGATGTTGGAAATCCGAGCACGCCGACTGTACTCTTTTCAATAGAGGCGGCCAGGCCTTCAGCGTTTTGTGTGTGTTGCTCGGATTTCCAACACCTGCAGATTTTCTCGTTTGCCAGCATCTGCTTTAATGTTTACAATGGCCAAAGAGTGAACTGTTTAAAAACTTGTGTTTACTTGATAGTGTTTCCCTTCCCCCAATTTCTACATTCCCGGCTCCCACTTTCCCCACTCCCCTTCCTATCCACACAAACCCCGATTCTGAAAACCCTGGTTCTGTTTTTCTACATTTATTCAGTGAATTACAGTGGTCAGTGGAAGTATTATTGAGTTACAGAGGTCTATGGAAGTATTATTGAGTTACAGAGGTCTATGGAAGTATTAGTGAGTTACGTGGCCAATGGAAGTATTGGTGAGTTATGTGGTCAGTGAAATTATTAGTTAGTTACAGTGGTTAGTGGAAGTATTAGTGAGTTACAGTGGTCAGTGGAAGTATTAGTGAGTTACAGAGGTCTATGGAAGTATTAGTGAGTTACAGTGGCCAATGGAAGTATTGGTGAGTTATGTGGTCAGTGAAATTATTATTGAGTTACAGTGGTTAGAGGGAGTATTAGTGAGTTACAGTGGTCAGTGGAATTATTAGTAAATTACAGTGGCCAGTGGAAGTATTAGTGAATTACAGTGGCCAGTGGAATTACTTGTGAGTTACGTGGTCAGTGGAAGTATTAGTAAGTTACGTGGTCAGTGGAATTATTAGTGAGTTACAGTGGCCAATGGAAGTATTAGGGAACACCGAACACAAGGAGAGATACTACTGGACTTAAGGAGAATCAATAAAGGGGACACTCAGTCCATTGGATCTGTACAGTCCCATCAGTCCCATTTGTCCCCTCTTTCTCTAGAATCTCTTGTGAACATCCAATTCCCTTTCAGTTGTTCTGATCTGCTTTCTGGCCTCCCTTTGCCAGTGAGTTCTGGACCATAACCAGCTGGTGCATTTTCATCCTGTACTTTTGGCCCCCAAACCTGTCCCTCTTTGACACTACAGCAGCCGATGGGAGGTCTCTCTCACTGTAATCCCCTACAGAAATTCCAACACAGCACAAGGAGCCTCTCAAGCTCACCGTTGTAAATGCTGGGAATACAGAAGACCAGGATTGTTAATTGTAATTTATCTTAATTATTCTCCACACTTGTAATTTTCAACTTCTGTCTCACTCCAGAAGCTCCAAACAAGCATTTGACAGTGTGAATGATAATGTTGATCGGTAAAGTGAAGGAGCTGCTTATTAAGCTCAGGAAGCAGGGTGGATTACATACGTACTGAGGGAGATGGTCGAGAATGTTGGATTGGGGTGTAGATTGTTAATTTTTCTTGTAGTTTAATTTGTTTGTACCTTTATATAATGAGATTCCTGAACCAGCGTAGATAACTTCACTCATCTTACAGCTTCACTTTCAAGAATGCCACAACTCATGTTCTCAGTGTTACTTACTTACTTATTTTGAAATTTGCAGTGTGTCTTTTACACTTTGGCTGGTTGTCATTCTTTGTGTGTAGTTTTTCATTGATTCCATTGTATTTCTCTGTTCTACTGTGATTGTCCACAAGAAAATTTAACTCAGGGTAGTATATGGTGACTTTGATAATAAACTTACTTTGAACTTTGAACTATAAACACCAATACACAGGTAATTGTTCAGTGAATTTCCAGTAATTACCTTACAATTGGGTCTGTACTTTTCTGGAAACTTTCAGGTGTCATGAACCTGGCTATTTCATATGTTTATTGTTATCACTGGAATTTTGTTATCGCTAGTTTGAATATGAAATGACCACACTGCTTTTTCCTTTGTTCTTTTCTTCATTCTCCTCTTTCTTGTTTGTTTTCTGGTCTTGTAACACTTAATAAAACAATCGTAAGCAACACCTTTCATGCCTCATGCTCGAATTCCAAAGAGATTTTGGATCGCAAAAGCATCAGGATCCAACAAGTTCCTTGGTCTAAATATTAACAAAAAGGTTATCCTTGTCCAACTGCAGTAAAGCACACCAATGTCTCTGCTTCCTCAGAAGGCTAAGGAAATTCAGCATGTCATGATGACCCTCACCAACTTTTAACTATGCACCCTATTCAGATGCATCATAGCTTGGTATGGCAACTGCTCTGCCCTAGAAGGAAGAAACCGTAGAGAGTTGTGAGCACAGCTCAGTCCATTATGAAAACCAGCCTCCCCTCCAATGACTCTGTCTACACTTCCTGTTGCCTTGGGGCAGCAGCCAACATAATCAAAGACCTACTCCACCATGATCTCTTTTCCACCATCCCAGACATCTCACCCTGCAAAAACTCATTTCAGGGAGGTAGAACCATCAGTTTGCAGGAGACTCCCGGAACTTCCAGGAGAGGTGGGATGTCTGCCATCCCATCAGGCAGCCTGAAAGCATGTCTCACCAGACTCGGGGGCACTGTTATTCAGTGGATCTCTCATACGCTAAAGATCTTCCAATCTACTTGCCATGCCCCTTGTACTTTGGTTACCAGCACCACACATTCTCTGTAACTGCAACACCACTTCCCCTCACACCTTTAGGAGGCCAGAGCAGGAAGTGCAGGTGCCCTGTGAGAGATATTTAAAATGTTCTTAGCCTCAGGTGAAGTGCCAGAGGACTGGGGGAGCACTAATGGTTTTCCATTGATCAAAAAAAGGCTCTAAGAATAAGATGGGAAATTATAGGCCGTGAGTTTGACATCTGGGGTGGGTAAATTATTGCAAATAAGGGGCCAGATACATAAACATTTGGATAGACAGAGCCTGATTAGAGATAGTCAATATGGCTTTGTGTATGGTAGGTCATGCCTCACCAATCCTATAGAGGTTTTCACAGAGGTTATCAGGAAAGTTGATGATGGTAGTGAGATAAACTAGATCAGCAAATTTGAAGATGGCATCAAGACTGGGGCCACAGCAGATAGCGAGGAAGGCTATGAAAACTTGCAAGGGATCTGGGCCAGCTGGAAAAATGGGCTGAAAAAAGGCAGATGGAATTTAATGCAGACAAGTGTGAAGTGTTGCACTTTGGGAAGACAAATCAGGGTGCAAATGATAGGGCACTGAGGAGTGTGATAGAACAGAGGGATCTGGGGAATACATATCCATAATTCCTTCAAAGTGACATCACAGGTAGATAGGGTCATAACGAGAGCTTTTGGCAAGAGTTGGGATATTATGTTTAAGTTGTATAAGACCTTGGTGAGGGTAAGTTTGGTACTGTGTGCAGTTCTGGTCACCTATCAACAGGAAAGATATCAATTTGGCTGAAAGAGTACGGAGAAAATTTCCAAGGATGCTGCCAGGACGTGAAGACCTGAGTTACAGGGAAAGGTTGAAGAGTTTCGGACTTCATTCCCTGGAACGTAGGAAAATGAGAGGACATTTGATACAGGTATACAAAATTATGGGGGTATAGATTGGGTGAATACAGGCAAGTTTTTTTTCCCCACTGAGGTTGGCTGCGGCTACTACTAGAGGTCATAGGTTAAGGGTGAAGGATTAAGTATTTAAGAGAACCTGAGGGGGAAACTTAGAACATGGTGTGAGTGGGGAATGCATTGCCGGCGGGAGTGGTGGAGATTCAATTTAAACATTGAAGAGAAATTTGGACGAGTACATGGATGGGAGGGATATGGTTCGATGGGAATGGGCAGAGTAACTGTTTGGCATTATCCCGATGGTTCCAAGGGCCTGTTTCTGGGCTGTAGTACTCTATAACTCTATGGCACATTCTGCACTCTTTTGTTTTCACTAGCTCCGCGTACTTCTGAATGCCATGACCTATCGGGCGGCATGCAACAAAAGTTTTTCAGTGTTTCCATGCACGTGACAATAAGCCAATAAAAAAATAACATTACCGACAGCAAAACCGCATTATCCACGTTACTAACTGCTTCCAAGTTTAAGTCCACTGTGTGAAGATGGAGGCGCAGATCAACTTGTTAGCTACCCTCGCTCGTATCTAGGCTGATAACAACTGGTACAGCGAACTTCATTAAAAGTTGCTTATTTATTTATCTTTATGTCATCGTACGTTTAACAGTGGTTTTATGTTTTTAAATTAGTAAATATATTGTTAGATTTTAATAAAACATGATCTAGTGTTTTTAAAATCCCAATCGGTCTGCAGTTGGAACAGCAGTGAAATGTGATCCTGACCCTGAGAGAGCGCACGCCCACAGCAGCTGAAGTAAGGCGGCTTGTCAATGAATCAAAACTCATCTAAAACACAACTTGCTTCTAATTCCGTCTGCCTCTCTCGTCCTTTCAGCCTCTTGTTTATTTTCGTCTCTCTCTCACTCTCCCTCTCCCTCTCCCGGTCTCACAAGCCCTGCCCCTCCCTCTCCCTCCCTCTCTCTCTCTCTTTCACATTCTTTCTGTCCCCACAGCTGGCTCTATCATCAAAAACTGAACAATAACTTATTTTACTACCGTTTTTTGTTTGTACCGAGGATCTAATCCGATTTACACGCCACTCTGTAAGGCAAGGGAACTTTTTCCCGACTTACCAGTTTGGGAGTGAATGGAATCCATCGGGAAAATGCGGCAGCGTGTACCGAAAACAGCGCTAATCTCTCACGCAGGAAACTGGACTGAGAACTCGTTCTGTTGATTCCTGTCAAATCTTCACCGGTTGCACCACTTACTTCCAAGATATGCAAGCACATGACTCCCCGAGCCGATCCCAGTCACACACGGCATGCCCACATCCCCCGAACCGCCGCGGGGCAGTCTCCGGACTGGGGAGCTCTTTTGGGAAATGGAAATTCCCCTTCAGGAGGCTGGCTGGGTGGGGTGGGGTGGGGTGGGTTACTGGATTCCTCTGCCTAGAGAGAGGGTGGGCAGGCCCGACCCAGGAGGCGCTGGGGGGGGGAGGGGAAATGTGGGGATTAGTCTCCGGAGAACGCGCTGAAAATGGGAAGGCGGGCTGCGGGCTGCGCGCATCTGGCGCGGGTTTAATGGAGAGACAAGATGCTGGAATCAGGAACAACAAACAAGACAGTCCGGCAGCGTGTACGGAGAGAAAAATGGTCAGTCAACTTCTAGGGCGGAGACTGAAACAGAGAGGCAAGACAGCCCGTATAAAGAGGTGTAGGGATGGGGTGGAGCAAGAATTGGGTGGATCCAGGTGAGGAAGGGTGATTGGAGGGATTCAGCGGGCCAGACAGCGTCTGTGGAGGGAGTACATCCCCTCCATCTTTCAGTCCAGATGAAGGGTCTCGAGCCCAAGTATGCACTATCCATTTTCCATGTTTGCTGTGACAGATTCCAGCATCGGTAGACTCTTGTGTCTCCCAGAAGGCACAATGGAGATAGTGACCAGTGGGAAAGAGGTGGTATTAGCCACTAAATCTGGGAGGTGATAGGTGGTGGAGACCATATCATCTCCCACCCAGCTTTCTATACCGACTTCATTCCACACTTCTGTGTCTGACAACAGACTTTCTACATGAGTGCCTTTTCTCCTCAACCCTGCCACAGTCAACAGGGCTCTTGGCCACACCAACATTTTCCTGCATTTCACCTGTTTCTCCTCTCCACCCAGCCTGAGCAAAGACAACAAAGAAGGCGCCAGCATCGTTACTTTCTAAGGATATTTGGCAGGTTGCCTGTGATTGCCGATCAGGGTTCAATTCCCATCACTGCCCGTATGAAGTTGGCCCTGTGACCTTGTTGGTTTTCTCAGGTGGTCCGGTTTCGTCCCACATTCCAGAGACCCTCAGGTTAGGGTCAGTGAGTTGTGGGCACGCTATGTTGGCACTGGAAGCACGGTGACACTTGTGGGCTGCCCAGCACGATCCTCGCTGATTTGATTTGACACAAACAACACATTTCACTGTATGTTTCAATGTTTTGATGCACATGTGACAAATAAAAGGTATTATTTAATCTTTAAAAACTAATCCTTGAGTGCTCTAACAAACTTCTACAAGTTGAAATTATCCTGACTAGTTGCATCACAGCCAGGTACGTGGACTCCAATGCAAAGAGTGCGAAAGGCCGCAGAGAATAACGGGCACAGCTCAGTCCATCACGAGCCCAGCACTGACAACTGCAGACCCCTCACAGTGCCAGGGACTGATCGTGTTTTTTTTTCAACAGTGTTTTATTTTACAGCCTTTTTCTCCATTATCTTGTAATATTTATTTATTTATGTATCGGTTTTGCTTATTTTTAGAGATACAGTGCGGAACAAGCCCTTTTAGCCCAACAAGCCAACCACCCAGCAACCCGCCCGGCAACCACCCAGCAACCCGCTAATCTAATCACAGGAAAACTTACAATGACCAATTAATCTACCAACTGGTATGTCTTTGGACCATGAGGGGAAATTGGAGCACCCGGAGGAAACTCACATGGTCCTTACTGATGGTGCCAGAACTGAACTCGGAAATGCCCCAAGCCGTATTAGAGTCACACTAACCGCTACACTACTGTAGCACCACCCCCCTCCCCCCCCATTCTGTGTGATGCTGTGGCAAGCAGATTTTTCATTGAAACCTATCGAATATTGAAAGGCCTAGATAGAGTGGATGTTGGGGGGAAGTTTCCTATGGGGGTGGGGAAGAGTCTAGGACCAGAGAAGACAGCCTCAGAATACAAAGATGTTCCTTTAGACAGAGATGAGGAGTAGTTTCTTTAGCCAGAGGGTGGTGAATCTGTGGAATGCATTTCCACAGATGACTGTGGAGGCCAAGTTATTGGGTATACTTAAAGTGAAGGGTGTCAAAGGTTACGGAAGAAAGAAGGGAAATGGGGTTGAGAGGGTTAATCTTGAGCCTTGATCAAATGGCGGAGCAGACTCAATGGAATGCATGGCCTAATTCTGCTCTGTTGTCTTGTGTACCTCACTATACCTGTACACTCGACTTCCACCCTAAAAGTTCTCATATTCCAGAGATCAGCCTTTGTAAAGCTACATCACATTCATTTAGATTAACTAATACAGATCCTACTGTCCCTTTCCAGCATTCCAATAAGACTTCCTTTAGTGACTGTCTGATCTGTTCTTCCACCAACCACCAGCATTCTTACCACACTTTCCCACACAAGTGCAGGATGTGCAACTCCTGACCTTTTTTTCACTGTCCAGAGACTCGGACTGGTCTCCATGAAACAGCAATCCACTTGCACTTCTTCCAGCCCAGTGTCCTGCTCTCAGTGCTCACTGTGCTTACTGAAAAAGGGAGCAAACACAAGGCAGGATAGTCAGGAGAGGGAGGAACCTGAAGCCAGGAAATTAAGACAGGATAAAGTGGGACAGGATTTAAGATTAGAGTACACTCATGGCAAACATCAACTCCAACCCACAGATTCACTTTCAAGGACTCTACAGCCACGTTCTCAGTATTACTTATTTTTTAAAATTTAAACAGTTTGTCTTCTTTTGCACAATGGTTGTTTGTTAGCCTTTATGTAGAGTTTTTTCATAAATTCCATTGTATTTCTTTATTTTTCTGTAAATGCTTGCAAGAAAAGTATTCTCAAAATAGTATATGGTGACATGTACATACTTCAATAATGAATTTATTTTGAACTTTAAATTCTTACTAATATTCCATTTCCTCAAATGTTCAACGGATCATAACCACTACATGTGATGATAGCTCATTGTTCCTGCATTGCTCTTGGATCAGTTCTTCTTTTAAATTACACAAAATGTTGGAGGAAATCAGCAGCCCAGGCAGCATCTCTGGAAAAGAGTAAACAGTTGATGAAAAGTCTCAGGCTGGAAAAGAGTAAACAGTTGATGAAAAGTCTCAGGCTGAAAAGTCGACAGTTTACTCTTTTCCATCGAGGCTGCCTGGCCTGCTGAGTTCCTCCAGCATTTTGTGTGTGTTGCTTTGGATTTCCAAGTTTAGATGAGTGAAGTTATCTACGCTGGTTCAGGAGCCTGATTATATAAAAATACAATCAAGTTAAACTACAAGAAAAATTAACAATCTAAACCCCAATCCAACATTCTCGACCATCTCCCTCAGCACGTGTGTAATCCACCCTACTTCCTGAGCTTAATAAGCAGCTCTTTCACTTTACCGATCAACATTATCCTTAACACTGTGATGTCAAATGCTTGCTTGGAGCTTCTGGAGTGAGACAGATGTTGAAAATTACAAGTATGGAGAATGATTAAAGATAAATTACAGATAACAATCCTGGTCTCCTGTATCCCCAGCAATGACACCGGTGAACTTAAGAGGCTCCTTGTGTTATGCTGGAATTTCTGTAGGGAAGGGAGCAGAATTACAGTGAGAGAGACCTCCCATCGGCTGCTGCAGTGTCGAAGAGGGGCAGGTTTGGGAGCCAAAAGTACAGGATGAAAATGCACCAGCTGGTTATGGTCCAGAACTCACTGGCAAAGGGAGGCCAGAAAGCAGATCAGAACAACTGAAAGGGAATTGGATGTTCACAAAAGATTCTGGAGAAAGAGTGGACAAATGGGACTGATAGGACTGTACAGATACAATGGGCTGAGTGTCCCCTTTATTGATTCTCCTTAAGTCCAGTAGTATCTCTCCTTGTGTTCGGTGTTCCCTAATACTTCCACTGACCACTGTAACTCACTGAATAAATGTAGAAAAACAGAACCAGGGTTTTCAGAATCGGGGTTTGTGTGGATAGGAAGGGGAGTGGGGAAAATGGGAGCCGGGAATGTAGAAATTGGGGGAAGGGAAACACTACCAAGTAAACACAAATTTTTAAACAGTTCAGCCTTTGTCAAGTGGCTATTGTAAACATTAAAGCAGATGCTAGCCAACAAGAGAAAATCTGCAGATGTTGGAAATCCAAGCAATGTGCACAAAATGCAGGAGGAACTCAGCAGGCCTGGCAGCATCTATGGAAAAGAGTACAGTCGACGTTCTCTTGTTTGAGATTGGATTACTACTCTGCGAAGTTTCTGTCAGGGATGCCTACCCTGAAGTTGTTTAAATCTTCGCTGCAACAGGAGTTCAGTGAAACCCCCTCTCTGTTCCCTGCTGCTCTCCAACTCTTCGATCACACGCTTACCCAGACCCGCAACTACAGCTCTGTACTTCATCCCCCCCTTCATGTTTCATCCATCACCTTGTGTTTCTCTCTCCTCACCCCACCTTTTAAATCTACTCCTCAACTTTGTTTCTCTTCTCCAGTCCTGCTGAAGGGTTTCGGCCCAAAATGTTGAATGTACTCTTTTCCATAGATGCTGCCTGGAATGCTGAGTTCCTCCAGCATTTTGTGCGTGTTGCTTTGGATTTCCATCATCTGCAGATTTTTTTGTGCTTCTCTTAAATTACGTCTGTTCACACTCTCCCTGTACAATGAAGAGTTTATGGATGATAAAACATAGATAGAAGAACCCAGTAAGCCAGATCTATAGCTCTTACATGTCACATAGTCAATGTAAATCTTAGGCTCTCTTCGTATGACCAGTGTCTCCAGGTTATCCCCTATCTGCCATTCCGTGCCTAATATTGCTCATTGTAGAGAGATCCTCTGACCCTCAACATCCTCTCCCTCTGGTCCTACACCCATTCCCAGGACCAGTCTGAGCTGCATCTTACAGCTACAAACCAGCACTGAACAAGAGGAGAGATGGGGACTTCCAGCCTTACATAGTAACATGGAGAATAGGAGTAATAGGAAAATGAACAGCTGCATTCAAATGAAAATTTAAAAAAAATACTCCAAATGCTAGAAATCTGAAATAAAAACAGGAAACGTTGCATAAAAACAGCTGGTCAGGCAGCATCTATGGAACGAGAAGCTGTTAACATCTCAAATCTGAGACCTTTTGTCACATCAAAGAAAAGAATTCCACAGATGTTACCTGACCTGCTGAGGTTTTCCTTCATGTCCTGTTTCTATAGCTGCATTTATATAGCACCTTTCGCAACCACATGGCACTGAAAAATATTTTACAACTAATGATGCATTTTGTAGTATGGCTGAACAGTGAACTCCTACAGTCCACATTATGTTTTCGATCAGGTAAATCTCTTCTCATGAAATAAAACAGAAAGTGTTGGAGATACTCAACAGGTCAGGCAGCATCTGTGGAGAGAGAAGTACAGTTAAGTTAATTGAATCTTCTGTGGACACTTGCACCCCACATCACAATGACCCAGGTCTAACCCCAGATCCCTCCTTCCTATATCTATTTAGTGAGGTTTGTTAAGGGATAACCTGGGATTAACCCTCGTCTTCTTCCTCAATGGTGCTACGGGATGTATACGTTTCCCTGAGAGATTAGATGGAAAGTTTCAGAAACTCCTACAGGATTGATAAGCCTACAAACAGTAAAATGTTTTGTTATTATTCAATGTCGTCCATTCCCCCCCCCCACCCCAGCCCAGCTCCCATTTAATCTTACAGTGAGGATGTAGATTGGTGATTGTATGGCAGTGATGTTGGTGGTATGTGTGGTGCGTGACATATCCCAGAATATGGAATCTTACAGACATTGCTACACAAGATTTACAATGGAGGAGTGGGGGGGTGGTGCTGGGTTTGTGGTGGGAGTTTTCCCTCTGGCTGCCTGACCCATTGAGGTCATGGTACACAGGACATGGGGGGGAGGGTGGGTGGGAAGGCTGTGGTCTCTTAGAAATTGTGCCCAGCACACAGCAGGTGTCAGAAGTCGCAGGGCTAGTGGCTGGTGGGAGGTAGCAGTGGGGACAGACTCTGACCCGCCAGAAAGAACAATTGGCAGAGACTCCCATGGGACAGTGACATGGCTATGACTGACCCAATTTCCCATGCAGCTTGACGCACAGATGGCCAGCCACATGGACAGCACCCTGCCAGTAAAGAGCTCATTCTATCCCGAGTCTCTCACCTCGTCACGTTGTACTGTAGACAGTTCTGGTCACCTACGTACAGGAAAGATATGATTAAGATTGAAAGAGTACAGAGAAAATTCATAAGGAACTTGATGGCACTTGAGGACCTGAGTTATATGGAAAAATTGAATAGCTCCAGACTTTATCCCTGGAGCGTAGGAGAATGAGGGGAGATTTGATAAACAGGTATGAAAATTATGTGGGGTATAGACAGGCAAGCAAGCATTTTCCACTAAGGTTGGGTGAGACTAGAATTAGAGGTCATGGGTTGAGGGTAAAAGGTGAAATGTTTAAGGGGAACATGAGGGGGAGCTTCTTAACTCAGGGGATGTGAGAAGGTGGAATGAGCTGCCAGTGAAATTGGTGGATCGCATTGATTTCAACATTTAAAATAAATTTGGATATGTACATGGATGGGAGGGATACGTACGTCTATGGTCCAGGTGCAGGTCGATGGAACTATACAGAATAATAGTTCCACATGGACTAAATAGGCCCTTTTCTGTGTTGTAGTCCAATATGACTGTGTGATTATATCATGTATTGTGATTCGATGCTGAACCTTTTGGGTCTGTCCTACCTTGGCAAAGGAGCTCTAATTCTTTAGTCAAAAATTCACAGCTTCTTCTCAAATTCTTTGATAATTCTCTCCCTGTGATATTCTGAGATCTCAGAACTGTAAGGAATCTGGAGCAGCAGCTGGATGACCTTCGACTCATAAGGGAGAATGAGGTAGTCATAGATGAGAGCTACAGGGAGGTAGTCACACCTAGGCTGTCGGAAGCAGGTCGTTGGGTGACAGTCAGAGGGGGGAAAGCGAAGGTGAGCAGACAGGTAGCGCAGAGCACCCCTGTAGCCATTCCCCTGAATAATAAGTTTACCGTCCTGGATACTGTTGGCGGGGACGACCAACCAGGTGTGAGCCACGGTGGCAGGGCCTCCGGCACTGAGTCTGACCCTGTGGTGCAGAAGGGTGGGACGGAGAAGAGGAGAGCTGTCGTCATTGGAGACTCTATAGTCAGGGGAGCAGACAGGAGATTTTGTGGACGTGAGAAGGACACCCGCATGGTTTGTTGCCTCCCGGGTGCCAGGGTCCGGGATGTCTCTGACTGGGTGCACGACATCCTGGTACGAGAGGGAAAGCAACCAGAAGTCATGATACTTGTTGGGACCAACGACATAGGCAGGAAGAGGGATGAGGTCCTGAAGTGTAAGTTTCGGGAACTAGGCAGAAGGCTGAAGAACAGGACCTCAAGGGTGGCGTTCTCAGGATTGCTGCCAGTGCTACGTGACAGTGATGGTAAGAATTGGAGGAGATGGCAGTTGAATGCGTGGCTGAGGAGTTGGTGCAGGGAGCAGGGTTTTAGATTTTTAGATCATTGGGATCTCTTCTAGGGAAGGTGGGACCTGTACAGATTGGATGGGTTGCACCTGAACTCGAGGGGGAGCAATATCCTTGCAGGTAGGTTTGCTAGCATGGATCGGGAGGGTTTAAACTAATTTGCGAGGGGGATGGGACCCAAAGCGATAGAGCAGTGAAAGAAGTGCATGGAGTAAAGCCAGATGTAACATACAGAGAGCCTTTAAGGAAAGAGAAGCAGAATAAACGGTGTAGAGACAGTAAGGTAGAAGGGCTGAAATGTGTGTACCTCAATGCAAGAAGCATCAGGAACAAAGGTGATGAACTGAGAGCTTGGATACATACATGGAATTATGATGGCCATTACAGAGACTTGGCTGGCACCAGGGCAGGAATGGATTCTCAATATTCCTGGATTTCAGTGCTTTAAAAGGGATAGAGAGGGTGGAAAAGGGGGAGGAGGGGTGGCATTACTGGTCAGGGATACTATTACAGCTACAGAAAGGGTGGGTAATGTAGCAGGATCCTCTTTTGAGTCAGTATGGGTGGAAGTCAGGAACAGGAAGGGAGCAGTTACTCTACTGGGAGTATTCTATAGGCCCCCTGGTAGCAGCAGAGATACAGAGGAGCAGAATGGGAGGCAGATTTTGGAAAGGTGCAAAAATAACAGGGTTGCTATCATGGGTGACTTTAACTTCCCTAATATTGATTGGCACCTGATTAGTTCCAAAGGTTTAGATGGGGCAGAGTTTGTTAAGTGTGTCCAAGACGGATCCCTGTCACAGTATGTGGACAGGCCGACCGGGGAAATGCCATATTAGATCTAGTACTAAGTAATGAACGGGGTCAGGTCACAGATCTCTCAGTGGGTGAGCACCTGGGGGACAGTGACCACTGCTCCCTGGCCTTTATAATTATCATGGAAAAGGGTAGAATCAGAGAGGACAGGAAAATTTTTAATTGGGGCAAGGCAAATTATGAGGCTATAAGGCTAGAACTTGCGGGTGTGAATTGGGATGATGTTTTTGCAGGGAAATGTACTCTGGACATGTGGTCGATGTTTAGAGATCTCTTGCAGGATGTTAGGGATAAATTTGTCCCAGTGAGGAAGATAAAGAATGGTAGGATGAAGGAACCATGGGTGACAAGTGAGGTGGAAAATCTAGTCAGGTGGAAGAAGGCAGCATACATGAGGTTTAAGAAGCAAGGATCAGATGGGTCTATTGAGGAATATAGGGAAGCAAGAAAGGAGCTTAAGAAGGGGCTGAGAAGAACAAGAAAGGGGCATGAGAAGGCCTTGGCAAGTAAGGTAAAGGAAAACCCCAAGGCATTCTTCAATCATGTGAAGAAAAAAAGGATGACAGGAGTGAAGGTAGGACCGATTAGAGATAAAGGTGGGAAGATGTGCCTGGAGGCTGTGGAAGTGAGCGAGGTCCTCAATGAATACTTCTCTTCGGTATTCACCAATGAAAGGGAACTTGACGATGGTGAGGACAATATGAGTGAGGTTGATGTTCTGGAGCATGTTAATATTAAGGGAGAGGAGGGGTTGGAGTTGTTAAAATACATTAGGACAGATAAGTCCCCAGGGCCTGACGGAATATTCCCCAGGCTGCTCCACGAGGCGAGAGAAGAGATTGCTGAGCCTCTGGCTAGGATCTTTATGTCCTTGCTGTCCACGGGAATGGTACCGGAGGACTGGAGGGAGGTGAATGTTGTCTCCTTGTTCAAAAAGGTAGTAGGGATAGTCCGGGTAATTGTAGACCAGTGAGCCTTATGTCTGTGGTGGGAAAGCTGTTAGAAAAGATTCTTAGAGATAGGATCTATAGGCATTTAGAGAATCATGGTCTGATCAGGGACAGTCAGCATGGCTTTGTGAAGGGCAGATCATGTCTAACAAGCCTGATAGAGTTCTTTGAGGAGGTGGCCAGGCATATAGATGAGGGTAGTGCAGAGGATGTGACCTATATGGATTTTAGTAAGGCATTTGACAAGGTTCCACAGGGTAGGCTTATTCAGAAAGTCAGAAGGCATGGGATCCAGGGAAGTTTGGCCAGGTGGATTCAGAATTGGCTTGCCTGCAGAAAGCAGAGGGTGGTGGTGGAGGGAGTACATTCAGATTGGAGGATTGTGATTAGTGGTGTCCCACAAGGATCTGTTCTGGGACCTCTACTTTTCGTGATTTTTATTAACGACCTGGATGTAGGGGTAGAAGGGTGGGTTGGCAAGTTTGCAGATGACACAAAGGTTGGTGGTGTTGTAGATAGTGTAGAGGATTGTCAAAGATTGCAGAGAGACATTGATAGGATGCAGAAGTGGGCTGAAAAGTGGCAGATGGAGTTCAATCCGCAGGTGGTACACTTTGGAAGGACAAACTCCAAGGCAGAGTACAAAGTAAATGGCAGGATACTTGGTAGTGTGGAGGAGCAGAGGGATCTCTGGTACATGTCCACAGATCCCTGAAAGTTGCCTCACAGGTGGATAGGGTAGTTAAGAAAGCTTATGGGGTGTTAGCTTTCATAAGTCGAGGGATAGAGTTTAAGAGTCGCGATGTAATGATGCAGCTCTATAAAACTCTGGTTAGGCCACACTTGGAGTACTGTGTCCAGTTCTGGTCACCTCACTATAGGAAGGATGTGGAAGCATTGGAAAGGGTACAGAGGAGATTTACCAGGATGCTGCCTGGTTTATAAAGTATGCATTATGATCAGAGATTAAGGGAGCTAGGGCTTTACTCTTTGGAGAGAAGGAAGATGAGAGGAGACATGATAGAGGTGTACAAGATAATAAGAGGAATAGATAGAGTGGATAGCCAGCGCCTCTTCCCCAGGGCACCACTGCTCAATACATGAGGACATGGCTTTAAGGTAAGGGGTGGGAAGTTCAAGGGGGATATTAGAGGAAGGTTTTTTACTCAGAGAGTGGTTGGTGCATGGAATGCACTGCCTGAGTCAGTGGTGGAGGCAGATACACTAGTGAAGTTTAAGAGACTACTAGACAGGTATATGGAAGAATTTAAGGTGGGGGCTTGTATGGGAGGCAGGGCTTGAGGGTTGGCACAACATTGTGGGACAAAGGGCTCGTACTGTGCTGTACTATTCTATGTTCTATGTTCTGGTTTTGATCTTGGGCAATTGTCACTGTCACACTGAAAACCACCACATTTGCCTAGCCTCTCCATTAATTTACAAAGTTTACCTTGGCATCAGTGACTTGGTCATTCTGGTTAATTGGGACACATGGGGACCAGTACATTTTGGCCCAAACAGCTGCCTCGATTAGCTTAAGTTTCATGGAAATAGTTAAAAGGCATAAAAAAGACAAACTACCATTAAAATGAGTAATAATTTATGAATTTAAATGAAATACAGAACAAATTGGAATGATACCAATACCTCCACCGTACTATAAAACTGTCTACTTGTTCCTCATAGTTATTGATGGAGGAATTCATCTGCCATGTTCTTTTGATTGACTGTAAATGAACAAAATCAGCGCAGACACATTGTGCAGATAATGGACTGCCTTCAAAGAATGCTTTAGACAATTGCTCCAAATCTTCATTTTTATAGTAACATTCAAAATGATAGTCAATAACTTTGTAATTGGTAACTTGCTGAAGTAGTGAAATTGTTTCATTTTCACTCCCGGCTGTTTCTGGCATTTCCAGACTGCTTGAAACCATGGTGAACAAAAGTTCTGAGTTATCTTACTGCTTATTTCTCGCCAACTATTTGCGACCAAAAAAACACTGGCTTTTGAACACGCGACCGACGCAATTTATAAACTAATCGCCCCAAACACAAGTCAGCGTTACGGCCACTCAAATGCACACCACTGACGCTAGTTAGAAACGTTTTGGCAACACTCTCCTGTCCCAGTTAGGTGACATAGTATCCCAAATAATTGAAGGAAATCCCAGGAATTTTCTCAATTAGCTTTTGTTCTTTCAGAGTTGACCCAGACAAATGGCTGTCCCAATTAACTGGAATCCATTGTAAATAAATAATATTGTACACATGAGTTGTAGAACCTTGATAGGGAGTCTGTTGGTTTCAGAATCAGTTCAGAGTAGTGGTGAGTGAAGTTATCCATGCTGGTTCAGAGGATTGATAGTTGTAATTTAATAACTGTTTCTGTTCACCCTCACTGATTTTACACAGATGCATCACAGAAGGCTTCCTACATGGAGACATTATAGTCTGCTCTGCCCAAAACCGCGAGAAATTTTAGACAGCCCAGTCCATGATGAAAACCAATGACCCTCTATAGACTCTGTTTATAGAAACATAGAAAACCTACAGCACAATACAGGCCCTTCGGCCCACAAAGCTGTGCTGAACATTTCCTTACCTTAGAAATTACCTAGGGTTACCCATAGCCCTCTATTTTTCTAAGCTCCATGTACCTATCCAGGAGTCTCTTAAAAGGCCCTATCGTTTCCGCCTCCACCACCATCGCTGGCAGCCCATTCCACGCACTCACCACTCTCTGTGTAAAAAACTTACCCCTGACATCTCCTCTGTACCTGCTTCCAAGCACCTTAAAACTGTGCCCTCTCATGCTAGCCATTTCAGCCCTGGGAAAAAGCCTCTGACTATCCACACAATCAATGCCTCTCATTATCTTGTACACCTCTATCAGGTCATCTCTCATCCTCTGTCGCTCCAAGGAGAAAAGGCCGAGTTCACTCAACCTATTCAAATAAGGCATGCTCCCCAACCCAGGCAACATCCTTGTAAGTCTCCTCTGCACCCGTTTTATGGTTTCCACATCTTTTCTGTAGTGAGGTGACCAGAACTGAGCACAGTATTCCAAGTGGGGTCTGACCAGGGTTCTATATAGCTGTAACATTACCTCTTGGCTCTTAAGCTCAATCCCATGATTGATGAAGACCAATGCACCGTATGCCTTCTTAACCACAGAGTCAACCTGCACAGCTGCTTTGAGTGTCCTATGGACTCGGACTCCGACTCCAAGATTCCTCTGATCCTCCACACTGCCAAGAGTCTTACCATTAATACTATATTCTGCCACCATATTTGATCTACCAAAATGAACCACCTCACACTTATCTGGGTTGAACTCCATCTGCCACTTCTCAGCCCGGTTTTGGCCCGCTGTAACCTCTGATAGCCCTCCATACTATACACAACACCCCCAACCTTTGTGTCATCAGCAAATTTACTAACCCATCCCTCCACTTCTTCATCCAGGTTATTTATAAAAATCACAAAGGGTAGGGATCCCAGAACAGATCCCTGAGGCACACCACTGGTCATCGACCTCCATGCAGAATATGACCTGTCTACAACCACTCTTTGTCTTCTGTGGGCAAGCCAGTTCTGGATCCACAAAGCAATGTCCCCTTGGATCCCATGCCTCCCTACTTTCTCAATAAGGTAAGGCACCTTATCAAATGCCTTGCTGAAATTCATGTACACTACAGCTACTGCCCTACCTTCATCAATGTGTTTGGTCACATCTTCAAAAAATTCAATCAGTCTCGTAAGGCACAACTTGCCTTTGATAAAACAATGCTGACTATTCCTATTCATATTATGCCTCTCGTAAGTCTTGCCTCTCAGGATCTTCTCCATCAATTTACCAACCACTGAAGTGAGACTCACTGGTCTATAATTTCCTGGACTATCGCTACTCCCTTTCTTGAATAAAGGAACAACATCCGCAACCCTCCAATTCTCCGGAACCTCTCCCGCCCCCATTGATGTTGCAAAGATCATTGCCAGAGGGAAAGCAATCTCCTCCCTCACCTCCCATAGTTGTCTGGGGTACATCTCATCTGGTCCCAGTGACTTATCCAACTTGATGCTTTCCAAACACTCCAGCACGTCCTCTTCCTTAATATCTACATGCTCGTTTATATGTTCCAATTCCTCGAGAAAGTAGCCAACATAATCGAAGACCCCTCCACCCCAGACATCTCTTTCCATTGGGCAGAAAGCACATCAGCGGGCTCAAGGACAGCTTCTGTCCTACTGTTATAAGGTTATTGAACCGATCTCTTGTATGATTAAGATGAACTCATGATCTCATCATGGCCTTTACACCTGATTTGTCTACCTGCACTACACTTACTCTGTAACTATATTCTGCTATTGGTTTTTCCTTGTGCTACCTTAATGTACTCAATGTTTTAAAGTGATCTGTATGGATGGCATGTAAAACAATGTTTCCTACTGCATGATCATAATAAACCAATTAAATTGCCAATGCAGAGAAGGTGATGAACCAAGTGCTGGTAGATGGTTGATGGAATTAGTATAGGTCAAAGTCATGGTCAAAGTTAAGTTACTATCGGTCACCACACACTACTGTGAGATTAATGTTCTCAGAGGCATTTACAGGAAAATAAAAATACATTAGTATTTACAAAAAACTATACGTAAACAAAAACTGACACCAATGAGCAAAATAAGATAAACTCTGCAAATAAAAAATAAATCATACTGAGAACATGAGTTGAAAGGGAGTCTGTAGTTGTGGAAACTTTTTGGAGTTGAGATGAGTGAAGTTATCCACGCCAGTTAACTTTCGGTGGGTATTTGATGGTCAGTGTTAAGATGGTGCATCGAAGGGTTTGTTTCTCTATTGTATTTATTTTACATTTCAAGAATAAGTTCTACACATATTTGTAATTTTAAAAATATATAACAAAGAAGAAGCTGTACAGAACATGGTCAATACATTCAGTAGTGTTGACGTATTTTTAAATGCAAGGCACCATTTCCACTCAGGTGGCCCCTCAGCTGGTAATCCATGGTTGATGTTCTGGAGCATGTTGATATTAAGGGAGAGGAGGTGTTGGAGTTGTTAAAATACATTAGGACGGATAAGTCCCCGGGGTCTGACGGAATATTCCCCAGGCTGCTCCATCAGGCGAGAGAAGAGATTGCTGAGCCTCTGGCTAGGATCTTTATGTCCTCGTTGTCCACAGGAATGGTACTGGAGGATTGGAGGGAGGCGAATGTTGTTCCCTTGTTCAAAAAAGGTAGTAGGGATAGTCCGGGTAATTATAGACCAGTGAGTCTTACGTCTGTGGTGGGAAAGCTGTTGGAAAAGATTTTTAGAGATAGGATCTATAGGCATTTAGAGAATCATGGTCTGATCAGGGACAGTCAGCATGGCTTTGTGAAGGGCAGATCGTGTCTAACAAGCCTGATAGAGTTCTTTGAGGAGGTGACCAGGCATATAGATGAGGGTAGTGCAGAGGATGTGACCTATATGGATTTTAGTAAGGCATTTGACAAGGTTCCACACGGTAGGCTTATTCAGAAAGTCAGAAGGCATGGGATCCAGGGAAGTTTGGCCAGGTGGATTCAGAATTGGCTTGCCTGCAGAAGGCAGAGGGTGGTGGTGGAGGGAGTACATTCAGATTGGAGGATTGTGACTAGTGGTGTCGCACAAGGATCTGTTCTGGGACCTCTACTTTTGGTGATTTTTATTAACGACCTGGATGTGGGGGTAGAAGGGTGGGTTTCCAAGTTTGCAGACGACACAAAGGTTGGTGATGTTGTATAGCGTAGAGGATTGTCAAAGATTGCAGAAAGACATTGATAGGATGCAGAAGTGGGCTGAGAAGTGGCAGATGGAGTTCAACCCGGAGAAGTGTGAGGTGGTACACATTGGAAGGACAAACTCCAAGGCAGAGTACAAAATAAATGGCAGGATACTTGGTAGTGTGGAGGAGCAGAGGGATCTCGGGGTACATGTCCACAGATCCCTGAAAGTTGCCTCACAGGTGGATAGGGTAGTTAAGAAAGCTTATGGGGTGTTAGCTTTCATAAGTCGAGGGATAGAGTTTAAGAGTCGCGATGTAATGATGCAGCTCTATAAAACTCTGGTTAGGCCACACTTGGAGTATTGTGTCCAGTTCTGGTCACCTCACTATAGGAAGGATGTGGAAGCATTGGAAAGGGTACAGAGGAGATTTACCAGGATGCTGCCTGGTTTATAAAGTATGCATTATGATCAGAGATTAAGGGAGCTAGGGCTTTACTCTTTGGAGAGAAGGAAGATGAGAGGAGACATGATAGAGGTGTACAAGATAATAAGAGGAATAGATAGAGTGGAGAGCCAGCGCCTCTTCCCCAGGGCACCACTGCTCAATACAAGAGGACATGGCTTTAAGGTAAGGGGTGGGAAGTTCAAGGGGGATATTAGAGGAAGGTTTTTTACTCAGAGAGTGGTTGGTGCGTGGAATGCACTGCCTGAGTCAGTGGTGGAGGCAGATACACTAGTGAAGTTTAAGAGACTACTAGACAGGTATATGGAGGAATCTAAGGTGGGGGCTTATATGGGAGGCAGGGTTTGAGGGTCGGCACAACATTGTGGGCCAAAGGGCCTGTACTGTGCTGTACTATTCTATGCTCTATGTTCATTCCAATGTTTGAGGAGTTTCCTCATCTGACTCGGCCCATCTGTGTGCGATAACGGAAGGAACCTGGACCTTGGTACTTTCCCACAGAGTTTCTGTGGTGTATGACTCTATGACACTAACAATGATGATCTGTTCATCTTACACCCGATCTTCCTGCACCTGCACTGAATTATATTAATCCCCTTCCTCACAGTTGGATGGTCAATTTTTCAATCCCTCTGATGCGCTTCTCGCACGTTCGGTTCCTGTTGTAATTGTTACTCAGTGGGAGTGCCATGGGGTTAAATACCAGGTGAAAAACTCCCATGTGGAAGGGCAGGAAACACCTTGATGATCACTACATCTGAAAGTCTCAGTAGCAAATGTGAAGCAAAGCCTGGCGTGAAAGGCAGCAAATTGGCAGCAAGGTGTGAACGCTAGAATCACTGTCACAGAGTGTCAGAGGAATTTACTATCACCAATTAGACACAGACCCCGGCATTCTGTTTAATTACTTTATTACATGATCGCGGAGAGCCCACTAAGAGATTCTGCTAAAGCAAGCACAAGCATGGCCTTTTATAGCTTAAAATATATGCAGTTCAGCAGTTTTCAGGGGTCTAGAGTTCCTGCTTAGACCTTATCGACAAGGTTCAGGCTGCTTCCATACCTTACACAAAATTAAACATAGTGTCCCCACGTACACAATCAGTTCCCCGTTAATTAGAAGAAACTGAGCCATTAGTCTTGTAGACCTGAAGGCCGAAGGAACCTCTCCAATAATTATAAGAAACCAGGTCGTTAGTCGTGTAGACTTGTAGGCCAATAGTTCCTCCCCATTGATTATAAGAAACCAAGTCATTAGTCATGCAGCCTTGAGGGCTATTGTTTCCTCCCTACACATGACATGCATCTGTTATCAGTTCTTCATTACCAGCAGGACTTACTACATCTGTGTGATATAATTTCTTAATTTCTATCAGGACTTATTGCTAATGAGTATGTGTAGACAGACAGACCCCGTCTGCTTCTCACCCTGCTACTCTCATGATTCTGTTAACCCTTAATTCTCAGGCTTAATTTTCTTCCACTTGGGGCACTACAGCACAGAAACAGACCCTTCGGCCCATCTAGTCCATGCTGAACTATCATTCCACCCAGTCCCATCAATCTGCACCGGATCATAGCCCTCTTTACCCCTCCCAACTATGTAATTATTCAAACTTCTCTTAAATGTTGAAATTGAATCCACATCCACACTTGTTCCACACTCTGAGTGAAGAAGATCCCCCTCATGTCCTCTTTAAATATTTCACCTTTGAGCCTTAATCTATGACCTCTAGTTCTAGTCTCACCAAACCCCCTCAGTGGAAAATGCTTGCTTGCATTTACCCTATCTATGCACGTCATAATTTTGTTTACCTCTATCAAATCTCCTCTCATTCTCCTCCACACTAGAAAATAAAGTCCTAAGCTGTTCAGCCTTTCCCCGTAACTCAGGTCCTCAAGTGCCAGCAACATCCTTGATAGCCTTCTCTGCACTGCTTCAATCTTATTGATATATTTCCTGTAAGTAAGTGGCCAGAAGTGCACACAATACTCCAAATGACCAATATCTTATACAACTTCAACATGAGGACCAACATGCCAAAAGTTTTTGTTACAACCCTTTCTAACTGTGACCCCACTTTCAAGGAGTGCCAGGCTTTAGATGTTTCAGAAGGGACAGGGAGGGAGGCAAAAGAGGTGGGGGTGTGGCACTGTTGATCAGAGATAGTGTCATGACTGCAGAAAAGGAGGAAGTCATGAAGGGATTGTCTACTGAGTCTCTGTGGGTGGAAGTTAGGAACAGGAAGGGGGTCCATAACTCTACTGGGTGTTTTTTATAGACCACCCAATAGTAACAGGGACATTGAGGAGCAGATAGGGAGACTGATTCTGGAAAGGAATAATAATCACACGGTTGTTGTGGGAGATTTTAATTTCCCAAATATCGATTGGCATGTTCCTAGAGCGAGGGGTTTAGATGGGTTGGAGTTTGCTAGGTGTGTTCAAGAAGGTCTCTTGACACAATATGTAGATAAGCCTACAAGAGAAGAGGCTGTGCTTGATCTGGTATTGGGAAATGAACCTGGTCAGGTGTCAGGTCTCTCAGTGAGAGAGCATTTTGGAGACAGTAATCACAACTCTATCTCCTTTACCATAGCATTGGAGAGGGATAGGAACAGACAAGTTAGGGAAATGTTTAATTAGAGTAAGGGGAAATATGAGGCAATCAGGCAGGAACTTGGAAGCATAAATTGGAAACAGATGTTCTCAGGGAAACGTACGGAAAAAATGTGGCAAATGTTCAGGGGATATTTACGTGGAGTTCTGCATCGGTACGTTCCAATGAGACAGGGAAAGGATGGTAGGATAGAGGAACAGTGGTGTACAAAGGCTGTTGTAAATCTAGTCAAGAAGAAAAGAAGAGCTTACAATAGGTTTAAAAAACTAGGTAATGATCGAGATCTAGAAGATTATAAGGTTAGAAGGAAGGAGCTTAAGAATGAAATTAGGAGAGCCAGAAGGGGCCATGAGAAGGCCTTGATGGTCAGGATTAAGGAAAAACCCAAGGCCTTCCACAAATATGCGAAGAGCAAGAGGATAAGACGTGAGAGAATAGGACCAATCAAGTGTGACAAGTGGAAAAGAATGTATGAAGGAGATAGCGGAGATACTTAATGAATACTTTGCTTCAGTATTCACTATGGAAAAGGATCTTGGCAATTGTAGGGATGACTTACAGTGGGCTGAAAAGCTTGAGCATGTAGATATTAAGGAAGAGGATGTGCTGGAGCTTTTGGAAAGCATCAAATTGGGTAGGTCACCGGGATGTGCCCAAAGCTACTATGGGAGGTGAGAGAGGAGATTGCTGAGCATCTGGCGATGATCTTTGCATCGTTGATGGGGACCAGAGAGGTTCCGGAGGATTGGAGGGTTACAGATGTTGTTCCTTTTTTATCAAGAAAGGGAGTAGAGAGAGCCCAGGAAATTATAGACCAATGAGTTATACTTCAGTGGTTGGTAAGTTGATGGAGAAAATCCTGAGAGGCAGGATTTATAAACAATTGGAGAGGCATAATATGATTTGTCAAAGGCAGGTCGTGCCTTACAAGCCTGATTGAATTTTTTGAGGATGTGACTAACCACATTAATGAAGGAAGAGCAGTAGGTGTAGTGTATATGGATTTCAGCAAAGCACTTGATAAGGTACCCCATGCAAGACTTATTGAGAAAGTAAGGAGACATGGGATCCAAGGGGACATTGCTTTGTGGATCCAGAACTGGCTTGCCCACAGAAGGCAAAGAGTGGTTGTAGATGGGTCATATTCTGTATGGAGTTCGGTGACCAGTGGTGTGCCTCAGGGATCTGTTCTGGGACCCCTATTCTTTGTGATTTCTATAAATGACCTGGATGAGGAAGTGGAGGGATGCGTTAGTAAATTTGCTGATGACACAAAGATTGGGGGTGTTGTGAATAGTGTGGGGGCTGTTAGAGGTTACAGCGGGATGTTGATAGGGTGCAAAACTGGGCTGAGAAGTGGCTTATGGAGATCAACCCAGGTAAGTGTGAGGTGGTTCATTTTGGTAGGTCAAATATGATGGCAGAATATAGTATTAATGGTAAGACTCTTGGCAGTGTGGAGGATCAGAGGGATCTTGGAGTCTGAGTCCATAGGACACTCAAGGCTGCTGCGCAGGTTGACTCTGTAGTTAAGAAGACATCGGCCTTCATCAATCGTGGAATTGAATTTAGGAGTCGAGAGGTAATGTTGCAGCTATATATGACCCTGGTCAGACCCCACTTGGAGTACTGTGCTCAGTTCTGGTCGCCTCACTATTCCTGTAAACCATAGACGTGGAAACCATAGGAAAGGTGCAGAGGAGATTTACAAGGATGTTTCCTGGTTTAGGGACCGTGCCTTATGAGAATAGGTTGAGTGAACTCGGTCTTTTCTCCTTGGGGCGACGGAGGATGAGAGGTGACCTGATAGAGGTGTGTAAAATGATGAGAGGCATTGACCATGTGGATAGTCAGAGGCTTTTCCCCAGGGCTGAAATGGCTGGCACGAGACGGCACAGTTTTAAGGTGCTTAAAAGTAGGTACAGAGGAGATATCAGGGGTAAATTTTTTACGCAGAGGGTGGTGAATGTGTGGAATGGGCTGCCGGCAACGGTGGTAGAGGTGGAAACGATAGGGTCTTTTAAGACACTCCTGGATAGGTACATGGAGCTCAGAAAAATAGAGGGCTATGGGTAAACCTAGGTAATTTCTAAGGTAAGGACATGTTTGGCACAGCTTTGTGGGCCGAAGGGCCTGTATTGTGCTGTAGGTTTCTATGTTTCTACGTTGCTATGAACTATGGTTCTGTTATTCTCAGATCCCTCTGTTCTACCGCACTCCTCAGTGCCCTTCCGCTCACTATGTGAGGCCTACCCCGGTTGGTCCTCCCAAAGTGCAACACCTCACACTTGTCTGCATTAAATTCCAGCTGACATTTTTCAGCCCATTTTTCCAGCAGGTCCAGACCCTGCTGCAAGCTTTGATAGCCTTCCTCGCTGTCCGGTTATGCCCCTGATCTCGGTGTCATGGTGCACGATGTGCCATCTCTTTCAGGCTGGTAGGCACACCTGATCAGAGGACGTATTACGTACTGAAACCGGAATTCAGTGCTACCCAGAAGGCCAGGAAACAAAAAAGTGAAAATGTTTGAATCGTTTTATAAAAAAGGACAGGAACTATAATTCAATGAAGCCTAAATTTAGTCATTGTTTTTTCAAAAAATGTTAAATCTATCTTTGGCTTGCAGAGAAGAGATTAGCAGATATGTTGAACAGCTGGTCTTGCTTGATGCTGAATGTGACCAACAGAATCCCAAGAGCACAGGAAAGGAATGATTAAAATTAGACTACAGAATAATAGACATGCTTAATTTTGTTTTTAATGGCAGCTAACATAAAACTAAAGGAATATAATGTGGAGATGATGTGAGTAATTTGAAGCCTCTGATTTCCTTGAGGCAGTGATTAAACAGGGTAGGTGTGGGCCTGGAACCTGGACTTCTGAACCTCCCAACAAAACTCCACGTGGATGAGTCTGCGGGGATTCGGAGCAATCTCCGAAAACGGAAACTGTGATGAAGATGATTTCCCCCGGGCAACTGATCCGGATGGGGAACAACTAGTGAGCCAAGTACCTCAAAACTCAAATGAAATTATAAGACCACATAGAAGCAGAATTATTAGCCCATTTGGCCCATCAAACCTGTTCTACTATTCCATCACGGCTGATTTATTATCCTTCGCAACCACATTTTCCTGCCTTCTCCCCGTAACCTTCGACACCCTTACTAATTAAGAACCTATCAACCTCCACCTTAAGTATGAGTAATGACTTGGCCTCCACAGCCATCTGTGGCAATGAATTCCACAGATTCACCACCCTCTGGCTGAAGAAATTCCTCCTCATCTCTGTTCTAATGGGACATCCTCCTATTCTGAGGCTGTGCCCTCTGGTCTTAGGCTCCCCCACTATAGGAAACATCCTCTCCACAGTCACTCTAGGTCTTTCAATATTCAATCGATTTCAATGAGATTTCCCCCCTCATTCTACTAAACCCCAGTGCGTACAGGCCCGAACCATCAAACACTCTTCGTAAGAACCAAAGCTACGGATTTGGTAAGAGTGAGTGACTAGCTCTGACAACTGTACGTGGGTGTGAGGAAGGGAGGCCTGTGTTGCTGTTAGCTTATTGCATGTTGTGTTCTGTGTTGCTCTGCTGAGCATCGTGGGCGTGCTGTATCGGCTCCAGAATGTGTGGCAACACTTGCGGGCTGCCCTCAGTGCACCCTCAGGTGTGCTGGCTGTTCATGCATTTCACTGCATGCTTCAATGTACACGTGGCAAAAAAGCTTAAATCTTGAACCTTGAGGAACACAGACACTTGGGACTGCAGAGGTTGGAATCTGGAGCAAGGAAGAAGGGGCTGGAGGAACTCAGCAGATCAGGCAGCATCTGTGGAGGAAGTAGTTTAATACCAAAGGTGGAGCCTTCCCTCCTTGCTACCTGTGCTGAGGCAATTGTTGGATTTCTCTACCCTGCTGTGGTTTGTGCCGTGATCTTCACATAATCCCAGAACCACGTGAGATGTTCTTTCATGGCAGTCAGTGGGCAGCCGTCAATTGAATTCAATAGATACTTCTACAACATTTTCAATAACAGGGAAGAGAAATTCATTGGCGTCTCAGGCACTGATCGTGTGATTGGTACTTGCATTCTGGCATGAATTGTCGTTGACATTGGGGCTTTGGAAGCCTTCCACCGTCTCTCTCAAGAGTGCCTGCGCTTGGATGTGCCACTTCCTCCACCCAATGGGATCTGCCCTTTCTTTTGGCATCTTGTTGGTTCTTGACGGATGTCCAAATTGTTATATGGCTCATCACACTCCAAACTGCTTTCAAATCCAACCTCATGTGAAATATTTGAATATCATCTGATCTCAAACCGTCAAAAACAAACAGCAATCAGACAATGGAGAATAATGTAAACATGCAGTGAGATATCATTCTCCATTTTCCACTCACGTGGCTTCATTACACCCCAATCCACAGGTTTCTTACCAATTTCCCAGCCCCTTGGCTTCAAGATAAATCATCATTTATCTCATCTTCTGCTTCTACCTTCTTGTTGGATAGCTTGCCAGATAGCTGTATTGTGAGACCTCTTTCCATGTTCAGTATATGTGCCAGTCCAGAGGGGCCTACTCTTCTGAACTTCATTAGAAACATAGAAAACCTACAGCACAATACAGGCCCTTCGGCCCACAAAGCTGTGCTGAACGTGTCCTTACCTGAGAGATTACCTAGGGTTACCCATAGCCCTCTATTTTTCTGAGCTCCGTATACCTGTACAGGAGTGTCTTGAAAGACCCTATTGTATCCCTCTCCACCACCATCGCTGGCAACCCATTCCACGCACTCACCACTCTCTGCGTAAAAAACTTACCCCTGATATCTCCCCTGTACCTACTTCTAAGCACCTTAAAACTGTGCCCTCGTGCTAGCCATTTCAGCCCTGGGAAAAAGCCTCTGACTATCCACACGATCAATGCCTCTCATCATCTTATACACCTTGGATAGCCTGTAGACTTTGGTGAATTTTTCAGGGCGAAGCTGACAGAGCTACAGTGCCTTGTAAAAGTGTTTAGCTCCCAACCCCTTCTTCACATAAATGAGTATGACAAGCAGGGATTTTGATTGACTTAACTGAGATTTTTAATTTGTGAACACACGCTCCTTTTTTCACAATACAGCCCAAAAACAGGGAAAATTTTAAAGTATGAAAAACTAAAAATTCAAAAGCTGTGATGTCAGCAGTTCAAAAGTATTCATCTCCTTTTGCTCAGTATTTAGCTGAACCACCTTTTGCAGCGATTACAGGCAGTAGTCTTTTTGGATAAGTCTCTATTAGCTTTGCAATATGTGATGGAGCAAGATTTGTTCTTTCCTCTTTGCAAAATTGCTCAAGCTGTGCCAGTTTAGTTGGGGAATGGCGCTGGACAGCAATCTCGAGATTTGCCGGAGATATTCGATTGGGATAAGATCAGGACTCTGACTGGGCCACTCAAGGACATAAATTTTCTTCATTTGAAACCACTCCGTGGTTGCTCTGGCAGTGTGCGTTAGGTCGCTGTGTGCTGAAAGACAAACTCCCTCCCCAGTTTAAGCTTTCTGGCAGAGGCCAGGAGGATTTTATCCGGGATCTTTCTGTATTCATCTTCCCATCAATCATGACCAGATTTCCAGTCCCTACTGGTCATCTCATTGCAGGAAGGAAAGAGTGCAGAGGAGATTTACAAGGATGTTGCCTGGATTGGAGAGTGTGCCTTATGAGAATAGGTTGAGTGAACTCGGCCTTTTCTCCTTGGAGTGACGAAGGATGAGAGGTGACCTGATAGAGGTGTATAAGATGATGAGAGGCATTGATCGTGTGGATAGCCAGAGGCTTTTTCCCAGGGCTGAAATGGCTAACATGAGGGGGCATAGTTTTAAGGTGCTTGGAATTAGGTGCAAGGGGGCTATCAGAAGTAAGTTTTCCACACAGAGTTGTGGGTGCATGGAATGCACTGCCAGTGATGGTGGTAGAAGCGGATACAATAAGGTCTTTTAAGAGACTCTTAGATAGGTACATGGAGCTTAGAAAAATAGAGGGCTATGCAGTAGAAAAATTCTAGGCAGCTGATAGAGTAGGTTACATGATCAGCACAATGTTGTGGGCCGAAGGGCCTGTAATATGCTGTAGATTTGTGTTTCTATGTTTCTATGGTTACTGCTGAAAAGCATCATGATGCTACCTCCACCATATTTTACAGTAGGGATGGTAACTGGCTGATGCACAGTATTATATTTATGCCACATGTACCACTTAATATTGAGTCCAAAAAGTTCCACTTTAGTCTCATCCAACCACAAGACCTGCTTGTACAAGTTTATAGTATCTTCTCTGTGATGCTTTACAAAGTCTTTATGGCAAGGATATGTTTATTCTTTAGCAGGCTTCTTCCTTGTCACTCTTCCAATAAATGCCCTTTTTAAGCAAGGCCTTAGAGATTGTGGAGTTATGAACGTCCTCTCCAGTTGCAGCCACCGACTTCTGTAGCTCACTCAGAGTGACTGTTAGTGTCACAGTAGCCTCTCTTACAAGTGCCATTCTTCTCCAGTGACTAAGTTTAGTGGGGTGGCCTGTGGAGTGTTGCTGTGGTTTCATATTTTTTCCACAGTTTCACGATGGACTGCATTGAGCTCAAGGTGTGTTCAGTGCCTTTGAGATAGTTTTGTACCCTTCCTTAGATTCGTGCTTCTCTATTAGCATTTCCCTGACTTGTCATGCATGCTCTTGTGTCTTCATTTTGGTTTGGTCTGTTGAAAATTTACCATACTGTTGGACCTTACAGAGAAAGAGAGGCATTTATTCTTATGAATTCATTGAAAACAGGCAAAACCCCAATTTTTTACGTCAACAAATTGAGTGAGTTGGCAAGATCATACTGTATATTGCACCCGAGGAAATTTAGTGTAGTAATTACAAAGAGGATGAATACTTTTTCAGCCTCACACTTAAAAAAATGTTAGCAACTTTTATGTGTGTTGTTAGTAAATTGTTGCCAGGTTTGGAGTTTTTCTTTTGATTTGGCATGATGTACAATGTTTTGTAGATTAGCTCAAAAATCCTACTTCAATATATTTTAAATTTAGAAAATGAGTTAGTAAAATGTGAAAATAGTTGCAGGGGCTGAATACTTTTTTTAAGGCACTGTATGTTGTCTGTCATTCTGTGTACAAATTAGTCAAATTAGCTTTAGTTATTTAGTTAGAGCAGGCCTCTAACTTCAGAGCAGGCTTCCAACTCCAGAGCAGGCCTCCAACTCCAGGGCAGGCCTCCAACCCCAGAGCAGGCCTCCAACTCCAGGACAGGCCTCCAACCCCAGAGCAGGCCTCCAACCCCAGAGCAGGCCTCCAACCCCAGAGCAGGCCTCTAACTTCAGAGCAGGCCTCTAACTTCAGAGCAGGCCTCCAACCCCAGAGCAGGCCTCCAACCCCAGAGCAGGCCTCTAACTTCAGAGCAGGCCTCTAACTTCAGAGCAGGCCTCTAACTTCAGAGCAGGCCTCTAACTTCAGAGCAGGCTTCCAACTCCAGAGCAGGCCTCCAACTCCAGGGGAGGCCTCCAACTCCAGGGCAGGCCTCCAACTCCAGGGGAGGCCTCCAACTCCAGGGCAGGCCTCCAGCCTCAAGAACAGGCCTCCAGCCTCAAGAACAGGCCTCCAGCCGACAGGCTTTGGCCATCGGGATTCAACTTCTGGAATTTTGATCAAGCTTTGGGCTCTAATCTTTGGTATTGACCCCCTAACTGCTGGACTGGTGAGTTAGACTATTGGTCTCTTAGGGTCACCAATCATATCTTCACAGGATAGCCCTTCAGTATCTGGATCCACGTAGATCCATCTGTCATGGGTCAGAGTGGCCAAGCAGGTCTTCAGAACAGGGAAGTGGGATTCATGCAACGTTGGCCAAACAGGCACTGGCCAAATCCACAAACCATCTGAGTCAGACATTCAGTCTGAGTCACAAATAGTGATACTGCAAACATCCCACCCTACAAAAACTCATTTCAGGGAGGTAGTACCATGAATCTGCGGGACACTCCTGGAACTTCCCAGAGAGGTGGGATGTCTGCAATAGAGTAGCTCCTTAGCAGCTAGCCAGCTAGTTTAAATAACGTTAGCTATGCTAATGAACGAATGACACCTGTTAAACTCACCTCAACGTCTTTTACAGTCTTAACCCACCATGGGCAATAGAAAAGTCACTGTTGCAAACAGTGTAGCGAGCAACATTGTCATTATTCTTTTCAAATCTTTTTATTGTATATATAGAAAAAATAACATGAGTACATCGAAGTAACAACACTTACAATGCCTCAAAAAAAAATCCATCATCTTAAAGGTTGAAAACAAAATTTTGTGATAACAAAAAAAAACCCACTGTCATTATTTTTGACCCCTATTAGGCAGGGGTCGCTCTCTCTCTCTCTCTCTCACACTCTCTCTCGCTTGCTCTCTCTCTCTCCCCTCCCCCCCTCTCTCTCTCGCGCTCTCTCTCTCTCTCTCTCGTGGTTGCTCTCACTCTCGCGCTCTCTCGCTTGCTCACTCTCAAAAAAATTGATTTCCGGGATATTGTATATAATTTGCAGGCATCAGGGAGCCATTAATTTGCGGGAGACTCCCGGAACTTCTGGGAGAGGTGGGATGTCTGGATACTGTAGCAAGAATAGGTGCCACTGACCACATGTAGGTCCACTGATTACTGATTAGCAATTGGATGTCAATTGGAAGTGCAGATCAAAGCTCGAAGGTCGATTAATAGCCAGATTGAAGCCCAAAAGTCAAACAGAATTCCAGATTGACACCTAATATCTGGAGCCCAGAGTCTGCAAATTTCTGCGAGTCTGCTGGGGAATTTGAAGGCTCAGTGTCTGAGAATCCATGAGTCTACTGGAGCTGGAGGCCGAAGAGGGCATCCTGTCCTGGGATTCGAGGACTGTGTATGTTTGTGGGCGGGAGGGAGGAACGGAGCTTGTTCTGCTGTTGTTGCTTTGTCACTTGTTGTGTTGTGTTCTGTGTTGTTCTGCCGAGCATCGTGGGCGTGCTGTGTGGGTGCCGGAACGTGTGGCGACGCTTGTGGACTGCCCCCAGCACGTCCATTGTTAACGCAAACGACGCATTTCACTGTAGGTTTCACTGCACACCTGACAAATAGATGAACCCGAATCAGAGACGCAAATTATCTATTTACAATTAACATCAATAAATAAGGTAGTTAAAACATATAATTTAATTACTTCAATTACATGGGAAGGATTCAATTAAACAGTAAAAATTCAAGGCGAAGGGAGATATGAGTGAATGATTCACAAGTTCTGCAGAAGAGTGGTTAGTATTTGTAGTGAAATTAAATGATTTCTGGACACTATGTAAGTAAAGCATGCAGGCAGAAAATGCTGTAAGCACCATGTGCAGTGTGTTCCTTCCTGTTTGAGCTAGGATAAGCACTCCTGAAGGTTCTGTCTCTTATTAATTCTTTTAAGTCAAACTATTCTTCAAAGGTCACAAAGCAGCAGGGAGTTCACTCAGGATGTAGCTCCACCATTCGAAAAAGACTCAAGTTTCATTTCTGTTTCAAGTAAACAACTGTGGACGATGTACTGTCTGAACAATCAGATTGAATCTTAGTGAATGGGCACAACTGTGAAATCCTGACCGGCTCCTGTCTTCGTGGAGTTTGCAAGCTCCCCCTGTGTTTCCTCCAGATGCTCTGGTTTCTCCCCACATTTTTATTTATTCATTTAGGTCCTTCTGGCCCTTCGAGCCACTTTGCCCCAGCAACCTCAGAACGCGGATTAACCCTATCCTAACAACGGAACAAATTACAGTGTCTGCTTAACCAACCCGATACACCTTTGGACTGTGCGAGGAAACGGGACTGCCCAGAGAAAGTGCACACATTCCACAGGGAGGACATACGAAGTGCCCTTACGGAATAGCACCGGGACTGAACTCCGAACTACGGGATGCCCGAGCTGTAACAGCGTCGCCCGAACCGCTAGCTACACTACTGTGGCAGATATTGGATTTCCATATACTTATCACATGTCGAAACATACAGTGAAATGCATCATTTGCCTTAACAACCAACACACCCAAGGATGTGCAGGGGCAGCCTGCAAGAGTTGCCACTATAAATTGCCCCTAATGTTTGAGTGAATGGTGGAACCTGGAGAGAGATGATGGAGAATTAAAATGGAATACAAGACCAGAAGACCAGAAGAGCCAAATTAGGCCATTCGTCCTTTTGGGCCTGCTCTGCCGTTCCACCATGGCTGATTTAGTATCCTCACAACCCCATTCTCCTGCCTTCCGCCTGTAACCTTTGATACCCTTACTAATCATGAACCTATCAACCTCTGCTTTAAATACATGTATACCTAACAACTTGGCTGCCACAGCTGTCTGTGGCAATGAATTCCACAGATTCACTACCCTCTGTCCAAAGAAATTCCTCCCCATCTCTGTTCTGAGGTGATGCCCCTGTGTTCTGAGGCTGTGCTCTCTGGTCCTGGACTCACCCACTGTAGGAAACATCCTCTCCACATCCACGCTGTCTACGCCTTTCAATATTCAATAGGTTTTAATGAGATCCTCTTGCATTCTTCTAAACTCCAGCAAATATAGGCCCATAGTCATCAAATGCTAACCTTTTCATTCCCAGGATAATTCACATGAACCTCCTCTGAAGTTTCTCCAATGCCAGAACATCCTTCCTTAGATGATGGGACCAAAACCGCTCACAATACTCCAAGTGCAGTCTGGCCGAACTCTATAAAGCCTCAGCATTTCATCCTTGATTTAATGATCAGTAGAAGAGGGTGTTTGGTGGTCAGCACAGACTTAAAGGGCCAAAGACTCTGTTCCTGTTCCATACACTACGTACATTCTTCCTTCCTTACAAGTGAGTACACATTGCACTCCCCAGGTAACTTACAAAAGAATGTATCAAAAACTTTCTGAGTGCTATGATAAACTCATTAAAGGTGTCATTTTGAAGCTGATCCTTGGTCTCAGCACAATGACGTTCAGCAATCCCGTGGCCCAGCATTGTAACGCTGTGCGTGTTGCATTGTACTGCTGCACCAGTTTTGTCAGAGTGCTGTTTATTTAGCTTCACTGGGACAAGCAAATTGTTGAGGGTTTCATGAACTTCGGGACCAGCGTCAGCTGAAAAAAAAAATTATTTTTTCATTACAACATAACTCAGTTTTGACTTGGATCATTGAGAACTTGAATGATGATACCTGCAATAAAAGGCATCATTGATCTCCCTGTGAGTAATACATCTCTCTGTTGCTATTGTATCCTCCCAACTGGCTTAGTCCAATTGGAAAATGGTGGATTTGGCCCAGCCCATCACAGGCAAAGCCCTCCCACCATTGAGCACATCTACAAGGAGCGCTGCCACAAGAAGGCAGCATCGACCATCAAGGACCCCACCATCCAACCCACGCTCCCTTCTCTCTGCTGCCATCAGGCAGGAGGTACAGGGCCCTTGGGTCGCACACCACCAGCTTCAGGAATGGTTATCACCCTACAACCATCAGGTTTCGGAATCTAGCATGGATAACTCCACTCACTTCAACTCTTAAACTGATTCCAAAACCTACAGACTCACTCTGAAGGACTCCACAACCCATGTTCTCAGTACTCGTTCATTCATTATGTCCCTGACGTGGGCGACCATGGTTTTCCCATGACAGTGATTGTTCTTGACAAATTTTTCTACAGCAGTGGTTTGTCATTGCCTTCTTCTGGGCAGTGTCTTTACAAGATGATCGGGAGGAGAAGATGGCGGCGCAATGCAGCTCGCAGCGGCCACTCCGGTGGTGATGTCTGTTATTTGTCAAGTAGGGTGCCGTACACAATCCTGATTTGATAGAGATGGACGTGAGAGCATGGAGGATCATCTGGTGAAACATCTGAAATGCCTGCTTCGCTGCTGCTGCTACTGTGTGATCCAGAATCTCCGGAGAGGAAGGCCCTGAGTCCTCGGCTTTGCTTGTTGCTTGGCAGCCAGGGCGGGGTCGAAGCGCTGGGCAAAGGATGGTACTTGGAGAGGGTGTGTCAAAGGGGCTGGTTGGAGACGCGAAGTTTTCAGACGGACTCACAGTCCGCTGCGGTCGGGTGCTTCCAATGGTGCTGCATCGGCAAGTTGGTGGCGCTTGGAGGTTCATATCAGGGAGAGTTTCTCCCTTCTGCCACCTGCGTGAGATGATGAGTCTATCAGGACTTTGAGATTTTTTTTACCGTGCCCATGGTCTGCTCTTTATCAAATTATGGTATTGCTTTACACTGTTGTAACTATATGTTGTAATTATGTGGTTTTGTCAGTTTTAGTCTTGGTTTGTCCTGTGTTTTCTTGTGATATCATTCTGGGGGAACATTGTATCATTTTTTAATGCATGCATTTCTAAATGACAATAAATGAGGACTGAATGTCCTCATAATCTAATCGAATCTAATCCCAGCCATTATCAATGCTCTTCAGAGATTTCCTGCCTGGTGTCAGTGGTCACATAACCAGGACTTGTGATATCCACCATCTGCTCCCATGGCTCCATGTGACCCTGATCGGGGGGGTTAAGCAGATGCTACACCTTGCCCAAGGGTGACCTTCAGGCTAGCAGATGGAAACAGCGCCTTACATTTCCTTTGGTAGAGACATATCTCCACCGTGACAGCCAAGTATTATTTATTGAATTTCATTTGCACAATTTGTCTTCTTTTGCAAATTGGTTGCTTGTATACAGTAGTTTTCATAAATTCTATTGTGTTTCTTTATTTTCCTATAAATGCCTGCAAGAAAGTGAACCTCAAGATAGTATATGGTGACATAACTTACTAAGTCATGCATACATCTGTTTGTTGATGCAAATACCTAATCAGTCAATCATGGGGCAGCAACTCAGTGCATAAAAGCATGCAGACATGGTCAAGAGGTTCAGTTGTTGTTCTGATCAAACATCAGAATGAGGAAGTAATGTGATTTAAGTGACCTTGACCATGGAATGATTGTTGGTGCCTGAAGGGGTGGTTTGAGTATCTCAGAAACTGCTGATCTCCTGGGATTTTCACGCACAACAGTCTCTAGAGTTTGGAGAGAATGGTGCAGAAATACAAAATTTACATACAGTGAATAGTAGTTCTGTGAGTGAAAATGCCTTGTTAATGACAGAGGTCAAAGGAGAAGGGCCAGACTGGTTCAGACTGTCAGGAAGGTGACTGTAACTCAAATAACCATGAATTACAACAGTGATGTGCAGAAGAGCATCTCTGAACTCACAACACATCGAACCTTGAAGTGGGTGGGCGACAGCAGCAGAAGCCCACACTGAGTTCCACTCCTGTAACTAATAGAGTGGTCACTGTGCGTGTATGTACTGTGACAAGAAATTTACTTTGACTTTGACTGCTATTCCTGTAGGTACTGTTCCCTTGGAATGGCTGATCGATGCCCTGAGCCTCTCTGCCTTACGCAGTCCCAGACTCTACTCTGGAGACCTGAAGTAAACCTCTGCAGCCAACAAAGAGCATTGCATTTTGTTTTTCTGCTGAGGATTATCCTTCAAAAGATTTCAGCTAGGGAATCTGCTATTCTATCTCATGCTTGCCAATTTGTGATATCTATACATTGAGTATTATTTTTTTTTAAAATTTGATTAATTTGTCTTCTTTTGAACATCGGTTGTTTGTCAGTCTTTTTTATGTACAGTTTTTCATAAATTCTATTGTATTCCTTAACAATGCCTGCAAGAAAGTGAATCTCAAGGTTGGATATGGTGACATATACAGTATATCTACTTGGATAATAAATTTACTTTGACTTCCTGATGTCTGTAAATCACACTTGCAGACAACTCAACTTAGCGTGTGCCTGCATCAAGCTTGCGTAGAAATGAAATACAAAAGCAACAGGTGTCACTAGGTGCTGAGGTTGTCCATTCCCGGTGTTGCGAAGGATGGGCCTGGAGCTGTTCCCATACAGTGCCCTATTCAGTTGGACTTTGTCCTTTGTGAACAACTTCTTTCAGAAAAACACCTTGACCTCAAGTCCACATGGAACATTCTGCTGGTGATGTGAGAGAAGGACACAACGGATCCTGTGGACTGGTTGCCTGATCTGACGGACAAAACCATTGAGTAGAACGTCTCTTCACTGGAACTCACCAACAAGCACCAAGCCCTCGCTTGGCTGGCACCCCTCTCAGATCTTTCCAGTACAGTTAGTGCTAGAGTGATTTTTGGGGTCAGCACATGTAGCAATTATCTTAATCGACTTCACCCACTAGCCTTCAGATTTGAATATGCATTGAAGACTACATTTAAAATGTAGACTAGACAGACCAGGAAACAGGTGTATTACAAATTATCTACAGATGCATGAATCCAATCAATATCCCATTGCATGGATTTGACAGATTATTATGAGTGTGATGGTGGGAAGATCCAGACATTTGAAACTGTTACATGAGGTTCAAAGGAAGCATTGTAAATGTGGATTGGTTTGAATTGTCTGAACTTTCTTTGATCTTTAGCACATAAAATGTTGAATAGTGTTGGGCCAAGCAGACCTTTTCCCACCAAAAGGAAGTCCATCTGATGCCTGTTGTGTTCCACTTTGTCAAATGAAGAGGATGCTTCACAGCTACCAGTACTTTTCTTCAGTGACTTCATTGGCAACAACCTTTAGTGTCAGGAGTAGGATACCTTCTTGTGACCCATTGTGTGGCCAGCAATCTTAGCAATCTAAGTGGGTGATTATTTTTAAAATTAGCACTCACACTTGGACCTGTTCGGATTGGTGGTACATGGGAACATGAGGTATCACGAACACTGAGAGCTGAACTGGTAGGTATAAAAGTAGTGAGTGTGCGTGTATGTGTGTTTAAGTAAAAGATAAAATTTGTGTGTTAATTTGGTGAGACAGAGCCACCAGTTGCAAAGGGTAGTTACTGAAGGTTTGGGACACCAGTAGGGGCGCGTATACTCGTTCCAAGAGCTGTATTTTAGCATTCATGTTTTGCGAGTGTGATGCAAGGGAATACAGCAGGCATCGTGAGTTCAGATGCACAAAGGATTTGGGAGCACATACTCTGTGGTTTTAAGTATGGGCTGTTCAACTGGTACCCGTCATTTATATTTTGCGTGGTGTGGGAATTAGTGTGGAGATATTTCAGGGAAAGGTTTTACCCAGATTTATCTGTCAGGATGGCTCCTATTGAGGTCAGGCAACGCCAGGTCGAGTCGAGAACCCTGATGATCCGAGCCAGCTCGTGACCATTCATAAGCCCTTCACCCCTCACCCCAGGGAGAAACAGAGCATTTTGTCAGAGTTTCCCTCTCTTAAAGTCCCTTGTGGGAATTTGGAATTTTAGGGTAGGCACGAGAAAATGGTTGAAATTCACCAGATGCACCCTAAAGATATACACATGTTGGGAAAAGCAAAGTGCCCAAGGAATATGTGGGACAGTATGGCCTAGAGGATGCACAATGGTACATGGGCAACTACCAGGAACACCAGAAATGAAGATAGATATCTCTCTTTTAAAGGGGATGTGAAGCAGTAACTGGGGAGGGGTGAGAGTAACTGGGGAATGATAATGGCAGTGATTCAAAGAGCTGATGAGGCAGTCACAGATTATGCAGAACGCAAATACTGAGCGCATGAGGAGTATTCTGAGTTGGATAATCCAGGGAGGGACGGTTCAGTCTTCCTGAAAATGATAAAGGAAGGCCTGAGCTCAGCTCACCAGGAAATTTTAGATTTAGGAATAACGGTGGGGTCGACCTACCCTGCGATAGTTTCATGGGCCAATGAGATAGACTGAAGAAAGTGCAAGAGAGATCATAAAGTGGCTATAGTGGGGCCGGCTGGTGATGCAATGACATCAGCACCGGACTCTGGAATGGAGGTTCTCGGGTTCGAACCCAGTCAGGGCCGCTCCCAAGTACACTTTCCATCCGTGCCGGGTTGAGTGTCGAGATCGCAACTCGAACCTCGTAAAATAAAGGGAAAAATACTACAAAGTGTCTGTGTGGGGAGTGGCGTGCCACACAGTCTCTCTCTCTCTCGCTCCATGCCTTGAAAAGGCATGAAAAAAACATTGTCCCGCTGCCATCACACACACATGCCAAGAAAATAAAAAAATAAAAAAAAATAAAGTGGCTATAGTGGATGCAGCTGCTGTGATGTCCCTGAGGGTTTGTTTTGTCTGCCAGCAGCCAGGACACAAAGCAAGGCACTGCTGGAATAGACGTGGGAGGGCAAAGCAGTTGATATGCTACAGGTGTGGCCTATCTGGACATGGTTGAAGGCAGTGTCCGAGAATAGTGGAAAGACAAACAGTTCACAGCAGACGTGCAATCTCTCACCCCATTGGCACCTAGTTTGACCAATCTGACTCTCGAACAGATCATAAAGCTGGTGAAGATGGCTTCTAGTGCAGAAAAAGATGTGGTGATGGCTCCCACTGCCAGCACAGGCGACCCGCGGATGTACACAACAGCATTGTTAGAGGGACGGCAATGCAATGTTTTAGTGGACAGGGTATCAATAACAGACTTACCCTTACCAACAACCGGACAGGCCAGTTATATCAGGGGTGAAGGAGGAAAAACGATGAAAGCAGAAAGAAGCGAGTTGCAAATACTAGAAATTGGTGGAATGCAGCTTCCAGTGTATTTCTGGGTATGTCCAAATAACGAGGGCACTATCCTTAGAATAGACATCCTAAGGGAAGCAAGAGCCATTATAGATTTGGGAAAGGGAGAAGTAATATGGACAAGTCAGGAGCAGCAAACGTGTACAAGCAACAGAGAATGCAACATAGTCAGCATACCCCCAGCTGCCCCGATCACCAGAGACTGGAGCCAGGGTGATGCCTATGGGTTACTTTGTCAGCAGTTCCCGGCAGTGTGGGCTAGACACAAGCAAGATTGTGGTTGAGTAAAGATAAACCCAGTTAAAATAGAGGGGGGCCTGCATAAACCCCATAAGCGGTACCCTATAAAAACTGACACACTGACAGCTGTTCACAAGTCAGTAACAGTAGTTAGGGACACTGGAATGAATCCCTCAAGCACCATCCTAACAGAGGGCCACGTGGAAATAGAGCAGGAAGAAGATATTGATCTGAAGGAAACACCTCTGGAAGGGGGAGCAGAAGATACTTTTATTGATGGGTCTTGGAGGCACTTAGGCAGGAAGGCACGGACTGGGTGGGCCATGGTGAAGGAAACAGGTGGAGAATTAGCTTCTGGAGCAGTGCCAGGGGGTTGGTCAGCTCAGGTGGCGGAGCTGGTGGCCCTGGTAGAAGCAATATGCTACAGTAAAGGCAGGCGAGGGAAGAGTGCGGAGCAGAAAGGAAATGAGTGGTGCGAAGCAGGCAGCAGAGGGACAAGAGGCAACTGAAAATACAAGTGTGCAGGAAGAAACCACAGAAGCCAGTTTAGTAAAATTATATGAAGAGATGGAGGCAGAAGAGAAGGAAAAGTGGAGGAGAAAAGGAGCAAAGGAGGGACCGGATGGGTGCTGGACACACGGGGAGGAAAGCATCGCGGTGGCCCCACCCTGTATTAGACAGATACTACTAAAGTTTTATCATGGGGCGATGCATGAGGGAAGGCAGAGCATGATCACAACCCTCCAGCAGGACTGGTGTGGCCAGGGATGGGTGGGGATGGTGAGAAATTCTGCCGCCGTTGTATCATTTGTGCCCAGCGTAACCCTGGTAAGGGCAGAAAGCTACAGCTGGCACATCTCTATGGCGAAGGGGACCCTGGGAAAACATCCAGTTGGACTTCACAGGGCCCCCACTCAAAAGCAGGGAGAAAAGCTACTGTCTAGTAATAATGAACAAGAGAAAATCTGCAGATGCTGCAAATCTGAGCAACAGACACAAAATGCTGGAGGAACTCAGCAGGCCAGGCAGCATCTATGGAAAAGATCTCCCCACTGATCTCCCTCCTGGCACTTATCCTTGCAAGTGGAACAAGTGCTACACCTGCGCCTACAGCTCCTCGCTCACTACCATTCAGGGCCCCAAACAGTCCTTCCAGGTGAGGCGACACCTCACCTGCGAGTCTGTTGGGGTCATTTAGTGTCCAGTGCTCCTGGTGTGGCTTCCTGTATATCGGTGAAACCCGATGTAGATTGGGAGACATTTTCGCTGAGCATCTATGCTCCATCCGCCAAAAAAAGCAGGATCTCCTGGTGGCCACCCATTTTAAATCTGCTTCCCATTCCCAAAACCGGCATGTCAATCCATGGCCTTTGCCACTGTTGCGATGAGGCTACACTCAGATTGGAGGAGCAACACCTTATATTGTGTCTGGGTAGCCTCCAACCTGATGGTATGAACATCGATTTCTCAAACTTTGAGTAATGCCCCTCCGTCTTCACTATTCCCCACCCCCTTTTCCCTCTCTCACCTTTTCTGCTAGCCCACCCATCACCTCCCTCTGGTGCTCCTCCACCTTTTCTTTCCTCCATGGCCTTCTGTCCTCTCCTATCAGATTGCCCCATCTCCAGCCCTGTATCTCTTTCACTGATCAACTTCCCAGCTCTTTACTTCACCGCCCGCCCCCTCCTGGTTTCACCTATCACCTCGTGTATCTCCCTGTCCTCTGGCCACCTTCTTACTCCTCATCTTTTCTTCTCCAGTCCGGATGAAGGATCTCGGCCCAAAACATTGATGCTGCCTGGCCTGGTGAGTTCCTCCAGCATTTTGTGTGTGCTGTTTAGTTAGTATAGACCACTTTACCCGGTGGGTAGAAGCTTTCCCAGTGAGGGACTTCACCAACAGCATGGCAGCACATATTCTAGTTCAGGAAATCCCCCCAAGGTGGAGAACCCCAGTCTAGGTGGGCTTAGATCAGGGAGCAGATTTCACAGGGAAAGTGATGAAGGAAATGTGCTGGCTATTAGGGATTTGACAACAGTTCCAACTACCCTACCACCCTCAGAGTTCAGGGATAGAACATAGAACATAGAAAACCTACAGCACAATACAGGCCCTTTGGCCCACAAAGTTGTGCCAAACCTGTCCCTACCTTAGAAATTACTAGGCTTACCTATAGCCCTCTGTTTTTCTAAGCTCCATGTACCTATCCAAAAGTCTCTTAAAAGACTCTATCGTATCTGCCTCCACCACCATTGCCAGCAGCCCATTCCACGCCCTCATCACTCTCTGAGTAAAAAACTACCCCTAACATCTCTGTACCTACTCCCCAGCACCTTAAACCTGTGTTCTCTTGTGGCAACCATTTCAGTCCTGGGAAAAAGCCTCTGACTATCCACACGATCAATGCCTCTCATCATCTTATACATCTCTATCAGGTCACCTCTCATCCTCTGACACTCCAAGCAGAAAAGGCCGAGTTCACTCAAACTTTTCTCATAAGGTATGCTCCCAAATCCAGGCAACATCCTTGTAAATCTCCTCTGCACCCTTTCTATGGTTTCCACATCCTTCCTGTAGTGAGGTGACCAGAACTGAGCACAGTACTCCAAGTGGGGTCTGACCAGGGTCCTATATAGCTGCAATATGGTAGAAAGGATAAACCAAACAATCAAGAATGCCTTAGCCAAAGCTACAGTTGAGACAGGAAAGACATGGGTTGATGTATTACCAGGAATCCTGATAAGATTGTGAGCAACTCCAATCCATGCACTGGGTCTCAGCCCCTCCAGATTATTTTTGGGGCAAGCAATGCAACTCCCTTAATGGGAAATTATGGGTTGCGGTGAGCCTGGGACTTACAAGGATAGAATGACACAGTATTGCATCATCGATGAGGACGGGAGAGGTCCCGGAGGATTGGAGGGTTGCGGATGTTGTTCCCTTATTCAAGAAAGGGAGTAGAGATAGCCCAGGAAATTATAGACCAGTGAGTCTTACTTCAGTGGTTGGTAAGTTGATGGAGAAGATCCAGAGAGGCAGGACTTATGAACATTTGGAGAGGCATAATCAACATAGCTTTATCAAAGGCAGGTTGTGCCTTAGGAGCCTGATTGAATTTTTTGAGGATGTGACTAAACACATTGATGAAGGTAGAGCACTAGATGTAGTGTATATGGATTTTAGCAAGGCATTTGATAAGGTACCCCATGCAAGGCTTATTGAGAAAGTAAGGAGGCATGGGATCCAAGGGGACATTGCTTTGTGGATCCAGAACTGGCTTGCCCACAGAAGACAAAGAATGGTAGTAGATGGGTCATATTCTGCACGGAGGTCAGTGACCAGTGGTGTGCCTCAGGGATCTGTTCTGGGACCCCTATTCTTTGTGATTTTTATAAATGACCTGGATGAGGAAGTGGAGGGATGGGTTAGTAAATTTTCTGATGACACAAAGGTCGAGAGTGTTGTGGATAGCGTGGAAGACTGTCAGAGGTTACAACGGGACATTGATAGGATGCAAAACTGGGCTGAGAAATGCCAGATGGAGTTCAACCCAGATAAGTGTGAGGTGGTTCATTTTGGCAGGTCAAATATGATGACAGAATATAGTATTAATGGTAAGACTCTTGGCGGTGTGGAGGATCAGAGGGATCTAGGGGTCCAAGTCGATAGGACACTCAAAGCTGCTACGCAGATTGACTCTGTGGTTAAGAAGGCATATGGTGCATTGGCCTTCATCAATTGTGGGATTGAGTCTAAGAGCCGAGAGGTAATGTTGCAGCTATATAGGACCCTGGTCAGACCCCACTTGGAGTACTGTGCTCAATTCTGGTTGCCTCACTACAGGAAGGATGTGGAAACCATAGAAAGGGTGCAGAGGAGATTTACAAGGATGTTGCCTGGATTGGGAGCATACCTTACGAGAATAGGTTGAGTGAACTCGGCCTTTTCTCCATAGAGTGACGGAGGATGAGAGGTGACCTGATGGAGGTGTATAATATGATGAGAGGGTTAGGGTTAGGGTTATCATGTGGTTAGTCAGAGGCTTTTCCCCTGGGCTGAAGTGGCTAGCACGAGAGGGCATAGTTTTAAGGTGCTTGGAAGGAGGTACAGAGGAGATGTCAGGTTTTTTACGCCGAGAGTGGTGAGTGCGTGGAATGGGCTGCCGGTGGTGGTGGTGGAGGCGGAAACAATAGGGTCTTTTAAGAGACTCCTGGATAGGTACATGGAGCTTAGAAAAATAGAGGGCTATGGGTAAAGTCAAGGTAGTTGTAAGGTAAGGACATGTTCAGCACATCTTTGTGGGCCGAAGAGCCTGTATTGTGCTGTATGTTTTCTATGTTTCTATGTTTTCTATGTGAAAGACCTTAGTAACCAACTTACAGAGTTGAAGAGCAACACACACAAAATGCAAGAGGAACTCAGCAGGCCAATAAGCAACACTGAAAAAGAGTAAACAGTTGACATTTCAGGCCGAAGCCCTTCATCAGGGCTGGAAAAAGAGATGAGAAGTCAGAGTAAGAAGGTGGGGGGAGGTGAGGAAGAAGTACAAGGTAGTAGGTGATAGATGAAACCGGGAGAGGGGTAGGGGTGAAGTAAGGAGCTGGGAACTTGATTGGTGAAAGAGATAAAGGGCTGGAGAAGGAGAAGCCTGGTAGGAGAGGCCAGAAGTTCATAGAAGAAGGGCAAGAGGGAGGTGATGGGCAGGTAAGGAGATAAGGTGAGCGAGGGAAATGGGAATGAGAATGGTGAAGGGGCGGGTGGGGGGGCGGTAGAGAGATGACCAGAAGCTGGAGGAATCGATGTTCATGCCATCAGGTTGGAGGATACCCAGATGGAATATAAGGTGTTATATTCTGTCTGGATAGGATAATAAAGATGCACATAAAGTAACTGAGAAAATTCTGAGTCAGGGAATTTTTGCTGTCCTATTTGAGTAGATCTCCTTCAGGGCGGCCTTTTCTCGTGCAGACTTATTCACGTCCAGGAGTGCCAAGAGAGTGAGTTTGGGGGTTAGCACGTGCGGCAATTAACTTAACTGACTTCAGCCACTAGCCTTCAGATTCGAATATGCATTGTAGATTGCGTTTAAAATACAGACCAGACAGACCAGGAAACAGGCACATTACAGATTACCTACAGATGCGTGAATCCAATCAACATCCCATTGCACGGATACAACAGTAATTCATGCTTATTTTGGGTGTGATGGTGGGAAAATCCAGACATTTGAAACTGTTACATGTGTAGCTCAAAGAAGGCATTGTAAATATGGATTTGTTTGAATTACCTGAATTTTGTTTGATCTTCAACACATAAAATGTGTAGTGTTGGGCCAGGTAGACCTTTTTCCACTGAAAGGAATTCCATCTGATGCCTGCTGTATCTCACTTTGTCAAATAAAGAGGCTGCTTCATAGCTACCAGTACTTTTGTGTGGAGACTTCATTCACACAACAACAGTTGGTATCTCATTCCCAGTGCATGTGTCATTGTGATGAGGATGAGGTGATTGTCAACCGTTGATGTGGGCTGTGTGTTGGTTTTGGTCTGCCAGTACGTCGAGAAGTGAGTGCTACCCACTTGTGTGCTTTCGGAGAATGTCCTGAGGGATATGCTGAAGAATTATGTGCTGAGGGAGTATGTGCTGGGTGTTGTGCTGAGGGAGGTGCTGAGGGATGTGCTGAGGGAGTATGTGCTGAGGTTGTTTGTGCTGAGGGAGTTGCTGAGGGATGTGCTGAGGGAGGATGTGCTGAGGTTGTTTGTGCTGAGGGATGTGCTGAGGGAGTATGTGCTGAGGTTGTTCGTGCTGAGGGATGTGCTGAGGGAGTTGCGGTGGGAGTTGCTGAGGGATGTGCTGAGGGAGTATGTGCTGCTGGATGTGTTGAGGGAGTTGCTGAGGGATGTGCTGAGGGAGTATGTGCTGAGGTTGTTTGTGCAGAGGGATGAGCTGAGGGAGTTGCTGAGGGAGTTGCTGAGGGAGTTGCTGAGGGAGGTGCTGAGGGAGTTGCTGAGGGATGTGCTGAGGGAGTTGCGGTGGGAGTTGCTGAGGGATGTGCTGAGGGAGTTGCTGAGGGAGTTGCGGTGGGAGTTGCTGAGGGATGTGCTGAGGGAGTATGTGCTGAGGGTTGTGCTGCTGGATGTGTTGAGGGAGTTGCTGAGGGATGTGCTGAGGGAGTATGTGCTGAGGTTGTTTGTGCTGAGGGATGAGCTGAGGGAGTTGCTGAGGGAGTTGCTGAGGGATGTGCTGAGGGAGTATGTGCTGCTGGATGTGTTGAGGAAGTTGCTGAGGGATGTGCTGAGGGAGTTGCTGAGGGATGTGCTGAGGGAGTTGCAGTGGAAGTTGCTGAGGGAGGTGCTGAGGGAGTTGCTGAGGCAGTTGCTGAGGGAGTTGCTGAGGGAGGTGCTGAGGGAGTTGCTGAGGGATGTGCTGAGGGAGTATGTGCTGAGGTTGTTCGTGCTGAGGGAGTTGCTGAGGGAGTTGCTGAGGGATGTGCTGAGGGAGTATGTGCTGAGGGTTGTGCTGAGGGATGTGCTGAGGGAGTTGCGGTGGGAGTTGCTGAGGGATGTGCTGAGGGAGTATGTGCTGCTGGATGTGTTGAGGGAGTTGCTGAGGGATGTGCTGAGGGATGTGCTGAGGTTGTTTGTGCTGAGGGATGTTCTGAGGCAGTTGCTGAAGGATGTGCTGAGGGAGGTGCTGAGGGAGTTGCTGAGGGATGTGCTGAGGGAGTTGCGGTGGGAGTTGCTGAGGGATGTGCTGAGGGAGTATGTGCTGAGGGATGTGTTGAGGGAGTTGCTGAGGGATGTGCTGAGGTTGTTTGTGCTGAGGGATGTTCTGAGGCAGTTGCTGAGGGATGTGCTGAGGGAGGTGCTGAGGCTGTTTGTGCTGAGGGATGTTCTGAGGCAGTTGCTGAGGGAGTTGCTGAGGGAGGTGCTGAGGGAGTTGCTGAGGGATGTGCTGAGGGAGTTGCTGAGGGAGTTGCTGAGGGAGTTGCTGAGGGAGTTGCTGAGGGATGTGCTGAGGGATGTGCTGAGGGAGTTGCTGAGGGATGTGCTGAGGGAGTATGTGCTGAGGGATGTGTTGAGGGAGTTGCTGAGGGATGTGCTGAGGTTGTTTGTGCTGAGGGATGTTCTGAGGCAGTTGCTGAGGGAGTTGCTGAGGGATGTGCTGAGGGAGGTGCTGAGGCTGTTTGTGCTGAGGGATGTTCTGAGGCAGTTGCTGAGGGAGTTGCTGAAGGAGTTGCTGAGGGAGTTGCTGAGGGATGTGCTGAGGGAGTTGCTGAGGGAGTTGCTGAGGGATGTGCTGAGGGAGTTGCTGAGGGAGTTGCTGAGGGATGTGCTGAGGGAGTTGCTGAGGGAGTTGCTGAGGGATGTGCTGAGGGAGTTGCTGAGGGAGTTGCTGAGGGATGTGCTGAGGGAGTTGCTGAGGGAGTTGCTGAGGGATGTGCTGAGGGAGTTGCTGAGGGATGTGCTGAGGGAGGTGCTGAGGCTGTTTGTGCTGAGGGATGTTCTGAGGCAGTTGCTGAGGGAGTTGCTGAGGGAGTTGCTGAGGGATGTGCTGAGGGAGTTGCTGAGGGATATGCTGAGGGATGTGCTGTGGGAGTTGCTGAGGGAGGTGCTGAGGGAGTTGCTGAGGGATGTGCTGAGGGATGTGCTGAGGGAGTTGCTGAGGGATGTGCTGAGGGAGTTGCTGAGGGAGTTGCTGAGGGATGTTCTGAGGCAGTTGCTGAGGGAGTTGCTGAGGGATGTGCTGAGGGAGTTGCTGAGGCTGTTTGTGCTGAGGGATGTTCTGAGGCAGTTGCTGAGGGATGTGCTGAGGGAGTATGTGCTGAGGGAGGATGTGCTGCGGGATGTGCTGAGGGAGTTGCTGAGGGATGTGCTGAGGGAGTTGCGGTGGGAGTTGCTGAGGGATGTGCTGAGGGAGTATGTGATGAGGGAGGATGTGCTGCGGGATGTGCTGAGGGAGTTGCTGAGGGATGTTCTGAGGCAGTTGCTGAGGGAGTTGCTGAGGGAGGTGCTGAGGGAGTTGCTGAGGGATGAGCTGAGGGAGTATGTGCTGAGGTTGTTTGTGCTGAGGGATGTGCTGAGGGAGTTGCGGTGGGAGTTGCTGAGGGAGGTACTGAGGGAGTTGCTGAGGGATGAGCTGAGGGAGTTGCTGAGGAATGTGCTGAGGGAGTACGTGCTGAGGTTGTTTGTGCTGAGGGATGTTCTGAGGCAGTTGCTGAGGGAGTTGCTGAGGGAGTTGCTGAGGGAGGTGCTGAGGGATGAGTTGAAGGAGTTGCTGAGGGATGTGCTCAGGGAGTTGCTGAGTGAGTTGCTGAGGGAGGTGCTGAGGGAGTTGCTGAGGGATGTGCTGAGGGAGTTGCTGAGGGATGTGCTGAGGGAGTTGCTGAGGGAGGTGCTGAGGGAGTTGCTGAGGGATGTGCTGAGGGAGTTGCTGAGGGAGTTGCTGAGGGATGTGCTGAGGGAGTATGTGCTGAGGGTTGTGCTGAGGGATGTGCTGAGGGAGTATGTGCTGAGGTTGTTTGTGCTGAGGGAGTATGTGCTGAGGTTGTTCGTGCCGAGGGATGTGCTGAGGGAGTTGCGGTGGGAGTTGCTGAGGGATGTGCTGAGGGAGTATGTGCTGCTGGATGTGTTGAGGGAGTTGCTGAGGGATGTGCTGAGGGAGTATGTGCTGAGGTTGTTTGTGCAGAGGGATGAGCTGAGGGAGTTGCTGAGGGAGTTGCTGAGGGAGTTGCTGAGGGAGGTGCTGAGGGAGTTGCTGAGGGATGTGCTGAGGGAGTTGCGGTGGGAGTTGCTGAGGGATGTGCTGAGGGAGTTGCTGAGGGAGTTGCGGTGGGAGTTGCTGAGGGATGTGCTGAGGGAGTATGTGCTGAGGGTTGTGCTGCTGGATGTGTTGAGGGAGTTGCTGAGGGATGTGCTGAGGGAGTATGTGCTGAGGTTGTTTGTGCTGAGGGATGAGCTGAGGGAGTTGCTGAGGGAGTTGCTGAGGGATGTGCTGAGGGAGTATGTGCTGCTGGATGTGTTGAGGAAGTTGCTGAGGGATGTGCTGAGGGAGTTGCTGAGGGATGTGCTGAGGGAGTTGCAGTGGAAGTTGCTGAGGGAGGTGCTGAGGGAGTTGCTGAGGCAGTTGCTGAGGGAGTTGCTGAGGGAGGTGCTGAGGGAGTTGCTGAGGGATGTGCTGAGGGAGTATGTGCTGAGGTTGTTCGTGCTGAGGGAGTTGCTGAGGGAGTTGCTGAGGGATGTGCTGAGGGAGTATGTGCTGAGGGTTGTGCTGAGGGATGTGCTGAGGGAGTTGCGGTGGGAGTTGCTGAGGGATGTGCTGAGGGAGTATGTGCTGCTGGATGTGTTGAGGGAGTTGCTGAGGGATGTGCTGAGGGATGTGCTGAGGTTGTTTGTGCTGAGGGATGTTCTGAGGCAGTTGCTGAAGGATGTGCTGAGGGAGGTGCTGAGGGAGTTGCTGAGGGATGTGCTGAGGGAGTTGCGGTGGGAGTTGCTGAGGGATGTGCTGAGGGAGTATGTGCTGAGGGATGTGTTGAGGGAGTTGCTGAGGGATGTGCTGAGGTTGTTTGTGCTGAGGGATGTTCTGAGGCAGTTGCTGAGGGATGTGCTGAGGGAGGTGCTGAGGCTGTTTGTGCTGAGGGATGTTCTGAGGCAGTTGCTGAGGGAGTTGCTGAGGGAGGTGCTGAGGGAGTTGCTGAGGGATGTGCTGAGGGAGTTGCTGAGGGAGTTGCTGAGGGAGTTGCTGAGGGAGTTGCTGAGGGATGTGCTGAGGGATGTGCTGAGGGAGTTGCTGAGGGATGTGCTGAGGGAGTATGTGCTGAGGGATGTGTTGAGGGAGTTGCTGAGGGATGTGCTGAGGTTGTTTGTGCTGAGGGATGTTCTGAGGCAGTTGCTGAGGGAGTTGCTGAGGGATGTGCTGAGGGAGGTGCTGAGGCTGTTTGTGCTGAGGGATGTTCTGAGGCAGTTGCTGAGGGAGTTGCTGAAGGAGTTGCTGAGGGAGTTGCTGAGGGATGTGCTGAGGGAGTTGCTGAGGGAGTTGCTGAGGGATGTGCTGAGGGAGTTGCTGAGGGAGTTGCTGAGGGAGTTGCTGAGGGAGTTGCTGAGGGATGTGCTGAGGGAGTTGCTGAGGGAGTTGCTGAGGGATGTGCTGAGGGAGTTGCTGAGGGATGTGCTGAGGGAGGTGCTGAGGCTGTTTGTGCTGAGGGATGTTCTGAGGCAGTTGCTGAGGGAGTTGCTGAGGGAGTTGCTGAGGGAGTTGCTGAGGGATGTGCTGAGGGAGTTGCTGAGGGATATGCTGAGGGATGTGCTGTGGGAGTTGCTGAGGGAGGTGCTGAGGGAGTTGCTGAGGGATGTGCTGAGGGATGTGCTGAGGGAGTTGCTGAGGGATGTGCTGAGGGAGTTGCTGAGGGAGTTGCTGAGGGATGTTCTGAGGCAGTTGCTGAGGGAGTTGCTGAGGGATGTGCTGAGGGAGTTGCTGAGGCTGTTTGTGCTGAGGGATGTTCTGAGGCAGTTTCTGAGGGATGTGCTGAGGGAGTATGTGCTGAGGGAGGATGTGCTGCGGGATGTGCTGAGGGAGTTGCTGAGGGATGTGCTGAGGGAGTTGCGGTGGGAGTTGCTGAGGGATGTGCTGAGGGAGTATGTGATGAGGGAGGATGTGCTGCGGGATGTGCTGAGGGAGTTGCTGAGGGATGTTCTGAGGCAGTTGCTGAGGGAGTTGCTGAGGGAGGTGCTGAGGGAGTTGCTGAGGGATGAGCTGAGGGAGTATGTGCTGAGGTTGTTTGTGCTGAGGGATGTGCTGAGGGAGTTGCGGTGGGAGTTGCTGAGGGAGGTACTGAGGGAGTTGCTGAGGGATGAGCTGAGGGAGTTGCTGAGGAATGTGCTGAGGGAGTACGTGCTGAGGTTGTTTGTGCTGAGGGATGTTCTGAGGCAGTTGCTGAGGGAGTTGCTGAGGGAGTTGCTGAGGGAGGTGCTGAGGGATGAGCTGAAGGAGTTGCTGAGGGATGTGCTCAGGGAGTTGCTGAGTGAGTTGCTGAAGGAGGTGCTGAGGGAGTTGCTGAGGGATGTGCTGAGGGAGTTGCTGAGGGATGTGCTGAGGGAGTTGCTGAGGGAGGTGCTGAGGGAGTTGCTGAGGGATGTGCTGAGGGAGTTGCTGAGGGAGTTGCTGAGGGATGTGCTGAGGGAGTATGTGCTGCGGGATGCGCTGAGGGAGTTGCTGAGGGATGTGCTGAGGGAGGTGCTGAGGTTGTTTGTGCTGCGAGATGTGCTGAGGGAGTTGCTGAGGGAGTTGCTGAGGGAGGTGCTGAGGGAGTTGCTGAGGGATGTGCTGAGGGAGTATGTGCTGAGGGTTGTGCTGAGGGATGTGCTGAGGGAGTATGTGCTGAGGTTGTTTGTGCATAGGGATGAGCTGAGGGAGTTGCTGAGGGAGTTGCTGAGGGATGTGCTGAGGGAGTATGTGCTGAGGGAGTTGCTGAGGGATGTGCTGAGGGAGTATGTGCTGAGGTTGTTTGTGCTGAGGGATGTGCTGAGGGAGTTGCTGAGGAATGTTCTGAGGCAGTTGCTGAGGGAGTTGCTGAGGGAGGTGCTGAGGGAGTTGCTGAGGGATGTGCTGAGGGAGTTTGTGCTGAGGTTGTTTGTGCTGAGGGATGAGCTGAGGGAGTTGCTGAGGGAGTTGCTGAGGGATGTGCTGAGGGAGTATGTGCTGAGGTTGTTTGTGCTGAGGGATGTGCTGAGGGAGTTGCTGAGGGAGTTGCTGAGGGAGGTGCTGAGGGAGTTGCTGAGGGATGTGCTGAGGGAGTTGCTGAGGGAGTTGCTGAGGGATGTGCTGAGGGAGTATGTGCTGAGGGTTGTGCTGAGGGATGTGCTGAGGGAGTATGTGCTGAGGTTGTTTGTGCTGAGGGAGTATGTGCTGAGGTTGTTCGTGCCGAGGGATGTGCTGAGGGAGTTGCGGTGGGAGTTGCTGAGGGATGTGCTGAGGGAGTATGTGCTGCTGGATGTGTTGAGGGAGTTGCTGAGGGATGTGCTGAGGGATGTGCTGAGGTTGTTTGTGCTGAGGGATGTTCTGAGGCAGTTGCTGAGGGAGTTGCTGAGGGATGTGCTGAGGGAGGTTCTGAGGTTGTTTGTGCTGAGGGATGTTCTGAGGCAGTTGCTGAGGGATGTGCTGAGGGAGTATGTGCTGCGGGATGTGCTGAGGGAGTTGCTGAGGGATGTGCTGAGGGATGTGCTGAGGTTGTTTGTGCTGAGGGATGTTCTGAGGCAGTTGCTGAGGGAGTTGCTGAGGGATGTGCTGAGTGAGGTGCTGAGGTTGTTTGTGCTGAGGGATGTTCTGAGGCAGTTGCTGAGGGATGTGCTGAGGGAGTATGTGCTGCGGGATGTGCTGAGGGAGTTGCTGAGGGATGTGCTGAAGGAGGTGCTGAGGTTGTTTGTGCTGAGGGATGTTCTGAGGCAGTTGCTGAGGGATGTGCTGAGGGAGTATGTGCTGAGGGAGTATGTGCTGAGGAAGTTTGTGCTGCGGGATGTGCTGAGGGAGTTGCTGAGGGATGTGCTGAAGGAGGTGCTGAGGTTGTTTGTGCTGAGGGATGTTCTGAGGCAGTTGCTGAGGGAGTTGCTGAGGGAGGTGCTGAGGGAGTTGCTGAGGGATGTGCTGAGGGAGTTGCTGAGGGAGTTGCTGAGGGAGTTGCTGAGGGAGTTGCTGAGGGATGTGCTGAGGGATGTGCTGAGGGAGTTGCTGAGGGATGTGCTGAGGGAGTATGTGCTGAGGGATGTGTTGAGGGAGTTGCTGAGGGATGTGCTGAGGTTGTTTGTGCTGAGGGATGTTCTGAGGCAGTTGCTGAGGGAGTTGCTGAGGGATGTGCTGAGGGAGGTGCTGAGGCTGTTTGTGCTGAGGGATGTTCTGAGGCAGTTGCTGAGGGAGTTGCTGAGGGAGTTGCTGAGGGAGTTGCTGAGGGATGTGCTGAGGGAGTTGCTGAGGGAGTTGCTGAGGGATGTGTTGAGGGAGTTGCTGAGGGAGTTGCTGAGGGAGTTGCTGAGGGAGTTGCTGAGGGATGTGCTGAGGGAGTTGCTGAGGGAGTTGCTGAGGGAGTTGCTGAGGGATGTGCTGAGGGAGTTGCTGAGGGATGTGCTGAGGGAGGTGCTGAGGCTGTTTGTGCTGAGGGATGTTCTGAGGCAGTTGCTGAGGGAGTTGCTGAGGGAGTTGCTGAGGGAGTTGCTGAGGGATGTGCTGAGGGAGTTGCTGAGGGATATGCTGAGGGATGTGCTGTGGGAGTTGCTGAGGGAGGTGCTGAGGGAGTTGCTGAGGGATGTGCTGAGGGATGTGCTGAGGGAGTTGCTGAGGGATGTGCTGAGGGAGTTGCTGAGGGAGTTGCTGAGGGATGTTCTGAGGCAGTTGCTGAGGGAGTTGCTGAGGGATGTGCTGAGGGAGTTGCTGAGGCTGTTTGTGCTGAGGGATGTTCTGAGGCAGTTGCTGAGGGATGTGCTGAGGGAGTATGTGCTGAGGGAGGATGTGCTGCGGGATGTGCTGAGGGAGTTGCTGAGGGATGTGCTGAGGGAGTTGCGGTGGGAGTTGCTGAGGGATGTGCTGAGGGAGTATGTGATGAGGGAGGATGTGCTGCGGGATGTGCTGAGGGAGTTGCTGAGGGATGTTCTGAGGCAGTTGCTGAGGGAGTTGCTGAGGGAGGTGCTGAGGGAGTTGCTGAGGGATGAGCTGAGGGAGTATGTGCTGAGGTTGTTTGTGCTGAGGGATGTGCTGAGGGAGTTGCGGTGGGAGTTGCTGAGGGAGGTACTGAGGGAGTTGCTGAGGGATGAGCTGAGGGAGTTGCTGAGGAATGTGCTGAGGGAGTATGTGCTGAGGTTGTTTGTGCTGAGGGATGTTCTGAGGCAGTTGCTGAGGGAGTTGCTGAGGGAGGTGCTGAGGGATGAGCTGAAGGAGTTGCTGAGGGATGTGCTCAGGGAGTTGCTGAGTGAGTTGCTGAGGGAGGTGCTGAGGGAGTTGCTGAGGGATGTGCTGAGGGAGTTGCTGAGGGATGTGCTGAGGGAGTTGCTGAGGGATGTGCTGAAGGAGGTGCTGAGGTTGTTTGTGCTGAGGGATGTTCTGAGGCAGTTGCTGAGGGAGTTGCTGAGGGAGGTGCTGAGGGAGTTGCTGAGGGATGTGCTGAGGGAGTTGCTGAGGGAGTTGCTGAGGGAGTTGCTGAGGGATGTGCTGAGGGATGTGCTGAGGGAGTTGCTGAGGGATGTGCTGAGGGAGTATGTGCTGAGGGATGTGTTGAGGGAGTTGCTGAGGGATGTGCTGAGGTTGTTTGTGCTGAGGGATGTTCTGAGGCAGTTGCTGAGGGAGTTGCTGAGGGATGTGCTGAGGGAGGTGCTGAGGCTGTTTGTGCTGAGGGATGTTCTGAGGCAGTTGCTGAGGGAGTTGCTGAGGGAGTTGCTGAGGAAGTTGCTGAGGGATGTGCTGAGGGAGTTGCTGAGGGAGTTGCTGAGGGATGTGTTGAGGGAGTTGCTGAGGGAGTTGCTGAGGGAGTTGCTGAGGGAGTTGCTGAGGGATGTGCTGAGGGAGTTGCTGAGGGAGTTGCTGAGGGAGTTGCTGAGGGATGTGCTGAGGGAGTTGCTGAGGGATGTGCTGAGGGAGGTGCTGAGGCTGTTTGTGCTGAGGGATGTTCTGAGGCAGTTGCTGAGGGAGTTGCTGAGGGAGTTGCTGAGGGAGTTGCTGAGGGATGTGCTGAGGGAGTTGCTGAGGGATATGCTGAGGGATGTGCTGTGGGAGTTGCTGAGGGAGGTGCTGAGGGAGTTGCTGAGGGATGTGCTGAGGGATGTGCTGAGGGAGTTGCTGAGGGATGTGCTGAGGGAGTTGCTGAGGGAGTTGCTGAGGGATGTTCTGAGGCAGTTGCTGAGGGAGTTGCTGAGGGATGTGCTGAGGGAGTTGCTGAGGCTGTTTGTGCTGAGGGATGTTCTGAGGCAGTTGCTGAGGGATGTGCTGAGGGAGTATGTGCTGAGGGAGGATGTGCTGCGGGATGTGCTGAGGGAGTTGCTGAGGGATGTGCTGAGGGAGTTGCTGAGGGAGTTGCTGAGGGATGTGCTGAGGGAGTATGTGCTGCGGGATGCGCTGAGGGAGTTGCTGAGGGATGTGCTGAGGGAGGTGCTGAGGTTGTTTGTGCTAAGGGATGTTCTGAGGGAGGTGCTGAGGGAGTTGCTGAGGGATGTGCTGAGGGAGTATGTGCTGAGGGTTGTGCTGAGGGATGTGCTGAGGGAGTATGTGCTGAGGTTGTTTGTGCATAGGGATGAGCTGAGGGAGTTGCTGAGGGAGTTGCTGAGGGATGTGCTGAGGGAGTATGTGCTGAGGGAGTTGCTGAGGGATGTGCTGAGGGAGTATGTGCTGAGGTTGTTTGTGCTGAGGGATGTGCTGAGGGAGTTGCTGAGGAATGTTCTGAGGCAGTTGCTGAGGGAGTTGCTGAGGGAGGTGCTGAGGGAGTTGCTGAGGGATGTGCTGAGGGAGTATGTGCTGAGGTTGTTTGTGCTGAGGGATGAGCTGAGGGAGTTGCTGAGGGAGTTGCTGAGGGATGTGCTGAGGGAGTATGTGCTGAGGTTGTTTGTGCTGAGGGATGTGCTGAGGGAGTTGCTGAGGGAGTTGCTGAGGGATGTTCTGAGGCAGTTGCTGAGGGAGTTGCTGAGGGAGGTGCTGAGGGAGTTGCTGAGGGATGTGCTGAGGGAGTTGCTGAGGGAGTTGCTGAGGGATGTGCTGAGGGAGTATGTGCTGAGGGTTGTGCTGAGGGATGTGCTGAGGGAGTATGTGCTGAGGTTGTTTGTGCTGAGGGAGTATGTGCTGAGGTTGTTCGTGCCGAGGGATGTGCTGAGGGAGTTGCGGTGGGAGTTGCTGAGGGATGTGCTGAGGGAGTATGTGCTGCTGGATGTGTTGAGGGAGTTGCTGAGGGATGTGCTGAGGGATGTGCTGAGGTTGTTTGTGCTGAGGGATGTTCTGAGGCAGTTGCTGAGGGAGTTGCTGAGGGATGTGCTGAGGGAGGTGCTGAGGTTGTTTGTGCTGAGGGATGTTCTGAGGCAGTTGCTGAGGGATGTGCTGAGGGAGTATGTGCTGCGGGATGTGCTGAGGGAGTTGCTGAGGGATGTGCTGAAGGAGGTGCTGAGGTTGTTTGTGCTGAGGGATGTTCTGAGGCAGTTGCTGAGGGAGTTGCTGAGGGATGTGCTGAGGGAGTATGTGCTGAGGGAGTATGTGCTGAGGAAGTTTGTGCTGCGGGATGTGCTGAGGGAGTTGCTGAGGGATGTGCTGAAGGAGGTGCTGAGGTTGTTTGTGCTGAGGGATGTTCTGAGGCAGTTGCTGAGGGAGTTGCTGAGGGAGGTGCTGAGGGAGTTGCTGAGGGATGTGCTGAGGGAGTTGCAGTGGGAGTTGCTGAGGGAGGTGCTGAGGGAGTTGCTGAGGGATGTGCTGAGGGAGTTGCTGAGGGAGTTGCTGAGGGATGTGCTGAGGGAGTTGCTGAGGGAGTTGCTGAGGGATGTGCTGAGGGAGTTGCTGAGGGAGTTGCTGAGGGATGTGCTGAGGGAGTTGCTGAGGGAGTTGCTGAGGGAGTTGCTGAGGGATGTGCTGAGGGAGTTGCTGAGGGAGTTGCTGAGGGATGTGCTGAGGGAGTATGTGTTGAGGTTGTTTGTGCTGAGGGATGTGCTGAGGGAGTTGCTGAGGGATGTGCTGAGGGAGTATGTGCTGAGGGATGTGCTGAGGTTTGGTGAAGCCATCGCAGTGACTTTATGTTGACAGAGTTTTCTGGGCACTGAGGGTAGTGAGGGTTTGGGTTCTGTGGGTCAGCCTGACAAACACTGAAAGGTGTATTGTTTCAACAAAGCCACATGAGGGACATCGGTGATCTGTACAGAGAGTGTTTATACTTTTCATCACTGGGAATGCAGAGACTACGTAAGAATATGAATATCTAAACAGAATAATCGTTTGAATGTAACGAACGCCATGCATTGTCCTTGAATTCCTTGTGTATATTTTCATGAATAATGTTTATTTTTTAAATAAACCACAGAGCAATATATGCAGAAGGTTCGTGCTTGTATTGTAAGCCCAAAGCCAGGCCAAAAGTGCCCGTGACCCCGTGATGCATTTCACTATCTTCTCCACTGACCCATCAGGATTTTCCACACACAGAGTGTTCTGTTTGCTGGAGCTCCCTGAGGAGTTAGGAACTAATGTGCAATCGGAAACATTTTCTGATTCCCATTGTTTGAAGCATCCGCTCAGAAAACAAATGGAAGAGGGCTCCTGCTGGGTGATAAGTGGTGGAAAACTTGGTTTACAGAATTTACATCGTTCACAAAAGCTTCAGCCTTTGTCGTCATTGGAAAGCTGCTATCCAACACCTGAACCATTCCTGTGTCAATTTGACACCAGAGTCGTATGCTGCCAACAGCTCGTATTGTGTTTCATGATGAGGTGTCCAAAGGGGAGCTGCACTAATTCTCTAGGAAAAGAAAGAAAATAGATTTCAATTCACTGCTCATGTTCTTGTTCTCAGATTCAGAAGTGTTTTTTTGTCATTATGTTTGCTGGGCATTTACAGTGTACCAGCCACCCATATGGTATTATAAAATCTACTGTGTCTGGAACTTGGTTGCTGTACACACATGTTTAGCTCACTTTTGTACTGCAGAATATAATTTGTTAAATTTTAAAACAATTTTTAACTTCTTCAGATAATTGTAAGTGATAAATCACACTCCTTGAGTTATTGGAGTACTAAATATAAGATTGTGGATTACTCGGTCTTTCAATGGTTTCATTGCCATAAGTAAAGGTGAAGGGGGGCATTTAATTGGTGACCTAGCTCCTTGTGGATTATTTTTGTGCTGTTTTTAAGAAATACAAATTTCATTCAGCAAACTTATTATGTTAATACTCCAGTGGTAAAATTATTTTAGATGTGAAATATGAGGCGTTCAAACTACTTGCAGAGAATCCAGTCCCAGGTTCCACTCTATAGACCTGAAATAAACTTAATTTTCAGCAACAAAGAGCATTGTATTATGCTTATGCAAAGAACTTGTTTTCATTGCCTTATTTTCCTGCTCTCTAGAACTGACTAACAGTGCATAATTTGTTCTTTTCATTCATTCAGGTGCCTTGCCGTTCGGCGTGGGCGATCATGTCTCTCCATCCTTCACAGTCCCTGACCCTCTGAATTGTAGTTGTTGCCTCCCCTGTTTCTAACCATGATGTTATTCCATCTATCATTTTCATTCTCTGTCTCCCTCTGCTTCTTTTTCCTTCCAGATTTCCAGTTGTGACTAAATGTTCTCATGTCTCTCTTCGCATGATGTGTCCAAAGAATTTTGATTGCTGTTTTCTGATTTTTTTTTAAGGAATGTACGTTTTGTTTTTGTTCTCTGTAGAACTTCTTTGTCGGTTATTCTGTCCGTATATGATATGCATAGCATTCTTCTGAGGAACCACATCTCTGCTGCATTGATTCTTCTTTCCATTGCATTTGTGATGGTCCATGACTCGCAGGCATACATCAATATAGGAAGAATGTAGCAGCTGAGAGTTCTAAGGCGGATGTCAATTGCTATTTTCTTGTTCGTTAGGATGTTCCTCATTTCTGTAAATGCTGTTCTTGCCATTGTGATTCTTGCTTTTATGTCTGTTTCGCATTTGCCATCAGATGTTACCCATGATCCAAGGTACTTGAAGTTGTGAACTTGTTTCAGGATTGCATTTCCCAATACGATCCTACAGATTGGGATATCAAGTTCCTTTGATATTACCATTACTTCCGTTTTCTTTTTGTTTAAGGTTAGGCCAAGTCTTTCACTCTCTGTGTTGATGGTAGATACTAGTTTCTGTAAATTTACTTCACTGTTCGTTATCAGTACTGTATCATCTGCATAGCGGAGGTTGTTGATATTGTATCCTGCTATACTTATTCCAGGTAGGTCTTGTATGGTTCTCATAATGTTTTCACTGTACAGGGAGAACAGGTCTGGTGATAGAACACAACCCTGTCTGACTCCTCACTTTATTGGCTGATATTCACCAATCTCGTCGTCTATTGGTATGGCTGCGCTTTGTACTTTTAGTGGAAGCAAAACCTGAGAAGCTCTGTATTCCAAAAACATAACCATACCAATCATATACACTCAGTGCCACTTTATTAGGTAAAGTGGCCACAGAGTGTACATTTGTGGACTTGTGCTGCATTCATCCATTCACTTCAAGGTTCAATGTGTTGTGTATTCAGAAATGTTCTTCTGAACACCACTGTTGTAACATGGTTATCTGAGTTATTGTAACCTTCCTGTCAGCTTGAACCTGTCTGGCTATTCTCCTCTGAACTCTCTCATTAACAAGGTTTTTTTGCCCACAAGAACTGCCGCTCACTGAAAGTTTTTGGCACCATTCTCTGTTAATTTTAGAGACTGTTGTGGGTAAAAATCCCAGGAGATCAGCAGTGTCTGAGTTACTCAGAGAACACCGACAGTCATTCCATGGTCAAAGTCACTTGGATCACATTTCTTCCCATTCTGATGTTTGGTCTGAACAACAACTGAACCTCTTGACCATGTCTGCATGCTTTTATACATTGTGTTTATACATTGAGTTGCTGCCATATGATTGGCTGATTAGATACTTGTATTAATGAGGTGTACAGGAGTATCTAACGAAGTGGCCCCTGAGTCTATATCATGTCATTAAACTCACCCATCCCTCTCCAACTGTCACCTCAGCCAGCTGCAAGTTGTACACTAGGTAAGGACAGTACAAGAATATATAAAACTGTACATTTCTTTAAGTAGCTCACCTTGTTCCAAACAAAATTTATCGTGAATCTAAACTGAAAACATTTTGCAGCTGCTGTAAACACAGAGGAACAAAAACAAAATACTGGAAGAACTCAGCAGGTCAGGCAGCATCTATGCAGAGGAATGAACAGTCGACATTTTGGGCTGAGACCCTGCTGTGTTGATACTTTATACTATATTGTCGCCAAACAATTGATACTAGAACGTACAATCATCACAGTGATATTTAATTCTGCGCTTCCCACTCCCTGGGTTACAAATATTAAATATTAAAAATAGTAAAAATAGTAAAAATAGTAAAAATTAGTAAATATTAAAAATTGAAATGATAAATCATAATTAGAAAATAGAAAAATGGAAAGTAAGGGAGTGCAAAAAAACTGAGAGGCAGGTCCGGATATTTGGAGGGTACGGCCCAGATCCGGGTCAGGATCTGTTCAGCAGTCTTATCACAGTAGGAAAGAAGCTGTTTCCAAATCTGGCCATACAATTCTTCAAGCTCCTGAGCCTTCTCCCAGAGGGAAGAGGGACGAAGAGTGTGTTGGCTGGGTGGGTCGTGTCCTTGATTATCCTGGCAGCACTGCTCCAACAACATGCGGTGTAAAGTGAGTCCAAGGACGGAAGATTGGTTTGTGTGATGTGCTGCGCCGTGTTCACGATCTTCTGCAGCTTCTTTCGGTCTTGGACACGACAACTTCCATACCAGGTTGTGATGCACCCTAGAAAAATGCTTTCTACGGTGCATCTATAAAAATTAGTGAGGGTTTTAGGGGACAGGCCAAATTTCTTTAGTTTTCTCAGGAAGTAAAGGCGCTAGTGGGCCTTCTTGGCAGTGAACTCTGCTTGGTTGGACTAAGTCAGGTCATTTGTGATATTGACCCTGAGGAACTTAAAGCTTTTGATCTGTTCCACTTGCGCGCTATCGATGTAAATTGGATTGTGCAGTCCGCTACTCCTTCTGAAGTCAACAACCAATTCCTTCATCTTGCTGACGTTGAAGGATAGGTTATTGTCTTTGCACCATGCCGCCAGGTTCTTAATTTCCTCTCTGTACTCAAACTCATCACTACCCGAGATACGGCCTGCAATTGTATCATCAGCAAACTTACTTATTGAGGTTGATGGAAACTTGGCTACACAATCATGGGTGTACAGTGAGTACAGCAGGGGGCTGAGTACACAGCCTTGGGGGGCACCGGTGCTCAAGGTGATTGTAGAGGAGAGCTTGTCCCCTATTTTTACAGCCTGGGTCCTGTCTGTGAGGAAGTTGAAGATCCAGCTGCAGATCTGAGTGCTAAGGCCCATGTTCCGGAGCTTAGGAATCAGTTTATTTGGAATGAAGTGACTCGGTCTGAAACACCAACTGCTCATAAGACTATAAGACCATAAGATGTAAGAGCAGATATAGGCCGTTCAGCCCATCGAGTCTGCTCCATCATTCCATCATGGCTGATCCCAGATCCCACTCCACGTCATACACCCACCTTCTCACCATATCCTTTGATCCCCTGACTGATCAGGAAACAATCAACTTCACACAAGGACTCCTAAGTCCCTCTGCACCTCCGATGTTTGAACCTGCTCCCCCATTTAGATAATAGTCGGCACTATTGTTCCTTTTACCAAAATGCATTATCGTACATTTTCCAACATTGTATTCCATCTGCCACGTTTTTGCCCATTCTTCCAATTTGACTAAATCCTGCTGCAATTGCATTGCTTCCTCAGCACTACCTACCCCTCCACCTATCTTCATATCATCCGCAAACTTTGCCACAAAGCCATCAATTCCATTATGTGAAAAGTAGCGGTCCCAATACTGACCCCTGAGGAACACCACTAGTCACTGGCAGCCAACCAAAGTAGGCCTCTTTTGTTCCCATTCACTGCCTCCTGCCTGTCAGCCATTCCTCTATCCATGCCAGTATCTTTCCTGTAACTCCATAGGATTATATCTTGTTAAGCAGCCTCATGTGTGGCACCTTATCAAATGACTTCCATAAATCCAAGTAGGTGACATCCACTGCCTCTCCTTTGTCCACCCTGCTTGTTACTTCCTTGAAGAGCTCTAATAGGTTTGTCAGGCAAAATTTCCCTTCACAGAAACCATGCTAACTTTGTCTTACTTTATCATTGGTCTCCAGGTAATCCGGAACTTCACTCTTAATGATAGACTCCAACACTTTCCCAACCACTGAGGTTAGGCTAACTGGCCTATAATTTCCTTTCTTTTGTCTTCCTCCCTTCTTAAAGAGTGGAGTGACATTTGCAATCTTCCAGTCCTCCGGGACCATGCCAGAATCAAGTGATTCTTGTAAGATCATGACCAATGCATCCATTACCTCTTCAGCAACCTCTTTCAGGACTCTGGGATGTAGTCTATCTGGTCCAGGTGACTGATCCACCTTAAGACCATAAGACACTGGAGCAGAATTAGGCCATTTGGCCCATTGAGTTTGCTCCACCACTCAGTAATGGCTGATCTTTTTCTCCCTTCCTCAGTCCCACTGCCTGGTCTTCTGCCCGTAACCCCTGATGATGTGTCCAATCAAGAACCTATCAAGCTCTGCCTTAACTACACCCAATGACCTGTTCTCCACAGCTGCCTGTGGTAAGAAAATCCACAAATTCACCACCTTCTGGCTAAAGAAATTTCTCCACATCCCTGTTTTAAATGGACGCTCCTCTATCCTAGACTCCCCAACCAGGGGAAACATCCTTTCCACTTCTACTCTGTGTAGGCATTTCAACATTTGAAAGGTTTCAATGAGTCCCCCCGTCCCCTTCTAAATTCCAGCAAGTACAGACTCAGAGCCATCAAACGTTACTCGTATGATAACCCTTTTGTTCCTGGAATCATCCTTGTGAACCTTCTCTGAGCCCTTTTCAAATGCCAGCACATCTTTTCTTAGATGTGGATCCCAAAACCATTCACAATACTCAAGGTGAGGCCTCACCAGTGCCTTATAAAGCCTCAGCATCACATCCCTTCTCTTGTATTCTAGACCTCTTGAAATGAATGCTAGCATTGCATTTACCTTCCTCACCACTGACTCTACCTGCAAGTTAACCTTTAGGGTGTTCTGATTTTCTCAGATTTTGGGATTTTCTCCCCATTTAGAAAATAGTGTGCACATTATTTCTACTACCAAAGTGCATGATTATGCATTTTCCAACGTTGCGTTTCATTTGCCACTCTCTTATCCATTCTCCTAACCTGTCTGAGTCCTTCTGTAGCCTACCTGTTTCCTCAACACTACCTGCCCCTCCACCAATCTTCATGTTATCTGCAAACTTGGCAACCAAGCCATCTATTCCATCATCTAAATCATTGATATACAGCATAAAAAGAAACAGTCCCAACACTGACCCCTAGAGAACACCAATAGTCACTGGCAGCAGACCAGAAAAGAATCCTTTTATTTCCAGTCACTGTCTCCTACAATCAGCTAATGCTCTAAACATGCCAGTAACTTTCCTGTAACACCATGGACTCTTAACTTGGTAAGCAGCCTCATGTGTGGAACCTTGTCAAAGGCCTTCTGAAGGTCCAAATATCCACTGCATCCTCTTTATCTATCCTACATGTAATCTCCTCAAAGAATTCCAACAGATTCGTCAGGCAAGATTTTCCCTTAAGGAAATCATGCTGACTTTGTCCTATCTTGTCCTGTGTCACCAAGTACTCCATCACCTCATCCTTAACAATTGACTCCAACATCTTCCCAACTACTGAGGTCAGGCTAACTGGTCCATAATTTCCTTTCTGCTGCCTTCCTCCTTTCTTAAAGAGTGGAATGACATTTGCAATTTTCCAGTCCTCTGGCACCATGCCAGAGTCCAATGATTTTCGAAAGATCATTACTAATGCTTCCACAATCTCTACTGCTTCCTCCTTCAGAATCCTAAGGAGCAATTCATCTGGTCTGGGTAACCTATGTACCCTTAGGTCTTTCAGCTTTTTGAGCACCTTCTCCCTTGTAATAGTAACTGCACTCAGTTCTCTTCCCTCACACCCTTAAACATCTGGCGCCTTCTACCGTGAAGACTGATGCAAAATACTCATTAAGGTCATCTCCTTGTCCTCCATTATTATTTCTCTGGTCACGCGGTTCCCCACTATGTCAGAGAGGCGTGGAGGGAAATTCTCTGCTAACCGGAGAAACTCATTTTCTCATTTTCTAGCGGTCCTATATCCACTCTTATCTCTCTTTTATTTTTCACATACTTGAAAAAGCTTTTACTATCCACCTTTATATTGTTTGCTAGCTTGCTTTCGTATTTAATTTTTCCCTCCTAATGATTCTTATAGTTGCACTCTGTAGGGTTTTAAAGCTTCCAAATCTCTGTTTTCTTACTAATTTTTGCTTTGTTGTACGCGCTCCCTTTTGACTTACTAGCTTTGACTTACCTTGTCAGCCACAGTTGTACTATTTTGCCATTTGAGTATTTAATTTTTGGAATCCTGCACCTTGCTTATTTTTCACAGAAACTCATGCCTTTATATATGATACCAAATCTCCTATATATGATTCCCATAATGGATTTTTTACCTTTGCAGTTTCTTTGCTCCATCCACAAAGATTCAGCATTTTATGACCCTTTGTCACCTCTTTCTAAAGATGTAAGTTCATCTCGTACCAACAGAGCCACACCACCGCCTATCATTCCTCTCTATTGATTCTGCCTAATCTGCTGAGCTCCCCAGCATATAGTGTTTGTTATCATAAATTTAGCAATTGGTCATTCTTAGTCATATCATTGAACAACTGTCAATGAAATACTTCAGAGCTACTTAATTATTCAGAAATGTTGATTAACGAGTGACACTGGATCAGCAGAAGGAAAGATAGCAGTGGATTACAAAGCCAAATGTACAGGGGATCACCAATAAATTCAGGTGTGGATGCAGCAGGTCTGAAATAAAAACAGAAATGGTGAAACAGGTCAACAGATCTTTGGCTTTTATTGCAGAAGTTTTGGAGTTCAGAGATAGGGAATATTGAATCAGAATCAGTTTAATATCACTGATAAATGCTGTGAAATTTGCTGTTTTGCAGTGGTAGTACAGTACAATGCAAAAAATATAAATTACAATAAGAGGTATATATTTAAAAATAAATAAGCGGTACAAAAAGAAAGCAAGAATAGTATGTATTTTTGTAAGGTAGTATATACTATGTAAGGTAGTGTTCATGGATTTATTGACCATTCAGAAATCCAATGGTGTGCAGGGGAAGGGGGCGAGGGGGAAGAAGCTGTTAGCACAGTATTGATTGTGTTGAGTGTCTCTGGGCTCCTGTACCCCTTCCTTGATGGTAGTAATGAGAAGAGGGCTTATCCTGGGTGTAGGGGGCCCGTAATGGTGGATGCCACCTTGTTGAAGCATTGCCTCTTGAAGGTGCCGTTAATAGTAGGGAGGCTAGTGCCCATGATGGGGCTGGCTGAGTTTACGGCACTATGCAGCTTTGTCTGATCCTGTGCAGTGGCCCCTCCATACCAGATGGTGATGCAACCAGGTAGAATGCTTTCCACAGTACATCTGTAGAAGCTTGCTGGAGTCTTTGGTGACATATCAAATCTCCTCAAATTCCTAATCAAGTATAGCCACTGCTGTGCTTACTTGGCAATTGAATCAATATGTTGAGCCCAAGACAGATCCTCTGAGATGCTGGTACTCAGGAACCTGAAACTGCTCACCTTTCCCACTGCTGACCTCTCTGTGAGGACTGGTGTGGGTTCTCATGAGGTCAATCTGCATAACTCCCATTTTCCAGCACTTGGTCTACAACCTTTTATGTCTTGGTGATTCAGAGATCAACTTCATTCACCACACATCGTTACATGTATGAGGAATTTGAGGCAGTGTGTTGGTGTGACATGCAACAAAAACAACAGTTAACAATTATATATAAATAATGAAGAATTATATAAAAAACAAAGTTAGAGGTTAAAGGATGGATATGGAATAAAATGTGGATAAATACCAGCAAGTATTTACAATGTCAACAGCATTATAAACAGTGGTTTAAGGTGTTTACAGTGCAGTGACTGAGGCAATAGAACTGGGTGGGGGAGGGCTAACTAAAATGTTTGATCGGATTAACTGCCTGAAGGAAGAGACTTTTAAAATGTTGTGAAGTCCTATAGTGCTTTCCAGAATGATTCATCCAATTTCCAGATTCCAACCAGTCTTTGGATGAAAATAAAATCTTCCATACATCCCCTGTAAACTTCTTACTCCTTACCACACCCTCTGGTAATAGATCTACTATGGGAAAAGGTTTACTACTGTCTACCCTATATATGCCCCTCATAATTTTTGTCACTTTTGACAGCTATCCCTTCAGCCTCTCTACTCCAAGAGGAACAAACCCAGCCTTTCTGGTCTCTCCTTATAACTGGAACTCTCCACCCCAAGCAACACCCTGGTCAACCTCTCCTTCACACTTTCCCACACAATCACATTCTTCTGCACTGAAGCAACCAAAACCTGACACAATATTGAATTTATAACCTTACCAATGGTTTATAAACCTATCCCATAACTCTCCCGCTCTTGTATTCTGTACCTCAGTTAATGATGGCTAGCATTCCGCATGCGTTCTCCACATCCTGTGTTAGCACCGTCAGTGATCTTTAGCTTGCCTGTGTTCCTCAGAACTCCCTGAGATCCTACGTCCGAGCCTTGTTAGTCCTTCCAAAATGCATCACTTCATGCTTATCAAGACTGAATTCCATTTGCCATTGCTCTGCCCAATGTACCAGTGATCAATATATCCCTACAATAATTTTGTTTTATCTGCAAGTTTATCATACCTCTTTCATCAACATCTAAGTCATTAATGTATATAAGGATCCCACTATAAAGTTGATGGCAGGATTCCTATCACAAAAGCAACCCTTGCTGTCATCCTCTGTCCATTACTAAGCTAGTTTTGGATGCAATTTGTCTTGGATCTCATGGACTAACTTTTTGGACCAATACCCAGATGGGATCTTGAGAAATGCCTTTCTAAAATTCATTTAGACTACATCAGCTGCACTGCCTCCATCTACAGTATGTACTTAATTAAATGATTCCTTATTAAAAAACCTGAGTCAAATAGTCAAATTGAACAACTGACAAAGAGTGTCAAAATATTGGTAGTAGCTGCTTCTATTTGATATGGAAAGACATGCAATGTTTCCCAGTGTCCTATAAACACATTATTTAACTGTGTTTTTTCACAGCTGCATTAGGATCAAACCTTTTTGTTGATAACAACGCAGAAAATTCAAAACATACTAAATATATTTTGTCCATTCATCCCTCCCCACTGATCTCCCTCCTGGTACTTATCTTTGCAAGTGTAACAAGTTGCCCCTAAACCAGCTCCCTCCCTCACTACCATTCAGGGCCCCAGTCCTTCTAGGTGAGGCGACACTTCACCTGTGAGTCTGTTGGGGCCATCTATTGTATCCGGTGCCCCTGTTGTGGCCTGCTGTATATAGGTGAGGCCCGATGTAGATTGGGAGACTGCTTTACCGAGCACCCACGCTTCGTCTGCCAGAAAAAGCGGGATCTCCAGTGGCCACTCATTTTAATTCCACTTCCCATTCCCATTCCGACATGTCAGTCAATGGCTTCCTCTACTGTCGCGATGAGGCCACACTCAGGTTGGAGGAGCAACACCTTATATTCCATCTTGGTAGCCTCCAACCTGATGGCAGGAGCATCGATTTCTCAAACTTTGGTTAATGCCCCCCCTTCACCATTTCATTCCCACTTCCCTCTCTCACCTTACCTTCTTACCTGCCCATCACCTCCCTCTTCTTTATTCCTCTCCTATCAGACTTCCCCTTCTCCAGCCCTGTATCTCTTCCATCAATCAACTTCCCAGCTCTTTACTTCACCACCCCCCATTTCACCTATCACCTTGTGTTTATTCCTCCACCTTCTATCTCTGACTTCTCATCTTTTTCTCGCCAGTCTTGATGAAGGGTCTCGGCCTGAAACGTCGACTGTACTCTTTTCCATAGAAGCTGCCTGGCCTGCTGAGTTCCTCCAGCACTTTGAGTGTGTTGCTTGGATTTCCAGCATCGGCAGATTTTCTCTTCTTTGTAAATATATCTTCTCAGTACTACCATCAGGCAGGAAGTACAGGAGCCTTAGGTCCCATACCACCAGGTTCAGGAACAGTTATTGCCCATTAACTATCAGGCTCCTGAACCGGCGTGGATAACTTCACTCACCTCAACTCTGAGCTAATTCCACAGCCTTTAGACTTACTTTCAAGGACTCTACAACTCATGTTTTCAGTTTTATTTATCCGTTTAAAATCTGCTGAAGTAGTTTTCTTTTGCATGTTGATTGTTTGTCAATCTTTGTTTTCTTTATTTTCCTGTAAATGCTGCCAAGAAAATGAATCTTATGGTTGTATATAGAGAAATATACATACTTTGAACTTTGATTTAAAGGGCAAAAGTTTAGGAGTAATATGAGGGGGAACTTCTTTACTCAGAGAGTGGTAGCTGTGTGGATCGAGCTTCCATCAGAAGTGGTTGAGGCAGGTTCGATGTTGTCACTTAAAGTTAAATTGGACAGCTATATGGACAGGAAAGGAATGGAGGGTTATGGGCTGAGTGCAGGTCGGTGGGACTAGGTGAGAGTAAGAGTTCGGCACAGACTAGAAGGGCCGAGATGGCCTGTTTCCATGCTGTAATTGTTATATGGTTATATTTGAACATATAATGAAATGGTTGGTAATTGTACTGTTAAGCTAAATAATTTGTCACAGCAATTATAGGATATTTTAAAATTGCACATTGTGGGAAAACCTGATCTCTGTGTCTCCCTCTGCAACTGGATCCTTGGTTTCTGCATCAGGAGATGACAATGTGCATCAGTAGTAACACCTCTTCCTCACTGACAATCAACACAAGTGCAATCAAGGGTGTGTGCTTAGCCCACTGCTCTGTTCTCTCTACACTTGACTGTGTGGCCAGGCACAGCTCAAAGACCATCAATAAATTTGCTGATGACACGATTGTTGTTGGCAGAGTCTCAGATGGCAACAAGGAGGTGTACACGAGTGAGACAGATTGGCTGGTTGAGTGGTGTTATAGCAACCTTGCACCCAACGTCACTAAGATCAACAAATTGATTGTGAGCCTCAGGAAGGGGAGTTCCGGAGGGGTCTGCAGTTGAAAGGATGAGCAATTTCAAGTTCTTAGGCATTAGCATCTTGGAGGATCTATCCTTGGCCCAACATAATGATGCAATTACACAGAATGCAGACCAGTGCCACACTGCTTTAGGAGTTTGAAGACATTTGGTATGCCACATAAGGCTTTAGCAAATTTCGACAGATGTACCGTAGAGAGCATTCTGACTGGGTGCATCAGCATCTGGTATGGAGGCGACAATGCACAGGACCAGAAAAGAGTTTCAGAGGGTTGAGGACTCAGACATCTCTGTCGTGGACACTAGCCTCCCTGCCATCAAGGACACCTTCAAAAGGGGATCCATCATGAAGGATCATCACCATCCAGTACGTGCCCTTCTCCTCAATACTACCACTGGGGGGCGTACAGGAGTCTGAAGACACACACTCAACTTTTTTGGAACAGCTTCTTCCCTTCTTCCATCAAAATGTATTTATTTTTATTCAGATACAGTGTGGTGTAGGCCTTTCTGCCCTTCAGGCAGTGCTGCCCTAGCAAACACATTCCACAGGGAGGGCATACAGACTCCTTACAGAGGACGTCAGGACTGAACGCTGAACTCTAACACCCCGAGCTGTAATAGCGTTGTGCTAACCACCACACGACCGTGACTTCTGAACAGTCCATGAAGCCATGAACCCTCTGTTTGCACTATCCATTTATTTTTTAGACATACATTCATATCGTAACAGTCATTTTTTATGTTTTGCACTGAAGTGCTGCCTCAAAACAACGATCTTCATGAAATATGTCAGTGATAATAAGCCTGATTCTGATTCAGAGTTTTGTCTGCGGATATACAGAGTGGGCTGATACCTCAACACTATTACAGCTTGGGTTGTTTCGGGGTTTGGAGTTCAATTCTGGTGCCATTCTGTAAGGGGTCTCTGTATGTTTTGCCTGTGGAATGTGTGGGTTTCCCCCGGGTGCTCTGGTTTCCTCCCACGGTCCAAAGATGTACAGGGTAGGGTAATTGGTCATTGTAAATTGCCCCGTGATTAGGTTGGGGTTTGCTGGGGCTGCATGGGTCGAAGGGCCGAAGGGCTGAAACTGGAGAGGGTTCAATGGAGGTTCACGAAAATAATTCCAGGATTGAATGGCTTGTCATATGAAGAGTGTTTGATGGTTCTGGGCCTATATTCACTAGAATTCAGAAGAATGAGGGGTGACCTAATTGAAACCTATCAAATGATGAAAGGCTTTGATAGAGTGGATGTGGGCGAGAGTCTAAGACTAGAGGACACGGCCTCAGAATAGAGGGGCATCCTTTTAGAATGGAGATGAGGAGTAATTTCTTTAGCCAGAGAGTGGTGAATCTGTGGAATTCGTTGCCACAGGCAACTGTGGAGGCCAAGTCTTTATGTATATTTAAAGCAGAGGTTGATAGATTCTTGATTTGTCAGGAAATGAAGGGATACGGGGGTGGGGGGAGGCTGGAGATTGGGGCTGAGAGGAAAAATGGATCAACCATGATGAAGCAGACTTGATGGGCCAAATGGCCTAATACTGTTATACTATACTGTTGGCCAGAAAGAATGTCAGTCTACAAATCAGTGAATTGAAATGAATCAAGGGCAGTGGAAGCAGACAGACTAATTGTCTTCATTCTTGTTGCATGCTTGGGGATGGAGGCTGCCATTTTGTGAAGACACTCTGTTCTCCATTATGTGAGCTTGACATGCTGGGCTTGATCAATGTTTTAAAGACACAATGATTCCTCAGGTAGTCTGCTGGACTGGAGATCATTTTTAAATAAGATGTTCTTTGGTTGGCTATAATATGCAGGTTTGTGAATGTTGGGGTTGGTGCCCGCCTGGAGTGGTTCGTGTTGCTAATTGAGAATAAAGAGCAATAAATTATCAACTGTCACATGATGGGAAGAGGGCAATAAATGGACGCTGGCTTAGAGCGGAGCCAACAACAAGGTGTTAAAGGACAGACACATGACCTGTGGCAATGACACTGGAATGTGATATTTGAATTGTTAAGGAATGGATATAAAAGTGGATGCTTTGTGTGTGCTGGCAGCGGTAACTTCAAAGAATAACCATTGCAGATACAAGTGTGAGTAACCCTGCATGAAACACATGGTGAGTGAATCGGGACAATGAGGAACGCCTGGCCAGCGTAAACTCCTTTGCCCGGGTAATACCTTTGCTAATCTTTGACTTTTCAGGAGAGTCAGGGATACTTAGCGAGTGTGCACACAAGATATTTGGTGTATGAATTCACGTACTTGTTAGTTTGAACAATAAAGGTACTCGTCAGTAAATACAGATCTCTCTGTGCTTCACTAATCATCATTATAAAGAGTATTTTTTTACAATACCTTATGGTCTTATTTAGACTGCCTTCCATGAGAGGCTGTCACGCAACAATAGAAGCTTTACAATTCTCTACCTAGATGAGAGGGTTGATACCACCTTACCCCTAGGGAGTTTATGCCTCACTACCTCAGCTTTATTAAAGGGTTAATTCCCCACTACCCAGCCACCAGAGAGGATTACAGTGGTAGTAGTAGTGCAGTCACTCGGGTCGAGTATGATGTTCTCCTAAGGGGTTATTCCTTTAATGGAGAACACCCGTGCGTGGCTTTGTTTAATGTGGGGAGGCTGATGCAGGGGCAGCCAACACACGGTCTTTGACAGATCGGGGTCAGGATCCAGTGGCATGCAATTCAAGACAGCAGGGGACCTTCACTGCCACTGTGATGTGCTATCTTTTCTGCCAACTCCATTGTTGAGATCTCGGCTGGGTCGCTCTTTGTCTGGAATCTCCCCCTTGACCTTACCACCATGGGTGACCCCCCCCCCCCCAGGGGTTAGGCTCCATGTGGTACTGCTCTCAGTGTCTCAGGAACTCGCAAGCCTCTCCAGTACAACAAGGTGATGATCCTCAGAGAAGGGAAAGGATTAAATAGCCCCACTGCTCAACTTGAGAAATGGGATGGTTCACATTATCAAAGATGCTGATGTCAAGAGGGTTGAGAACTTCAAGGGGTGAGCATGAATAAGAGTTTGTCCTGGTCCAACCATGTTGATGCCTTGGCCAAGAACATGCCTGACTGTCAATACTTTTTATCGATGCACTGCAGGCAGCTTCCCATCTGGATGTATCAGGGCTTGGTATGGCGGGTGTTCTCTCTGAGACAACAATAAACTGCTGAGAGTTGTGGACACAACTCAGTTCACCACAGAAACCAGCCTCCGCTCCACAGACTCTGTCTATATTTCCCTCCAACTCAGTAAAGCAGCCAGCATAATCAAAGCCCCCCTCCCACCCTCAACATTCTTTCTTCTCCCCCATCTCGTTGAGTAGCAGGTACAAAAGCTGAAAGTAAATACAAGCAGGCTCAAGGACAGCTTTTACCCCACTTTTATAAGACCTTTGACTAGTTCTCTAGTAGGATAAGATGGACCCTTGGCCCCACAATCTACCTGGTGAAGGCCTAGCACCTTACTGTCAACCTACACTGCACTGACTGTTATTGACTGCATTCTGTTATTGTTATTCCCTTGTACTACCTCAATGCACTGATGTGATGAAAGGATCTGGAAAAAACAAAGCTTTTCACTCTACCTTGGTATACGTGATAATAAAGATAAAGATTAGCTTTATTTGTCACATTTACATTGTAACAAAGAGCAAAATGCAATGCTTGTGTCAAATCAAATGAACGAGGATTGTGAGTGTCCCCACATTTCCAGTACCAACACGCCCATCAATCACTAATCCTAAATGGACGCCTTTGGGATCCGGAGAACCTGGAGGAAATCCACGTGGTCACGGGAAGAACATACAAACTCCTTACAGACTGCACTGGGAATTGAACCCCAATCCTACAGCTGGTGCTGTAACAGTTTATGCTAACTGCAATGCGACTGTGCGCCCCGATAAATTGATAAAACAATTTATCATTTATAGGGGTTTATCCCCCCTAGACACTCGAATCTATAGCCCTCTATGCCACTACTACAAGATGGTTTGTAGCACTTAGTCCCACCCTCATTAGAGGGTTTGTACTCCACAAAACCCCTCACTAATGAGTTTATACTCCTATATCCTGCCACTTGATGGTTATCTCTCCTCTTCCCCCAAATGGAAGGTTTATTCCACTCTCCTCCACTCTACCATAGGATTCATTCCCTCCGACTCCTCCATTACAGAGGGCCTACAATTGTCCTCCCTCCATTCTCAACCTCCACCCCCTCCCTGATTCCTCTGCAACTGCAGCTGGTTTGAGGCCCCATCTGAGGGTGCTGGGCTGTGACGTTGTCCCACAGCTTCTCATCAAATCTCGCGCATTGGGGGTGTCTTTAATGGGGGGGGGGCAGGGTAATCTCCCCCACTGGCCAGGATCTTCCCTTGGAGCTGTGACATCACTGTCAGGCTCCCTCAGCTGGTCGAATAGCCCACTGTTTGTGGAAATACAAAATTCAGATTCAGCTTTATTTATCACATGACCATGGAAACATATATTGAAATGCATCGTTCATCTTAACAACCAACACAACCTAGCAATGTGCTGGGGGCAGCGCACAAGTATCGTCACGCATTCTGGCGCCAACAAAGCACGCCCATCATGTTCAACAAAACAATGCAAAACACACCAAGTGACAAAGCTATGACAGCAAAACAACCCCTGTTCCTTCTTCATTTGCATCCACTCATCCACCCACGCACATACACAGTTCCTTAACCCCAGAACAGGCCATCTCCGGCCTTCAGCCTCCAGTGGACTCATGGATTCACAGACATTGGACCTTCAACTTCCCCTGTGTGTCGCGCTGAGATTTGCAGACCCAGGCTCCGGCCATCAGGCCTTGACATCTGGACTTCCAATCAACCTTTAAGCTTTGATCTTCGACATCAATCCATGATCTGCTGATGACAATGAATGAGGACCTTGGATGAGGACCTGACCTCCAGGTCTCGAGGTCCAACTCATTGAGGAATGGACCCTGACCACTAGGCCTTGATTTGTCACCAACCGTTCTGCCACCTGCCCTCACAGGTCTTCCAAAATATGTTGATGACTCACTTACCTGGGGGTACCTCATCTTCGCTGGTCTGGCAGGAATGTTCACGTTGCTGGCCTTTGAACGTGAAGCAGAGGCATAGACTTGGGCCTGTCCTCTAATTCTCCCACATCACTGTCCCTAAACCCTAACCTGACACAAAACTCCCCTCTCTGTCCCCAACTCCATCCCTACAAACCTAAAATACCGTAAAACATAACTAAACCTGAATAGCAACCCTGATGTGGAGACCACAGCTCGGCACCATCTACATGCCAGAGCAACATCATGGCTTCTGTGGTCCCGGTAGTGTGCCTCTGACAGCTCACAGCGAAGTCAGGGAGATTGTCCTGCTTTGGGAGTCTCTGGACCAGACGAGACTCCTCCACTCACTACTATTTGCCAACCGACACAACTGATTGGCAAACGACGCAATAGCCACAGCTCTATACCCTGACCTTACACACCTGGAAAAGAAGGATGCTTATGTGAGAATGCTGTTCTTGGACTATAGTTCAGCGTTCAACACCATAGTTCCCTCCAGGCTCAACAAGAAGCTCAGAGACCTCGGCCTTCACCCTGCCTTGTATAGCTGGATCCTTGACTTCTTGTCAGATCGCCGGCAGCTGGTAAGAGTGGGCTCCCTCACCTCTGCCCCTCTGACCCTCAACGCAGGTGCCCTCAGAGCTGTGTCCTAAGCCCTCTATTTTACCCTCTGTATACCCATGACTGTGTCACCACCCACAAATCCAATCTGCTAATTAAATTTGTTGACGACTCTACACTGATTGGCCTAATCTCAAATTATAATGAGGCAGCCTACATAGAAGAGGTCATCTGTCTGACACAGTGGTGTCAAGAAAACAACCTCTCCCTCAATGTCGCAAAAACAAAGGAGCTGGTTATAGACTACGGGAGGAATGGAGACAGGCTAACCCCTATTGATATCAATGGATCTGGAGTTGAGAGGGTAAACAGCTTTAAGTTCCTCAGCATATGCATCACCAAGGATCTCACGTGGTCTGTACATACCGGCTGTGTAGTGAAAAAGGCACAACAGCGCCTCTTTCACCTCAGACGGTTGAAGAGTTTGGTACGGGTCCCCAAATCCTAAGAACTTTCTATAGGGGCACTATTGAGAGCGTCCTGACTGGCTGCATCATTGCCTGGTATGGGAACTGTACTTCCTTCAATCGCCAAATTCTGCAGAGAGTGGTGCAGACAGCCCAGCGCATCTGTAGATGTGAACTTCCCCCTATTCAGGACATTTACAAAGACAGGTGAGTAAAAAAAGCCGAAAGGATCATTGGAGACCTGAGTCATCCCAACCACAAACTATTCCAGCTGCTACCATCTGGGAAACAGTACCGCATCATAAAAGCCAGGACCAACAGGCTCCGGGACAGCTTCTTCCACCAGGCCACTGCTTAATTCCGCTGACACAAGTTATATAGTCAAGTTATATTGACTATTATAAATTACTGTAATTGCACATGGCACATATAGACGGAAATGTAATGTAAACATTGTTACTCCTCGTGTATGTGAAGGGTGTAAGTAATGAAGTCAATTCAATTCAATTCAGTGTGGAGAAGGGATGCTGAAGCTGAAGCTTTATGTCAGGCCACACTTAAGAGTATTGTCAACAGTTTTAGGTCCCATATCTCAGAACGGATGTGTTGTCATTGGAGAAAGTCCAGAGGAGATTCACGAGGATGATTCCAGGAATGAAGGGGTTAACATATGAGGAGCGTTTGGCAGCTTTGGGTCTGTACTCACTGGAATTTAGAAGAATGCGGTGGGCGGGGGGTGGAATCTAGTTGAAACCTACCAAATATTGAAAGGACTAGATAAGGTGGATGTGGAGAGGATGTTACCTCTGGTGGGGGTATCCAGAAATAGAGGGCACAGCCTCAAAATTGAGGGGGGGGGGGCGACCTTTTAGAACAGAAGTGAGAAGGAAATTTTTTAGCCAAAGAGTGGTGAATCTGTGGAATGCTCTGCTACAGACTGTGGTGGAGGCCAAGTCTGTGGGTATATTTAAAAAGGAAGTTGATAGGTTTCTGATTGGTCAGGGCATCAAGGGATAAGATGAGAGGGCAGGTGTATGGGGTTGAATGGGATCTGGGATCAGCCATGATGAAATGGCGGAGCAGACTTGATGGGCTGAATGGCCTAATTCTGTTCCTATGGCTTATGGTCTTATATTCTAAGGGACTCATAAGAATGATCCCAGGAACAAAAGGCTTAATGAATGAAGTGTTTGAAGACTCTGGGCCTATAATCAATGGAATTGAGAAGAATAAGGAGATATTTCATTGAAACCTACAGAATTCTGAGGGATCTGGATGGAGAGGACATGAAGAAGATGTTTCTATCCACAGGACAGTCTAGGATCTGAAGGGAAAGGCTGAAATAAAGGATTGAGAGCAGGAGGAATTTCTTCAGGCAGAGGGTAATGAACTTCAATATTCAAAATTTAAGATTCAAGTTTATTTATCAGCGAAACATGCAGTGAAATGCACTGTTTGCATTAACATCCAAAACAGCTGACAGTGAGCTGGGGATAGCTCGCAAATGTTGCATCACATTCTATCGCCAACATAGCATGCCCACGGAATTCAGCAGAACAACACAAAACACAACAAGCAACAGCAAAACAAGCTCATTCCTCCCTCCCGGCCGCACACATATACAGTCCTCTAACTCCAAGACAGTCCATTTTCTTCAGCCTCCAGCCCCCAGCAGAGTTGGATTCAGACTTGGACTGGCAGACATTGGGCCTTCAACTATCCCAGCAAACTCGCAGAGATTCATGGAGGGTGTCATTGAATGTATTTAAAGCAGAGACTGAGAGGTTGTTGATTGGTAAAATGATTTATTCATTCAATTCAAGATTGTTTAATGTTATTTTTGTTCTTAATAAAGACAAATGGCGTGGGTAAAAACACCAGCACGTATTTATTTGGGACACTCCGCCCATGCTTTCAGCTCGACACAAGAATGTGCAACCAGTTCCCCCATGTCACTTCCAGTTCTGGGTGAACCATCCACATTGCCCAATGGGAACTGAAGTTCTTGATTATGTACACACATAATAACACACCTTCCCCCTTTAAAGAAAAACCAAACACAATACTATGTCCTCATAGATCTTCAAGAAACAATAATGCTTTCCAACAAAAATATTTACATTAACTTCAATTGTAATGAGCAATTGCACTCCCTTATTCACTCATGTACTATCCATCCATCTCTGTGGTGGTTTAATGATCCCTTTTGGTCCACAGATGTCTTGTTTTTATTTGCTGTGTTAGTATTAATGTCTTTTTGAGAACTCCGGTCAACATGTTCATTTCTTTCACATCCTTCTGCCAAAACCCTATCTGTTTTTCTCTGTTCTTGTTCTGTCTGTGTGATAATAATTCACTCCACATGCCTCATAATGTAGCTCTGGACTGTATCTATGTGATCAGTGAGTCAACTGATTCTGTCTCAATTCACAGAGCTCCTTCTGTTGGCTGCGTATCATAGATAGCAATTCCTCCTGTTGGTTTGTGTTCAATGGCTGCTGTTGTTCCGTCCTTTGGGCCTCCCCATTCTCCTTTTTATTTTCCTCTTCAACTTCAGAGAGGATCATGGAGATATTTTTGATTTCCAATCTTTAATTGGAAGTCGATGAAGAGACAGATTTTGAGCCAAAGCTGCATGATGTGGAAGCAAAACTGGCGACTTGTTCATCATGATCACTCTGTTCAGCACTGTCATCCTGACTGTCATGCTGGTGTAACTGGTATGCATTTCAATGGAAGGGGGAGTTCTTGTTCCTCTCTTGCATAACCTCTCCTGAACTCTCATGGATGCTTTAAGGAGTTTCTTGAGTTTCAGGTAAGTATCCGAGTCCCTCAAAGACATCTTTGTACCCTTCTATGAGTGTTTGATGGTCATCTTTTGTCTGTGAAGCCACCAGCTTGAGCCTTTCACATGCAGTCAGGCCTAATATTGGCTGTACTCACTTTTCAACAATCAGTAACTTTGCCTTTAGATGTTGTCCTCTCTGCTAGAAGGTTAGTACACAGCCCCATTTTACTAGTACGCTCTCTGCAGTATAGCCTGTTACTTTTAATTTCACTGGATAAATCTTGCTTTCAACTTTGGAAGTTTTGTAGTCCTCCATGAACAACAAATTCACCTGGACTCTAGTGTCAAGCTTGAATTGAATTACTGTCTCATTCACAGTCACTGGAGCAATCTGTTCTGTGTTAGCTGCACCAACAGTCTGTAGAGAATGTACAAAACTTTCCTCTGTTTCCTCTTCCCACAATTATTGCAGGACTTTCCATAAGCAGGACATTTCTTTCGAATGTGCCTCCCTCCACGTCTGCTGCCTTTACTGTTTGAGCCTACCTCTTAGCTATGCCGTTGCTTTGGGAAACACCGTATTCTCTGCCCCTCTGTGTTCACTGCATGCACTGTTGTATCTGCCGTGTGTAGCTCCTTAGCTTGTGATCATGTGTGTGGTAAACCATATATATATGTGTTGTAACTGGGTGACCTGTCTGGACACGCCCCTCTGCTGACTGCCCCTGTGGCTCCTCCCACAGACCCCTGAATAAAGGCGATTGGGCCTTGGCTCCTCCTCTCAGTCCAGGGCAGATACTCAGCATGCTGGAGGTCACATTTTACTGTGAATAAAAGTCTTTCAGTATTTACTCTACTTCCAGTCTTTTGGAGTTATTGATGGTGCATCAATGTGGTTTCCACTGCCCTACTCATATCCACTGCCTTTTCCAGCGTTAAATCTTTCTCATGGAGCAATTTTTCTCTGGGCCCTTATTTGGAGTTCTATTTTGTCTCTTACTAGTGAATCTCTCAAATCTCCAAACTCACAGGACTTAGTGTGTGAAGCTCAGCTAAGTTTTGGACAAAGCTAACACCTTTTTTCTGGTCACAGGAAAAGAACTTATATCTTTCAAACGTGATGTTTTTACTTTAGACAAAATACTCCTCAAATTTTGTCATCAGAGTGTCCAACGTTAAGCCTATCTCATCAGCTTGAAAGCTGTTGTAGATGTCCAAAACATCTTCACCAATTACATGTGAAAAGATAGACACTTTCAATTGCTCCTCTGTCTTTCTGGCTCTGCTCACAGCTAAATATATATTGAATCGTTGTTTGAAGTGTTTCCAGATATCAGTTAGATTGCTGGTAAACTGCATTGGTGTGGAAGGACTTGGGTTATCCATTACGGGGATTTTTGGCGCCTTTCATCTTAATCTCTGGACACAATGTGTTCTCTGGCTGACAGCTTCTCCATCGGAACTAGCATCTCTTTCTTAGTCACTTGCAGTATTTATTTACACGCGTGTTTTGACCTCATGTCGACTTCTGACACCATTTTACGTTTGTTATTAATAAAGACAAAGTGTGGGATAAAATGCCAGCACATATTTATTCAGGACATTCTAGCCATGGCTTCAGCCTGACACGAGCGCGTGCAACCAGCTCCCCCACGTCACGTCCAGTTCCGGGTGAACCGCCCGCATTGCCCACTGGGAACTGCAATTCTTTATTATATACACACATAATAACACAAATTCCAGCACACAAGTGTAAAGGAAAATGAAATAATTGTTATTCCTGATCCGAAGCAGCATAAAAATACACAATAAGCATAAAGAACACAATAAATATAAATACATAAGATTAGTTTATAGCAGACTGATTATAAGTACATAAAATGACATTAGGTACAGGAGTATCTGTGCATAAGGTGACTTTGAAGGAAATGATAAAATAGTGGTGGTGGGGGTGTGGAGATTTTAATCAGCCTGACAGCTTGGAGGAAGTAACTGATTTTAAGTCTGGTGGAACTGGTGTTAATGTCTCTTTCCTGATGATAGGGGGACGAACAGTCCATAAGCTGGGTGGGTATGATCCTTCATAATATTGCTGGCCTTCTTCTGGTACCTTTCTGTATATGTCGTTGATGGTGGGTAGGCTGGCCAAAGGTTACAAGGAGAAGGTGGATGAATGGGATTAAAAATGTCAGCTGCTAATGAATGGCTGATGGGCCGAATGGCCTAATTTTGCTCCTATATCTTATGATGTTATAATCCAGGAGGAGGGGTGGAGTTGGATCATCTGTGTGGATGTGAGGGTGGAAGCACAAGCTCACACCTTTATCTTCATCCGAGGACACACGATTCATACAGAGTGGTTAGCACCGAGCCCTGCAGCACTCCACACACACGAGGCTTCGTATCCACTCTCACCTCCCCGCCCTCCCGTTTCCTTTCACCCAGTGCTCACCCATTGTACACAGCTACCGGGCTATTCTGATTCTTCCTGTCGGTCTGCTTTCTATTTTCAGCACAGTGACAAATAAAGAAGGAAACACAGCCTGAGGTTGGAGTACATCATCAGGCACGCGGTAGGTCTAGTCTTGTGAAAATGGCGCCATTGCGCAAACAAAGTGGCATAGTTTGCACGCACGGTTCCACAAATAACGCCTGGCTCCTCTTGGGCTTTGACCTAGCTTTGACATCAGAAGCACATTCCACCAGTTGTAATGTCTGGGTGTGATACAGACTGAACTCTAAATCCCCTGGAACAGCTGAGGAAACAGAACCACCTCAGACTGATCAGAGTTGAGAATGCCATCCACAACAGGAGTACAATAGGCAGCAGGTCAAACTGCCAAACATTCAAATAGCTAGCAGATAATACTGAGGCTTTATAAGACATTTGGTCCAACCACACTCGAAGTACTGTGAGCCATTTTGGACCCCTTACCTAAGAAAGGATGTGCTGGTATTGAAGAAAGATCAGTGGAGGTTCACTAGAATGATCCTGGGAATGAAATGTTTAACATATGAGGGGCATTTGATGGTTCTGGGCCTGTATTCGCTGGAGTTTAGAAAAATGAGAAGGAATCTCATTGAAATCTATCAAATATTGAAAGCCTGGAATCTAGGGGTTCCCAACCTTTTTTATGCCATGGAGCCTTATCATTAACTAAGGGGTCCATCGTTGGGAACCCCTGGCCTAGATGAAGTGGATGCTTTCTATAGAGGGGAGTCCGTGACCAGAGGGCACAGCCTCATAATATGTCCCTTTACAACAGAGATGAGGAGGAATTCCTTTAGCTAGAGAGTGGTGAATCTTGCCACAGACGGCAGTGGAAGCCAAACCATTGGGTATATCTAAGGCAAAGCTTGACAGGTTTTTGATTAGTAAGGCACCACAGGTTACAATGAGAAGGCAGGAGAATAGGGTTCTGAGGGTTGATAAATCAGCCATGATGGAATGGCAGAGCAGACTCGATGGACTATATGGCCTAATCCTGTTCTTTTGTCTTATGGTCTTCTGATATGCCAAATCAAATGACGTTCTTCCCTAACCATGTTTCTCCCCAGATGCTGAAGTCGAGCAGGGGAGAAGAGACATACATGTTAGTAGGCTCATTGGTCACACGGATATAATCGGGCAGCTTGGGCTCGTTGAACCTAAAAGGCTTGTTCCTATGCAGTATCTCTAAATTAAAAATTCAGTAATTGAAATTAAAAACAGAAACTGCTGGAAGTACTGAGTAGGAAGAGAAACAGTGTTGACTTTTCAGGTTGAAGATATTTTATCAGAACCGGAAAGAAGGAAGTTGGATATTTCAATAGGTAGGTTTCAATAGGTACATTTAATGTCAGAGAAATGTATACAATATACATGCTGAAATCTTTTTTCTCCACAAACATCCATGAAAATAGGAGTGCCCCAAAGAATGAATGACAGTTAAATGTTAGAACCCCAAAGCCCCCCCAACTCCATCTTCCACACATAAGCAGCAGCAAAGCAATGACCCCCCCTCCCCACCAGCAAAAAGCATTGGCGCCCCCCCCCCACTGAGCAATCAAGTGTGCAGCAAAGACACAGACTTGCAGTCCCCCATTACTCGTTCACCTGGTAATTCGACATACCACAGGCTCTCTCTCTCCCTAATAAAGGAAAAAGAGATGTCCCCATTTCACAGCGAGAGGGGAGACATAACAAAACAACTCTCTGATTTATGGTGTTAAAAGTCTGTTGTGTCACTTTTTCTGAGCTCTGGGCCCAAAGAACTCAGGTCTCTAGGCACACAGCCAGCAGCCAGCTCACTGCTTCCGATCTTCCGTGTACTCTCACAACACATCAGGTAGTGGCACCAGCCTTGGTTCAGCCCGTCTTCAGAGTCACGAAAATCCGGCACCCCGAAGGTGAGTTAGTCTTCTAGGCTGCGTCCTTGGCATATCGAAAAACGGCCGGTCGCGAGGCCCTGAGAGTGGTCCCATTTCCACAAAGAACCAAAGCCAGCGTGTAACTCCTGGTCAGGGTCTTCAAAAGAACCTTGAAAGGGGAAAAAAAAGATATCAAAGATAGAAATAGAGCTGTTTCTGAAGATACAAGCAAAGGAGTTGCTGTTAGGCTCCATCATCCTAAGCCTCGCCCCTTCAGGATATTTACATGGAAGTCACCGGACTGCCAACTTATATTTATTAATACACTGTTGTTTTATTTTCTAACTGTACATGATTACATGGCTTTACTTCATTTTTTGCTTGGACCTGTTCACATGAAATGGCCTCATTCTCTGACTAATCAAGTTTGCTGCCTATTTATTGAGATAGTTCCAACTCTGATGGTCTGTATAATGCTAATTGAGTCTCATTATGTGCTGCTGCAGTTTATGCCATTCACTGACAGTATGCTCACACTGTGTCGACGATCCTCTGCTCACACTTGTTATCCTGCTATTTCTTCTTTGCTTCCACCTCTCACGTGGTGCTGCTTTTCACCCTGCATCATGCCGTCAGAGTGACGCGGAAGTGGTTAGCGCAATCATTTTATAGCACCAACACTTACTGATCGATATTCAATTCCCACTGCTGTCTGTAAGGAGTTTGTAAGTTCTCCTCATGGTCGCATGTCTTTCCTCCGGGTGCTTTAGTTTCCTCGCACAGCCTTAAGACGTAGAGGCTAGAATTAGAGATGGGGAGTGACAAGCAGGCTATGTTGGTGCTGGAAGTGTGGTGACACTCCGGGCTGTCCCAGCACAATCCTCAGTCTGTGTTGCTCGTTAACGCAAAACGACACATTTCACTGATGTACATGTGACAAATAAACCTAAAAATCTTTAATCTGTTATCGGATTTTCTGGACTTTCTGCCTGAATTTTGTCAACAGGGTGCATCTGGAGTTACTTCAGTCTCTGCTCGTACTTATTACTTCATTTTCTGTGTGTACCTGTCTCAGGAGTATATATATACTCCTTGTTGACTATTTTGTTGGCAATCTTAATGCTCATGCAAATAGCTTTTCTATTTCTTTTGCAAACTTTCCTGTACTGTGATGTGGCTCTGCTGAAAAGAACTGTGAAATACTTGAGCAGCCTTCCCCGCAATTAGTCTCCCTAATATATTGTGGTCCCTGAAAGAAATAAAAGCATAATGTGTATTCTTATTATATTGTCTTATGTAATACTTTGTTTAGTGATTTTGTCTAATCTGTAAACCAACCTGTAATCTGTTAACTGGGTATATGCAGAAAATGTGACATTAAAATATGTACTTATCATGCAGTTGTTTTTAATTCTATTACAACTTTAAGCAAGTCTACAGGGAGTTTGGCCTCATAACGTAGGACATCAATAGAGTAGCTCCTTAGCAGCTAGTCAGCTAGTTTAAATAACATTAGCTATGCTAATGAATGAATGACACCTGTTAAACTCACCTCAACATGTCTTTTACAGTCCTAACCCACCATGGGCAATAGAAAAGTCACTGTTGCAAACAGTGCAGCGAGCAACACTGTCATTATTTTTTACCCCTATTAGGCAGGGGTACACCTTAGAGTAGTCTGGGGTGAAGTGTGTTTTATATTTTCTTTTTCTGAAACACTGCCATGGCGGTGCAGGACACGAAACTGAACTGATGGAGAAATAGAGGTCGACTGTAAAGCCCGCCCACAGAGAAAACTGATAGGTCAACTTATCACAAAGAGAGACCAATCATTTCCGGGATATTGTATATAATTTGCGGGCGTCAGGAAGCTGCTATTAATATGCGGGAGATACCCGGAACTTCCAGGAGAGGTGGGATGTCTGACCTGTCTGCATCATGTTGCAATGTGTCTGTGCTTGTCCACCAGGTGCATATCATTGTCCACCACATGTGGGTGTATCCCCACAAAATTATTCAGAGTCTTCTACAACCAGAAGCCCTGGATGAACCAAGAGATCCTAAACCTGTTGTTGGCCAGATCGGTGGCATTCAGGACTGATAACCCAGGAAAGCACAAGAGCTCCAAGCATGACCTCCAGAAAGCCATCTCACAGGCAAAGAAAAAATTCCAGACTAAACTAGAATCACAGATGGAGGCTCAACAACTGTGGCTGGCCTTGAATGCCATCTCCTTCTAGAAATCAAAACCAAACAACATCAGTGACAAGAGGGTTTTGCTCCAAGATGAGCTGAATGCTTTATGCTCACTTTGACTGACAGAACATGGAGGTTGAGGTACCTTCACAAAGCCCCACAGCACACAGCGACCCTGTGATCTGAGGCCAATGTGAGAGTGAGTAGGGTGAACCCATGAAAGCCATCTGGGCCAGGCAATGTACCTGGCCAAGTAATGAAGATCTAACTTCGGCAGTCTGAGGTGTCCACCTGCTTCAAGCAGGCATCAATTATACAGGTGCTCAAGAAGAACGTGGTGATCTGTCTCAATGACTATTGTCCGTAGCACTTATATCCACTGTGATGAAGTGCTTTGAGAAGTTGGTTATGAAGCGTATCGACGACTGCCTAAGGAATGACTTGGATCTGCTCCAATTTGCATCCGTCACAAGAGGTCAACAGAGATGCCTTTTCATTGGCTCTTCTCTCAGCTCTTCTCTCAGCTGGGCAATGTCTTCATACATCAGGATGTTCTTCATTGACTACAGCTCAGCATTCAACATGATCATCCCCATGAAATCCATCACTAAGCTCCTGGGCCTCAATATCTCCCTCAGTTTCCTCACTTGCTAACCCCAGTCAGTACGGATTGACAACATCTCCACCACAATCACCATCAGCACAAGGGTATGTGCTTAGCCCCCTGCTCAATCACTTTATATCTATGACTGTACAGTTCCAACACTGTAATTACGTTTGCTGATGACACCACTGTTGTTGGCCAAATCAAAGGAGGTGAGAAATTGGTATATAGGAGGGAGGTTGAAATCTGGTTGAATTGTATCACAACAACAACCTCTCACTCAGCGTCAACAAAACCAATAGAACTACAGGAGAAAGAAGCCAGAGGTCTGTGAGCCAGTCCTCATCAGAGAAACAGACGTGAAGGTCAGCATTAACGTCGAGAATCTGCCCCAGGACCGGGGCTAAGTGTCATCACAAATACAGCATGGTAGTGCCTCTACTTGCGTAGATTGGGAAGTTGTTAAAAATATTAATAAATTTCTACAGATACACAGTGGAGAGCATTCTAACTGGTTGCATCACCGTCTGATATGGAAACACCTGGGACCAAGATGGAAAAGCCTACAGAAAGCGGTGGATACAGCCCAGTCCATCACAAGCAAAGGCCTCCCACCACTGAGCACGTTTAGGATGCTGTCACAAGGACAGCATCAAGGACCCCTACCATCCAGGCCGTGCTCTCATCACATAACTACCATCGGGAAGGAGGTACAGGCACCAGGTTCAGGAACAGCTATTCAACCATCAGACTCTTGAACGAATGTGGATAACTGCAATCACCACAACTCTGAGCTGATTCTATAACCTACAGACTCATTTTCAAGGACCCGTTACAACTCATGTTCTCAGTATTTTTTTTTATTTGCAGTTTGTCTTATTTTTCACATTACTTTTTTGGCAGTCATTGGCAGTTATGTATAGCTTTACATAAATTCTATTGTATTTCTATTTTTTCTGTAATCACCTGCAAGAAAATGAATCCCAAGGTAGTACATTGAAACAAAAACATACTTTAAAAATACATTTACCTTGAACTTTGAACCTATCCTTATTTATACAGGATTAACAATTTTCGAGCAAACAACAATCTGCTGGAGGAACTGAACAAGTCAAATATTATCTCTGAGGGGAGAAAAGTTGTCAACATCGCAGATGGAAACTCTGCAAAGGTTTCTTTCCTCACACAGATTTTGATCAATATGCTGAGTTCCTCGAGCAGATAGTTTGTTATCCAAGTTCTCACATCTGCAGTCCCTTGTGTTAATATCTTTCATGAGTGCACTTTTTTCATACCAAATAACTGCATTAGTCTGCAGCAGGCTGAGGGTAGCAGACACCAACAGAATCAACAAACTCATTCGTAAGGCCAGTGATGTTGTGGGGATGGAACTGGACTCTCTCACGGTGGTGTCTGAAAAGAGGATGCTGTCCAAGTTGCATGCCATCTTGGACAATGTCTCCCATCCACTACATAGTGTACTGGGTGGGCACAGGAGTACATTCAGCCAGAGACTCATTCCACCCAAATGCAACACAGAGCGTCATAGGAAGTCATTCCTGCCTGTGGCCATCAAACTTTACAACTCCTCCCTTGGAGGGTCAGACACCCTGAGTCAATAGGCTGGTCCTGGACTTATTTTCTGGCATAATTTACATATTACTATTTAATTATTTATGGTTTTATATTGCTATATTTATACTCTATTGTTGGTTGGTGCAACTGTAATGAAACTCAATTTCCCTCGGGATCAATAAAGTACGTCTGTCTGTCTGTTTTCAGATATTCTTGTTCGGTTACCATACATTTTGTCATTAAGACCCAAGCAGCGAGTAAATCCCGTTATTACCCATGTCAAGTTCTTCACTGGTACTATGGTAGCGTAGCAGATAGCTCAACCCTGTTACAGCTCAGCGCGTCAGAGTTGGAGTTCCATCTTGGTGTCTGCTAAAAGGAGTTTGGATGTCCTCCCCATGGAATGGATGGGGTTCCTCTGGGTGCTCCAGTATCCTCCCACAGCCCAAAGATATACTGCTTAGTAGGTTAACTGGTCACTGTCAATTGTCCTGTGATTAGGCTGGGGTTAAATCAGGAGTTGCTGGTGGCACAGTTTCAAAGGCTGGAAGGGCTTATTCCGCGCTGTATCTCTAAGATTTACACACTGCCCAAGCTGTAAGACCAAACATGGTCTTGCTTCTGGAATGTTATACTGCTGGGTTAGAACGCCATCTGCAGGTTCAACAAAGCAATGCCCTATGGAACGATTGAACATAGTCATAGAGAGATGCAGCACAGAAACAGGCCCTTCGCCCCACTCGGTCAGTGCCAAGTTGTTACTCTGCCTAGTTCTATCTACTAGCACATAGCTCTCCATACTCCTCTCATTCATATAGATCATAGAACAATGGAGCATAGAAACAGGACAAGAGCACAGAACATAGAACACATGAGTACAGAACATAGAACACAGGACCATAGGACAAAGAACATAGAACACATGAGTACAGAACATAGAACACAGGACCATAGGACAAAGAACATAGAACACAGGAGCACAATACATAGAATATCGAGCCTTGAAGCACAGAAACAGATAATATAGAACATAGAACACAGGTGCATAGGACATAGAACAGGCTACCGTGGGAAGCGAGGGAGGAGCTTGCTGAGCCTCTGGCGATGATCTTTGCATCATCAATGGGGACGGGAGAGGTTCCGCAGGATTGGGGGGTTGCGGATGTTGTTCAAGAAAGGGAGTGGAGATAGCCCAGGAAATTATAGACCAGTGAGTCTTACTTCAGTGGTTGGTAAGTTGATTAAGAAGATCCTGAGAGGCAGGATTTATGAACATTTGGAGAGGCATAATATGATTAGGAATAGTCAACATGGCTTTGTCAAAGGCAGGTTGTACCTTACCAGCCTGATTAAATTTTTTGAGGATGTGACTAAACACATTGATGAAAGTAGAACCATAGATGTAGTGTATGTGGATTTCAGCAAGGCATTTGATAAGTACCCCATGCAAAGCTTATTGAGAAAGTAAGGAGGCATGGGATCCAAGGGGACATTGCTTTGTGGATCCAGAACTGGCCTGCCCACAGAAGGCAAAGAGTGGTTGTAGACGGATCATATTCTACATGGAGGTCAGTCCCAGTGGTGTGCCTCAGGGATCTGTTTTTGGACCCTTACTCTTCATGATTTTTATGAATGACCTGGATGAGGAAGTGGAGGGATAGGTTAGTAAATCTGCTGATGACACAAAGGTTGGAGGTATTGTGGATAGTGTGGAGGGCTGTCAGAGGTTACAGCAGGACATTGATAGGATGCAAAACTGAGCTGAAAAGTGGCAGATGGAGTTCAACACAGATAAGTGTGAAGTAGTTCAATTTGGTAGTTCAAATATGACGGCAGAACATAGTATTAATGGTAAGACTCTTGGCAGTGTGGAGGATCAGAGGGATCTTGGGATCCGAGTCCATACGACACTCAAAGCTGTTACGCAGGTTGACTCTGTGGTTAACAAAGCATACGGTGCACTGGCCTTCATCAATCGTGGGATTGAATTTAGGAGCCGAGAGGTAATGTTTTTTTTTATTAAATGCAATCGTGAACAACAGTCAGATCAGAAATGCTGATCAAGTCAACTAGTTCCCAAAGGGAACTCTAATAGGCCGATCAGATGGTTCACTGCTGCTCAGCGATAGAACACAAAAAAAAATCATATGTACAATTAAAAAATAGTAGAATCTAGACAACGGGGTGACCCGTTGGGGCACCCTTTGAGAGAAGGGTAGTGCAGTCTGATGTGAACAGAATGAACATTAAATTTTCCTGAATGCTATTAGTATTGCGTTGCTTTGGAAACTGAAGTAGAAAACCTCAGTTTATTAAAGAAGAACGATGCATAGCAAAGCAAATATAGCTCCTCCTCATTTAACGAAGGACACTTTTGATGGCATCATTTCTGGTTTATCTGCCACCCTTGTGCCTCTCGTTGTCATTCTGGAGACGTGCAGCCCTTTCATCTGCCATCTCTTCATCTCTTCTACTGTTTGCTCTTTGTCTCTGAACCTGGAGACATGCATGCCTCTCCTCTTCTGTCTCTTCTTCTCTCATCTTTTTTGTCCTGACTCTTTGATCCTGGAGTCCCTGGCCTCATCCAGTTCTTGTTCTCTCCTTCTCCTTACCGCTTCCCAACGACGTTTGGCATATTCTCTTGACCAGAATGTCCCCCTTCCCTTTCCACGCGGCATAATTAGGCTGACCATTTTTTTTAACCTTAATGCTGGATAGAAGATACGAAGCAGTAACACCAAAGGATGCTGATTATTCTTGATAATGTGGTTGGCGCTCTCCTAAATGGACGTGATATAGTCACCGCTGTCCTTTGACTGCAGCAAAGGGTTTCATGGCTGTCTCGAAGTACGTCATTACAATAAGATGTAATTATCAGTTATTGATGGGTGGCAGTTAGATCTGTCCCAATCCTGCACATGCAGTATGTGACCCCACAAAATAGAGCTGCTCTGCCCTTTTGCTCCGGTAGGTGTCGCTGCTGAGGCTGGCATGTTTCGGGCTGTCCGATTTCCATAATGGCCGATCGGCTCCCGGGTGAAATCCAGCCTGTTGATTTTTTGGCGAATAAGCAATTCTATACGAATATATAACCCTGAACTTTGCCTGCATTCTGTAAGTTAGCACATCTTGATTCGATTTAGCCAAAAAAAGTGCCGCTGTAATGCACCGTTTGCGCTAACTGGAGGTCACAAACAGACAGACAGAGCATGCGAGTTTTAGTATTATATAAGTACTGGAGTCATGATGATCATGATGAAGTCTGCTGGAGAGAGACATTTATACACATGCTGACCTCCATAATTCAAAGAGATTGAAGGATAAGGTTGCAGGGTGACAAAACATGGCAGGAACACTTGGAACTAAAAACGAATCCCTACCAGGAGAAAACAGCACCTGTTCTTTCTGCACTGTTCTCCAGCAGTTTAAGGACTAAGTCCAGCCGGAACATAACTCACAAGTGCTCTTGAAAGTCGGGTGTTAATCCTACCTACCAACAACCAAGCATTGCCGTCCTGGTCCCCTTCATGATAGCTTATGAAGAAGCATGTGACTTCTCTCCCAGAGATGATAGGTTTTTTTTGCACTCCACTCTTGAAGTCTTGGACCCCATCATCACAGATGTTTCCAACCACAGCATCTGGAAGGCTGTTCCAAATTCTGATAGCACAGTGAAGGAAGCTTCTATTGCAGCTATATAGGACCCTGGTCAGAGCCCACTTGGAGTACTGTGCTCAGTTCTGGTCGCCTCACTATAGGAAGGATGTGGAAACCATAGAAAGGATGCAGAGGAGATTTACAAGGATGTTGCCTGGATTGGGGAGCATGCCTTATGAGAATAGGTTGAGTGAACTCGGTCTTTTTACCTTGGAGCAATGGAGGATGAGAGGTGACCTGATAGAGGTGTAGAAGATGATGAGAGGCATTGATCATGTGGATAGTCAGAGGCTTTTTCCCAAGGCTGAAATGGCTAGCATGAGAGGTCACAGTTTTAAGGTACTTGGAAGTAGGTACAGAGGAGATGTCAGGGCTAAGTTTTTTATGCAGATAGTGGTGAGTGCGTGGAATGGGCTGCTGGTGACGGTCGTGTAGGCAGATACAATAGGGTCTTTTAAAAGACTCCTGGACAGGTACATGGAACTCAGAAAAATAGAGGGCTATGGGTAACCCTAGGTAATTTCTAAGGTGTGGACAAATTCAGCACAGCTTTGTGGGCCGAAGGGCCTGTACTGTGCTCTAGGTTTTCTATGTTTCTATGTTTAACATAGAACACAGGAGCACAGAACACAGAACACAGAACACAGGAGCACAGAACATAGAACACAGGAGCACAGAATACAGAACACAGGGGCACAGAACATAGAACACAGGAGCACAGAACATGGGATACAGGAGCACAGAACATAGAACACAGGAGCACAGAACATAGAACACAAGAGCACAGAATATAGAACACAGGAGCACAGAACATAGAACACAGGAGCACAGAATATAGAACACAGGAGCACAGAATATAGAACACAGGAGCACAGAACATAGAACACAGGAGCACAGAATATAGAACACAAGAGCACAGAATATAGAACACAGGAGCACAGAACATAGAACACAGGAGCACAGAATATAGAACACAGGAGCACAGAACATGGGATACAGAAGCACAGAACATAGAACACAGGAGCACAGAACATGGGATACAGAAGCACAGAACATAGAACACTGGAGCACAGAACATGGGATACAGGAGCACAGAACATAGAACACAGGAGCACAGAACATAGAACACAGGAGCAGAGAACATAGAACCCAGGAGCACAGAACATAGAACACAGGAGCACAGAATACAGAACACAGGGGCACAGAACATAGAACACAGGAGCACAGAACATGGGATACAGGAGCACAGAACATAGAACACAGGAGCACAGAACATAGAACACAAGAGCACAGAATATAGAACACAGGAGCACAGAACATAGAACACAGGAGCACAGAATATAGAACACAGGAGCACAGAATATGGGATACAGGAGCACAGAACATAGAACACAGGAGCACAGAACATAGAACACAGGAGCACAGAACATGGGATACAGAAGCACAGAACATAGAACACTGGAGCACAGAACATGGGATACAGGAGCACAGAACATAGAACACTGGAGCACAGAACATAGAACACAGGAGCACAGAACATAGAACACAGGAGCAGAGAACATAGAACCCAGGAGCACAGAACATAGAACCCAGGAGCACAGAACATAGAACCCAGAAGCACAGAACATAGAACACTGGAGCACAGAACATGGGATACAGGAGCACAGAACATAGAACACAGGAGCACAGAACATAGAACACTGGAGCACAGAACATAGAACACTGGAGCACAGAACATGGGATACAGGAGCACAGAACATGGGATACAGGAGCACAGAACATGGATACAGGAGCACAGAACATGGATACAGGAGCACAGAACATGGAACACAGGAGCACAGAATATAGAACACAGGAGCACAGAATATAGAACACAGGAGCACAGAATATAGAACACAGGAGCACAGAATATGGGATACAGGAGCACAGAATATAGAACACAGGAGCACAGAATATAGAACACAGGAGCACAGAACATAGAACACAGGAGCACAGAATATAGAACACAGGAGCACAGAACATAGAACACAGGAGCACAGAACATAGAACACAGGAGCACAGAACATAGAACACTGGAGCACAGAACATAGAACACTGGAGCACAGAACATGGGATACAGGAGCACAGAACATAGAACACAGGAGCACAGAACATAGAACACAGGAGCAGAGAACATAGAACCCAGGAGCACAGAACATAGAACACAGGAGCACAGAATATAGAACCCAGGAGCACAGAACATAGGACACAGGAGCAGAGAACATAGAACCCAGGAGCACAGAACATAGAACACAGGAGCACAGAATATAGAACCCAGGAGCACAGAACATAGGACACAGGAGCACAGAATATAGAACACAGGAGCACAGAACATGGGACACAGGAGCACAGGACATGTGACACAGGAGCACAGGACTTGGGACACAGGAGCACAGGACTTGGGGCATAGGAGCACAGAACATGGGACACAGGAGCACAGAACTTGGGACGCAGAACACAGGAGCACAGAACACAGAACATAGAACATAGAAATCTGGAGCACAAAAACAGGAACTTGGCTTTCAATATTGTGCCAAACCAAATAAATTATTAGTAATCAAATGGCCAACTAAACTAATCCTCCCTGCCTACACAATGTCCACACCCTTCCATGTTCCTCACATTCACGTGCCTATCTAACTGCCTCTGAAGAATCTGCCTCTTATCATCAACTCAGGCTGAGTATTTCAGACACCCACAACTCTTGCGTAAAAAACTTGCCCCTCATATCTCCTTTGAAATGACCTCCTCTCAGCTCAAATGCACATTATCTGGTTTTTAGACATTTCAACCCTGGGAGAAAGGTACCATCTGTCTACTCTATCTCATAATCTTATAAACCTCTAACAGATCCCCCCTCAACTTCCTCCACTATAGAGAAAACAACTCAAGTTTGTCCACCCTCTCCTTATAGCACATGCCCTCTAATCCAGGCAGCAGCTTGGTAAAACACTTCTGTACCCTCTCCAAAGACTCACCATCCTTCCAGTACTGTGTGCAATACTCCAGATGCAGCCTAACTAGAGTTCTATGAAGCTGCAACACAATTTGCTGACTCTTAAATTCAGTGCCATGATGAATAAAGGCAAACATATGTCTTCTTAACCACTTAATCAAAAGCCTCTTTTAGGGAGCTATGAACTTGGACCACAAAACCCCTCTGCTCCTCTACACCATTAATGGTCTTGCCCTTAACAATGTACTGTCTCTTTACATCCGACTTACTAAGGTGCAACACTTCACCTCTGACCATGTTAAACTCCATCTGTCATTTCTCCACCCATATCTGCAACTGATCCTGCTGTATTCTTTGCCAGTCATTTACGCTATCCACAACCCCACCAATCTTTGTATCATCTGCAAAATTACAAATCCACCCACCTACATTTTCATCCATTCATTTATATACATCACAAACAGCAGAGGCTGCAGGACAGATCCCTGTGGAACACCACCAATCACAGACATCCAGCTAGAAGAAATCCCTTCGACCACTACCCTCCTGTCTTCTATGGGCAAGCCAATTCTGAATCCAAACAGCCAATTCACCATTGATCCCATGCATCTTAATCTTCTGGATAAGCTTTCCATGAGGGGCTTTGTGAGACGCCTTACTAAAATCCATGTCGACAACACCCATGGTTCTACCTTCATCAGTCACACTTGTACCTCATCAAAAAACGCAATCAAGTTCGTAAGACACGACTTGCTCCGCACAAAGCAATGCTGGCTCTCCCTGATTATGATGATAATGATTATGAGGACACGCGGTCCCCTTTTATTGTCATTTAGTAAAAGATGAACTCAACAGGTCGGGCAGCATCAGTCAGAAACGATGAGTCGACGTTTCGGGCCGGAACCCTTCGTCAGGACTGAAGAATGAAAGATAGGGAAGGATTTGAAGAATGCTTGTAGCGTCAGTTGAAAGACCAGTAATTTGAAAGACAAAGGGGTGGGGGAGGGGAAGCATTGATGTCATAGCCCTGAAGACAATGGGTAGTAGAAGAAGGAGGCGGAACCATGAGGGAGCTGGGGGAGGGGGTAGAGTGAAATAGGGATAGAGGAAGGGAGGGGGAGGGAATTACCGGAAGTTGGAGAATTCTATGTTCATACCAAGGGGCTGGAGACTACCTAGACGGTATATGAGGTGTTGCTCCTCCAACCTGAGTTTAGCCTCATCATGGCATTAAGAAGTGATAAAATGTTTTTCCAGAATAATATCACGAAAACACATGACAAATTTCTAAATGCTCCTAAATCCTATCCCTAAGAAGTCTCTCCAGTGACTCTTCCCTACCACTGACATGAGACTCACCTGTCTGTAGTTTCCTGGATTATCCCTTCTTGAATAATGGAACAGCATTAGCTAGTTGCCAGTACTCAGGGGCCTTGCCTGTGGCTAGAGAGGTCACAAAGGTATTGGTCAAGGCCCCAGCAATCTCTTCTCTTGCTTTTCTCAATAACCTGAGGCCTAACCCATCAGGCCCGAGGATATGCTCTTTAAGAGACCCTAACACTACCTCATCTACTTTGAGATGCTCTAGCATATTAATACTCTTGGCACTGATCACCCTATCCTTCATGCCCTTTTCCTTGGTAAACACTGAAGTAAAGTACTTGTTAAGTACCTCACTCACATCCTCTGCATCCAAGCAAATGTTTCCCTCTTTATCCTTGAGTGGCCTTACACTCTCCCTTGTTATCTGCTTGCTCATGATGTATGGATTGAGTGCCTTGGGATTCTCCTTAATCCTACTCTGCTTCTGTCTATTTTTACTGTCCCTGACATCCCTCACAGAGACAGGGATAGCTGGCAAATTATGTTGTGGTCAGTTTCTCCTGACAGCATTGGGGCTAATTATGCCCTGGGTAATATTTGAGAACAGCATAAGATTAGGATATCTGGTTCGCTAAGCCTGACCTGCCATTTAAACTGCCCCAGGCCTAATCTCTTCGCTGCTAGCTCTGCACATTCTTCAATTTCAGAATCAGGTTTATCATCACTTTCATTATTATCACCTTTTTGATCAGTGTCAAAAAAGCCAAATTAAATCCACTGCGATTTAATGTTGTAAAACAATAAAACATGAAAACTTCAAAGAGCGTTGAATATTTGTTATAGGTACTGTATGATGTGAAAATTGTTGTTTCATGGCAGTAATATAGTGCAATATATAAAAATTGCTATAAGGTTACAAAATAAATAAATAATACAAAGATTAAGGGCCTTTGGATTTATGGTGTAGGACATAGAAATCTACAGCACATTACAGGCCCTTCGGCCCACAATGTGGTGCTGACCATGTAACCTGCTCTAGAGACTGCCTAGAATTACCCTACCACATAGCCCTCTATTTTTTTAAGTTTGATGTACCTATCTAAGAGTCTCTTAAAAGACCCTATTGCATCCACCTCTACCACCATCACCAGCAGTGCATCCCAAGCACCGACCACATTGTGTGAAAAACTTACCCGACATCCCTCTGTACCCACTTCCAAGCACCTTAAAACTATACCCCCTTGTGTTAGCCAGTTTAGCCCTGGGAAAAAGCCTCTGGCTAGCCACTCCAGCAATGCCCCTCACCATCTTATACACTTCTGTCAGGTCATCTCTCATTCTCCATCACTTCAAAGAGAAAAGGCCAAGTTCACTCAACCTATTCTCATAAGGCATGCTCTCCAATCCAGGCAACATCCTTGTAAATCTCCTCTGCACTCTTTCTTAGTATCTATATCCTTCCTGTAGTGAGGTGACCAGAACTGAACACAGTACTCCAAATGGGGTCTGACCATGGTCTTATATAACTGCAACATTACTTCACGGCTCTTGAACTCAATCCCATGGTTGATGAATGTCAACACACCAACACACCAGGTGTGCTTAAAGGTTTATTGTTTCCTGGGCCATTCAGAAATCTGATGGTGGAGGGAAAGAGGCTGTTCTTAAAATGTTGACTGTAGGTCTTCAAGTTCCTGTAGCAGAGGACATATGCTCGAGGATAAGGTCTTTAATGATGGGTTCCACCTTATTGACAGACCACCTTTTGAAGATGTTTTCAATGGATGGGACTCTTGTATCCATGATGGAACCGGCTGAGTTTACAACCCTCTTGTCATCCTGGGCAATGGAGGCTTCATACCAGGCTGTGATGTCACCTTTAGAATGCTCTCCATGGAAGAAATTTGCATGAGTCTTTGGTGACATACCAAATTACCTCAAACCCCTAATGAAGTATACTCACTAGCATGCCTTCTTAGTGATTGTATAAACATGCTGGACCCAGAATAGATCCTCTGAAAGATTGAAGCTGCTCACATTTTCCAGGGCCGAGGACGGGCGTGTGTGCTCTCCTGACTCTCTCTTCCTGAATTCCACAATCAATTCTTTGGTCTTAGAAACATTGAGTGCAAGGTTGTTGTTGTGACAGCCCATCCATTTCACTCCTGCAAGCCTCCTCCTCATCATCCGAGATTCTGCCAACAACTGTCGAGTCATCGGTGAATTTATAGATGGTATTTGAGTTGTGCCTAGCCACACAGTCATGAATGTAGAGAGAATAGAATAGTGGACTAAGTACACATCCTTGTGATACCACTGTGTTGATTTTAAGCAAGGAGGAGGAATTTACCACCAATTTGCACTGACTTGTTTTCCAGACAAGGAAGTCGAGAATCCAGATGCAAAGGGAGATACAGTGGCCCATATTTTGAAGCATTTTGATTAGTGAGGGGAAGATGATGTTGAATGCTGAACTGTAATCGATAAAAAGCAGCCTGACATTTGTCGTACTGTTGTCCAGGTGTTCCCAAGTTGAGTGAAGAGCCAGTGAGCACTTTGTCTGTGTTGCTCCAACACCCGCAGAATCTCTTGTGTTTATGATCTGCTGTAGACTTGTTGTGGAGGTAGGCAAATTGCAGTGGGTCCAGGTCCTTTTTCAGACAGGAGTTAATTCCAAACATGACCAACCTCTCAAAACATGTCATCACAGTAGATGTGGGTGCTAGCAGGTGAGAATTGTTGAGACAACTCACCCTTGGGTACCTCTTCTTGGACACTTGCATGATTGATGCCCTTTTGAAGTAGGTGGGAATCTCCCTGTCACCAATTGGATGGCACAGATTTTCAGTACCCAGTTAGGAGCATCATCGGACTCTGGTTCATCCTCTTGAAAGATGTTCCAACGTCAGCTTGGAAACAGAGATCACAGGGTTTCCAAATGCTGTGGGAATTAGCAGAAGTGTAATGTTATTCTCCCTTACAAACTGTCATAAAAGGTGTTCAGCACATCAGGGAGTGGAACATCACTGTCATTATGCTGTTAGGATTCACCTTATAGGAAGCTGACGTTGCTCCTCTCCATGCCTTGTGGTGCATTGGGCAGCAACCCAGCCGTTTCCTCAGCACTTGTCTGTTTTTTACGAAGCTGAGTTGCTAGCTCAACGCTCTAACCCAGCACAGATGGAAAGTATGCAAGGAACAAGCTAGATTTGAACCCGGGACCACTCACCTTGAAGTTTGATACGGATACCACTATACCATCAGCCGGCTTATAGGAAGTAATGGCATGTAAAATTCGCCACAGCTGTCGTGCATCTGATTATGTCACTAACTTCACATGAAATTGTCCTTTCATGATCATGATGGTCTTCCGTAGGTCGTACCTGGACCTCTTGTAGGATTCTGGATCACCAGTCCGAAGAGCCACAGATCTAGATATCAGAAGGCTATGAATCTTATGGTTCATCCAGAGCTTCTGGTTTGGGAAGATTTGGTATGGTCTCAAAGGCACACACTCATCCACATTGATCTTGAGGTTAGTGATGGCTGTATCATAGTCAATAAGAACTGCAGAGGAATCCCTGAATATGGTATAGTCCGGGAGGATGTAGAATCGATGTGAGTAGAGCTGCATAACACTAAGGGGCAGAAAATGCTGGTGGGAGTTGTGTACAGGCCACCTAACAGTAGTAGTGAGGTTGGGGATGGCATTAAACAGGAAATTAGAAATGCGTGCAATAAAGGAACAGCGGTTATAATGGGTGACTTCAATCTACATATAGATTGGGTGAACCAAATTGGTAAGGGTGCTGAGGAAGAGGATTTCTTAGAATGTATGCGGGATAGTTTTCTGAACCAACATGTTGAGCAACCAACTAGAAAGCAGGCCATTCTAGACTGGGTATTGAGCAATGAGGAAGGGTTAGTTGGCAATTTTGTCGTGCAAGGCCCCTTGGGTAAGAGTGACCATAATATGGTGGAATTCTTCATTAAGATGGAGAGTGATATAGTTAATTCAGTAACAAAGGTTCTGAACTTAAAGAAGGGTAACTTTGAAGATATGAGATGTGAATTAGCTAAGATAGACTGGCAAATGATACTTAAAGGGTTGACGGTGGATATGCAATGGCAAGCTTTTAAAGATCGCATGGATGAACTACAACAATTGTTCATCCCAGTTTGGCAAAAGAATAAACCAGGGAAGGTAGTGCACCCATGGCTGACAAGGGAAATTAGGGATAGTATCAATTCCAAAGAAGCAGCATACAAATTAGCCAGAAAAAGCAGCACACCTGAGGACTGGGAGAAATTCAGAGTCCAGCAGAGGAGGACAAAGGGCTTAATTAGGAAAGGGAAAAAAGATTATGAGAGAAAGCTGGCAGGGAACATAAAAACTGACTGTAAAAGCTTTTATAGATATGTGAAAAGAAAAAGATTGGTTAAGACAAATATAGGTCCCTTACAGTCAGAAACAGGTGAATTGATCATGGGGAACAAGGACATGGCAGACCAATTGAATAACTACTTTGGTTCTGTCTTCACTAAGGAGGACATAAATAATCTTCCGGAGATAGTAGAGGACCGAGAGTCTAGTGAGATGGAGGAACTGAGGGAAATACATGTTAGTAGGGAAGTGGTGTTAGGTAAATTGAAGGGATTAAAGGCAAATAAATCACAGGGCCAGATGGTCTGCATCCCAGAGTGCTTAAGGAAGTAGCCCAAGAAATAGTGGATGCATTAGTGATAATTTTTCAAAACTCTTTAGATTCTGGATTAGTTCCTGAGGATTGGAGGGTGGCTAATGTAACCCCGCTTTTTAAAAAAAAGGAGGGAGAGAGAAACCAGGGAATTATAGACCCGTAAACCTGACATCGGTGGTGGGGAAAATGCTAGAGTCAGTTATCAAAGATGTGATAACAGCTCATTTGGAAAGCGGTGAAATCATCGGACAAAGTCAGCATGGATTTGTGAAAGGAAAATCATGTCTGAGGAATCTCATAGAATTTTTTGAGGATGTAACTAGTAGAGTGGATAGGGGAGAACCAGAGGATGTGGTATATTTGGATTTTCAAAAGGCTTTTGACAAGGTCCCACACAGGAGATTAGTGTACAAACTTAAAACACAATGTATTGAGGGTATGGTATTGATATGGATAGAGAATTGGTTGGCAGACAGGAAGCAAAGAGTGGGAATAAACGGGACCTTTTCAGAATGGCAGGTGGTGACTAGTGGGGTACCGCAAGGATCAGTGCTGGGACCCCAGTTGTTTACAATATATATTAATGACTTAGACGAGGGAATTAAATGCAGCATCTCCCAAGTTTGCAGATGACACGAAGCTGGGCAGCAGTGTTAGCTGTGAGGAGGATGCTAAGTTGCAGGGTGACTTGGATAGGTTAGGTGAGTGGGCAAATTCATGGCAGATGCAACTTAATGTGGATAAATGTGAGGTTATCTACTCACTTGGTGGCAAGAACAGGAAAACAGATTATTATCTGAATGGTGGCCGATTAGGAAAAGGGGAGGTGCAACGAGACCTGGGTGTCATTGAAAGTGGGCATGCAGGTACAGCAAGCGGTTAAAAAGGCGAATGGTATGCTGGCATTCATAGCAAGAGGATTCGAGTACAGGAACAAGGAGGTACTACTGCAGTTGTACGAGGACTTGGTGAGACCACACCAAGAGTATTGTGTGCAGTTTTGGTCCTCTAATCTGAGGAAAGACATTCTTGCCATAGAGGGAGTACAAAGAAGGTTCACCAGATTGATTCCTGGGATGGCAGGACTCTCACATGATGAAAGACTGGATCGACTAGGCTTATACTCTCTGGAATTTAGAAGATTGAGGGGGGATCTGATTGAAACGTATAAAATTCTAAAGGGATTGGACAGGCTAGATGCAGGAAGATTGTTCCCGATGTTGGAGAAGTGCCGAACGAGGGGTCACAGTTTGAGGATAAAGGGGAAGCCTTTTAGGAGCGAGATGAGGAAAAACTTCTTCACCTAGAGAGTGGTGAATCTGTGGAATTCTCTGCCATAGGAAACAGTTGAGGCCAGTTCATTGGCTATATTTAAGAGGGAGTTAGATACAGCCCTTGTGGCTAAAGGGATCGGGGGGTATGGAGAGAAGGCAGGTACAGGGTTCTCAGTTGGATGATCAGCCATGATCGTACTGAATGGCACTGCAGGCTCGAAGGGCCGAACAGCCTACTCCTGCACCTATTTCCTATGTTTCTATTCAGATCAGTCTTGTAAACACATCTCCATCTTCCTTAGTCATACCCTCACCATCTTCACAACTAGTGCTATGATCCTTAGTCTCTGCCTATCTGCTGGTAATAGAAGTATGATACCAGATGATTGGACTTGCCAAAGCATAAGTGTGGGATGGCACTGTAAGCATTCTTTATCATGGTGTAACAGCAATCAAGTGTATTGACTCCTCTGGTTCTACAGATGATATATTGAATGTAGTTAGTCAGAGGCATCTTCAAGCTAGCCAAGTTGAAGTGCCCTGCAATGATCGGGAAGGCATTAAGGATGCTGACTCGTGACTGATGATCAAAGTGCTAAGCTGCTCCAGTGCCAGCTTGATGTTAGTCAGGGGTGGAATGTATGCCACTACCAAGATGATGGTGGAGAACGAGTAGAACAGATGACACTGGACCACCAGGTGTTTCGGGTTGGGGGAGCAGGACTGAGACAGAACTTCCACGTCCTTGCACAATCCACCTCTACGTGACACCACCATCCAGTCCAGCCATGTGTCAGTTCCCCTGTAACCCCAATATTTCAAATACATATATAAAATGATCCAGTGTCCTCCACCCTCAAGGGCAGAAATCCAGAGACTTACCACCTTCATGAGAAACCCATTCCACATGTTCCTCTTGATTGTGTTTCTCCCAGCTGGGATGGAAACATCCCAGCATCTACCCAGTCAAACCCCTTTAGGACCTCAGATGTAATTTCTGCATTTGGTTACACTGATTTTTGGGAAGACCTGATCTTCCAAGGCTTCTTGTCCTCTTGGAAATTCCGTTTCAGCTATCAAGACTGCCTTTGAAGAGATAAAGGATCATGATCTTAGGACTCCTTCCCAGCAAGGCAGTAACCACGTTGACCCAAGAGCCACCCTATTTTGATTAACCCATCATTTTGACCGGAAAAGGATTGGCTTGTGGTGCTGGGGTAAATATGAAACATTGTCTTATCATATCAGAGAATCTGCCCTGGGACCAGCACGCAAGTGCCATGACAAAGAAAGCAAGGCAGTGCCTCTACTTTCTTAGAAGTTTGCGTATTCAGCAGACTTTGACAAACTTCTCTCAATGCATAGTGGAGAGTATCCTAATGGTTGCATCTCAGCCTGGAATGGAAACATTAATGCCAGGAATGAAAGTTTGCAGAAACAGTGGGACATCGCTAGGATGCAGAACTGGGCTGAGAAGTGTCAGATGGACTTCAACCCAGATAAATGTGAGGCAGTTCATTTTGGTAGGTCCAATTTGAAGACAGAATATAAATGTTAAGACTCTTGGCAGTGTGGAGGATCTGAGAGATCTTGGGGTCCGTGTTGACAGGACACTCAAAGCTGCTGTGCTGTTAAGAAGGCGTATGGCATTCATCAAACGTAGGATTGAGTTCAAGAGCCGTGAGGTAATGTTATGGCTATATAAGACCTTGGTCAGAGCCCACTTGGGAGTACTATGTTCAGTTCTGGTCACCTCACCTCAGGAAGGATGTGGATACTATAGAGAGAGTGCAGAGGAGATTTACAAGGATGTTGCCTGGATTGAAGTGCATACCTTATGAAATGTACTTGGCCTTTTGTCCTTGGAGCGACGGAGTATGAGAGGTGACCTGAAAGAGGTATATAAGATGATGAGGGGCATTGACTGTGTGGATAGTCAGAGGCTTTTTCCCAGGGCTGAAATGCCTAACACGAGGCGGCATAGTTTTAAGGCGCTTGGAAAAAGGTACCGAGGGGATGTCAGGAGTAAGTTGTTTTACAGAGTGGTGGGTGCGTGGAATGCACTGCCACTGACTGTGGTGGAGGAAGCGATACAATAGGGTCTTTTCAGAGCCTCTTAGATAGGTACATGGAGCTTAGAAATATAGAGGGCTATGCGCTAGGGAATTTCTAGGTAGTCTTTAGAGTAGGCTACATGGTTGGGACAACATTGTGGGCCGAAGGGCCTGTAATATGCTGTAAATTTCTATGTTCTAATTTCTAAGTGGTGGCTAGAGCCTAGTCCATCACAGTCAAAGACCTCAGCACCATCAAGCGCATTTACATGGAGCGTTGCCACAAAAAAGCAGCATCCATTATCAAGGAGCACTACCATTCAGACCATGTTATCTGCTCGCTACCACCATTGGGCAGGATGTACAGCAGCCTTGGGTACAACACCACCAGGTTAAGGAGGTTATTATCCTACAACCATCAAGCTCCTGAACTGGTGTGGAGAACTCCATTCAGCACAACTCTGAACTGAGCCCTCAACATACAGATTTCACTGTGAAGGACTCCACAACCCACACTCCCTGTATCTTTTTATTATTTATTTGCACAATTTATCTTCTTTTGCACATTGGTTGTTTATCAGTCTTTATATATAGTTTTTCATCATTTCTATTGTACTTCTTTATTTTTCTGTAAATGCCTGCAGGAAAATACATCTCATATTTGGTAACATACATGTTATTTGACAATAAATATATTTGGACTGTGTGGAGGGTCAAGGGTCTAATCATTTCTGTGAGGTAATCAAACTCTCCTAATTCCCTCCTCTCACCAAATACTCACACGGGTTTTGAGTTCTACCAGGAGCACTGTAAGTGAGTGGGCGTTGGGAGTGTGGGTTATTCAGAAGACGTACAACTACAGAGAACTGCAACACCAATGCAGTGGGTACGGTGTGTTGGGGTATAGTAGATCAATGTACCTGACAGTCACCACTAACTGATAGCCTGCCACCATGCTGCTCCATGAAGCTGCTCTCTGTTTACACGGAGGAAGGAAGGGGTTTGTCCTCAAGTCCATGATCAAAATGCTGGATACCACTGGGAGCAAACGGGGGTGGGGGGGGGAATCAATTCTAAAAAAGAGCAGGAGATCCAGTATTTACCCCCACCCCAACTTTCCATAGAGAGCAGGTGAAGTTATTCCCAACATCGACAGTTGGATATACCAGCAATACATCACGGTTTGTTTTGTTCTGGGTTGTCCTGGGCTTGTAATGAAAGTAAGCCTTCGAGGAGGACCAAAAGGGTTACAATGGATGCTGATTCAGAGGCAAGTGTCGAGCCTCATGAATACAGTGGAAGTGCGCGCTGGGAAGTTGGGTGGTGAGTGGGAGACCAACTCGTGGTAGTTCTGCATCAGCCAAATAGAGAAGAGCAGATGTCGACCATGAACACCTGCAAGGGACACAAAAGGCTGCAGTAATTGTAACCTTTCACTTACCACCCCTTCCATTCACCCATTACACCATCTCCCCTCAACTCTTCATGCTCAAATGAAGGGTCTCAACCAGAAAGAAGGGACGAAGGCAAAAACACAGGAAATTATAGGCCAGTTAGTCTGACTTCAGTGGTCAGGAAAACATTGGAGTTTCCGAGTACTTGAGGGAACATGATAAAATAGGCCAAAGTCAGGATGGTTTCCTCAGGGACAAATCTCTTGGAATTCTTTTAAGGAAATTAACAGGCAGGACAGATCAGCAGATGTTGCTTACTTGGATTTTCAGAAGGACTTTAATGAGGTGCCACATATGATGCTGCTAAACAAGAGCCTATATTACTGGAAAGATAGAAGATTGGCTGACTGGCAGGAGACAAAGAATGGGAACAAAGGGGGCCTTTTCTGGCAGGCTGTCAGTGATTAGTGGTGTTCTACGGGGCATGGTGTTGATTCTGATTCTTTAGGGAGTTGTTGGAGGATGGTGCACACAGTGGCATCGATGAAGAATCAAATGAGCCTGATCTCACCACCCAATGTCTGGTTACAGTGAGCTCCAGCTCACAGACCCTTTCGCCACTGCTACCGATACACCTCTTGGCAATGAACCCGCACAGTGCTGATTCTGCAACTCACCTCCTACTGCATTTGTTCTCATAGGAATCTCTAAAATCTTGACCAAAAAAGATCACAGAAAACTCCTGTAATGTGCCAAAAACTTTTATTAAGATTTTATAAAAGGAATTTGTGTTGAATAAACAAAACTTTCATTTGACCAAACAGGAAATATACAAGAAAAATGGCAAAGGAAAATGGAGAATGAATTTAAACACCACAAGAAGATGAGGACAGAGGTGGGCGGGCTGAAGACTGAAGCATGAAAGAGCAACAAAAATCTGGGTCTTAGACTCCCCACTCCCACACTCTATCCAGACCTTTCAATATTGATAGGTTCCAATAAGATTCTCCCCCCCCTTGCATTCTTCTAAGTTCCAGCGAGTACAGACTAAGAGCCATCAATCGTTCCTCATATGATAAACCTTTCATTCCCAAAAACATCCTTGTGAACTGCCTCTGGAATCTGTCCAATGCCAGCATGCTAACATTGCATTTGCCTTCCTCACCACTGACTCAACTGGCAAGTTAACCTTTAGGGTGTTCTGCACAAGAACTCCCAAGTCCCTTTGTATCTCAGATTTTTGGATTTTCTCTCTGTTTAGAAAATAGTCTGTACATTTATTTCTACTACCAAAGTGCATGACCATGCATTTACCAACATCATATTTCATTTACTACTTTCTTGCCCATTTTCCTAATCTGTCTAAGTCATTCTGCAGCCTACCTGTTTCCTTAACACTACCTGCCCCTCTTATCATCATCTGCAAACTTGGCCACAAAGTCATCAATTCCAAATCAGAGACATACATATGGACAGAAACTGTCCCAACACCAACCTCTATGGAACACTAGTCACCAGCACCCAATCTGAAAAGGCCCCCTTTATTCCCATTCTTTGCCTCTTGCCAGTCAGCCGATCTTCTAACTATGCTCGTATCTTTTCTGTAATACCATGGGCTCTTATCTTGATTATCAGCCTCATGTGTATCACCCTGTCAAAGGCCTAAATCCAGATAAACATAAAATGATGTATTTTTAAAGTACCAGTAAGGCTAGGACATACACACAAATGACAGCTCCAAAGGAGTACTGAGGAACAGAGGGGCCTTGGTGCACGTCCAAAAATCCTTGAAGGTGACAGCACAGATAAATAATGTGGTTAAGAAAGCAAATGAGATGCGGGCCTCATTAGTCAGCATATCAAATACTAAAGAAGGGCGGTTATGCTCCAATTGTACCAACCTCAACATGAGCACTACGTGCAGTTTTGGTCACCACACTATAGGAAAGATGTGATAGTGCTAGGTTGGATGAGGACTTCCTTTTTTTGGCATGTGCCTGCATGTGTGCGAAGTCTGTGCGTCTGCGTCTGCGTGCGCATCTGTGCGTGTGCGTGTCCATGTGTGCGCCTCTGTGCGTGCGTCCGTGATTATGTCTTTTTCATGGCGGAGCGAGAGAGAGACTGTGTGGCGAGCCACTCCTCACACAGAAATTTTTGCAGCATTTTCCCTTTATTTTACGAGGTCAAATTGCGATCTCGACACTCAACCCAGCACGGATGGAAAGTGTACTCGGGGGCAGACCCGACTAGTTTCGTACCCGGGAACCTCCACTCTCGGGTCCGGTGCCGAAGTCGTTGCACCACCAGCTGGCCCTGGATGAGGACTTTCAGTTATGAGGAGAGCCTGGAGAATCTGCAACTGAGGTGATGAACAGGAGACATAATTGAGGGATCTAAATTATGAGGTATATAGATAGGATACACTGCAGTAGACTTTCCCCCTATCAGAGGTAGATAAAAATATGGGACAAAGATTTAGGGTAACTGATAAAAATAGAGAAGAAATATGAGGGGGGTCTTTTTCCCCAAGAATGGTATCTGGAATACATTCCGTAGGTGAATGCTGCAAGTAGAGTCACTGACAGTTTTTAAGAAGTCTAGATGTGCATTTGAATCACCAAGGCATAGACTACTACAAGGCAAACTGTATAAGATTAGTTTAGATTAATATAGGTGGTCCCTACCGTTTGGTATGGTTGTGATGGCCCAAAAGGCCTATTTCCCTGCTGTATGACTCTATTGATCAAGTTTCCCCTCAGCTTCCTTCACTCCAAGGAAAGCAAATCAAACCCACCTAGTCTCTCTGTACAGTCTGAAATGGTCCAACCCAGGCAACAGCTTGATGAATCTCATCTGTATCTTCTCCAGTGCAATCATGTGACAAACAGAACGGCACACAGCACTCCAAATGCAGTCTAGCCAATGTATTGTACAGTTATATTTGTACCTCCCTGCTCTTCTATGCTCCAGCTAATGAAGACAAGTATAACATAAGCCTCCTTCACTACATTATCCACCTGTGCTGCCACCTTCAAAGATTTTTGGACTTGTACATTAAGATCCGGCTGTTTCCTACCCTTACAGGTCATACCCACCTTGTCTATTGTCCTGAGCACTGTCTAGACAGGAATAAAATATCTCAGCAGCTTCTGCATGTGTGATTCATTGAGGTTGAAGGGAAGAGTTCCACTCCTTTGCAAAACATTAACAAATATGCCATAGTGATGTTGTGTCCTCTTAGTTCTAGAGTGATAAATGTGTATGTGTGGGGAATGGATTGACATGTTGGACAAAAATGTATTTTTATTGCTACTTAGAAATACAGCATGATAAGCAGCCCTTCTGACCCAATGATCCCGCTTCCCCAATTACACCCATGTGACCACCACCAACCCATATGTACTTGGAATGAGAGGAATCCAGAGCACCTGGAGGAAACCCAAGCAGTGACAGAGAGAATGTACAAACTCTTTACACAGCAGCAGGAATTGAATCCAGGTCGCTGGCACTGTAATAGCATAACACTAACCACTAAGTTACTGTGCAGCGAATTATGAACAATTCAAAAGCCTTTAGTTTACATCCAGAGAGGGACCACCCTTTAGGCTATCTATCACAGTCTTCATCCAATCCTACCTATTATGCCAAATGCTAATCATCCTGCTGTTCCTCCTCCTTGTCCTAGTGTTCTTCCTCTTCTATTTCCTAGAGGTTTATAGGCTACAGTACGTAACACAACCTGATGAATACTGGAGAATAATACTGCAGATGACAAAAGGCTTATTTTGAGGATGTGTGTAATGCAGTGGCTTTCATTGTGGCTACACTGACTGGCAGCACAGACAGAAGCCAGAGGAGAAATAAAAAAATGAATAGGTCTTATCACTCAAAATCCACCCTGAATCTCTACAGAGAAGACTGGTAGCTGAAGGATGAATGCATCTTGTGAACTCTCGGGACACCTGATACTGATTACGGGGAGAGTTCGCCTTTGTCACCTTTGGGTTCAGGTGGAGAAAATGAAGTAGTATGTGTATGCAATCTATCACTGCCTGTACCTCAGGAAAGCTCACAACGGTGAAAGGTCTGCTCATGTGCTTAAGTCTCAGGTTCTCTGCTAAAGTGAAAGCTAAAGAGAGCATCAGTGCCCTTCACAATGCTACAGTGAGCAAGTCACTGTGAGAGATGACATGTGTACCAACTCTATTATCTGGAATGATCACAAGAACAGCAGGAGTGACAGTGACCTATAGGGCAGAGAAATTCATCACGACTGATTTGAATCTGACTTAACAGCCAGAGACATTACTCTAAATTGAGATCATGGTAGGAACGGGAGGATGGTTGAAGTTAGTAGAAAACTACAAATGAAGCACTTGTAACAATTTCTATTACCCCTGTGCTTCCCTTTATTGGCTGTCTTTCACTCTGGCCACAGTAGTGTAACGGTTAGAGTGATGCTATTACAGCTTGGGGTGTCAGAGTTCTGAGTTCAATTCTGTAAGGAGTTTACATGTCCTTTCTGTGGAATGCTTGGGTTCCCTCCAGGTGCTCCGGTTTCCTCCCACAGTCCAAAGATATATCAGTTGGTAGCTTAATTGGTCATTGTAAGTTGTCCCATGATTAAATTAGTGGGCTGCTGTGCAGCGCGGTTTGAAGAGCCAAATGGGCCTATTTGCGCTGTATCTCTAAATAAGATAAAATAAGTAATTCATTACAGTGCTCCATTGTGACTGCAGCTAATGGCATTAAGCTGCTCCAGTTCAGTGGGCACCAACTCTCAAAGTTAGCTACTGACTACACCTACTGTCCTCACTGTACTGATTGGTGGTCGGCATAGACTCAGTGGACCAAAGAGTTTGTTTCCGAGCTGTATGGCTCTATGAGTTTGGCAGAAAACCTTATAACTTACTTATTATGCCACAGAAGGAAACTATTTGGCCCAATAAGTCCATGCCAGCTTCCAGAAGAGTAATTCCATCATCCAAGTCCAAATTGAATTTTTTGTCACATGAACAGAAATGATGAAAACTTGCATGCAGCATAAAACCATAAGACATAGGAGCAGAATTAGGCCATTTGGCCCATTGAGCCTGCTCCACCATTTAATCATGGCTGATCCTTTTTCCCCTTCTTCAATCCATTCCTTGGCCTTCCCCCATAACCTTTGATACCAAGTCCAATCAAGAACCTATCAATCTCTGCCTTAAATACACCCAACAACCTGGTCTCCTCAGCTGTCTGTGGTAAAAAATTTCCACTAATTCACCACCTTCTGGCTAAAGAAACTTCTCTGCACCACTGTTTGAAATGGACACACCTCTATCCCGAGGCTGTACCTTCTTGTCCTAGACTCCCCCAATGGGAAACATCCTTTCTGCATCTACCCTGTGTAGGCCTTTCAACGTTCAAAAGGTTTCAATGAGATCCCCCCTCATCCTTCTAAATTCCAGTGGGTACAGACCAAGTGCCATAAAATGTTCCTCGTATTATAAGCCTTTCGTTCCCAGAAACATCCTTGTTAGCTGTCTCTGGACTCTGTCCAATGCCAGCATGCTAACATTGCATTTGCCTTCCTCACCACTGACTCAACTTGCAAGTTAACCTTTAGGGTGTTCTGCACAAGAACTCCCAGGTCCCTTTGCCTCTCAGATTTTTGAATTTTCTCCCCCATTTAAAAAATATTCTGCACATTTATTTCTATGACCAAAGTGCATGACCATGCATTTTCCAACCTTATATTTCATTTGCCACTTTCTTGTCCATTCCCCTAATCTGTCTAAGTCATTCTGCAGCCTACCTGTTTCCTCAACACTACCTACCCCTCCACCAATCTTTGTTATCATCTGCAAACTTGGCAACAAAGCCATCTATTCTATCATCTAAATCACTGGCATATAGCATAAAAGAAGCGGTCCCAACACTGACTCCTGTGGAACACCACTAGTCACCGGCAGCCAACCAGAAAAGGATCCTTTTATTCTACTCGCTGCCTCCTACCAATGAGCCAATGCTCTAACCATGCCAGTAACTTTCACGTAATACCATGGCCTCTTAACTTGGTAAGCAGCCTCAAGTGTGACACCTTGTCAAAGGCCTCTGAAAGTCCAACCATACAACATCCACTGCATCCCTTTTATCTATCCTACTTGTAATCTCCTCAAAGAATTCCAACAGGTTCATCAGGCAAGATTTTTCCTTAAGGAAACCATGCTGACCACAGCCTATCTTGTCCTGTGTCACCAAGTACTCCTTAACTTCATCCTTAACAATTGACTCCAACATCTTCCCAACCACTGAGGTCAAGCTAACTAGTCTATAATTTCCTGTCTGCTGCCTTCCTCCTTTCTTAAAGAGTGGAGTAACATTTGCAATTCTCCAGTCCTCTGGCATCATGCCAGAGTCCATTGATTTTCTAAAGATCATTACTAATGTCTCCACAATCTCTAATGCTACCTCTTTCAGAACCCTAGGGTGCAGTTCATCTGGTCCAGGTGACTTATGTACCCTTAGGTCTTTCAGCTTTTTAAGCACTGTAACGCGCTGTAAGGATTCACTGCTAATGTAATGGCTTCTCTGTAATGTTCACTGCTGAGGTAATGGTTTCCCTGCAGCAGCAATGTTTGGGTTACGGCTGGAGATAACATGACTATGGTATGCATGTTAGCCAATTGGAGATTGTTGCTTTGTCTTGTGTATCTGGAAGGATGTTTTATTGCAGTCTTTGTCGAGGAGAGCTGAAGAGGGAGGATGCGTGTGGAGAGGGCTGGTAGACCACCGGACGGAGTGGACTGGGATCTGAGGGTCCGAAGGTCGGCGACGCTCGGAGACCGATGGGGGAGAATGACTACTGAGTGAGCTCCTTGAATTGGGCCCTTTTTTTATTTTCATTACTAACCCTGTATTCATATTAAGATTCATAAAGTTCAATTATTTAACTGCATATGATGTACTGTCTGATATTTCGTGTTGTGGGTTTGTAACTAGGCAGTACATTACACAGCATCCACACAAACGTGATTTCCCAGTTTGGCGGGGCCAAAGGCTGTTTCCCCTAGACGAACATGAGCTGGGAAGCCTGAGGGTTACAGCATCTTCTCCCTTGTAATAGTAATAGCACTCACTTCTCTTCCTTCACGCACTACAACATCTGGCACGCTGCTAGCATCTTCCACAAAGAAAACAGATGTAAAATACCCGTTTTTGCTTTATGTGCCCTCTTTTTTGTTTTTACATTAGCTTTGACTTCCCTTGTCAGTCACAGTTGTATTATTTTGCCATTTGAGTACTTCTTCGTTTTTGTAACACATTTGTCCGCACCTTTCTCATTTTTCCAGAAAATCACACCATTGCTGCTCTGCTGTCATCCCTGCCAGCATTTCCTTCCAAATTACTTTGGCCAACTCCTCTCTCACACCACTGTAATTTCCTCTACTCCACTGAAATACTGCTATGTCAGACTTTTACTTTCTCCCCATCAAATTTCAAGTTGAACTCAATCATATTGTGATCACTGGCTCCTAAGGGCTCTTTTACCTAATCACCTTTGGTTCATTACATAACACCCAATCCAGTACAGTTGATCCCTAGTAGGCTCAATGACTAACTGCTCTAAAAAGCCATCTTGAAGGCATTCAACAAACTCACTTCAGATCCATTACCAACCTGATTTTCTCAATCAACCTGCATGTTAAAATCTCCCATGACTATCATAACATTGCGCTTTTGACATCCCTTTTCTATTTCCTGTTGTAATCTGTGGTCCACGTCCCAGCAACTGTTATGAGGCCTGCCATCAGGGTCCTCTGACCCTTGCAATCTCTTAACTCAACCCACAAGGATTCAACATCTTCCGATCCTATGTCACATCTTTCTACAGATTTGATGCCAGTTTTGAGCCACGCCACTCCCTCTCCCTACCCTGCCCTTATATTTCCCAATACTCATGCATATGCTAGCCAATTTCCCTTTAATTCTTTTGCCTCCAAGCTATGCTAAACAGTAACTTACAGTGGTAATTATTCTATCAACCATTGCTTGGGAATGAAGGGGGAAACTGGAAAGTCTGGGTAAAGCTCACACCATAGTGAGCACACGCAAATTCCACACACACCGCACCAGAGGTCAGGATCAACCCCAGGTTTCTGGAGCTAACTACTGCACAACTGTGTAAATATTCTTTATGTTATTTCGTCTGACTTTCTGATCTTCTATAAATACACACTAGTCTCTGAAGAGGTATGCATCAAGTCTGATCTCCCTGCTCTGTCTCTATGCCCAAAAATGCTCTCTTTTCAAATACTGATCCAAATGTTTTCCTGGAATTAGTTTTGTAATTGTTTCACCAATCTTTCAGAGATTGCTTTAAGATAACAATTTCCACTTCGGTATTCCTGCCCATTATTTTGAAGCTATCTTGTGATTACCTATTCTCATTCCTTCCTTTTTTATCTACACTCTTTTGATAATGAACAGAGAGTGCCTCCCTGCACCAGAGACGCGGTTTAAGTGCTGATCTGAAGTGCTGTCTGTGTAGAGTGTGCACATTCTCCCTGTGACTGTGTGAAGTGTTCTACAGGTGTTCCAGTTTCCTTCTCCAATCCAAAGGCCTGCTAGTTGATTGGTTAGCTGTACACAGTATATCACTGTAGATTGCCTCAGTGTGTAGGTGAGTGGTAGAATTGAGGGGAGGTGACAAGAATGTGGGGAAAGTAAAGAGATTAATGTAGGGTTAACATAAATGAATGGTGGACATTTGCCATGGACTTGGCAGGCCACAGACCCTGTTTCCCTGTGGTATCTCTAAATTTCCTGACTGCTTCTGTCTTAACAGAACTGCTAGTTTCTCCAATCTCTTTGTGTAACTGAAGCTTTCATCCCAAATAAATTTCATGATTATTTCATCATTTACAGCAAATTTACTCTTCATCTCTCCTTTAGCAACAACTAGGGCCTAGTCAAGTTTTAGCATTAAACCTCTAGCCTACAGTATCCCCTATAACTCCTCCCTCAGGGCCTTAAACAGTCCTTACATGTACGGCAGCAAATCACAGACGAACCATCAGCGTAATTTATTTCATCCGGTGCTCCTGCTGCGGCCTCCTCTACATCAGTGAGACCTGACGCAGACTGGGATAACTGCTTTGTCAAGCACCTTTGTTCTGTACATCACAACAGTCAGGACCTCCCAGTGGCCAACCATTTCAGTTCCACTTCCCATTTTCACACCCACATGCCTGCCCACCGCCTCCTCTACTGCCACATCGAGTCTAGGACACAGACTGGAGGAGCAACATCTCAGATTCCATCTTGATCATCTTCAACCTTGTCACATCAAGGTCAAATAAACTCTTCTCGCGGTTCCAGCAGCATACAGGTATTGATTTTAACCGATGTTTCGATGACAAACTCTGCCATCTTCATCGGGGACAAGACCCCGGCAATCCTGATCAAGGTGGCAGAGTTTGTCATCGAAATGTTGGTTAAAATTGATACCTGTAACCAGCTGGAAACCCAAGATGAGTTTATTTGTCACATACGCTGGGTAAGCACCCATCAACATCGATTTCTCTAACTTCCAGTAATCACTCCCCCTGTTTTCCCTTTTCCATGTGGTTCCTTTAACTTTAATCTTTCCCCTTTCCCCACACACCACCTTCACCTCCCTACCCCCTTCCTTTATTCTATGGTCTGGTGTCCTCTCCTGACATAAATGTCATGAAAACTAGTTTTTGCAGCAGCAGTACAGTACATTTCAAACATAATTACATAAACTTGATGTAAATTATACCTAACTACCCAACAAAATGAAAAAAATAACATAATGACATTTGTGAAAGTTGAGGGAAATATAATTGAAGTAAAATTAGGGTTGTTCAGGTAGGTTCAAGAAATTGACAGATAGATGTGAGAGAAAAAGATCATGGCCTGGATGGATGGCGTACTGATAAATACAGATTAATCCAGTCTCTCAGAATTGGTTTCCCCTATAAACTTTCCTGTCACTTATATTAGACTCAGAGGCCTGTAATTATCTGATGTATCCTTCCTACTTTCCTTCTATAAAGATGCCACAAATACATAACTTACCTCTTCACTTTCAAGTTTTGTGCCATCTGCAACTTATTGTTGCATCCAATTCCAGATCACTCATTCAAGCCTTTGCTGTATGTTTCCTCCAGACCAAAAAAAAACCCCTTTAACTTTGTATTGATGTATATGTGACAAATAAAGCTAGCCTTTCATCTGTACCTGGAGATTTCAACTCTTGTATGATGCACCCTGAGCATTTCCAGATCACGGTAAGTCTCCGCCCTTTGTTTTGTTTGGTTATATCGCAGTCATTTGGTAACTTTTCTTTCCCACGCTAGTTTAACCCCTTTCAATCTATCTCGATCACAGAGGCGTTACTTCATCAAACGGCCTTCGGAAATCCGTACACTCCGCATTCTATGAGCATTTCATGGAACGAACCCACCCTGACTTTCTACACGCCGCTCACGTCGACGCGACCGGCGAACACGGATCCGTTTCCCTCCGTCCGGCAGTGACGGCGCTGCCGCCCGAGACCCCGGCGGAAGTCGCCCACCGGCGCAGAGGGGCATGACGTCGCCCAAACCTGTGTGCCCGCGGCGTCGTCACGCTGCCCGGTGCGCGTGAGGTACGCAGGAAGCGGTGACCTGCGCTCAGAGAGGGGCAGCGGCGCGCATTCTTTCGGTGGATAGGGGGATTCCTCCGACAACATGGCGGCCGGGAACCGCAGGCTGTGAGCAACAGTTGCGCCAGCGCCTTTGTGCCGGGCTGGGCCACGGCGGTTCGTTTTGATCAGGGGTGGGGGGATTCCGCTCGGCGGCGGCGGCGGCGGGGTGGGGGTGAGCCTGGTTAGCGGGAGGAAGTGGCGGTGGGAGGACGGGAAGGGGAGGCTGGCGGCCTAGCGCGGGCGCGGGCTGAGGGTGGGCGGACCATGAAGAGACAGAGCGAGCGCGACTCGAGCCCGGGCTCGGCCGCAGCTAGCGGGCTCGGTAGCAGATCGGCCAAGCGGCTCCGGGAGCGGGAACGAGAAAGGGAGAGTCGGGGCGGGCGAGAGGAGTGCGATGGGAGCCGAGGAGGCGGTAATTACCACAAGGCCTCGCTCAGCGCCAAACACCCCGGCCAGAGTAGAAGTAGAAGCCGAGACAGGCCAGCGGGAGGGGGAGGAGGAGCGGGAGAGAAATCCAATAGTAATAACCGTAGGGAGGACAGGGGGGACCATCACCATCATCACCATCATCATGAGCCCGCTAGGCCGCCGTCTGCCAGGACCAGTTCAGCTCAGAAAGGTAAAGGTGACAGTAGTCGGCCGACTGGCCTGGAGTATAAGACCTTGGTAGTCAGCAATCTGGGGTCACAACTGACAGACGAGGCAGTGGAGGATGGCCTGTTCCACGAATTCAAGAAGTTTGGGGAAGTGACCGTCAATGCCACCCACACACCTGAGGGGGACCGACTGGCATATGTGCACTTTCGGCAGCATGAGAACGCCAAGGAGGCAAGGCATGCTAAGGGGCGGTTGGTGCTTTATGACCGTCCTCTTAAAATCGAGCCGGTGTACCCGAAGAGGAGAAGCTGCACTCCACCAGAGGTGAACTATGTGCCCATGCATGCTGGATACCAGTATCGACAGCGCTCTTTGTCACCCGGAGCGTGTGCCCTCAGAGAGCAGAGGTCGAGACATGCCAATTATTCCATTGAGGTGGTACCGCTGCCAAGGGAGCGTGAGCGGTCATTAGATTACTATGGATTGTACGATGAGCGTGGGCGTGCCTACAGCTACCCAGTGCAGGAAGACGATTTGATGCCTGAGGATGACAAACGAGCCACCAGGAATTTGTTCATCGGCAATTTGGACCACAACATCTCAGAAAGTGACTTGAGGCGTGCTTTTGAAAAATATGGCATCATTGAGGAAGTAGTTATTAAGCGTCCAGCCAGGGGGCAAGGAGGTGCATATGGATTCTTAAAATTTCAGAATTTGGATATGGCACACCGTGCCAAAGTGGCCATGTCGGGCCGTGTGATCGGCAGGAACCATGTTAAAATTGGATATGGCAAAGCCAACCCAACGACTCGCTTGTGGGTTGGTGGTTTGGGACCTCTGACTTCACTGGCTGCCCTCGCCAGGGAGTTTGACCGCTTTGGCAGCATTCGCACCATTGACTACGTTAAAGGTGACAGTTTTGCTTACATACAGTATGAGAGTTTGGACGCTTCCCAAGCTGCCTGTGCCCAAATGCGGGGCTTTCCCCTGGGGGGACCCGATCGTCGATTGCGGGTCGATTTTGCCAAGGTGGAGGACACACGCTACCAGCAGCCTTACCCTCAGGCGCCACTGTCCATGCATTATGAGCCCCTGCCTGATGGGTACAGCCGACATCGCAGCCTGGAGAGGGAGGCTCGTGCCCGAGACCGGACTCCACCCCTGCCCCTGTATCACGAGCGGGACAGGAACTTTTCTGATGGCGACTGGAGCAGCCCAGCCAAGGCCCTGGACCGTCGCAACAATGCCGATGGTTACAACACCTCCGTCCGCAGCCGCAGCAGAGATCGCTGGCCGAGCGAGCGGGAGAATGACCGTAGTGCCGCAGCTGTCAAGCCGTGGGAGGAGCGCCGGAAGCGCCGGAGTCTCTCCAATGATCGCCCCCGCCCTACCCATTCACCTTACGAGGAACGGATGAGAGCCAAGCCACAGAGCTCTTTGGAACCAAGTCCAGACAAGAGGAACAGAGACACTAGGGCGGCGGATGGGGTGTCTGACAAGGAGCAGGCCATTGCTATTGCCCAAGATGACCGACGCCTGCCCCTCGAGGAAAAAATGCTCCTTGATGTCCATGAGCCAGTGCAGCTTAAAAAGAAAGACAGTGAGCACAATCACAGAACTATTGAAATTGATTCTGAGACTAAAGCCAACGTTGAGGCTCCAAAAGTTGAGACCAAGAAGCCAGCCAATTTGTTGGAGTTTGCTCAGGCGCTGTCACTGGCCTGGAATGGTGTCCTTGTGCTCAAAAACAGTTGCTTTCCCACAAATATGTTCACACTGGAGGGTGATGCTGCCATCACCCTTGCCCTCCTAAAGGACTCTGCAACAGGTGCCAAGGTGTCCCAGCTGAAGATTGCGCAGCGCCTCCGCCTTGACCAGCCCAAGTTGGACGAAGTGACCCGTCGCATTAAGCAGGGCAGCCCTGATGGTTATGCTGTGCTGCTTGCTGTGCAAGCCCCCCAGGGGGCAGAGGGTGGTAATGGTGCCGTGGCGGTTGAACCAGGCCTCCAGCAGCGGCTCTTGCGGAATCTGGTGTCGTACTTGAAGCAGAAGCAGGCAGCTGGAGTGATCAGTTTGCCCATTGGTGGGGTGAAAGACAAGGACAATACAGGCATGCTGTACGCCTTCCCTCCCTGTGTTTTCTCCCAGCAGTTCCTACAGACAGCTATGAGGACTTTGGGGAAAGTGGAAGAAGAACATTTGATTGTGGTAATACTACGGGACTCAGTTTGAGAGACTCTTTCACATTGAATAAAGTGTAACTCCTCTTGTTAGGACCGCCATTTCTGTTCAAGTGTCTTTAGGACAATAATTGCTAAACCAAACAAATGTCTGTCTGTACCAGAACCTTTAGATGTCTAATTCTCTAGTCTGTTTTTACCATAATAGTCCTTTTATTTCTTCCAAGTGGAATTTTAGGCCAGTGCTGAAGTTCGACTTTCATTTGTTTGGTTTTTTAAATTTGGCTGTATGAAGAAAGTTCTGAATTGTCAGTAAAGCTGCGTCTAATGTTGTATTTTTAATTCTGTTCTGTTCCTGACTTTTTTTATACTTTCTAATAGTTGAAAGTGCAAAGTGAGATGCTTATGAATATTGTTCCACAATAATTTGAAGATCACTTTGTATTTTTGTTATACAAGTTGAAAGGCACTAGAAAGTATTAAACAAAATGTGGATTTGATTTTTACCATGAAGTTTCAGTAAGGAATTTGAATCTAAGCATGATGAATTCGGGGCTCCCAAATGCTTCTGTTTTTAAAGAATGTAACCTGTATTGGTTTCTCATAGAATTGTACCTGATGATTTCTTTAACCCTTGGAATCTCTCAAGTTTTTCAATAATCCTTCCACTTTTTGGACTTTGTCTTTAAGTCCATTTTTGTTGGTTATAATTCACCTGTTTCTCATCAATTCTTCCTTTTACGAACCATTTTTCTTCCCAGATCCTGTTGGCCTTCTTTCTCCATCCCCTCCACAGGTGTACTTTGCTTCTAACTTTAGCTCTATGTGCAAGTATCCTGTTCCACACCACTGAGCTTCCTATCTGCTTCCTTTGTGCATCCTTTGAAACACATTCCTCGCTGATATACCATATATGAATCACTGCCCACCCTTTCAAAACCATTCAACTTTTCCATATTTATTCTTCCTCTTTTGGGTTGTATCTTTCTCCTCTGTATACCTGCCTCTGTCTCTCTTCATTGTTGTGCATCTTTTTTGTTATCCCAGCCACTCTCACCCTTCATTTACCTCTCTCCCTTCACTTGGCCCCCTTCACTCGCCCCCCCCATGTGTCTTTCATGCCCACTACCTCTGCCTGCTGTTGCAATTTTTTTTTCCCTCCACCTGGTTTTTCATCTGTAGGATACCCCATCCCAATTTGATGTCTGTTCTGTAGTGTTACAATTGTTTGCCTACCCAGCACATAGAAAATTGCTGCACTAGTACTATGTAGCCTCTTCATCACTGCCTGTCTCCTTATTTTAATTCCATGTCACTTCTCCATTTGCACATCTGCCACTCCATTATTTTTTTCTTTCTCTGTTACAGCTACTGTATTTGCTTCTGTCTTTCTTGTTCCTATCTGTATCTCTTCACATTGCAAATGTTTGATTTCTGTATTGCTCCTCAACTTGCCTCTCCTTTCTGCAGCTTTTTCTTCTTGTTCCTTGTTTCTGGCCCCTCACAACATTAATAAGACCATAAGATATAGGAGTAGAATAAGGCCATTTTGCCCATCAAATCTGCTCCACCATTTCATCATGGCTGATCCATTTCCCTCTCAGCCTCAATCTCCTGCCTTCTCGCGATAGCCCTTCCTACCCTGATTAATAACCTATCAACCTCTCCTTTAAATATACCAAATGACTTGGCCTCCATTACCTCCTGTGGCAACAAATTCCAAGGATTCACCAATCTGGCTAAAGAAATACCCCCTCATCTGTTTTCTTGTCATATGTCACTTCCTTTACCTTTAGTGACTGTCTGTGCATCCATTTTTCACATAACCAAATAATCCCTGTCCTCACACCATGTCCCACTTCCTGTATTTCTGCTGTCTTCCACTTTTGCTTATTTCTCCCTATCCTTCATTAACCTGTGTCTTTATTTCGTTCCTTTACTATCTGTTTTTATCCCCTTGGGGAATGTATCTTTCTCATCTGTTTTACACACCTAATCTCTAGTTAAGCCTGGTGGCCCCATAATCTTACATGATTTTGTTATGCCAGTGTGACCTCCTGTGCCTGACTTTTTCCTCCACTGTACCTCATCTCTTCCACTGCCCTCCACCCTGCGATCCCACCGGCCTCCCCCCACAATCTCATCGCCACCACCCCAGCCCCTACCCCGTGCTCCCACCACTACCCTCTCCCACCCCGATTTATTATCCCTCTCAACCCTCATTCTCCCACTTTCGCCCCATAACCTTAAATAAGACCATAAGATATAGGAGCCGAAGCAGGCCATTCAGCCCATTGAGTGTGCTCCACCATTCAATCATGGGCTGATCCAATTCTTCCAGTTATCCCCACTCCCCTGCTTTCACCCCATACCCTTTGATACCCTGGGTAATCAAGAACCTATCTATCTCTGCCTTAAATACACCCAATGACTTGGCCTCCACAGCTGCTGGTGACAACAAATTCCACAGATTTACCACCCTCTGACTAAAGTAATTTCTCCACATCTCAGTTCTAAACGGACGTCCTTCAATCCTGAAGTTGTGCCCTCTTGTCCTAGAATACCCTACCGTGGAAATTAACTTTGCCATAGGTAATCTGTTTGGGCCTTTTAACATTCGATGCCCTGACTAATCAAGAACCCATCAACCTAATACATAATTGAATATACGCACACATGCACGCATTCTTTACCACATGAGTGGGTCCTTCCAAATGTCCCTTATCACCATACATACACACCTCAAAGTATTTTCTCCTTCATACCTCTATTCTCCATTCCCCCTCAGTGCCCCCTCCCCCAAAAGGGTGTGTACTTGCCTTTCTGTAGTCTTCAAACCACAGAACCTTATCCTGATCCCTCGCTACTTCCTCTCTCCAGCAGGTTCTTGCCACTTCTTGGACCTAACTTGATCATAGTGGTCAATTTTTCCATTCCATTCCAGCCACCCTTGTCCTTAGACCCTTTCTTAGTGTTCCTAGTACTTGGGAGCTCAAAGCTGATATTTTTCTGATGCGTCAGGTCCTATTTATCACATGAATTAGGCATAGGGGAAAATCATGGCTTCCTCAGTCTGCTTTGTAGTTTGATAAGATCACGGTTCATTTGGTTGTAAACTCAACTACCTACTCTGTCCTACGCACAATAACGTTTCACCCCCTTGCATATGGAGAATCCATCTACCTCTGCCCTTTGCCCTTTGGAAGAGAATTCCAAAGACTCTGAATTTTAAACAGTTCCCTTAGATTTATCTGTCATGTCTCCTCCCACTTTTTTTAAAATTCCAGCAAATGTAAATTCAGCATATCCAACTTTACTCAAACAATCCACCCAGTCCATTGAACTAATCAAGTAAATCCATGAACTGCTTTCAGTGCATCAATGTCCCCACATGGACAAGACCAGTACTGAACAGAACATTCTTGATGTGTTCTCATCAGGTGCCCAATGTAACTTGAGGTATAGCCTGCCTACCTTTGCATTCAGTTCTCCTGGCAATAAGGTATTGCATGTTTGCTTTCCTAAATACCACCTCTACCTGTATACTGCAACCATTTTTGGATCATGTATAAGTGTATCCTGATGCCTCTGCACCCGTCTAGTGTGTCTCAGAACCTCGTTGACATTTCAGTGGCCACATTCTTGTATACTGGCTGTTCGTTTCAACCAATCCCGATTAAGAAAAAGACAAAAGTATGATGTTCGTACATTGAGTGATGAAACTGGGAATGTTATTCCATTAGAAGGTGTGCCATTACTCAGAGTAGCTTTGTTTCTGAAAGAATTGATTCATGTTTGGGATCCAGTTGCAGTATCTTGGACAAAGGCTTATAATTTCTATCTGGGCCAGAACAATGGGATTTTCATTCCACCCACGAACACACCTCCAGCGAAAGTCACTGGCTCTGAAACCGCTATAGAAATCACCCATTGGGTTCAAATGACTGTCATATTCACCACCAGCAGTTCACAATGAAAGGTAAGTGGACATGGAGGTATCCAGGTGGGATGAAGGCAGGAGAAAAACTCCTGTGGAAAAGTGAATGGTGCCTGAGAAGTTGTTTATTTCCAGTATTTTATGTTTGTCTTTCAAATTTCCATTGACTGCAACATTCATGGGGTAAGATACACAGTGGAGTCTTAAATTGAAGGATTCATATATAGTGTACCCAATGATGGGCGATTTGAGGGGATTTTGCAAGTTAGAAATTAATAGCAAGAGGTGTTGTCACTTGCATGTATAACTAGAAAAAATTACATGCTTGTGATCATTTCAAGAGGATTTGATTCATTCATGGAAAAATGAGAAAATTTGCATAAGGTGAAAGAGGAAAGAATAAGGAATTTTTGTGATAGAATTAAGGCTGGGATTATCAAGAATCAGGTTTACTATCAGCGACATATTGGGAAATTTGGGCAGCAGTGCAGTACACAAACTATACAATAAGAAATATATAGAAATAAAGTAGTGCAACAGTGAGGTAGTGTTCATCGGTCCATGGTCTGTTCAGAAAGCTGACAGCGTTGGGGAAGATGCTATTACTAAAAATTTGTGTGTTTTCAGGCTAATGAACCACTTCCTGATGTTAGTAATGAGCAGAGCATGTCCTGGGTGTTGAGGCATCACGTATTCAACATGACCTCTAGTGACCATGATATAACCCTCTGCAGTCTTTTCTGATCCAAGTGACATTCTTGACCATTTTATGAATGGAATTTATGTTTTTTTTAACATCAGGACGTGTAGGAGAGAAGAATGAGGATAGAAAAGAGAAAATGTTGGAAGTCTGAGATTCAGGACAAAACAGTTGCTGAATATCTGAAGTAGAGGTGACTATCCAGTAGGTCAGTTACTATGTACAGAGAGAAAATAAATTCGACGTTATAAGTGCATCAGAATTAGGAGCGAAAAAAAGAGTGCTGGAGGAACTCTGGGTTGAGCAGCATATGTGGAGGCAAAGGGATTGTGAACATTTTTTGTCCTGATGCAGTATCATGAAAAATTTCAGTCATCCCTTTGCCTCCACACATGATGCTCTCCGCAGTCGGTTTCTCTGGCAGTTTTTCTTTCAGCATCTGCATATCAGAATTAGACAGTTCTGGCTAAAGCAGGAAAACCTAGTTATTTGAATTTAAAGTCCTGCAGGAAGAGCACTGTGATTAGAAAGCACTCATTACCTTCACTTAGTTGACAACAACACTATTTCTGTCACCCAGGCACATTTGTTCTCCCTGCACAGCCCTGTGCAAACTAAAACGTTTTCTCAATTTTCCTTTGAAGGATCATTGACTTGAACTGGTTCCAGGTGTTGCCAAACCTGATGACTATTTTCAGAATTCTCTTTTTATTTCATTAATGTTTAATTTCTCTTTAGTGTACAGATTATGTGCTCTCTTTGAAGAAAAAAATGCAAAGCAAACATTAAACACTCTCTTCACATTCCTTACCTCCATATGAAGTATGGGTCCTTAGTAGATGTTTTGGTGAAATAGCTACTCACATTTTAAGCATTAAAAATAATGCTGGATTCAATGTAATGCTTCATCCTTTTTTGTAATCACTTGTTTCCTCACATGACAACTTCATTTACCACTTTTACATTTCACAGACTTTATTTATTGACAGAATTTCCTCAAACCTCATTTCCTTTTAATTTTTATTTCCTTTCCATAGAGGTGTATTAGGTTTACCTTTGGCCCTTATACTGAGTTTGTCCCAATCCATCCAATGCTCTGTACTTTAATTTGCACTTACCTTTCCTATTATAACTGCTAGGTCTTTTAAATAATTGAAATTAGATTTTAATGGTTAGATCAGTTTTATTTGACACAAAACAATGAAATGTTTCATTTTGCATCACCAATCAACACGGTCCACGGATGTGCTGAGTGGCAGGCCACAAGTGATGCCAAGCTTCTGATGCCAACATAGCATGCTCACAACTTATTAACCCTAACATGCAGGTATTTTGAATGTAGGAGAAAACTGGCAGTCATGGGAAGAACTTACATACAGTGCCAGGGATTGAATCCAGATCACTGGCACTGTAAAGTGTTATGCTAACTACTATGCCACCATGCTGCCTCTCAAGTATTTTCCTCTCCATTTTGTCCCTCTAATTTTGAATCGTTTAATAAAACGCACTCCACTTGTCCCATCTGAACTTGCTTGGACCAGATTTAACACTACTTGCTAATTGAAAAGGTTCTCCCAAGTCACAGCCATGGAGTTGTACAGCGTGGAATTAGCCCAATTGGTCCATGCTAACCAAGATGCCCATTCAAACTTGATCTATTTGGCCCATAATCTTCTAAATCTTTCTGATTCCTGTACCTGTCTTTTAGAAGTTGCTATTGTATCTGCCTCAATTTCTTCCTTTGGCACCTCATTCTATGTGAATAAAGGATTTAATAAAAGTTGCCCCTCAAGTTCCTATCAAATCTTTACCCTCTCATCTTAAGCCTATGTCCTATATTTCTTGATTCCCCATCCTTGGGGGTCGGGGAGATGCATTTACTCTATACCCCATATGATTTTATACACACTTATAATATCACCTCTTAGTCTTCTATGCTCTAAGGATTAAAGTCCTTTTGTCGGCAGAGCAGTGGTCATAACATCTGCTTATTTGAAATACAGTGTACACTATTTGCCAACTGCGACCCTTTTGCTGTTCTATCCAAAGCGACCCTTTTGCTGTTCTATCCAAAGTTACCAAACGGCAACAGGGTCGCAGTTGGCAAGATAAATTGTTACTAAAATAGTGAGATACTAATATTTCACCCTTACCTAATATTCAGACATCTGATGAAGCAAAATGGATTCAGTTTGAAGAATCACTTCATTTATATGAGCCAGCCACTTCGTTATGCTTTTTAAAATAACCTCATTGGTAGCTACGTAAAAAGTTTGCAGTGCAATTGTCAACGTTATTTCCCCCATTATTAAAACCTTTAGTGGGGATATTAAAATCACCAATATACAAATTATAATTTATCCATGGAGGTGAGGAATAGGGTGGAAGGGATAAATAGTCTACTGTGATCCCTCAGACCAACAATGAAGCCCTCAACATTGACACCTGAGATGCCACAATTATTAACAGCTGCACTGTGGCTTTCATTAATTAACCTATGGAATGCTAGTGTCAATCCTGACACTACTTATGAAGCTCTTCAATCATTGACACTTATACTATGATTCTGCAAACGCACCCACACACACAACGCACCATAGAAAGCATTATGTCTGGATCCATAGCGGCTTGGTGTGGCACGTGACTGCAGATAATTGACACAGATCAACACATCATGGGAACCATCCTCCCCTTAAAGTTTAAAGTAAAAATTTATTATCAGAATACATGCATGTTGCCACATACAACCCTGAGAATATTTTTCCTGCGGGCATACTTAGCAAATCTATAGAACAGTAACTATAAAAGGGATCAATGAACTAGCAAATATAAATAAATAGAAATAAATAATGTGAGTATGAAATAACAGAATCCTTAAAGTGAGACGATTAATTGTGGGAACATGAGAAATAGAATGAGTCCCCTATGGTCTCTTTGTGTCTCTGCTTCAGTAAAGCAGCCAGTATAATCCTACCCACTCTTGATATTTTCTTTTCCCATCTCCAATTGGGCAAAACATAAAAACCTGAAATCATGTACCACTGGGCTCCGACAGTTTCTATCCTACTGTTATTAGACACTTGAACAAACCTCTTCTTGCACAAATTGCCTTATTATGATCTTGCACTTCATTTACCTGCACTGTATTTTTCAGTAGTTTAATTTTTGTTTATTTAGAGATACAGTGCAGTAACAGGCCCTTTCAACCCAGCCAAGCCCACACCACTCCATTACACCCATGTGACTAATCTATTAATCCGTGCATCTTTGGAATGTGAGAGGAAACTGGAACACTGGGGGAAACCCATGCAGTCACAGGGAGAATGTCCATCAGGAGTTTGTACAATGGCAGAACTGAACCCTGGTCACTGGTCCTCTAATAATGATAAGCTAAGCACTACACGTGTTTTACCTTATTCTAGCTCAATGCACAGGATAATGATCTGGTTTGTATGAACAGTATGCAAGACAAGCTTTTTACTGTACATATGACAATAATAAATCAATACAAGCTATGGCCTTTTCATTGACAATCTGCTAGTGGTCCTTGGTTCTTCACTTCACACTGTTTCTCTCAGCTACAGACAGAACTCTGAACGTAAAACTATTGGAAAATAATGTGAGTCACAACCATCAGATTTATTGAACTATCATATACTCATTTTAAAAAAACTGCAGATCTTGGACATATAAAATAAATCAGAACTTGCTGGAAATAGTCAACAGGTGAGGCCACATTTGTTTGTGTTTTGTGTGTGTGTGTGAGAGAGAGAGAGAGATACACTAATGTTTCAGCTCAAAGGTCCTTTGTCAAACCTGGCAAACATATTCTTTGATGTTTCTATTATTGAGCTATTATGTGACATTCAACCATTACATAAGAACAAACAAAGTCAGAGCAGAAGCTGTTCACTTTGTTCCTCAAGTCTTCCTGGCCATTCAATATGATCACGGCCGGTCAACCCCAAGCCTCAACTTCTCTGGAACGGTGACCTTCAGTTATCAACACTTGTAGTTTGAGCTTCATCATTAACATATTTATTATCTTAGTTATTAACACTTGTAATATGGCCCTAATTGGCACCCATAATGTGATAATCATACATATAACATAGCATTCAATAATTTACATGTACTAGTAACACTAAACTATTGACACTCAGGTATTTTCACAAATGGTATGAACCCAAACACTGACGCATACTGATATTGTTTTACTGCACATGCATAGAATGAGTCTACCACCACCAAATATTGACACGTACACTAACCCTTAATCATTAATGTTTTTTTGCATTTCAATTTTTGATACATTCTGTGGCCTTCTTGTTGGTACTGAATTATTGACACTTATACTCAGTGGCCATTTTATTAAGTACAGGAGTGGAACCCAGTGTGGTCTGCTATTGTAGCCCATCCACTTCAAGGTACAACGTGTTGTGAATTCAGGGATGTTCTTCTGCACACCAATGTTGTAACACGTGGTTATTTGAGTTACTGTCAACTTGAGCCTGTCTGGCCACTCCAACCACTCTCATTAACCAGGTGACTTTGTGCACAAAGCTGCTGCTGATTGTATATTTTTTTATTGGCACCATTCTATGTAAACTGTAGAGACTGTTGTGTGTGAAAATCCCAGGAGATCAGTGGTTTCTGGAGATATTCAAACCACCCTGTCTGACACCAACAATCATTCCACAGTCAAAGGTACTTAGATCATATTTGTTCCCCATTCAGATGTTTGGTCTGAACAACAACTGAACTTCTTTCTTGTAAAGTCAGCAGTTGGGAGAGCAACACAAGGTGCATTACTACCACCTACTGAGATAGAGTGTGGAGCAAAGAGACAGGAAGTATGCCCACTAAATTAATATTCTGTCCCCCAAAAAACTCAAATAATATCAAAAAGTCAAATATGTACATAGATACATTATGATGGCAGTGATATTCTAATGATCTTTCCAAGTTAAACTGTCTGTCTCAAAGATCTCAATTTAACAATTAGATGTTTCCTTTGCACCTCATAGGAATTGCATTCAAAGAATATATGCTGCACCATTTCTTGACAAATGCACTCCCTACAAATGCCCATATCATGCACATTAATTCTAAACGAGGCATTATTCAACCTAGTATGTCCAATGTGTAAATGTGTAATAACTTCTTGCCTCCTTTTATATCTACCTCCCAGATGAACTTACAGCAGCCTCTGAATTTTATATAAGTGCCATCCTTTCTTTTCCTTATCCCAACTTTGTTACCACAATGATCGAATATACTTTTTAATTAAGGTTTTCAGCACCCCTTTATACAAAGGCACCACCACATTGACATCCTTGATTTTAAGTGATTGCTTGGCTAGAATGTCCACCACCTTGTTTCTTTCAATCCCACATGGCCAGGGACAAATAAGAAATGGATACATGAGCCTAGACCCTGCAGTCTCAACAGATGTTGCCCAATCTCAAGAAGAATGTCTGGTCTGCAATTTGAAATACCTGTTCTAATAGATGTCAAAGCCATGAATGAATCAGAGCACAGGAGTACATAATCAGGGTGTACTACTTAGACTCATTCCAAGGCTAAAGTGATGGCAATCATCTGTTACGTACCCTGTAACGGGTTGAAAGAACCAGCAGAAATGGAACACACCTGGAGTCTGTTTTGCTGTTAACTAACACTATTAGTAACTATGCAATACAGTAATATAAAACTAGATAAGTCGAACAGGTTAGCAGAATTATGCATATATAGGTGTGGAAATATGAAACCCAAACTACTTCAAGCTTAGGTGGTAATTGATACAGTATTACGATGGTAGGTAAGAAAAGTTCAGTTCAGATGCACAGCTTAATTAATGAAAGATGTTTGTAATCCAAAGGGGAATGTCGTGAGAAGGCAATTACGTCGATATTCCACAGATTCCACGACAGCTGTACAAGATAACAATAGTAGTAGGTTTTATCTCTAAAGTTGTTCCACTCTGCACACGAAATATCACCAACAGTGATCTTCAACGAATATCCTTTCAACACAAGTGGTACCAGACTGGAATTCAGCTACGGGACATCTCAAAATTGGTGGCCACAGGATACTCCAACAGAATCCACGTATGGATTATCACCAACAGTAGATTACCACTAAGGGGACCCTCTTCAAGGGAACCACCACCCGGGCAAGGGTCGACACACCGGTAGATTCCACAAGGTTACCCCAAACACACAACACGATAGCCACTTATCCAGTTCCACGACATATGAAATAACTCCAACAGTGATTTGCCACAGGGGCGCCTTTCTTCAGTGAACTACCACACTCAGACAAAGGGTAAGTATACACGTGGTATTCACAAAGGTTTTCCCCTATCTCTCCTCTTTTCTCTTCCTGCAAATTTGTTCTAGTTGCAGAAAACTTGTGAGAGTCATTTATCAATACTCTGGATCAATCTCAACTCACCCCTTTTGAGCTACTGAAGGTTTAAACCAGCAACAGACTCACTGATGTCTTCCATTGACCAAATCCATCTTGACTCTAACTGTGTGTGTCTGTGTGTCCTTGTATATGCAAAACAAGCTGCAGAGAAACCATAACATCGATAGTCCATCAAATAACTCCATCCATCTCTCTCTCTCTCTCTCTCTCCCCCTCTCCCTCCCCCTCCCCCCCCTCTCCCTCTCCCTCCCCCTCCCCCTCCCCCTCCCCCTCTCCCTCTCCCTCTCCTCCCCCTCCCCCTCCCCCTCCCCCCCAAACAGTGTCCAAAAGTCAGTCTTATTCTCTCAGCATTTTAAAGTGACAGTCCACAGAAAATATGAACCCTCGGGGTACATAACACATCTCAGACGTGAATACTGATACTTCGATAATCTTTTCTTAAGAGTCACTTGAAACTGTGGAACATAAATACCTGAATGACTTGTCACTGGATCTTTTGAACCATCTGTATAGATATGTAAGAAGCCTTGTATATATTGCTGAACTACCTGTGTCACTGATATACAATCAACCTTCATCTTGATCTTTTCTTGAAGGCTTGAATCAACTACAGGCAAAGGGTTAAATGATGGAGAAGTGACAGAAGGGTGAACATTGGGACTATATTCTGCATTATAAACTCAAGCTTTTGTGCCCATTCATTTCCCATCCACCCAGAACTGAAGACCTTACAAATTCAGAGCTCCCAACACTCAACTAATACAACTGAACCTCTTGACCATGTCTGCATGCTTTTTTGCATTGAGTTGATTCCATATGATTGGCTAATTAGATATTTGCATTAAGGATATTTGCCACTGAGTGTATACTGTAAGTCTTGTGAACCATATTCACTGATATTCATGCAATAGCCCTCAATAATTGATGCTGATGGTCTTGCATTCAAATATTGATAGTTTTTTTGGTCCAGAAACTGTGGATAATAATTGTATTGTCTGTCAATTATTGATAACTATTCACTGACTCTCAATCATAGAGACTATATTGTGACCTCCCCATCCCCAGTTATTGGTTATTGTTGACCCTAATCATTAACACTCATAGATGCCCCAGCAAGCCAGACCATCCTTTCCATATCCAGCTTGTCAAGACTAATCAGGACCTTGTTTGTTACAACTAAGTCAAATCCGGTGATTGAGTTCAAGAGCCATGAAGTAATGCTGTAACTCTATAAAACTCTGGTTAGACCACAAAGGAGACTTACTAGGATGCTGCCTGGATTAGAGAGCATGAATTATGAGGATAGGTTGAGTGAGCTGGACTTTTTTTTTTCTCCTTGGAGCAAAGGTGAATGAGAGGTGAGTTGATAGAGGTGTACAAAATGATAAGAGGATTGAATGGATAGCCAAAGACTTTTTTCCCTAGGGCAGATATAGCTAATAAGGGAGGACTTAATTTTAAGGTGATTGGAAGAAGCTATAGGGGAGATGTCACAGAGTTTTGAATTCATGGAATACCCTGTCAGGGGTGGTGGTAGAGGAAGATACATTAGGGACATTTAAGAATTCTTAGATAAGCAGATAGATGATTGAAAAATGAAGGGCTATGCAGGAGGTAAGGATTTTATTTATCTTAAAAAAAGTTAAGAGGTCAGCACAACATTATGGGCTAAAGGGGCTGTACTGTCCTGTGATTATCTGTTTTTAAGTCATTTCACTCTTCTAATCTAGAGTCTAGAGTTCAGCCGATTCAATGTTTCCTCGAAATACAACACATTTTATCCATGTGTTAATCTAGTAACAGATTCTAATGCATTCACACTTTTCCTTCAATAAGACCAATATCCTACACAGTAATCCAGATATGGTCTCACCAAGGTTCTGGATAACATCCTTGTGTTTGTTCAATTCTAGTCACAATACATTATATCATTCTGTTAACACACATCAAAGTTGCTGGTGAACGCAGCGGACCAGGCAGCATCTCTAGGAAGAGATACAGTTGATGTTTCGGGCCGAGACCATTTGACGAAGGGTCTCGGCCGGAAACGTCGACTGTACCTCTTCCTAGATATGCTGCCTGGCCTGCTGCGTTCACCAGCAACTTTGATGTGTGTTGCTTGAATTTCCAGCATCTGCAGATTTCCTCGTGTTTGCGTGATACCATTCTGTTAGCTTTCCTTCTTGCTTGCCATACCCGCACATAGCTTTTCACCTAGATCCCTGTGTCTCAAAGCTCTCATCATTTTGACAATGCCCTTACATTTCAGTTTTCTTAATGAAACCCACAGTTCAACATTATTCTTCCTTTGACCACTCACTTAACCTACCCATACCCATTTTTAGCTACCTTGTGCTCTCTTCACAAGTATTGTCAGCAAGCTTAGCCAAAATCTCTTCAATGCTTTCATCAAATTAGTTATATAAATTATTAGAAGTTAGGTCTTCGCAACATACTCTGTGACACCACTTGTTACACCTTGTCAACCAGAAAATAAACATCTACTCTGATTCTTTTAGCTACTCAATGCTCTAGCCATACATTTCCAAAATAGATTTTGTATGGCACTTTTTCATTTCCAATTCCTGGAAATCTATGTGTAGGACATCTACTTGTATACAAAGAAGATATTAATTCTCTGGCCTTCAGTTATTGATACTTGCAAAGTAGTCTTCTGTCACAGATAATAGCATTTTGGTCTTCAGTTTTCAACATCCAGAGCTTGCCATCAACAATTCATACGTGCTGTGACCCTTGATGGCTGATACTCTTGCAGAGACTCTCACCCATTAATGTTCATACAATTACATTCAATTGCTGATGCTCATTTTGTGACCCTAGTTTATTGCCAGGTATACTATAACCTCATGTATTGACATTTGTCCTGTCACTTTCAGTCTTTGTAGTTTTTGTCCTTCATAGGAAGTCTGTGGGTTTGACGATCACTTACTTTCACTCAGTTTTTGTTGATTTCAATGGTCAATGATGAGAAGGCAATGCACTTAAATGCAGACTCTGCCATCAATGGGATGGGACGACGAGCAGCTTGTGTGGCATTCTTTTCCAGATACACTGGGTTTGTTGTGTATCACACCGGTTTGCACTCGCAACCCAATTACCATGTTTCCACTGAGCAGTTTTGAGCTAGGGACTCCCTGGGTTGTTACATTTCTTTGAAGAAGTTTTGAATCATTTTTGCTGTCCAGCCGATTATTCCAATTTCTGTTATGAGGTGAAATTGAGTAAGACACACAAAATGCAAGAGGAACTCAGCAGTTTAGGCAGTGGAAATGAATGAACAGTCAATGTTTAGGGCTTAGAACCTTCATCAGGACTGGAAAGGAATGGGGATGATGCCAGAATAAGAAGGTGTGGAAAGAGGAGGAGGAGCTAGCTAGTAGGTGATAAGGTGAAGTGAAGTGGGTGGGGAAGAGGGGTGAAGTAAGAAGCTGGGAGGTGAAAAGCAGAAATGACAAAGGGCTGGAGAAGAAGAAATCTGATAGGAGAAGAAAATGGATCATGGGAGAAAGGGAAGGAGGATGGACACCAGGTGAATGTGATAGGCAGATGAGGCCAGAGTGGGGAAATGAAGAAGAGCAGGGGGGGGGGGGAAGGGGGGGGGAATTACCAGAAGTCTGAGAAATCAATGTTCATGCCATCAGAGTGGTGGCTATCCAAATGGAATATAAGGTTTGCTCCTCCAATCTGAGAGTGGCCTCATTGTGGCAGTAGAGGAGGCCATGAGATTAATATGTCAGATTTGGAATGGGGATTGGAATTAAAATGGTTGGCCACTGGGAAATCCTGCTTTTTGTGGATTGAGCAAAAGGTGCTCAACAAAGTGGTCCACCAATCTACGTCAGGTTTCACCAATGTAGAGGAGGTTGCATCGGGAACTCTGGACACAGCAGATAACCCCAACAACACGAACAGATGCCTCACCTAGGACTGTTTGGGGCCCTGAATGGAGGTGAGGGAAAAAGTGAATGGGCATGTACAGCACTTCCTCCACTTGCAGAGATAAGTGCTAGGAGGGAGATTAGTGTGGAGGGGTGAATGGACAAGGGGCGATTCCTGTGGAAAGCGGGGGTGGGGGAGGTAAAGATGAGTTTGGTGATGGGGTCCGGTTGAAGATGACGGAGGTTGCTGAGAATGATGTGCTAGTCGTGGAGGATTATGGAGTGGTAGGTGAGGACAAGAGGAACTCTACCCCTGTTAAGGCAATGGGAAATAGGGTGAGGGTGGATCTTGGAGAAGTGGCAGAAGGGAAACCCTAGAAGGAGGGTATTTCTGATGACCCTAAAAGAAAGCCTCATCCTAGGTACAGAGATGGAGGAACTGAGAAATGGGAATTAATGATATTGCAAATTTTAATCATCAATGGCCTGTTTGCAGTTAATAGTCCTGATGAAGAGTGTGAGCAGGAAATGTTGACTATTTATTCCCCTCCATAGATGCTGCCTAACCTGCTGAGCTCACCAGCATTTTGTGTGTGGATCTGGAAGAAGATGGTGTCAGTGAACAACATGACCAACAGAGGCATCCTTCAGACAGTTCATGAAATTACTTTTTTTTAACCTCTTCTTCTTTCAAGTATGATTCTACTAAGATTGGAACCTAAGGTTACATTTTGAGGGCGTGTTTTCAGGCCGATTCAGTGACCTGGCACTTAGCTGTCTATCAGGTTCAGTGAGGTTTGGAGCGCAGTTTGCGGCTTGGGGGCTAAGAAACCTGGAGGCCATGATCACTTCCGTTTCTCGAAGATCTCACCAATTAAAGTGTCAAGCAAGATTGAAATCAGCGAGGATGAGAGCGGGTGTTCTGTGCCATCTACCTACATGTGACCGGTTTCTCTTTCCCTCATGCTTGTTGCTACTGGAGGAAGGTGACTGTGTTTGACTGATCTCTCTCTCCCTCTCGCTCACTGCTGCTGGACCAATGTGCCTGGTTTGACTGGTCTGCCTCTCCCTGTCACTCATTGTCTTGGGTCTTGGGGAAGGTTTAATCGATGCAGTTTTTGGATAGGACTCTGCAGTGCTCCTGATTTCCGGTTACTTTTTTTATTGCTGTTTCATGCTATTCTGATTGGGATGGACCGTCTCTGCGCCCTGCAGAATGACTTAGACGGTCTCAGAGAATGGGTGAAGAAGTGTCAGATGGAATACAATGTCAGGAAGTGTATGGTCATGCACTGTGCTAGGAGGAATAAAAGCATAAACTATTTTCTAAATGTGGAAAATATTCAA